>NC_059157.1:18309173-18983731 GCF_019923935.1 Bubalus bubalis | reverse complement strand
TCCCTGTCCAGAGTGTTTTCCTCCATATCTCTACCTTTCTCATCTATGGGCTCCCTCAATGAGGCTGTATTCCTGTTTCTAAAGATCATCAATTCAAGTTGTACTAAGTTCAACATCAGTTGAACTTCAATAAGAGTGAGGCAGTAGCCAGAAATGTATTTTACAGTCATCATTGCTTAGTTATCATGAAAAATACAGGCATTCCAGTGCCCTTTTATCTCTATTTAAGAGGTGGCCAAGAAACCCAGTTCCATTAAGTCTAGTAGGAAAACAGGAAGGAATGAGTAATTCAGGTTAAATGTGCAGAGATGATTGTACCGGCCATTACCACTCAGAAGACATCCAGACTGTAATTTTAAAACGCTAGATGTTAGGGGAAGAGAGGTGAAGAATCAGTAGGCTGGAGTTAGGTATTTCACACTGGCATTTTCTTCAGACAGTAGGTGAACATGATCTTGTAGCTAGATTGATTATTTTTCCCCACCTCTACTCCCTCTCCCGTAAGAATTTTTTCTTTATTTAAAAGTGGCTGCAGTGGGTCTTAGTTACAGCGTTGAACCCGGGTCCCCTGTATTGGAAGTGCAGAGTCTTAGCCACTGGACCACCAGGGAAGTGCCAGATTTTTTTTTTCTTTTATTGCATAGGATTGGTCCTTCTTTAATTTCTTTTGGCTTAGTACCTGTTGTTCCATCATCTTTGATATCTGTAATGTTGCCTGGGTCGTGGGGAAGAGTACCAAGGGATTCTTAGGCCTCAAATTCCTGCCCAACTATGAGATGATTGTAGTATTTTCTGCTACAAAATGTACACCAGGATCCATTGCTTCAGCTTGAAACCATTTCTTGTCAGAGAATTGGGGGAGCCGATTTCTGACATTCCTTTGTCATATGAGGTCTGCTTCTGCTATTGGTCTAAAAACTATTATTTTCCTACTTAATAGTTTTCTGTTGGCTAGTCAGAACTTCCAGATCTTTCCCTTTCTAAAATATCAATAGCTCCTAACTTTGGAGCGAATTGTGAGTGCTTTTGTTAACAAGTATCTCATACTGCTTTGAAGTATGGCTTCTTAGCACAGATCTCTTCTTTGCCCTATCCTGTAAATTCCTCAGAAAGACGTACCAAACTTTATTCATCTTTGTGACCTTCATAGCAGTAGTTCTCAGCGTGTGTTCTGCTTCTGTCAGTATCATTTGGGGCCCTGTTTAAAAATGCAGATTCCAGGGGCCCAGCCATAATCAAGTATCCAGGAATGGGGACCAAAAGTCTTCATTTTTAACAACCATCCTGCCCTTCCTATGACCCTTCCATTCATTAAAGCTTGGGCAGTCATTCCTGTAGTCATTTGCGTCTGTTCTGTGGACCAGGCAACTAGCTAGAAAACCAGAATCTTGGGCCCCACACTAGGTCAGCTGAATCACAATCTACATTTTAATAAATTCCTTTGAGATAATACGCACACTGCTTTACAACTCCATGCAAGCAGTAAGCTCTCAGTAATTAATCATTGCCTATTGGTTCCTTGATCTGCTTCTCAGATATTCTACTTTTCTAAAAATGGCCGTTACTTTCAGCTTTTCAGAAATGTAGGGAGTGTCTCAGAATTATTCTACTACATTATTTTCAATACAAAATTACAGTGAAAGTTCATTGTCTCACTAGTTTAAGCACAGACTTTGTGCTTTCCTCCTAAATAAATGCAGAAGTACCTCATAAAATATAATCACAGATCAGTTTCTCATAAGAAAGGGTCTGATTCTTCTCTGCCTGTGTGAGATTCATTCTGGGCCTGGCTGAAAGGCCTCTGCTCCGTCCAAGATGAAGCCAGGTCTTCCCAAAAGCCTGTGTGGCACTTAGCGGCGGTGAGGAGCTTTCAAGGGCCACAGCCTTGTCTCGGTGGGAGCAAGCATAAGTGAATATTGTTTTGGTTGTTTGTTTAAGACCGGAAAACCTTCCTGTGGGCGTGGCAGCTTGTTCATTGGTGTTTCCCAAATGTGTCTGATCAGAAAAATCATCTGTGTTCCTTGTTAAAATTCAGAAGCCAAAGCTTCATCCTCAGGTCAGCTGAATCAATTTCTGGGGGAGAATCCCAGCAACCTCTATTTTTGGACACTCTAGACATTCTTGTAATCAGGCATATTTGAGAAACACCGAATTAGGTGATCCTTCCCCAAGCAGATCACCTTCCCGATTATATTTTTTGTCATCCCTTGTGTTTTCTCCAGTATATTGTACATTGCCCCCAAGAGCTGCTCAGGATTACCGGTTTAGAACTGCAAACCAGAAATGTGAATAAGTACTGCATAATACTGTTTTTCAAAGACTTAAAGATTAATGTAATTTTCTACTACTGTGTTCCTTAAAAACATAAAGATGACAGGTATTATGAGGATGGAAGACCTGGTAAAACATCAGAAAATACTTGAGGGGTGGGTGGGTTGTGTGTATGGGTAGGAGGCTTAAATATGTGACTTGTCATCTCTAAGAACTCCTTTTCTTTACATTTAACTCTTGAATGCTTTAACCTCAGATAAATTTTTATTATTATGGCTATGTTAGAGAAATGAGTTGTGCTTTCTTTTTTTATAATTAGATAATTCATGTGCCATCCTTTTGGAACTTTGCTGGTCCTTTCCTCTTAGAGAATAACAAGTTACGTTGACCTCTAGTTTAGGTCTGGTGGCTCAGATGGTAAAGAATCTGCCTGCAATGCACGAGACCTGGGTGCGATCCCTAGATCTGGAAGATCCCCTGGAGAAGAGAATGGCAACTCATTCTAGTGTTCTTGCCTGGAAAATCCTGTGGACAGAGGAGTCTGGAGGGCTGCAGTTCATGGGGTCACAAAGAGTCAGACTTGACTGAGTGATTAACACTTAACACTAGTTTAGGATAAGAGGGATCCTTGTATCTCAAGCATTAAAACAAGAATTCAGTTCAGTGCAGTTCAGTCTCTCAGTCATGTCCGACTCTTTGTGACCCCACGGAGTACAGCACGCCAGGCCTCCCTGTCCATCACCAACTCCCGGAGTTTACTCAAACTCATGTCCATTGAGTCGGTGATGCCATCCAACCATCTCATCCTCTGTCATTCCCTTCTCCTCCCGCCTTCAGTCTTTCCCAGCATCAGGGTCTTTTCCAGTGAGTCAGCTCTTCACATGAGGTGGCCAGAGTATTGGAGTTTCAGCTTCAGCATCAGTCCTTTTAATAAACATTCAGGTCTGATCTTTAGGATGGACTGGTTGGATCTCCTTGCTGTCCAAGGGTCTTCTCCAACACCATAGTTCAGAAGCATCAATTTTTTGGTGCTCGGCCTTCTTTATGGTCCAACTCTCACATCCATACATGACTACTGGAAAAACCGTAGCCTTGACTAGATGGACCTTTGATGAAGTCATGTCTCTGCTTTTTAATATGCTGTAGGTTGGTCATAACTTTCCTTCCAAGGAGTAAGCATCTTTTAATGTCATGGCTGCAGTCACCATCTGCAGTGATTTTGGAGCCCCCCAAAATAAAGTCAGCTACTGTTTCCACTGTTTGCCCATCTACTTGCCATGAAGTGATGAGACTGGATGCCATGATCTTTGTTTTCTGAATGTTGAGCTTTAAACAAGAATTAATCTAATACTCAGTGGTACTGTCATAAAGTCACTGAATCTGTTTTGCTTGTGTAAATCCACTGTTAGGTAATGTTATTTAATTTGGGATTTCAGGGTCTTCTACTTTATTAATCATTTCACAGGTTTAAATTGTTTTTGATAGAAAAGGAGCCCTTTTCTCTTATATTAAGATCCTGACCATTTCTGTGAAATAATTTAAATACTATCCAGTTGTGGGTCTCCCCCAAGTGAGTGTGTCATCTGTAAGTTTCCAGAGGAAAATTTCAGTCCCTCAGCTTGGGACATTGAGATCCCTAATTGAAGATGGTAGTGATAGGTGAGTAAGCATCTGCTCTCAAGGAATGCATAGTTTAATTGGAAAAGACTTAAAGCCTGTGAAACAATTAGAGATGGAATCAGGCATAGGACCTTGCTATAAGCAGCGCAGCAGGAGTTGCACATAGAAGGAAGTAATGGAGCAGTCACGAAATGCTACTGCTTCGGTGGAGGAAGGAAACTTGATTTGGGCTTCTAAGTCTAGAAGTGAGCCTTCTACTCATGAGTAACTCTACAACAAAAGACCTTTAGTCAGGAGCAAGCAATATATGATGGATATTAAGACGGACCTAGGAGAGCCCAGGGAGGTATGTTGCAGAACAGGAAGGAATCACAATTATGAATATTGGAAGGCCGGAGGCTTAGGAATTTTGATGTAGTAGGAAGAAACTGCTGCATATTATAGCAGTGCTGATTGTGAGGTTAGATAGAAAACCACTCATTTTGTTTGTGTCTTTTTTTTTTTTAATTTAAGTTATTTGCTTTAATTGGAAGATAATTACTTTACAATATTATGATGGTTTTTGCCATACATCAATGTGAATCAGCCACAGGTATACAAGAGTTCCCCCCCATTCTGAGCCCCTTCCTACCTCCTTCCCCACCCTATCCCTCTGTCTTGATTTATTTGTAGGTGTATCTGATATTCTGTGTTTTAGCATCTTTGAGCCGTAAGATGGCTTTGCAAGTAAAATTGAAAATTTCTGATAATTTAAAATTTTATTGTGTTCTGATGAATGGAATATTCTCTAGCACAGATTAAGATGTTTGCCTCATGGGCTCATCTGAGAGTTATGGGCCGATGTCCCAGCATTGCTTACACTTGGATAGTGTAGAATGGATGAGGCTTGGGGTTAAAGATCCATTTTCATCTTCCTGGGTTCATAGGGCCTGTGACACCATTTCAGTGAGCAAAGAAATGTATCGCTTGCCATGTGTAGAGTACACTGCACACTAAAAAGATTTCAAATCATTGGCGTACTGTAGCTCAGTAAAAACACAGACTGTCTTTTAATTTTCTGATGACGTTTTATCTTCAATTGTATTTAGAACATTAGGAAATTCTTTCACCAGGCTCCAAATAAGTTACATTTGAATCACTGAGATGTGGCCATTTGGAATGGCCAAGAATTTGATCGAGAAGTTTTGGCACAACAGAACAGCAAAATCTGGAAAGTTGGTTGTATCTTTATTTGGTCTTATTAGAACACAGACTCTGGCACGGGGAGAAATGTTTTGGCTGTGCATATTTTAGCCCATGTCCTGGGCTGGCACAGCGGGTTCCAGGGAGATCGCCGACAGGCCGGGTCATGTCCACTATGAAAGAGCCTTCACATGCCCCCAGGTTTTGACAATTTGAGAATTCTTCCTCAATTGGAGATGAACAGTTTTGGAACCACCTGAGCTGTTTGAAAGTCACAAAATGGGTAAGAGAGAGCTGGTTTCTGGAAAGTGACTGTTTTGTGTTCTTTACAAATACGCTTTATCAGAAATGCATATTTTCATTCACATGTTAAACCTTGAAGAATTGTAAGAAGTTCCTGGAAGTGTGAACAGCAGCCTTTCACTCTGGAGAGTCACTGTTAATAATGAAATATTTGGGGCTTCCCTGGTGGCTAAGTCTGGCTGCCAATGCGGGAGACAGGGGTTCGATCCCTGGGTCAGGAAGATACCCTGGAGAGGGAAATGGCAACCCACGCCAGTATTCTTGCCTGGAGAATCCCACAGACAGAGGAGCCTGGCGGGCTACGGTCCATGGGGTTACAGAGAGTTGGACATGACTTCGTAACTAAACAACAACAATAAATTTCTTGTGTCTTGTGTCCTAAGTAGTGTATGCAGTTTGTTCAGTTTTTTTTTTTTTTTTTTTCTTTTTTTCCTTAATAGCTATTGTTGAAAAACTATTTGGGGTAATTTTTCGAAGTTTTTGTTTTGTTTTGGCTGTGCTGGATCTTTGTTGCCGTGAGGGTTTTTCTCTGGTTGCGGTGAGCAGGGGCTACTCTCTAGATGCAGAGCACATGTTCTCATTGCAGTGGCTTCTCTCTCGTTGTGGAGCATGGGTTCTAGACCATGTGGGCTTCAGTAGTTGTGGTTCCCAGGCTCGAAAACACAAGCTCAGTATTTGGGGTGCATAGTCCTCGCCCCTCCACGGCCTGTGGGATCCTTCCGGACCAGGGATTGTACTCTCCTGTCCTGCATTGCAGGCAGATTCTTTACCACTCAGTCTCCAGGCAAGCCCCCAAAGTATCTTTCGCTGGCTAACTGAAGTCCTAAGTTCTGCACTTGAATAGTTTCATTTTTGAGTATTCTTTTTGCCCTGCCAGCAAAAAATATTACCTGATAGCATTTGAGAGGTTATATTTATTTTACTTATTTAACAAACACTTACATAATGCTGCTTTCTATGTGCTAGGTGCTTTTCTATATACTTTACAAATATTCACTAATTTGATCTTCTTAGCAACTGTATAAAGCAGGTTTTATTCTATTTCCCATTTACTAGTGAGGAAACGGAGGCTCTAATTAGTGATAGGTTGTTCAAGATAGTTTAACTTACAGCAGTGGAAGCTGGGGTTCAAATTCAGGCAGTCTACCTCCAGAGTTTGCATCCTTAAACACTGCTCTGTGGAGTCACTCTTTCTCACAAGGGAAAAAACCCAATGCAAATAGATTCCATCATGACTGTTTTGCTATCAGTTCATCAAATAATTTTACCTATCAGGAACTCTGGGGCCCATTTACCTTGTTTGGCAATAACAAGTCTGAGAATTCTTTAAGTTTGTGGCTTAAGATGACATTCTCCTTTATGACTGTAAATAGAAAACAATTTTTTAAAAGTACTTATAAAAACAAAGAAATGTGTGCTCCATTGGTTTGATTGAGAGGTCCTCAATGGCAAGAACTAGGTGGTGGTCTTTTTTTTTTTTTAATTTATTTGGCTGTGCTGCGCCTTGGTTGCAGCAGGCAGGATCTTTAGTTGTGTCACATAGCATCTTTTTAGTTGCAACATGTGGGATCTGGTTCCCTGATCAGGGTTCAAAGCTCAGTCCCCTGCTTTGGGTCTTAGCCACCAGGGAAGTCGCCAGGTTTTCCTGACTGGTGTCCTTTGACCCCAGTATGCTTTTACCCAAAGCCTTTCCTTTCCTTTTGCTGTACCTCTGGGATTGGGATTGGGACCTAGAGGTGAACTATTCCACACCTTCCTTTTATAAGTAGGAAAATTGAGGCTCAGAGTGGTCATGCCCAAGACCTCAATAGCTAGTTTTGAAGCAGATATGTGACTTAAACTACTAGGCTCAACTTAGTGGTCTTTTCCTTTCATTATGGAAATTGAAAAGTTACACTGCTATGGGAACCCAACTTAAATACCTAAGAAACTCTAAAATATTTTAGATCCATTTGGAAAGCATATATTATGCTTTTATTAATCTAGGCTATTTCTCAACCTCAAACCTCATCATTTTTTTTCTGACATTTATTACATCTTTCAGTATTTCTAACCAACATATATTGTCCTGCTTGTTACTCATGCTGAGTCTTCTGAGACCTGCATCCCTTTACATAATTATACATATACATAAGTCATGTATGAACTTAATATTGATTTGATCGAAATGACCACACAAATGGAAAGTAGGTATGATTATAAGTGGTGTTCAAACCAAACAAATATATCCCACTAGAGAGGTAGTTCACATATAGTGGTCTGGGAGATTATAAATCATCTTGTAAATTCATTGACTGTATTCGGAATTGACAGTTTCTATCACTTCATGGCAAATGGATGGGGAAACAGTGGCTGACTTTATTTTGGGGGGCTCCAAAATCACTGCAGATGGTGATTGCAGCCACGAAATTAAAAGAAGCTTACTACTTCAAAGGAAACTTATGCCCAACCTAGACAGCATATTAAAAAGCAGAGATATTACTTTGCGAACAAAGGTCCATCTAGTCAAGGCTATGGTTTTTCCTGTGGTCATGTATGGATGTGAGAGTTGGACTGTGAAGAAAGCTCAGCACAGAAGAATTGAAGCTTTTGAACTGTGGTGTTGGAGAAGACTCTTGAGAGCCCCTTGGACTGCAAGGAGATCCAACCAATCCATCCTAAAGGAGATCAGTCTTGGGTGTTCATTGGAAGGACTGATGTTGAAGCTGAAACTCCAATACTTTGGCCACCTGATGCGAAGAGCTGACTCATTTGAAAAGACCCTGATGCTGGGAAAGATTGGGGGCAGGAGGAGAAGGGAACGACAGAGGATGAGATGGCTGGATGGCATCACCGACTCAATGGACATGGGTTTGGGTGGACTCGGGGAGTTGGTGATGGACAAGGAGGCCTGGTGTGCTGTGGTTCATGGGGTCGCAGAGAATCGGACATGACTGAGCAACTGAACTGACTGATCACTGGAAAAACTAGGTGATCCAAACTTAAACATTGAAGTTGGCTCTTTTACTGGAAAAATGCATTATTAGCACTGGGCTTTGCAGTAAACTAACTAGTTTATAAATTAGAGAAAGTAGCTGACATAAAATAGATTGTGTTTTTTAAACGACCCAATCAAAAAATGGGCCAAAGAACTAAACACATTGCTCCAAAGAAGACATACAGATGGCTAACAAACACATGATAAGATGCTCAACATCACTCATTATCAGAGAAATGCAAATCAAAACCACTATGAGGTACCATTTCCCACCGGTCAGAATGGCTATTAAAAAGTCTACAAACAGTAGGTGCTGGAGACTGTGTGGAGAAAAGGGAACCCTCTTACACTGTTGGTGGGAATGCAAACTAGTTACAGTCACTCTGGAAAGTAGTGTGGAGATTCCTTAAAAAACTGGAAATAGAACTGGCATACAACCCAGCAGTCCCACTGCTGGGCATATACACCGAGGAAACCAGAAGGGAAAGAGACACGTGTACCCCAGTGTTCATCACAGCACTGTTTAAATAGCTAGGACATGGAAGCAACCTAGATGTCCATGGGCAGACAAACAGATAAGAGAGTTGTGGTATATATACACAATGGAATATTACTCAACTATTAAAAAGAATGCATTTGAATCAGTTCTCATGAGGTGGATGAAACGGGAGCCTATTATACAGAGTGAAGTGAGTCAGAAAGGAAAATGCCAATACAGTATATTAATGCATATATATGGAATTTAGAAAGATGGTAACGACGACTCTATATGCAAGACAGCAAAAGAGACACAGATGTAAAGAAGAGACTTTTGGACTCTGTGGGAGAAGGCGAGGGTGGGATGATTTGAGAGAATAGCATTGAAACATGTATATTACCATATGTGAAATAGATGACCAGTCCAAGTTTGATGCATAAAACAGGGCACTCAAAGCCAGTGCAGTGGGACAACCCAGAGGGATGGGATGGGGAGGGAGGGAGGTTCAGGACCAGGGGACACATGTACACCATGGCTGATTTCATGTGAATGTATGGCAAAAACCATCACAATATTGGAAAGTAATTAGCCTCCAATTAAATAAATCAACTAAAAATTGATTGTGTTTTTAAAAATTCTTATTTCAGTTGTAAGGTATTTCACGTACATACCAATATGGGCTGAAATTCTTATGTAGAAACAGGTATGGAAACGTGGGTGGTTCTTGGTGAGTTCACCGAAGCCCTGTTAATATAAAATATAGCCTATGCATATATTTTTCTTTTTTTCTTATGACTTTTCTTGGCCACGTGGCACAGCTTGTGGGATCTTAGTTTACCAACCAGGGATCAAACTCATGTCCCCTGCATTGGATTTGCAGAGTCTTAACCACTGGACCACCACGGCACAGGCATCAAGCCTGTGCATGTGTATTTCTCTGCTCTTTGGAAATCTCTGGGCTTGACTCTCCAGAGTTTTTCCCCTGCTAGTAGTTTAAAATATTTTAAATTTATACTTGCTGTTTTTATTTTCCATATCATATGCAATGAATTTTAAATGAAATATGGATACTAAAATATAACTAAGATGTATCATACAATAAAAGGTAGTGATTGAACAAATCAGGGAAGTTAAAATTAAATAATATACACTTTCTAAAAAAAGTCACATTTCATTCTAATGTCTTTTACAATACTGAATCTTATCAATTAAAAACTTAGTAGGAAAAAGATCAGTCTTCTTCTGATAGTGCTTTTCAAAATGGATTAAAGATCTAAACGTAAGACCAGAAACTATAAAACTCCTAGAGGAGAACATAGGCAAAACACTCTCTGACATACATCACAGCAGGATCCTCTATGACCCACCTCCCAGAATATTGGAAATAAAAGCAAAAATAAACAAATGGGACCTAATTAACCTTAAAAGCTTCTGCACATCAAAGGGAACTATTAGCAAGGTGAAAAGACAGCCTTCAGAATGGGAGAAGATAATAGCAAATGAAGCAACTGACAAACAACTAATCTCGAGAATATACAAGCAACTCCTACAGCTCAACTCCAGAAAAATAAATGACCCAATCAAAAAATGGGCCAAAGAACGAAATAGACATTTCTCCCAAGAAGACATCCAGATGGCTAACAAACACATGAAAAGATGCTCAACATCACTCATTATCAGAGAAATGCAAATCAAAACCATTATGAGGTACCATTTCACACCAGTCAGAATGGCTGCGATCCAAAAGTCTACAAGTAATAAATGCTGGAGAGGGTGTGGAGAAAAGGGAACCCTCTTACACTGTTGGTGGGACTGCAAACTAGTACAGCCACTATGGAGAACAGTGTGGAGATTCCTTAAAAAACTGGAAATAGACCTGCCTTATGATCCAGCAATCCCACTGCTGGGCATACACACTGAGGAAACCAGAAGGGAAAGAGACACGAGTACCCCAATGTTCATCACAGCACTGTTTATAATAGCCAGGACATGGAAGCAACCTAGATGTCCATCAGCAGATGAATGGATAAGAAAGCTGTGGTACATATACACAATGGAGTATTATTCAGCCATTAAAAAGAATACATTTGAATCAATTCTAATGAGGTGGATGAAACTGGAGCCTATTATACAGAGTGAAGTAAGCCAGAAAGAAAAACACCAATACAGTATACTAACGCATATATATGGAATTTAGAAAGATGGTAACAATAACCCTGTGTACGAGACAGCAAAAGAGACACTGATGTATACAACAGTCTTATGGGCTCTGTGGGAGAGGGAGAGGGTGGGAAGATTTGGGAGAATGGCATTGAAACATGTAAAATATCATGTATGAAATGAGTTGCCAATCCAGGTTCGATGCACGATACTGGATGCTTGGGGCTGGTGCACTGGGACGACCCAGAGGGATGGAATGGGGACGGAGGAGGGAGGAGGGTTCAGGATGGGGAACACATGTATACCTCTGGCGGATTATGTAAAGTTTAAAAATAAAATAAAATTAAAAAATAAATAAATAAATAAAATAGAAATGTGTGTGAATTTGTAACTACCACCTAGCTTCACTGCTTAGTTTTACCGACTGATGTAAATCTCTTGGTTAATGTTTATATAATTACTCAATGTCAAAGGCACTTCCCTTGTAGCTCAGTCGGTAAAGACTCTGCCTGCAGTTCGGGAGACCTGGGTTTGATCCCTGGGTTGGAAAGATCCTCTGGAGAAGGAAATGGCAACCCACTCCAGTATCCTTGCCTGAAAAATCTCATAGACCGAGGAGCCTGGTGGGCTGCAGTCCATGGGGTTGCAAAGAGTCGGGCATGACTGAGCGACTAACACTTACTTATGTCAAAGTCTTGAAAAGGTCGCAGTTCAATTTGTTGAACTCAACTGACTTTGAAATAATTTACACAAAGTTCTAAGAAGTATAGTTCTGGAAAGATCCTGGGTGCCCTTTGCATGTGTGCGTGTGTGCATGCTAAGTCGCTTCAGTTGCGTCCAACTCTTTGCAGTAGCTCTCCAGGCTCCTCTGTCCATGGGATTCTCCAGGCAAGAATACTGGAGTGGGTTGCCATTTCCTTCTCCAGGGGATCTTCCCAAGCCAAGGATCAAACTTGTGGTTCTTAAGTCTCCTGCACTTGCAGATGTGTTCTTTACTACTAACGCCACCTGGGAAGCCTGTGCTCTTTGCTTCATTTTCTCTAATGATAACGTATTGTAAAATTATAGCACAATATCACAACCAAGAAATTGAGGTTGGTACAATCCACTCCTTTTGTTTAGATTTCCCCAGTTTTACACGTATGTGTTTTGTTGTATGCAGTTTTATCCCATTTATTATTTCATTTTTTAAGGGGCAGAAACCTAGGCATGGCTTAACTAGGTATGTCTAGTTCAGGATGTCTCATGAGGATGGACTTCACTTTTTTTTTTTTGCCCTGTGCTGTATACTAGGCCCTTATCTGTTGATAGTGAGTACATGTCCATCTCAAACACCCCAACTATTCCTCCCATTCCTCTTCCTTCCATAAACATAAATTCATTCTCTATGTAAGTGCTTCTGTTTTGTAAATAAGTTCATTCGTATCATTTTTTAAAAAAGATTCTGCATGTAAGTGGTACCATATGATATTTGTCTTTCTCTGACTTCATTTAGTATGATAATCTCCAGGTCCATCCATGTTGCTGCAGATGGCCTTATTTCATTCTTTTTAATGACTAATATTCCACTGTGTATATATACACACCACATCTTCTTTTCCCATTCATCTGTCGATGGTGTCTTGGCTATTGTAAACAGTGCTGCAATGAACGCTGGGGTGCTCGTATCCTTTCAAGCCATGGTTTTCTCCTGATATGTACCCAGAAGTGGGATTACTGGATCATATGGTAGTTCTATTCTTAGTTTTTTAAGGAGCCTCCATACTTGTCTTCATAGTGGTTGTGCCAATTTACATTCTCATCTGCAGTGTAGGAGGGTTCCCTTTTCTCCACACCCTCTCCATTTATTGTTTGTTGACTTTTTGATGGCCATTCTGACTGGTGTGAGGTGACATCTCGTCGTAGTTTTGACTTGCGGTGCTCTAATTCTTAATTAAGATGCTTAATTAATTAAGACGCTTAATTAATTGAACATCTTTTCATATGCCCCCCAGCCATCTTATATGTCTTCTTTGGAGAATTGTCTGTTTGAGCCTTCTGCTCATCTTTTGATTGGGTTGTTTGTTTTTTGGATAGTGAGCTCTTTGTAAATTCAGAAATTAATCCCTTGTCAGAGATATTGAAAAATACTTTCCTCCCTGGGATAAATCACACTTGATTGTGGTGTATGATCCTTTTAACGTGTTGTTGAAGGGTTTTGCGTCTATGCTCATCAGTGATCCTGGCCTGTAATTTTCTTTTTTTGTGTGGTGTCTTTGGTTTTGATATCAGAGTGATGGTGGCCTCATAGAATGAGTTTGAGAGTATTCCCTCCTCTGCAGTTTTTGGAAGAGTTACAGAAGGATAGGTGTTACCTCTTGTTCTAAATGTTTGATAGAATTCATTTATGAAGCTTTTTGGTCCTAGAGGTTAGTTTTTTGGAAGTTTTTAAGTCGATTGGTTTGTTTGTATTTTCTATTTCTTTCTGTTTCAGTCTTGGGCAATTGTACCTTTTTAAGAATTTGTCTTATTTCTTTTAGGTTATCCATTTTATTGGCATATAGTTGCTTGCAGTAGTCTCTTATCCTTTGTATTTCTGTGGTGTCTGTTGTAACTTCTCTGTTTTCATTTCTAATTTTATTGGCTTGAGCCCTCTCCCAACTAACCTTATAACTAAAGCAACTAAGAGAAAGAAGAACAAATAAAACCCAAAGTTAGTAGAAGGCAAGAAATCATAAAGGTCAGAGCAGAAATGAAGTGGAGACGAGGAAAACGGTAGAACAGACAATGAAACTAAAAACTGGTCTTTGAAAGATAAAATTGATAAACTTCAAGACAGGTTTCCCTAGGGCTGCAGCCATCTGACTACTTGGGTAGAGCTGGAGAATCTGCTTCTAGGATGACTTGCTGGCATGGCTTTTGGTCCATCACCATGTGCTCCACACACAGCTTCTTACAATCATCATGGTACCCGGCTTCACTGAGTGAATGATTCGGAAGTCCTCTCCTGAGGAAGTCAGAGTGCCTTTTTTGACCCGGTTGTTAGAAGTCTCTTCAGCCACATTCTCTTCATTAGGAGTGAGTCGCGAAGTGAAGCCCGCACTGACGGGCAAAGGAATTAAGTTCTATGTTACAAATGGAGGGATATCAGAGATTGGATGTAATTTTAAATTGCCACATGTGAGATTACTAGAATTGTCTCAGTTTTCCAGGTGAGGAAACTTGTGACTGGAGAAGTTAAGTGACTGGTCCGAGGTGTGTAGCTAGGTGGAGAAGTGGGGCTTAAATGACAGCAGCCTGGCTCCTCATGAATCCTTTTTTTTTTTCTTCTTCTTCTATTTGTGTGTTGTTTTTACTGTGTGTGCTTTACTGCCCAGAGACCTTAACCTTTGGAAATGAAAGTGAAACTTTACTGCTCGGAGACCGTAACCTGTTGAGTGCATGTTGAAAAGTCATACTGATTTGACTTCTTCATAATCATCCATATCTGGATATTTATGGTTTATTTTGCTCTATAATGCCTCCCTCCTGGTACTGTGATTTAATGCTCATTTAGTTCATTCTGTAGAATACTAGCATCTGTTGCTACCTACTGGGATGCTCACCACTGTCATTTTGAAGGCATGCTGACCTGGCAGCAAAGAATTTAAAGGTATATATTGGGTAGTTTCCTATGACTAAACATTGGGAAGCAAACCTTTTCTCTACAGCTTTCAGCTTTTGATTTCTGTAATCCTGACTCTGTAGCTGTTAGAACTATGGTGCATTGTGGTTCTAACAACTACAGAAAGTGTGAAAATCACAAGATTGGAAAATGGCATCACCGACTCAACAGACGTGAGCTTGAGCAAATTCCGGGAGATGGTGAAGGACAGGGAAGCCTGGCAGGCTGTAGTCCATGGGGTCGCAAAGAGTCGGACACGACTGAGGAGCTGAACGACAATGGCACTTTGTGAGCTGAAGTTGACAGTGGATCAGGCTCCTCAGATGGAGTTTGTCTGTTACTGATATCAAAGCAATAAATGCATTAGACCCTGGGTAGTTTTAGTACCATAATCTGCTCCTGTGAATTTTTTCTGGTTACTTTTAAGTGACCATAAAGAACTCTGTGCTATCTGGGGTGGTTTTCCTGTGTAGTGTGGGAGAGGTAAAATGACTTTTTATTTATTTTTTTAATTTAAACGGAACTGCTTTGTAAAATAACAATCACAATCACCAAAGCTATGCTAAAAGAGAGAGGTTTTAGAATTTTGATTATATATCTTCATATTTTCTGCTTATATTTCATTTTGTTAGGCCATGGAAAAGTCTATATTAGGGGTAGCCCAAGGGATCTTTTTGACATATAATTTTGGGGTACTCCATAGGATTGAAAAACACCTCAAGGGTAAGTGCACTTTGAGCTTCCCTGATGGCTCAGTGGTAAAGAATCTGCATGGCAAGCAGGAGACACAAGAGTGTGGGTTTGATCCCTGGTTTGGGCAGATCCCCTAGAGAAGGAAATGACAACCCACTCCAGTATTCCTGCCTGGGAAATCCCATGGAAAGAGGGGCCTGGCGGGCTACAGTTCATGGGGTCACAAAGAGTCGGACATGACTGAGCATACACACACACCACTACATTTTATAGCATTATTAATGCATACTTCTGTTTATAACATACTATATTAATATATCCATTTAAAAATCTTCGTGTTTTAATGACATAAGCAGTACAGTGTAATTGAACGAAGAGTGGGATTCCATGGGCTAACCAGTATGAAAACAGGATAAACCATCAGAAGTTAACTAAAGGAACTTAGAGAAGCCAGGGTGGGGCGTTTAAAGGGTAAAGCTTCCTGCCTTTATAAGGAACTTCCTGTTGACCTCTAAGGACTTGACAACCATATATTGTATTTGACAGCACTCGGTGAATTTCTTAATAATGAGGTTAAGTTCTCACATGCACACACACAGATATCTAGTTTCCTATCGAGGCTAATTCGGATCCTAAATTCCTGATTTGCCTTTGGTACCCACCTCTCTTTGTGTGACAGCACCCAGTGAATTTCTTAGTAATGAGGCAAAGTGCTTACATGTGCAGACACGTCTACCTATCTGCTTGGGCAGTTTCAAACCCTTGAAAGTCTTGATTTGTCTTATCCGTTTAAAAATACAGGACTTCCCTGTTGGTCCAGTGGTTAAGACTTTGCCTTAATGTGGGGGGTGGCCAGTTTGATCCCTGTTGGGGAATCTAAGATTCCCACGTGCCTCGTGGCCAGAAAACCAAAACAGAAAACAGAAGCAATATTGTAGCAGATTCAATGCAGACTTTAAAAAAATGGTCCACATTAAAAAAACAACAACAGATGTGAGAGAGGGCCTAGATAAGATTTTGATGTTAAGAAGTCCTATCAAGGTTAGAGATTGAGATCATCTGATTATAAACGGACATCGGGTTGGACTGGGAAAAGTTCTTCCAGAACAACAGTAGAAGCATGGTGTTCTTTGTGTTAACTTGGAACCCCAACCCCCTGTCCTCGTTCTGAGCCGTGTACATACAAGTTTTTGAAACGTGGCATTTCTCTTCCATGTGTTTCCCTGAGTCTTCCTCCTTTCCCTGATAACTTGGTGGTTTAGTTGCTTAGTCGTGTCTGACTCTGCGACCCCATGGACTGTAGCCCACCAGGCTCCTCTGTCCATGGAATTCTCCAGGCAAGAATACTGGAGTGGGTTGCCATTTCCTTCTCCATCCCTGATACTTAATGGAAACTTTCTTATCACCTTGGCAAAATGACCCTGGTTTCCATGAACCCCAAACATATAAATTTGGTTATACAGATCGGTTCAGTCGCTTGGTAATGTCCAACTCTTTGTGACCCAATGCACTGCAGCATGCCAGGCCTTCCTATCTATCACCAACTCCTGGAGCTTGCTCAAACTCATATCCATCAAGTTGGTGATGCCATCCAGCCATCTTATTGAATAGCTATTAGAGGGCCAAGACAAGTGGATCCCTCAAAACTAGGGAGGTGCACATCATGGGTAATGATGTGACTTTTTTCTTTAGAAAGGATAGAACAGTCCTTCATTTAAAACTAAAACAAATGTGGGAGTCCTTAACAACAGCATTTATCCTATGGTTAGTTGGTCCTTGGTGTCTGTAGCAACGTGGCCTCATGAACCAACGCATACTTTCCCAGGGCTAGAAAAGGAGCAAATCTTTAGGTTCAGTAGGTGGCCATTGTCAGGAACAAGGAACTTGACCACCTGTTCCGTCTTGAAGCCAATGCGAAGAAGAAACTGGAGCTTGACCAAAGGCTGGTCAGTTTCTACTGAGCTGCAACCAGAATTAAATGCCTGGTAGACCATTTAATGATTGTGGGCATCCATTTTTGTGGTGGCAAGATGCAAATGGGAAATCCTTGCAGGCCGGCCAAGCCTTCTTTGGAACTGAGAGGATGGGCAGTCCTCGGTGTGGTTCAGTCTTGCAATTTGGTTTTTCAGCTTGTGCTTATAGAATAAGCAGAGAACTCAATTCATTTAGACTTTATTTAAAAAGAATAAAATAATTTAACCAGTGTATAAAACTGAGAAGGCTCTGGGACACACAGATCCCCCGTCCCAACCTCATGTGTATAAGCAACCCAGCTCTGTGGAATTTATACTGCTACTCATGAGTGGAGCTCTTTTCAACTCCTCTGTCCCTGAAACTATGTTTATTTCATCATCTCGGAAGAGATAAGGCACTTCCTTAGATGTTGGAAAGTGAGTGATCCCTCTTTTCTCGTTCGAGTGAGAAGTAAGTTGATCACAAAGCAGGAACACTCTTTGACTGTAGTTAGGGTAGACCCTCCTGCTCTGAGGATCTTCAGCCATCAGTGTCCCTTTTTGGGTGAGATTGTCGTTTTAGACTAAGTTCGAAGAAGCACTCACTCGTTGTCAGATTCTGAAAAATGAAGTTAGTTAATATGAATGTATATTTCTACTAGATCAAGTTTGTACCTGTAGAGCAAGGACAGGCAGAAGATGAGAATTTCTAGGGACAAAAGTGGATGGGAGTTTATGCTTATAAAATGCTTAAATACCAGATTATATACATAGAAAAATGAAAGTTCTCTTCATTCACCTTCCCTCTCCACTCAGTGAAGAATCTGCCTGCAATGCAGAAGACCCAGGTTTAATCCCTGGGTTGGGAATATCCCCTGGAGAAAGAAGTGGCAACCCACTCCAGTACTCATGCCTGGAGAATTCCATGGACAGAGGAGCCTGGCAGGCTACAGTCCATGGGATCGCAGAGAGTCAGACAAGACTGAGCAACTAACTTTCACTTTCAATGTGGTATGGTCTTTAAAAACTTAAAAAAAAAAAAAAAAAAGCATGTACTACTTTATAAAAACACTAATAAGAATTAGTGGGATTATGAGCAATTTCTGGTGCTTTTTTAAACTTAATAATCAGAAACTTTGTTCTCTATCAGTAGATAAAGATATCTACTTACCAGTTTAAATGTGCAAGAATTTGAGAATTTTCTCAAACTTTTTGTGAATTACTTTTGTTGAAGTTGAACTTATTTACACAAACTTACGGATGTTTCAGTCATCAGTTGTAAGAAATGTGATTTTTTTAACACTATTTTCATATATTGATTCTATATTGATATTCTATCCTTGTTAATAGGTTCAAAGTCCTGAATTTTTTGTTTTATGACTTTTTAGGTCTGTTTTGATTTCAGTCTGTTTTTCTTTTTCATTTTTTGACCTTTTTTTTTTCTCATTCCTCTTTTTCATCTAATTTTGATCACTTATGCTGTTATCTCTTCTGCATTTTTGTCAGATGAGTATTTATCATTTGATGTTTTAACTAATACTATATCATCACCTCATTTTGTTTGCCGTGTCATCACTAGAAGTGTTGACAAGCAAACACTTATCTGTTTCCCCTGAATACACAATGTTATCCTGTCGATTTCTAAAATCAAGGGAAATTTTTATATCATGTACCTATGGACTGCTGTTACACACTACCCCAAAACAGCACTTTCAGACTCGAAAATGCCCACTGCAGGATCTTACCTGTGAATCCACTTGGCATGTCTCAAAAGTTAGTTATTCCAAAGAATGATTTAAACATCCAGCACATTTTAAAGCTGCTTTTGGAGTCTGTCTGTGTGAGAATTTGGATAGGTGGAGAGAAAGTTTGCAGATGATAGATGATCATTGAAGCACTCCTGTGGGGTTTAGAATGTTTCAGATGAGAGATTATACACAGTTATTTGTGAGTCATCAGAAAATGAAAAGTTGCCTTTCCCAATCCTATGAATCTAAGAGGAACCTCGAGAGGTCAGCTCAGAGCAGCTGGAGATGATGACGAAAATCTTTTTTATAAACAATTAAAACTTACACAGAAAATGCCATAGTCTTTGGACACAGTGTTTATTGGATGTGACTGCTGAAAAGCGTGCGTGACTATTCTCTACTTTGTATTGAAATTAATAAGCATTTGTCTATTGGTTTTTATTTTAATGTCTAGATTTGTTGTTGTTGTTCAGTTGCTATGTCATTGTCTCTTTGCAACCCCATGGACTGTAACCTGCCAGGCTCCTCTGTCCTTGGGGTTTCTCAAGCAAAAATGCTGGAGTGGGTTGCTATTTCCTTCTCCAGGGGCTCTTCCCGACTCAGGATCAAACTTGAGTCTCCTGCATTGGCAGGTGGGTTCTTTACCACTGAGCCACCTGGGGAGCCCAATGTCTAGATTACCTGTGGGTAATTATCTTATAAGATAATGTGTGTTCTTTATTAAAGGAAGGGCCTTTCTGTTTTGAGGACTCTCTTGGCCTTTCTATCCAAGAAAGCCCAAGACTCTCACAATGACTGTACTTCTTGAATTTATTAAATTGGAAGTCAGTCACTGAAATGTGGCTTCTGTGTCCCCATGGGAGCTGGCAGTGCCATTTCAGAACACACATCGAGTTTCATCCGGAATCTGACTGTGGGCTCCGCAGGAATGGTTGGTCAGGGCTGAGTCAAGAAGGCCCTGGCTCTTACTGACAGGATGATTTCTCCTGGCGTTTGTTCTTTCAGTCCTGTTGGGGGAGAAGTGAAGTTGGAGGTACAGCCGCAGAGTCCATTAGCGTCCCTTTGGGATAGAGCTGTCAACAGCTTCACGTCTCGAACGTCTATGAGGCCTGTTGTGTCCTTGACGAAGAAATGTGTTTCCCCGTGTGTCTGATAAAGTAAACATCTGCAGTGCCAAAGGCGGAGTGCCAGGCACATCTGTGTCCATAGACAATGCTGTTAAATTAAGGGCCGACCTGGAAGAGGATTGACCCGCCACAGAGTTCATGTGGCGTCATTCATTTGTTCTTTGGGGGCACTTTTATTGAGTATTTGATCGTGGATTTACATGTCTTTTAAACTTTGAGCTCACTGGGTTCTAATTGGTTACTCTGAATGAGCTAAGCTTTCTCTTGTTGCCGTGACAGTTAGGCTCCCTGCAAGCAAGTATCATATCTAACCTTGGTGATCTATATAGACACACAGCAAAGGCAAAACTTAAAAATGCTTTGCTCTTTAATGACTCAGATAAAATGAGTGGTGGTAAGAAAAGTAGAGAAACTAAAATCTTTTTTTATTTTTATTTTTTAAAATATTTACTTTTATTTGTTTATTTGGCTGCACTGGGTCTTAGGTGCGGCAGGTGGGATCTAGCTTCCTGATCAGGGATCGAACCTGGGCCCCTGCACTAGGAGCAGGAAACTGGACCACCAGGGAAGTCCCTAAAATGTTAAAAACATCCCCATGACTCTAGGTTCCAGTCACCGTAGGTAAGTATGAATTAGACACTCACCCGACTCATTAAGTTTTTGTTTTTAACTTAATGAAATTTCTTAGTCTGGGGAGGTCTAGAAAGGATTCAGAGCACATCGATTCCAAAATTTGGATTTAAAAGACCTTTAATTGTTGTCATAATTCCATAACCTAGCTAGCTATTTAAGATCTATTTCTCCTATTCAGTCTATCTGTCCCATCAGAGGAGGGATCAGCTCTTCAGTGTGTGATATCTTGGCAGGTTTCTGAGAAAATAATGGGCTTCACTGACTTCTAGGAAATGTAATTTATGCCCATGTGTAAATAAAATGCCAGACATCTTAGTTGCCTCTAATTTGATGAACAACAACGAAAAGCAAGTGGCTTGAGTGAGTGGCGAACTTCAGCCTAATAGGAGGTCACTTTTTATTTGTTTTTTTAATGTATAACCCTTTGCTGTTGAAATATTAATCTTCTAATTTTGAAATACTTAAAGTTTTCTCTATGAACTTTGCAATTTTTATTGATACAAATATTGACATTATATATGGTTTTCTAAATATAGAGCAAAGTAATAAAAAACAATCTAGGCTATTGTCAACCTAACAATAAACTGTAAGACATGCTTATTATAGAAAGATAGAAAATATAAATAAGCTCATAAAAAACAGTAAAATCATTTATTAGGACTTCCCCCGTGGTCCAGAGGTTAGGACTCCGTGCTTCCATTGCAGAGGGCACGAGTTTGACCCCTGGTCCCAGAACTAAGATCCCACTTGCCACAGAGTGCAACCGCCACCCCCCCGCCCCCAAATTGCTTGTTAAGCATATATATCCTATAAGGTATTTTTACCCCCTTTTGTATACATACATGTGTTGGCTTTTTGCTTTATAGAATAAAACTGAATGTACTTTTCCCTGAACATGATTTTTATTGCTTGCATAGTAATATATTCAGTGGGTGTACATAAACCTTAATTTATATCAAGTAGTATTTTGTTGATAACTCCCAGATTTCCAGTTTTTTTTTGTTTTTTTTTTTTTTTTTTTTGGATAAATTGTTTGACTACAACTTTCTAAAGCCTCTTTCTTTAGAATAGTGCTATAAATGGTAGCTCATTTCCTGAGTTAACTCCCAGGTCCTAACTGATACCTGTCACATGGCTAAGCTTCCCAGCTGGACAAACGGTGCTCCAGTGTTTAAAACACAGCATCTGCTTATCATTATTTCCATGGCAATCTCTATAATAATTCGGTCAGCACCCGGCATAGTGCCAGTCACAATGGGCACTGAACAAAATATGAATGAGTGGAGTCTGGAATTCCCTCTGTCCAGGTTGTCCTGGCCAAGGCAGCCAAGTAGAACAGATGGTGTTCACTTTCTGGAATGTGGGGAGGGGGTGTGGGTTGCAGGGAGGGCCACACGGGGTAGCAGGATCCCTTTGACTGTGTTTTTGGCAGTTGTCAGTAAGTCAGTCTTAGCAGCTTTGATAAAGAAAGTTCTTTAGAGTACTCCCCTGGCAATCCAGTGGCCAGGACTCTGTACTTCCACTGCAGAAGGCACAGGTTCGATCCTCAGTCAGAGAAGTAAGATCCCACATGCTGCATAGGCAAGAAAAAAAAAAACCCATTTTTTTGGAAAGAGTGTTTATCACTGGCAAAGTTGAGAGAGAAGGGAGAGACAAAAGGTATATTGAACAACAAACTTGACCTTGATTGAAATTTATAAAACACTATACGCAACAGCAACAGAATATACATCTGTTTTACATTCAATATTTATCTTGTTCTAGGCCACGAAACAAGGAGTTGAAGAGGGTAGTTTCTTAAAAGTTTGAAAGTGAAAGTCGCTCAGTGTGTCCAACTCTTTGCAACCCCATGGACTATACAGTCCATGGAATTCTCCAGGCCAGAATACTGGAGTGGGTCACCTTTCCCTTCTCCAGGGGATCTTCCCAACCCAGGGATAGAACCCAGGCCTCCTGCATTGCAGGTGGATTCTTTACCAGCCGAGCCACAAGGGAAGCCCAAGAATACTGGAGGTGGGTATCCTATCCCTTCTCCAGCAGATTTTCCCGACCTAGGAATTGAACCAGGGTCTCCTGCATTGCAGGTGGATTCTTTACCAACTGAGCTATCAGGGAAGCCCTTTTTTTTAAAAGCATTTTAAAAAAATGTTTTAAGCATATTCCTACCATATCATCCATTCCATTTCTAGTTTATTATCCAAAAAGAAAGCATGCTGCTGCTGCTAAGTTGCTTCAGTTGTGTCTGACTGTGCGACCCCATTGACAGCAGCATAGGTCCATACAAAGACTTGTACACACTGATCCCTGAATGTTCATAGTCATTTTATTTGTAAAAACCAGAAACTAGAGATAACTTGTATCTCTTATAAACAAGTGAATGGATAAATGAACTGTGATGTATTCCTACCACAGAATACTGCTCAGAAACAAAAATAGCCTTTTGAGATGCACAGCAATGTGGATGAATCTCAAAATAATTATGTTAAAGTGAAAGAAGTTGGACAAAAAAGGGCACATACTTTATGGCTCCATTTGTATAAAACTTCAGAACATGCATACTCGTCTATGATGACAGATGAGTGATTGCCTAAGGATAAAGACTGAAGGAAGATTACAGAGCCATGAAACAAGGAAACATCACAGGGATGTGATGAGTTTGTTCATTATCTTGATTGTTATAAAAACAATATTGGTTTCATAGGTTAAACATAGTGTCAAAACTTGTAAACAAGATGTTTAGTTATAGTCAATTATATTTCAGTAAAGCTGTTTAAAATATAAATAAATGATAGGCATTTATGATGCCATGACTGTTTACTTCATCATAATGTTTGTTATACACCTTCATGTAAACGGCAGGACATTTTTCCATATACTTTGCTGGATCAGCAAAAGGGTCCTGCTTGCTGCTTTGTGGTTCTTCAAGCCAGAATCAATGGAAAGTGTTAAGATTCTAGAAAATATTCTCCTATTTCTCACGGAGGAAAAATCTTCCATAGTTGTACATGGTTTACAACTAAGCACTGGTTTTTTTTTCCTTTGAGTAGTAACTCACTTTCAGTTTTCACATTCATGCATTGGAAAAGGAAATGGCAAACCACTCCAGTATTCTTGCCTGGAGAATCCCAGGGACAGAGGAGCCTGGTGGGCTGCCGTCTATGGGGTCGCACAGAGTCGGGCACGACTGAAGCGACTTAGCAGCAGCAGCAACTTGATTTCTAATGAGGAACTCAGTCATGTCATATCAGCTTGAGAAGAGAAGAGGAATAGAAAATGGGAAAGTGAAGTTGAACTCATAAAAACAGAATGGAATGGTTAGTACCTGAAACTGGAGGGTGAGGAAAATGGGAAGATGTTGGTCTAAGGTTACACACTTCAGTTAGAAATTGAATAAGTTCTGGAGAATCTAATGCACGGTACTGTATTATAGGTGTACTTGAAGGTTACTGAGAGTATATCTTGGATGTTCTCACCACAGAAAAAGAAATTGTAGTTATGTGATTTGATGGCAGTGACGTATCTCAAAGCTAGGGGAGTAGGGGACGGAGTAAAGGCTCGCAAAACAGACATTATTTCTTCCTTTTTTTCGTGGCTGAGTAATATTCCGTTGTATATATGTACCTTTTTCATACTGAGTTTAGTCAGAGAAAGACAAGTATTGTGTATCACTTATGTAGAATCTAAAAAATGGTACAAATGAACTTATTTATAAAACAGTCACAGATATAGAAAACAAACCTATGGTTACCAAGAGGGAAAGGGGGTGGGAAGGATAAATAGGGAGATCGGGATTGACATATACACACTACTATAAGAAGTGATAAAATAAAAAATAGATAACTAATAGATAACTGACTCAATAATAGCACAGGAAACTCGACTCAATACTCGGTAATGGCCTGTATGAGAAAAGAATCTAAAAAGCAGTGGATATATGTATGTATATAACTGATTCACTTTGATGTACAGCGGAAACTAACCCAACATTGTAAATCAAGTATACCCCAATAAAATTATTTCAAAACTTTTTTAAAGGTAAAAATGTGTATATGTATGTCTTAGTAAGTTTCAAATAAAGTTTTTAAAAACACACTAAGTAGAAACAAATTGTGGTGATGATAATTCAGTGGTGACTACTTGCCGATTCATGGGGTTCTCAAGGCAAAAATACTGAAGTGGTTTGCCATTCCCTTCTCCAGGGGACCACGTTTTGTCAGAACTCTCCGCCAAGACCCGTCCGTCTTGGGTGGCCCTATACGGCACGCCGTAGTTTCATTGAGTTAGACAAGGCTGTGGTCCATATTTGGACCACTTGCCAATTGAATTAAGACCATATTCCTGTGCTGATGACTTGCTGTCTCTGTGGTTTGAGCCCCCATTTCCCGTTCAGTTGAGGCTGGCCCTTCTCCCAGAACGCACTCTGCTATCCTCCTCTTCGTTAACTGGTTGATGCTTTTTTTCTGCCTGTGCTTTTCCCCACTTCAGCCTTTATATACCTATGTGGTAAATTCCTACCTGTTCTTGAAGGACATTCCATGCAGACACCAGCATACTCTGAGTAAACATACTCTGATCCTCCCAGCTGGAAATTTCCCCTGCGTTCTGTGTTTCGGCACACATTAAGTACATATTTTGTACCCTGGGCCTTATGGGTATGTATAGGTTGGCCACATCTGCCATGCTTTTCCGGAACTGAACAGATATAGGGCTAGTCATTTGGCTACTGTTGATACGTAGATGCATTTCAGTTGTTTAATAAACTTCTTCACTTACTAAAATTGCTGTAACTATTAATGCCGATGAAGGAAGCAATGACAAGACAAGCAGAAGGAAACAAAAATTGTTCTGGGACTTCCCTGGCAGTCCAGTGGTTAAAATTTCATACCTCCAATGCAGGGGCCCTGGGTTTGATTCCCTGGTCAGGGAACTTAAGGTCCCACATGCCACAAGGCAAGGATAAGAAATTTTAAAAATAAAAAAATATAAACTTTTTTTCCCAGAGGTTCAAGAGTGAGGGGACATACATATAACTATGGCTGATTCATGTTGATGTTTGGCAGAAACCAACACAATATTGTAAAGCAATTATCCTGCAATTAAAAATAATTTACGTTAAAAAAATTTTTTTTTCAATTGTGTTTTTGAACCACATTTGTATTCCTTTGTTCACAGCAGAGGGGTGGTAGATTTACTGTCCTCATGACACTTTTTTTTTTCCCCCTTAAGCTAACATTTTAATTTTGGACCCTCTCTTCCCCTCACAGTCTTAGAACCAGGCAATGGCAAGGAAAAGAGAGGTCACTTTGTAAATTTACATTGGCTAGAAGTGATCCACTCTGATAATTCACACAGAACTGTTTAAGAGTTGGCTTAAGAGCATCTTAACATTAGTCACTGTGTCATAAAAAGAGCACGAATTAGGTAGGAGTTGTGGAATATCTGAAGAAACATGTTTTTTTGGATTTCAAGTGAGCTGTTCTATGACTGTCCCCCTCCTTGATTGCTTCTTATATTTATTTTCCAGGTCCGGACTCTCTTTGTCAGCGGTCTCCCTCTGGACATCAAACCTCGGGAGCTATATCTGCTTTTCAGACCATTTAAGGTACCTTTTCTATCTTTTAGAAATCGTAAAAGGAGACAGAAAGTGGGTCTGTCTGGAGAAGGAGATGAAATGTTTGAGAAACGCCTATTTTTTAAAGTGCTTAGTGAGCAAAGAAGATTTAACAACTCAGTTCTAATATAATATACATTCTCACTTTGGAAATACTGAAACGGCCTTTTGTCCTCCCAGCTGCTAATCTCGAGAAGCTAATCTATCCTAATTTAGAACAGCCTCAGTTTCCTCCCTGTGTATTCTCTGCCAATTGGGGGTATTTTGAGTACAGATCACTCCAGATACGATCAGTGACTTACCATGTATTTATATCTCAAACGCAGGAGTGTAAGTCAAGCCCTACCTCTAGGAAGTTCCTTACTAGCTGAAATGCTGCTGTTCATACAATTCCTAGGAGACATAATAGGTTAAATAAGCTTTTATGAACTTGACAAGGAACCTAAAACCATTATTTTTTCGTTGGTAAAATGTCCAACGTTGCTGAAACAGTAGAACAGAATTTTAAAGAACTGCTTGGCAAGAGTTGAGGGACGTCTTCCCTGGTGCTTTGTGTGTGCTCAGTATCTCATTGTGTCTAACTCTTCGCAACCCTATGGACTGTAGCCCGCCAGGCTCCTCTGTCCATGGAACTTTCCGGCAAGAATACCAGAGTGGGTTGCCCTTCCTTCTTCCAAACCCAGGGACCGAACCTGCATCCCTTATGTCTCCTATGTTGCCCAGCAGATTCTTTACCACTGTGCCACCTGGTGAAATATTTAATACAAGTTGTGTGTCCATTGTGATTATCAAGATAAATTTACTTTAGAGATCGTTAATTTTGTTGGGATTGAAAATTTAACAGGAGAATTGAACTAAGGCTGAAATAACCGTGTGCACAGAGAAACCTTGAAAGTTAGCCTTTGGAGGGTCAGAGACAGCTGGGATTGGGCACAGTGTGGGCTGGAGGCCTTGGCCCTCAAGGAGCGATCCTGCAAGTCAGGGCAGACTCAGGGCCTGTGTCTGAGCTGGTCCCGTCGGCTGAGGACATGTCAGCAGCAGTCGCTGGCCAGGGCCACACTTAGGACTGAGTGATGGACCATCTTGATTGCTGGTTAAAGATCCATTCTGATGGAAGCAGGATCCGAGCCACAGAGGCAGGACAGGTTCTAGCGTCTTAGGGAGAGAGAGTAAATGTGACAGCTGAAAACAGCTGGGTTGGAGAGAAGAACGGGGGTTGAGGGGGCGGCCAGTGAAAACCAATAGAGATAAAACAGTCTAGTTTATGTGCCCCAAAGGCACCAGGTGATAATGGACATAACTCCATTCTGACAGCTCTCCGTTTTTCTGCTGTTTTTTTTTTTTTAATTGGAATATAATTGCTTTACAGTGTTGTTAGTTTCTACTGTACAGCATTGAGAATTGACATTATATATACGTATATCCCCTCCCTCTTGAACCTCATCTTCCCGTCACATCCCTCTGGATCATCACAGAGCTCCCTGTGCTTTACAGGAGCTTCGCGCTAGTTAATATAAGACAGCTCTTCTTTTAATGCAACGATAATGATGATGTTACAGAGGGAAACAGGTTAGCCGAGGGGTTGGCTAGAGGAAGTGGGGAAGAAAGAGAAGGTGCTATGGGAAGAGTGCCAACTTGGCAGAATTTCCCATTTCTTCTGCAGGATTACAGTTTTTACAGTTTTGTAGGATGAGGATTTTTTAAGCTAACCATTCCTCTTAATGAACACAACAGCCGTGTTTCTGTGTGCATATGGAGAGACCTAGTAGTAAGTCCCTTAGGAATTATGTCACTTAATTCTCATCACAGTCCTTTAAAGTGGGTTAGCCTCATTTTTTCCCCCACTAAAGAAAGAAAATGAAACTTGGAGCAGTTGAATACATTTTGCTCAAGTTCACACACATAATAAGTGGCAGGGCCAGGATCAAACCCGAGCAGTTTGACTTTGCCATTCCTATTCTGAGCTACTGTGTGATGCAGCTTCTGGTTTCTGTGACTTGAGAGGACAGTATATCCCTACAAGTGGTCTTTTACTTGAGTGAAATACCCATTTGTCCTCTGCCTCTGAGGCCTTCGGGGTGTTTAAACCTGCGTGTTTTTCAGAGAGCGAGAGCACCTTAAAAAAGCAAGAGGCAGGGCTGTGAATCATGACCTCTAGGGCCAGAAGAGCTCAAGGCCTTTGAGGTAAAATGTTTACAGTAGCTAATTGGTAACATAGTTCTCTGCTGGGAAGATAGGAGGGTGAATCAATTGAAACATGCTGCCCAGAAACCCCAAAGCGAAAGTCAGGACCCTGGTACATTCCTACAACCCTTTTTTAATTAAAGTCCCTGGTGGCTGACCCTCGTCTGCAAATCTTTGTCTGGACCAATATGTGCTGTGGTCAGTCATGTCAAGTGGTGTTTTTTTTTTTTTTTTTTTTTTTTCCCTTCTTCTGTGTCATCTATCAGTGCAAGCCACCTGCCTTTGATTACTTTCAGAAATAAGCAGACTTTGTTATCTTCATCCTGGGGAACCAGGAGGGATCAGAAAGGGAGTGAAAGGGAGTGTTTCCATCTTCCTTGAAGATGAGCTGGAGTAAAATCCAACAGGGAATGTTTGCATCTCCCAATCCTAATAACAGCATGAAAACACATGGCTGCAATAAATAAGCAAAATAACAGAATTTAGCATTACTGCCTGTTTAACTTTTCCAGGCAATTTTGAAATTTTCATTGACAGGTTCTACTAAGTACATATCAGTGTTTTGTTGTTGTTTTTTAGCCAATATATTTTTCAGTGTGAATAAGTCATCACATACTCTTACCCGCCTTTCTTCTCCTGTGCTGTGTGCGCAGTCGCTTGATTGCGTCCAGCTCTTTGCCACCCCATGGACTGTGGCCCGCCAGGCTCCTCTGCCCATGGAATTTCCATGGGAGAATACTGGAGTGGAGTGGCTTTTATCCTATATATAAAATGAAAAAGACTTGCTGTTGACATAGATACCGTTTTCCTACTGTTTCCCAACTTCATAAGAACATAGAAAAGAAACTTAAGAGTGAGTTTCAGGGCTTGATCCCTTTTAGGCCCAAGTATGGGCTTCCTTTGGACTGCAAGGAGATCCAACCAGGCCATTCTGAAGGAGATCAGCCTTGGGATTTCTTTGGAAGGAATGATGCTAAAGCTGAAACTCCAGTACTTTGGCCACCTCATGCGAAGAGTTGACTCATTGGAAAAGACTCTGATGCTGGGAGGGATTGGGGGCAGGAGGAGAAGGAGACGACAGAAGATTACATGGCTGGATGGCATCACTGACTTCGATGGACGTGAGTCTGAGTGAACTCCGGGAGTTGGTGATGGACAGGGAGGCCTGGCATGCTGTGATTCTTGGGGTCTCGAAAAGTCGGACACGACTGAACAACTGAACTGAACTGATGGGCTTCCCAGGTGGCTCAGTGGTAAAGATCCACCTGACAGTGCAGGAGATGCAGGAGACTTGGGCTCTATCCTTGGGTCGGGAAGATCCCCAGGAGTAGGAAATGGCAACCCGCTCCAATACTCTTGCCTGGAAAATTCCGTGGACAGAGAAGCCTGTCGGGCTACAGTCCAGGGGGTTGCAAAGAATCAGACACGACTAAGCATACAGCACATATATACATATTAAGGCATATATATCGTGTGTGTGTGTATAAAACTTGTTTTATAGTTAACAGACATTTGTAGGAAGAGTTAGTGGTCATAAAGGACTCATTGTCACTTGAGCAAGATGGTATTACAGTTGCTTCTTTTCCTGGCATATTTTTTTGTGGTCTAAATCCTGTTCTTTATTTTCAGGGCTACGAGGGTTCTCTTATAAAGCTCACATCTAAGCAGGTAAGCATTTCAAACTTGCACATAAATGATCACTTCTAGAATAAGTTTTGATTGACTTTCTTCAGGAATGTCACAAGGGCTCAACATCGTTTTGTTTTATATTTCCATTAAGATTTAATTTTTTTTATTGCTCTAAAATTAAGGGTGAGATCAGTTAGGAATTAGCAGAAGAAAATGATTCCTAATTCCAAAGCCTCCAGCTGGAGTGTCTGAGACTAGCCTCAAGGAAGGCGAATATAATGCCTCCAGCATGGTTATATTAGGATTGATCTGTATCTTCAAAAGAAATTATTGTCCAGATTCACTTTTACTGCCAATTCTTTCCTGTTTTTTTTTGTTTGTTTATTTTGTTTTTAATACAGTTAAATAGTCAGACTTTTCATTCACAGTCAGTATGAGGAGTTGATGGTAAAGAATCAGGCTCTCTCTCAAACCCTTAATAACCACATGCAGAGTCTTAAGTCTAGAATGGTGCATAAAAGGCACAGGTGCAGAATGGAGGTAGGAATCAGTGACCCTGATAGCGGCTTCAAGTGCCTTGAAATTTTTTAGCTGTGTGGTTTTTTTAACCCTGAGCAACCGGCGTCTCACTTTGGGTCACTTTTCGTCTCAACACGGTATTCTCTGGTTCATCAGGAATAAGCTGTGTTGCAACCATCCTTCTGGACTCAAAGATACTGAGTCCAAAGCAATTAGGAGCCCTCTCTTGAGTTGGAACAATATGGTTTGCACACCTAATTAAACCCAGAACTTTTAAAAAATATCCCTTGGGATTTGAGATTAAAATGTTCATTATATAATTTTGATCGTGCAGTGAGACTACAGGGCTTTTATCACTGTGTCATTATATTCCTTGCACTTACAGTGTACCAAAAGGTGATTCGGTTCTCTTTGCATTTTAAACGATGAAGATGCTGAGGTACAGTGAGTTCGATGTAGGACAGTAGAGCCTCTCCACCCAAGTTTTCCTCTGTTCCCTGGTTCACTGCTGCTCACCTTCCAGCCCCTTCTAGACTTTTTTTTTAAATGATTCTCTAAATCTCCAGCTGTCCCTTGAAGAACCACCCTCACCATCCCTTTGATCCATGTTAGAAATTTGGCTAAGCCACTGAGTCATGATTCTTCTGGACTGGCTTTCTGATTTCTACCCATTGCCTGCGGTCATTTCTTTATCTGAGCTCTTTGGTTTGATGTCACCTTTGACCCAGAAACAGAGACATCCCCTGATATTTTTTTCTTCATATTTCTCTTTCTTTCCTTAGCCCGTAGGTTTTGTCAGTTTTGACAGTCGCTCAGAAGCAGAAGCTGCCAAGAATGCTTTGAATGTAAGTACGAATGATGTTCATCTTCGGGGGTTTCCTTATGAGGTGAAGGGAAAGTAATAGAGTCTCTTTGGACAGGAAAGCAAATGGAAGGGATGTGACTACTTGATCTAAGAGGAACAGACTCTAATTAGCTGCATAAAGAGATTTTGCCTAAAATTGTGGTTAGATGTGCAGACTATTAAATAACACTTTGCTCGTCTCTAGCCCTTACTGTAATGCTCAAGATACCTGATGCTGGGGATTTTATTTTAATTCAGCCCAATCACATCCCATGGTGGTATGCAGTTTACTTCAGCCCCCATTATATTCTCAGTGGCTAAGCCCAAGTCAAGAATAGATCAAAATCTTGGCTTTCCTTAACACATGAGGTTTCTAACTTATGTGGCTTTTAAGGGCTTCCCTAACTGTCCATTGGTGAAGACTCTGTGTTCCCAATGCAGCAGGCACGAGCTCCATCCCTAGTCAGGGCTCCCTAAAAATATTTTTTTAAAAGGTATGTGACTTTAAAAAAAGGTTGTAGTCTTTATTCTGATTGATTTAAAATTTGCATATACTGCTTCCCCAGTAGACATTCAGCATTGTGGTGTATAATAAAGGATTTCCTTCTCCAATGCACGAAAGTGAAAAGTGAAAGTGAGGTTGCTCAGTCGTGTCCAACTCCTAGCGACCCCATGGACTGCAGCCTACCAGGCTCCTCCATCCATAGGATTTGCCAGGCAAGAGTCCTGGAGTGGGGTACCATTGCCTTCTTTGATAATAAAGGACAGGCAACTACAATTGAGTAGAGATAACCTGTCTTTGGTTTGTAAGCATTTTGTTTGCCATATTTTTAAGACTTTTTACCAGCTTTAATTTAGTAAGATTTTTTTCCCTCCCTTTGGTATGTTTAAAAAAAAAAGGCAGTTTAAGGGGAATCAACCTGAGAGAAGGTGGTAGAAAGCAGAATTTAGTTCTGGGTGCCAAGGCCTGATCCAGGTGAGGCGTCTCAGTGAAGAGCCTGGCTCTGTCTTTCTCCAGACAGTTGACTTAAGCGGCTATGAATGAGGTGTGAGTACAGCTGCCAGGAGTGTTGGAATACTTCTCGGAGGGTCGGCATATGTGAACTTGCGGCTGTGGGTCCTGCAGGTGTCCTCCCAGCTGTTTCTCGGTGCCTGGAGGCCCAGGGACCCTGTGGTGAGGGGGGCTGCAGGAGGGACTCTTCCTCGTGACTTGGAGACCCAAGAGAAAGAGCTTCCGAGGGAGACTGTTTACTTGGCATATGGGTGTCGTCGTGACACAGTCTTGAAAGGGTTTTCAGCTTTGGAAAACACGTGCACTCAGAAGAACAGTTTACTCATTTTGTTGGTTTTCCGTGAAAGTGTACAGGCACATCTGAGAATCCAGGAAGTCCAGAGAGTTTTAGGATTTTCTGGATTTGGACTAGGGACTTCCTGGTCAGAATAACTGCTTCCTCTGTTCCTCTCCCACAGAACAAAATGTAATTATTTTCTTCAGTTGTACATGCTGAGGCACAGTGTATAACTAAAAATTTTGATAGAAAAATGGTTTTGTGAATTTTACATTATACAGATACAGTCAGAATCTTTTCAGTGTAACCAAATTTTAAACTTAAAATGGATTTCTATTTAGGCAGTGTTTCCTTTCATTCTAGCCAGGTGGCATCTTTCTTTTTTAATTTAAAATTTTTTTTAAATTTAAGAATTTATTTACGTGTAGTTGATTTACAATGTTCTCTTAATTTCTGCTGTATAGCTCTGTGATTGTTATACATACATGTACATTTTTTTTCCATTATGGCTTAGCACAAGATACTGAATATAGTTCCCTGTGCTATACAGTAGGTCTGTGTTGTTTATTCAGTCTATATATAATAGTTTGCATCTGCTAATCCCGAATTCCCAATCCATTCCTTCCCCCTTGCCCCTCACCTTGGCAACCACAAGTCTAGTCTCTGAGTCTGATTCTGTTTCGCAGTTAAGTTCATTTGTGTTGTGTTTCAGATTCCACAGGAAAGTGATACCATATGGTATTCGTCTTTCTCTTTCTGCTTTACTTCACTTAATATGATAAATTCTAGGTCCATCCATGTTGCTGCAAATGGCATTGTTGCATTCTTTTTGTAGCTGAGTAATATTCCGTTGCATGGACGTACCACATCTTCTTTATCCAGGTTGGTTTTTTTTTTTTTCATTGTCTTACAAAGGAAATAACAGCAGTTGAAGCTTGTTCACAAAGTGGGCTTTCCTTCTCCTCATTTTATCTCTCCTCTCTGTAGAAACATGTTACTGACTGTCTGAAAAACTGTAAGGTTTTTATAGTGGGTTGATTTTTTTTTTTTTTTCTAACAAGAGTTTATTTTTTAGATGTTTAAATGATCATAGTCGCAAATTGTTTTTTGCCTTAGTAAAAGTATAGCAAGCATCATTTCATTTTTTCTCAGTGCCGAGGGTTCAGTTCAGTCGCTCAGTCATGTCCGTCTCTTTGTGACCTCATAGACTGCAGCATGCCAGGCTTCCCTGTCCATCACCAACTCCCGGAGTTTACTCAAACTCATGTCCATTGAGTCGGTGGTGCCATCCAACCATCTCATCCTCTGTCATCCCCGTCTCCTCCCGCCTTCAGTCTTTCCCAGCATCAGTGTCTTGCAGCTGGTTCAATATCCTTGCCGTCCAAGGGACTCTCAAGAGTCTTCTCCAGCACCACAGTTTGAAATCATCAGTTCTTCTGCACTGAGCCTTTTTTATGGTCCAACTCTCACATCCGTATTTGAATATTTACTGGTGGAGTTTTAAACCTGAGCTTTCTCTGCTAAGAGGTTGACTTGTGGATTTAGAGCATCTATTAAAATGCTGGTTGATCTGTTTCTCGATATTTTTAACTTTTATAAAAAGTATTGTATTACAGTTTTTGGTACCTTAGAAACTGTCCTGTTCAGAGAGCTGAGACCAGAGAGGATGGATGGCCCAGCCAGGAAGGGTGGGTTTACAGCTATAACTAGTAGGAAGCCTCCCGTGTCTTAGTTCTGTCTGCTTCCTACAACATCTTGGTGTTTGCTTAGTCCGTGGAATGTGGCTTCATTTTTCCTGGTGGCAATGACAAATGATTTAAGTCTCTTTGTCCAGGACAGATGCCCACGGTAAAGTTTGGTGCAGGACCGTGGAGCAGGGTTTCTTTCTTCTCTTTACAGAGAACATGGGCCCGTTCAGGACAACATACTTAATCATGAAACTGACACATCTCTGTGACCCGACCTAGTGTGATCTTTTTCACCATCATCTTTTCTAATTGGTGAATTAAAAACATACGGCGCTCGTAACCATTACAAAATTTTCTCCTATGTCATTCGTCCAAGCTTCCCTTAAAATCTTTCCTTCGCATTCCTTTGGGGGAAGGTTCCATGTTGTAATGTCTTGTTTTCCACGATTGAGAAACGTAAGCCTCATTCCAGTAAGTCCCTCTTTGTAGGTTTGTTCACAGTATTATAAACCACTTGTCCATGTTTAGAGCGTCTTTTCTTGTTGTTTGTCTGTCTTGGTTACTGTCTGTTTCAGTTATGAGTACTAAGTCTTTTTTCCCCAAATGACTTGAGGTGATTTTTAAATCCATTTTTTTTTTTTTTTTTTTCCCCAGTTTTGGACTATGCTTTAGCTAGTTTGATAATTTTATGGAAAAACATGCCCAGACTGAATTAAGTGGTAACACTGAACTTTTTTCGGGGAGTTAGTCAAATCTTCTAAAGTAAATATAGTATATTTTGGTTTTACTGTAAAAACATTCAAGTTAGGCTAAAAAATAGCCCAAACCCAGACTTGCCTTCAGGTTATCTGTTATCTCATTAATCCACATGACTGGAAACCCCATCCATTCTTTAACCCGACAGCAGAATATCTAACCTGTCCTTTACCTCTGCTCACATTTATAATTGCTGTGCTAAACTTTCTCCATTTTCCATGCTAATGGAAGAGGGAGCTGATAATCCAAACTGTCTAGTTATTTTTCAGATTTGTTTTTAATTTTGGAATGTAAATCAAGTGCAGCCATATTGACAGTCTTAATTTAGTAAAAATATGAAGAAACACAGGAAACAAGACTGGCCTGGAGGTAAGGACCCTGAGCAGAGGTGGAATAAACCATCTCTGGCTACTGCTGCCAACTGGAAACCCTAATATTGCCATTGCTGTATAGCTGGAATTGTGTTTCATAAACAAAAAGGATTGGAAGTTAACACTTAAAATACACAGACCTGTCAGCGGTTTCTGTTTTATGTCCATTTCCATGGCAGGCATTGTCTTACGTTGGTGTTTGAGATGCACTCATATAGAGTACTTTAAAAAGTTGTATGTGGCCTGTTGAGGACATGTGCCATCTTGTTGGATACCCCTTCTCACCTCATTTTAAACAGTTGTCAGTGGCCTAGGCTTCATTATAAATTTATCAGAACTTGAGAAGTGTGATGCGGTGTAACCATGAACATAATTACAAATTGCCTTCACAGCTGAACCTTGCTTGGGATGTCACAATAATTTGCTTTACTGTCCAATCTAATCTCACGGACCTAAGTGATCTCTAATTATTACTGTGCCCTCAAGTCTGTTGGATTCTTTTTAAAGTAGCTTTCTTGAGGTACAACTCAATGATTTTTGGTATCTTATAGTTTTGAAGTATATAAAACATCTATACCAATTTGAAATGTTAATGATTTTTTAAGTGTACATTTAATACATTTACCATGCTGTGCAGCTAGCCCCAGTATTTGTGTCTTTTCATCATCCCAAACACAAACTTTGCAACCATTAAGCAGTACCTCCCTGTTACTCCCTTCCTCTGACCCCTGGTAACCTGTCATCTGTTCTGTATCTCTTAACTGGCCTATTAACTGGAATACTTGTCATTTTGCGTCTGCCTTCTTTCAATTAGCATGATGTTTTCATGATTATTCCATGTTGTAGCAGATACCAGAACATCGTTCCATTTTACGGCTGAATAGTATTCCATTGGATGTATATTCCACATTTATCTGTTCATCTGTTGATGGACAGTTGTTACCACTTGTTGGCCATTGAGAATAATGTTTCAATGAACAGAGGGTTACAAATATGTGGGTCCTTAGTTTTCAGTTCCTTTGGGCATATACCTAGAAGTGGAATTGCTGAGTCATATGATATTAATATTTTTAGCTTTCTGAGAGACGTCCAAACTTTTTCATATTGGCAGTACCATTTTATATTCCACTGGCAATGTCTGGGAATTCCAGTTTTCACTATTGTCACTAGTTCTTTAAATAACAGCCATCCTACTAAGTGTGAAGTGGTCGTTGGTTTTTTTGATAAATACTTTTTGACTAATTTCAGTAGTAGAGTTGATCATTGCAGTTGGAGATTTGATTTCTCTTGGAACCCCATATGACTTAAGCTATTGTTTCTTTTAACGGGGATTAGTAAGATTTCTGTGATGTCAGTTAAAAGTAATGGAACTGTGTTACCCTTAAGTAGTTTAAAGTGGAGAAGTGAAATGGGTAGTTGCTCAGTCGTGTCTGACCCTTGACACACCATGGACTTAGCTTACCAGGCTCCTCTGTCCATGGGATTTCCTAGGCAAGAATACTGGAGTGGGTTGCCATTCCCTTCTCCAGGGGATCTTCCTGGCCCAGGGATCGAAGCCAGGTCTCCTGCACTGCAGGCAGGTTCTTTACTGTTTGAACCATCAGGGAAGCCTATAATTGTTTACCTGTTCATAAAAGAAGGGAAGAGCCAACCCTTAGATGATTCATTTAATAACATAAGACTAAGATTTTGTATTCTCTCATATACAATATGCCACACATGGAGAAAAGGTGTTTTCTGAAGGTCTCAATAGACCTTGGATTAAAGAGAAAAAAGCAACTTGATTTTGAAGAGGGAAAATGTAGCTGTTATCTTATTAAGAAGAAAATGAAGAGGACTTGAGGATATATAGTATTAAATTATTTATTGTTTACTGAGGACATTTATTCGACTGTGTGGTAAAAAGAATTTTTAGAAAAATCTTTGGTAGTTTGTAAGAAAGCATGCTGAAAAGGTACTTGGTAGTGTCCCATGTGTAAAAAACTGATATAATCAGGAAAACTTAGTTTTCTTTATCTCCATAAATTCTTGGCATTAAAGTAAGCATTACAGTTACTTGCATCACAGTGATCCTGGCCTTGTGCATAACTTAAATTTAGTTGAATAGCTTGAGCTCTCCAACTACTGAGTTTTTAAACACTTGCATATAATTCATTCATTATTCCTATACCAGGTTTCTCACTTGTGAAATAGGGATATTACTTCCAAAAGTGTTAGGGAAATCAAGGAAAAATACTTGCATGCTTCCTCAGTGGTAGCTCTTTCCCCAGGCAAGAATACTGGAATGGATTGCCATTTCCTGCTCCAGGGGATCTTCCAGACCCAGGGATTGAACCCCAGTCTCTTGCGTTGTAGACACATTCTTTAGCACTGCATCACCTGGGAAGCAGATGTTCTCAGTGTGAACCCATTCAGTTCAGTTCAGTCACTCAGTCATGTCCGACTCTTTGCAACCCCACGGACTGCAGCATGCCAGGCCACCCTGTCCATCATCAACTCCCGGAGTTTACTCAAACTCATTCTCCATTGAGTCAGTGATGCCATCCAACCATTTCATCCTCTTTTGTCCCCTTCTCCTCCCACCTTCAATCTTTCCCAGCATCAGGGTCTTTTCCAGTGAGTCAGTTCTTCGCATCAGGTGGCCAAAGTATTGGAGTTTCAGCTTCAGCATCAGTCCTTCCAGTGAATATTCAGGACTGATTTCCTTTAGAATGGACTGGCTGGATCTCCTTGCTGTCCAAGGGACTCTAAAGAGTCTTCTCCAACACCACAGTTCAAAAACATCAACTCTTTGGTGCTCAACTTTCTTTATAGTCCAACTTTATAGTTCAACTCTCACATCCATACATGACCACAGGAAAAACCATAGCCTTGACTAGACGGACCTTTGTTGGCAAAGTAATGTCTCTCTGAACCCATTACCTGAATCTGTTTTCTCAATGAAAAGATGTACAAACTGTTGAGCACCGAGTGATAGCAGGGGAACTTGAGACAGGTACTGGCCACACAGAAACAGAAGTTTGGATGACAGTCTCTGCGTCCTGTATCACAGGGTTTGCTGACAGTTTGTATGAGTCAGGACTTTTGATCTTAATATTTGTACAGCTTGCGAGTTCAGTGAATTGTTTCCACTAAACAAAACCTTTCACGTGCACAAGCATCCAGATGGCCTGTCTCAGCTCCCCGTTCACCAGGCACCCTGTCAATATGTTTCTTATCAGGTCTAAAAATTTCTCCGTGAATTTCTTTTAGCCTGTTGCCCAGAGCGGTTGATGAGGCCCATTTACTGTGATCCCAGCTGGGAACTGTGCAGGGCTGCCAGATGAGATCATGCATCTGATCTAGTGTTTATCTGTTAAATCTGTTGATAACTGCTTACTCTTGACTTGCAGTTTAGAAGCAGCCATTTGACCTCACTGAGTTGGGGGCTGCCTGTGCCCTTCCTTCCTTGATGACTGGATCCTCCTCTTTTTCTCAGCAACTGTGTGCACTTCGGGGCTTGGCAAACAGCTTAATTAGGCTACCCTCCTCACAGAAATTTGAAATAGGCCCCTTTTTTTCATGTGTGTGGGAGAAGGGGGCTGCGGTCTGCTCTTTCTTGTAGTTTTGGATTGTTGCAGAACCTTGCTAAGGATACTGCAACATAGAAATTAAAGTTGTTCTGAAAGAGCAATTGAAGATGAATGTGAGGAATTTGCTGAATTCCCAGTCTTTGAAGAAAAGGAGGTTATTTAAGTCTATTAAGCATTTTCGTAGGAAAGTGGGAATTGGGATGCTAGTAAAAGACATTCTAAGGACGTGTGAAGAAGGAAAAGTATCTGGAAGAGTTTGCATCACCAGTTCCCCAAGGGAAGAGGCAGATGGAAGCCCAGGGTCTTGTGCATAAACCCCTGTTTAGTCCAGTGACACTTATGTGTGGAAATCTCAACTCTGCCCGGCTTTTCTCTAAGTGAAATAGTTCATGAAATATTACATGGCTGTGTGAAACCGCCCTCAGACTTCACATTCTAGCCTTTTTTTCCCCCTGAGGATCTACATGTTAAAACTTATCTCGACTGTCTTTAAAAGGCTATCTTGTATTGACCTTGCTTGCCCTTTCTCCATGGTTCTTCAGGTATTTCAGAAATGCTGAGAAGCTCTTTGCCCCTGTTGTAAATGAAAGTAGAAAATATCGTTAGTGTTTGCAGATCCTGTAGTGCAACGAATGATTTATTGGCTAGGATTCTTTTTGGTCAGGAAGCCAAGCTAGTTTTAGAACCAATGATCTTGACACTCTAGGCCATATACATTCCTGATTATTCTGCAGTGCAGCATATTTTGGGGCTTTAAATCCCAGTGAATTGAAAAAGTGTTAGCTCCTCAGTCATGTCTGACTCTGTGACCCTGTGGATTATAGCCCGCCAGGCTCCTCTGTCCCTGGGATTTCTCCAGGCAAGAATACTGGAGTGGGTTGCCATTTCCTTCTCCAGGGGATCTTCCCAACCCAGAATTAAAACCCAGGTCTCTTGTACTGCAGGCAGATTCTTTACCATTTGAGCCATCAGGGAAGTCTTTGCTGTAAAATCACTCTTCTACTTCTTAGTGAATGATCAAATCATCATAATGACAATGGCTTAATGTTTCTGACCATTTGAAGTTTTGGTCCTCAAAGCTGAAACTCTATGCCTTCCTCTATAATTAAAATGCATTAGAACATTTTTAAACCTGGGGGTGGGGAGGGGTAGGACTTAATGGGAAATAGGTTATTTTGACAGGACATTTGTAAATTACTCTACTCTCATTTCCTTTCATATATATACAGTATTTCTTTATGATTAAATACAAACTTTTCTTGCTGCTTCAATAGACGTTAATTATTACTACATGGAAACATTTTAAAAAATGAGAGAAGCACAAATAGTCAAGGATTGTTTTGTACCTAAAAATAGGAGGAGATAGAGTAAGTATTTCTAGAATGTGAAACATACATCTAATGCATTATAAACATGGGAAGAAGAGGATAAGGAATGAAATAATTCTAGTGAACATCAAACTAATTTAGAATGTTAAAAGTAATAAAATCTGCCTTAAAATGCTAAGATCTGTAGAAACATAAACCATGAAATTTATTGATTAAAATTTCTCTTCTAAAAATGTAGTGATAAGTTTCAATAAAAAACAGTTTGGAAAAATTAAGACATACCTCAAGTAACCTTGACATTGCATAAAAGGATGTATGTTTTGGTTTTCTAGGCATGGTGGCAAGTTGATTTGAAAGACTGTTTTTAAATGAAAAGATCCAAATAATTTCCCTGGGAAATACAGTCGGGTAGAAAATTCCCAGTGTGAACTTCCCCCTTGGTAGCTAGAAGCTTGTTTTTGCATCTGTGACTGTTTCTGTTTTGCAGATAGGCTCACTAGTAGCATATTTTTTTAGGTTCCACATTTAAGCAACATCATATATTTGTCTTGATATTTGTCTTTGACTTCACTCAGCATGACACTAAGTTCAAGTGGCGTTATTTTGTTTTTTCTAAAGGCTGAGTAATACTCCATTGGATATATGTACCACATGTTTATCCATTCCTCCATTGATGGACTTACAGGTTACTTCCGTGTTCTGGCTATTGTAAATAGCACTGCAGTGAGCATTGGGGTACATGTATCTTTTTAAATTAATGGTTTTCTCTGGATATATGCCAGGAATGGGATTGCTGGAGCATGTGGTATCTCTATTCTTAGTTTTTTAAGGAACCTGCATACTGTTCTCCATAGTGAATGTACCTGTTCATACCCAGTTTGTATATGGATAGCATAGGCATTTTTACAGTATTGATTCTTCCAGTCCAAGAACTTGGTATATCTCTTCATCTGTATATCTTTGATTTCTTTCATCAGTATCTTACAGTTTTCTGAGTATAGGTCTTTTTGCTTTCTTGCATAGGTTTATTCTTAGGTATTTTATTCTTTTTGATATGATGGCAAATGGATTTGTTACAGTATTGCTTTTTCATAGAATTTTAGCATTCATTTAGAAAGCCGGTATAACGTTGCCAATAAAGGAAAACTGAACAGAAGGCGGGAAAAGCCCATCCTGGGTTACAGGTCATAGATAGACCTCAATGAAAAAAGTGAACAACTGGATTATAAAAGAGAATCTGTCTGTTTTACACAGCTTAGAATGCTCTATCAATGACAAATGGAGCAAACTCTTAGAAAAGTTCACAGTAAGAAGTTGATTTTTGCCAACCATTGCTATATTTTCTTAGCTTATCTGTGGGGGGTGTTCACCAAATTCTAAAAACATACTTAACATATCCCTGAGAATGAATTTTAATTCACTGATGTTAAAAGTATATTGCATATTTGATTTAGGTGGGTGGTTTTTTTGTATTTGTGCATAACACTAAGTATACCTGTGAAAAGGTACTCAATCTCTAAACTGTGGCTGAGAGGAGAACAGAAAGTATGTCTTCTTGATAACCACTTAGCCTGTCTGAAGGGCTTTCTGGACAAAGGCAGTGTAATAAAGGTGTCAAGCAGGCTGACCTGGCTCAAATCCAGATTCTGCCACTTACTAAATCGAGGTTTTCTGCACCTAAATTTTCCTTCTGTTAATACTGACAGTACCTATCACAAAAGGTTAGGGCATCAAGTTAAATGATATAGGTATTTTTAAAGCCACTAGTACTCAATAAATGATAAAAATTCTGATAATTGGTGATTACTGTCAAAAAGAACTGGTTTTAATTCCATAAGTCCCCTTTTCCGCAGTTTGATTTAAAAGTAGTTTCTGTGGAATCCCAAATTATACTGAGTTCAGAGTCCTTCTAAACATTTATTTGTTTTATAGTATTGTTAATGGTAAGTTGATTCATCAATCCTTGGGGTGTTTTAGGGAAACAAAGGAATAGTGTTGTCCTTAAAGTATCCAGAGAAGGAGGCTCAAGAGGGAGGGGATGTATATATGTATCCATAGGGCTCTTTCATGTTGTTGTACAGCAGAAACGCAACATTGTAAAGCAATTCCCTGCCAATTAAAAGAATAAAAAGCCTCCAAAATACTGTGAGCCCAGCAAGCACACTCTCATCTCACGTTTTTATTCTGTTAAGCTAACTATGCACATGGCTTTCTCCATTTCCGGTTCCAGTCCAGTCTGTTTAAAACCAGAGATACCGCCCCACCCCTCCACCCACCCCATCAATTCCATAGGAATTTTTGTAGCAGCCAGTGAGATTCTTCTGAGTTTTGTGTCTAGACTTTTGTGTCTAGATGCGCCTTTTAGAGAGGGAGAAATCTGGACTCTGCCTTGTCAGATCCCGGTAAGCGCCCTTGAGCTGCCGCTTTCTAGAGGAGGAAGTGTGTTGATTCCCGTCGCTCAGAGATGAGATCCGCTTTGACTCACTTTATTTTGGCTCCCTGTGCAGCACAGGAAGTACTTTTCGGTGAACTTCCGAAGTTTGGACTTCACTGTTTACATTCTTTTCAACTAACTCTTGCTTAAGCCCCAGATTCTTGGTTGGAAAGAGCCTGCAAGCCATTTGATGGTCTGGGCTCGAGGTTTTTTAAAAACCAGTTTAAGGAGCAAATGCTACCTTCTTTTTTTAATTTCTTTATTTTTGTTGTATTCATCAGAACACATTTCCCACCCACAGATCGATTTATCTGTCGTCATGTTAATAAGTGACTTTGGGGACCAAATAAGTAACTTATTGGTTAAAAAAAACAACAGCTGAACTCATTTTTATCCTCTCTAAAGTTGAGGACATACCATCGACTTTTTAAAAATGTTTAATCTTTAAATGTAATGAAACCTTTACTTTCTAAAGACTTTCCTTATGTGCAGCTGAAAAGTACATAACTTGGAGGTACATATTTTTGACTCTTCTTGGTGTTTCACTTCATTAAGATTATCCTAAATTTGGTTATACACACACAGTATGGGACAGTCCACTGGATCCTGTTGGGGTGAGGGCTGTTCATTGCTGATAAACTAGAGAGCAGAAACAGGGCTATAAAAATATTCTCGGAGGCCCGTTGTGGGCTGTATCTGATCTTTAAATGGAAGTCTTTCGAAATGGTTTTGGAACGTTTAGGCAACTGCCTATTTTTCAGTTGTAGGGTTTGTATATATTACTACTATTCTCCCCCCACCCCTCCTATTTGCTTCTGCACCAGTCACTAATAAAGACTCAAAGTAAACTTTGCACAGCGATCCTTGAAGCATATACAAAAAGTTAAGATGGGTGCTCAGATGACTTAACATGCACTGTCCGTGAACCTGAAAGAAAAGTGTGTTAAATGCATTCTCTTTGCCTGCCTACCTCACAAGTAGGACTTACTCTTCATAGGCATTTCTACATAGACATAGAAATACTTGGTTTCTGTAATTCCAAGACTGTTTATATTGCACACTACTCATCATTCAACGTATCTCAGAGTTTAGAAAGTACCTTAATAACACAAACTCACATATATCCACTGTCTTTATTTTTCCTGGCATGCACCTAATATGTGCAAGAGGGTGTTGGTTTCCTTCGTGCAGTAATTAGAAAATTAGTATGTAATTAGTGTGATTATTCTTTGCCTTAAAGAACTGACATCACTCTTGAAACTTTAGTCTCAACACTAGTAAAAACTAGTAACCCTTTTATCTTTAAAGGACCAAGTCATCTATTCGTGATACATTGGATTCGGAATTAATAAGCATTTAGAAATGCACTCCTTTGTAGTTTAATTCTGGGTTTTGTGATTTGCACAAGCTGTATGAACACGTGTGTGGCCTTAATGAAAGTGATGCCCTCAATTTGCCATCACTAGGAAAGGAGATTTACACTATTATTTTCCGTTGTAATTGATAGGAATTTGAACATAAACACCCTTGCCTTTTCATCAGATACACTGTGTGACCAGCTGTATATATTTTCTAGACTGGCTGGTTTAGAAATATACACTATGGCTAGGGACAGGGTTGTGATTTCTTCTGTTAGTTTTATTGTTTAGCTTTCCTTTTTCTTCATTGGCAGATTTGCTGATTTAAGCTCATGATCTGGGCTTTACAGAGATGAATCACACACCCTAGGAATCATTTACCTTGGCCTAGCACAATTTACGGAGAAGGCGATGGCACCCCACTCCAGTACTCTTGCCTGGAAAATCCCATGGACGGAGGAGTCTGGTAGGCTGCAGTCCATGGGGTTGCAAAGAGTTGGACATGACTGAGCGACTTCACTTTCACTTTTCACTTTCATGCACTGGAGAAGGAAATGGCAACCCACTCCAGTGTTCTTGTCTGGAGAATCCCAGGGACGGTGGAGCCTGGTCGGCTGCCGTCTATGGGGCCACACAGAGTCGGACACGACTGAAGTGACTTAGCAGCAGCAGCAGCACAATTTATCTCTTACATTTCTTTAGGCTCCCTCTTTAATCCCTGAAGTTTTTGCTGTGACAGCTATAAGGTTTTGCACAAATACCAAGTAGTTGGTTAAGGCAGAACCTCTTTGTTGATTCCTCAAATAAGTTAACCATCAAAATTCTGAGGTTCCTCCGGTGTCCCGTGGAGGAGCAACAGACATGAGGCTAATGTCACAGACTGCCCTCAAGCCGATGTGGACTGTCAAAAGACTATGTGCAGGTTGCTCCAGATCACGTTAAGATCTTCTCAGACACGCAGGCCTAGAGAACAGACTTCTGGACACAGTGGGGGAAGGAGACGGTCTGTTTATATATTGAGGGTGGGCTGAACCGAGACAGTAGCATGGAAACATATATTACCATATGTAAATCAGATAGCTAGTGGGAAGTGGCTGAATAACACGTGGAGTTCAACCCAGGGCTCTGTGATGACTTTCACGGGTGAGACGGAGGTTCAGTAAGGATGGAACGTATATATACTTACAACTGACTCATGATTTTGTATGGCAGAAATCAACACCACATTGTAAAGCAATTATCCTCGAATTAAAAAAAATCTTCCCAGAGTCAGAGACTTTAAATAAAAACCATTGCCCAGTATCTACGTTCTTTTAAACTTCCATCGTGAGAGCCATTTCATGCCTTCGTTCAGCAGATAGCTGAATGACCGCCTTTTACTCCTGCTATTACTCCCTCCCCTGGGGGAGTGAGGAGAGGCTTAGGTTTACAGTCACTGTCCCATTAATGAGACAGGAAAGAAAGAGTCTTCAGGACTAAACAGTAAGAGGGACTGCTGGCAGCCTTTGTGGTTTAAGGATTCCAAGAGATGCCTTTGTCCCCACCAGAAGAGTTGACCCTGTGTGCCTTCAGAGGGAAAATGTTAACGTCAGGATTCCTGAATGGACGCGTGCTCTCTGCACCCTGGCCTGTGCTGCCTCCGTGTAATATTATTTGTCTCCAAGCGTCACTATAAAATAGTGTTGTAACAGGTTAACTGACTGCGCTTGAAGTGGAGACATCCCCTTCCTAACGTTGTCAGGGCCCAGCGCTCTCAATCATCCTTTTCAGGACAGTTTGAGAACATAGCGGCAGAAGTTCAAACAATCATGCCCTCTCAACCCTTTGGAAAATAAACTCCGTTTGACTCTGATTCTGTTGACAAGTTAAAGATGGAGTTTATAGCGTTTTCAAAGGCTCTGTCATGACTTTATAGTCATCCTATACAAAGCAGATTCTTCCAGGGCATGGTTATGTACCAGCAGGGGTGGGGAGAGCTGCCTAACAAAAAGTGTGCTTTATTGGAAAAGAAAGAAATTTAGCCGGGGTGAATGGTACGGAGACCCGGATCCAAAGGACTTTTACCTAATTCTCCTCCATGGTGGATCTAGTCTCTGGAGTTTCCCAAGAGCTACTCACTGTGAGAAACCAGTAGACATGGGCTAGAGAAACCAAGGTCACACATCTGTTCCCTGTGGGGGAAATGAAACCAAAGACAATAAAAGAATATTTTGAACCTGTATATCACTAGCTTCTCAAACAGCAGCTCAGGTAGCCTGCTTCCTGCAGTTGGAGAAAGTCTGATAGTAGAATATGAATGGCATCTTTCTCTTTGACACGTGGGAGAAGCACCGTTCCAGAAAGTCCAATGGAGAAGAAACCCCATCAGTCCATGGTAGCTGGGCTGCAGGAGTGTTTCATAGGCTGACATTAATCTAACCATGGAGCAGAATTCGTTTTTTCTTACAGTCAACCCTGTGATGTATGGACGATGATTCCCAGTTGATAGATTAGGAAACTGAGGCACAAAATTTAAAAAAACATACCCAAGATCAGTACTGGAGGTCGATATGAATGCATACGGGCAGACTCCAAAAGCTAGACAGTTGCTAAATTTTAAATCGGTTTTTGGAGGGAGGTTCTACTCAAAATTGGTTGTGACCCTGAATGGAGTATCTCCTTATAATTGTCATTATAATTTGCTACAAGTGATGGTTGTTCTGGCGAACCTGTTTTCTTGCTTCCTTCACCAATATGTGAAGAGGATTCACCAGGACAATTTCTATTTGTTTTTCTGATCCTTCTAGATTGGCTGCAGAGGAGAGGCATCAGAAACCAGGTTTCCCTCATTTTGTTTCTGTGTCAGATAAAACCTAGCCTTAACTAGTTGTAGGTTTTAATGTACGAGTCTGGCTTAGTTCTGAGACAATCTGAATTTGAATTCTGCTCTTCACACAAAAGTGAAGCCAGAGATAAACTGTGTTTTACTAAGTGGCCTGGGAAATAAAAAAATTTTTTTATTCCAAGCCAAGGTTGGCTAGTGAGGGATAATTGTGGGCTTCTCTGTCTTGGCCAAGCTGGTTCCATTATGACACTCAGACCTGAGCTGATTGCACAGTATTATCAGAGGAGGAATTATTCAATACATAGGCTTCAAATCAAGGGTAAACCTCGGGAGACATTTTCGTCTAGATGTGGACATAGTATTTCTTTCACTGAACTTCTCAAAACAAGATAAAGCTTCTTTGTATTTTAAGGAATAAATATCTGGTTTAGAAACAAAATTCTACAATTTTTTTTTTTTTAATTCAAAGAGTTAAAAATGAGGGGCTACAAGACATTTGGGCTTCCCTGGTGGTTCAGATGGTAACGGATTTGTTTGCAATGTGGGAGAACTGGGTTCAATCCCTGGGTTGGGAAGATCCCCCTGGAGAAGGGAATGGCAACCCACTCCAGTTTTCTTACCTGGGAAATCCCATGGACAGAGGAGCCTGGTGGGCTGCTGTCCATGGGGTCTTAAAGAGTCAGACATGACTGAGTGCATAAGACATCTAGAAACATAATGGTTATTGGAAGATTTTTACTTTTTGTTTTTAATGTGGACTATGTTTTAAAAGTCTTCATTGAAAATGAATTTGTTACAATATTATTTCTCTTTTATGCTTTGGTTTTTTCGTCCCTGAGGCCTGTGGGATCTTAGTTCCTGGATCAGGGTTTGAACCTGCACTCCCTGCACTGGATGGCAAAGTCTTAACCATTGGACCTCCAGGGAAGTCCCTGGAGGACTTTTAAATCAGTCAGTGGAGTGGGTCAGAGTCCAGCTCTGCTGGGCATAACCATGTAACCCAGAGTGCATCATTTGGAACGGATCTCTTTCTGAAAGCTTGATCTAGATACGTTACTGTGGAAAGGGACACATTCTTTCCAGATGACTCTGCTTAGGCGAGGACGACAGTGAGTAGTAAATCAGATTATTCTAAGGTAAATCCAGGGCAAGCACTTCGAGGTAGTTGGATTAAGAAAAAGAACAAGGCGTAATCGGTCTGAGGGTTTCTCAATGGGCAGTGACCCAGCGGCACGAGCTGTCGTGTTAACAGTGCTGTTGTTTCTGCAAGCAATGCCCTTATTTAGGAAAAGTATGAAATATGGTTTACATCTGATGGATTCTTCTCTTCACTTACTCATTCTCTGTTGGAATTCACGTCTGCCTAAATATTAGCACAGCGGAAACAGAATAGCAACCTCCATTCTTATGTGAAAATAATGTCTTCTTCACGGAACTGTAATGGACGGAGGTTCACGACATATACAGGAGACAGGGATCAAGACCATCCCCAAGAAAAAGAAATGCAAAAAAGCAAAATGGATGTCTGAGAAGGCCTTACAAATAGCTGTGAAAAGAAGAGAAGCGAAAAGCAAAGGATAACAGGAAAGATATGATAAGCATCTGAATGCAGAGTTCCAAAGAATAGCAAGAAGAGAAAAGAAAGACTTCCTCAGCGATCAATGCAAAGAAATAGAGGAAAACAACAGAATGGGAAAGACTAGAGATCTCTTCAAGAAAATTAGAGATACCAAGGGAACATTTCATGCAAAGATGGGCTCGATAAAGGACAGAAATGGTATGGACCTAACAGAAGCAGAAGATGTTAAGAAGAGATGGCAAGAAGACACAGAAGAACTGTACAAAAAAGATCTTCACGACCCAGGTAATCATGATGGTGTGATCACTGACCTAGAGCCAGATACCGTGGAATGTGAAGTCAAGTGGGCCTTAGAAAGCATCACAACGAACAAAGCTAGTGGAGGTGATGGAATTCCAGTTGAGCTATTCCAAATCCTTAAAGATGATGCTGTGAAAGTGCTGCACTCAATATGCCAGCAAATTTGGAAAACTCAGCAGTGGCTACAGGACTGGAAAAGGTCAGTTTTCATTCCAATCCCAAAGAAAGGCAATGCCAAAGAATGCTCAAACTACTGCACAATTGCACTCATCTCACACGCTAGTAAAGTAATGCTCAAAATTCTCCAAGCCAGGCTTCAGCAATACATGAACCATGAACTTCCAGATGTTCAAGCTGGTTAGAAAAGGCAGAGGAACCAGGGATCAAATTGCCAACATCTGCTGGATCATCAAAAAATCAAGAGTTCTAGAAAAACATCTACTTTTGTTTTATTGACTATGCCAAAGCCTTTGACTGTGTGGATCACAATCAACTGTGGAAAATTCTGAAAGAGATGGGAATACCAGACACCTGACCTGCCTCTTGAGAAACCTGTATGCAGGTCAGGAAGCAACAGTTAGAACTGGACATGGAACAACAGTCTGGTTCCAAATGGGAAAAGGAGTATGTCAAGGCTGTAAATTGTCACCCTGCTTATTTAACTTCTATGCAGAGTATATCATGAAAAATGCCGGGCTGGAAGAAGCACAAGCTGGAATCTAGATTGCTTGGAGAAATATCAATAACCTCAGATATGCAGATGACACCACACTTATGGGAGAAAGTGAAGAGGAACTAAAAAGTGAAGAGGAACTAAAAAACCCTTTGATGAAAGTGAAAGAGGAGAGTGGAAAAAGTTGGCTTAAAGCTCAACGTTCAGAAAATGAAGATCATGGCATCTGGTCCCATCACTTCATGGGAAATAGATGGGGAAACAGTGGAAACAGTGGTTGACTTTATTTTTCTGGGCTCCAAAATCACTGCAGATGGTGATTGCAGCCATGAAATTAAAAGACGCTTATTCCTTGGGAGGAAAGTTATGACCAACCTAGATAGCATATTAAAAAGCAGAGACATTACTTTGTCACAAAAGGTCCATCTAGTCAAGGCTATGGTTTTTCCAGTGGTCGTGTATGGATGTGAGAGTTGGATTGTGAAGAAAGCTGAGCACTGAAGAATTGATGCTTTTGAACTGTGGTCTTGGAGAAGACTCTTGAGAGTCCCTTGGACTGCAAGGAGATCAGTCTGGGTGTTTATTGGAAGGACTGATGTTGAAGCTGAAACTCCAGTACTTTGGCCACCTTATGTGAAGAGTTGACTCATTGTTAAAGACCCTGATGCTGGGAGGGATTGGGGCAGGAGGAGAAGGGGACGACAGAGGATGAGATGGCTGGATGGCATCACCGACTCGATGGACATGAGTTTGGATAAACTCCGGGAGTTGGTGATGGACAGGGAGGCCTGGCATGCTGTGATTCATGGGGTCGCAAAGAGTTGGACATGACTGAGCAACTGATCTGAACTGAATGTATACACATGCATGCAATCAGGGAGAATCAAAATTAAATTTTGATCTGGATTCTACCAATAGTTAATCAGGACTTTAGGGAGATTCCTCGACTTTTCTTCACCTTCCTTTCTTCATGTATGTTTGGGAGGCTATGGAACTTTGGGTGAGGCAGTTCTTATATCGTACAGGACTGTCCTACTCATTCTGGAGTTTAACATCCTTAGTACCTTCTGGTTAAAAGCACTCTCATACATTTCCAAATATCTCTAAGGCGTGTGCTGGGTAGTAGGGATGGGGGACAGGTACCCATGGTTGAAAACTAGGAGGTTAGGAGGTCCCCAATATGCAGTACTAAATGCTGTGACTTTTATCCTTTACACACTCAGTGCTTAGCATCTGAGAGCCTACCCCAGTTCCCCCTCAGTTCCCCTCTTCTGTGATCTTTACTCAGGTAGTTTGTTTTATGGTTTTTGTTTTAACATTTGGGCATCACAACTCTTCACTTCTGGTACAATGACATCTTTAAAATGGTAGAAAAATTCTATTCATTGATTCATTTTCAGAAACAGTATTGAGTTTGGAGAAACTTTTTAAATTGTGGCATTGGTCCCCCTCCCCCCACCATTTCCTTTCCTCCAATCATCTTTTCTGTATGTATCACATACAGAGATCTTCCCTTACCTTCTGTCCACGCTTGTCTCTGAATGAACCCCATCCATTCCACAGTAACAGGTTACCCAGGCATGTTTCTGTTTGGCTGGTTATTGAACCCTTTTAAGGCTCTGACTGAATGTAACAACTGTTTTCAGAATCCTGGGGAAAGTTTTCAATGTACCTTGCTTAGAGTCTGTTTCTAATTCTACTGAATATTTTATGCTGCCTTTAGAAGAAAAAGATGTATTCAGAAAACTATAAATATATTCCCCTGAGACTATCTCTGAAGTATGTATTTACCTCCTCTTACTATCTGATGGGAGTAACATGTCTATCAGTAATTTTCAGTAATTACCCTAAAAGGTAAAAATTCTTTCAGTTTCATTTTTTTTCTATATGTTGAAAAATTTGTGGTCCCCAGGTTATATCCTTTCCTTGTGACCTAAATGCTCTTTGAAAATAGAAGCCTTTTATTCTTTACAAAATATTTTAAAATTTAATGGCATAAAGATATAAAAATCAAAAGCACATTGAGACACCACTTCACACCCAGGAAGGTGGTGAAAATAAAGATGGGCAATAGCAAGTGTTGGCGAGGATGTGAAAAAATTGGAATCCACCTACATTGATGGTGGGATTGAAATTGTATAGCTACATCAGAAAACAGTTTCACAGTCCTTCAAAAAAAAGTTAACATAAGAGTTATATTCTATGCTCCAGCAGTTCTCCTAGAGAACTGAAAACATATCTGCACAAAAACTTGTACACAGTGTTCAAAGCAGCCCCCCAAAGTGGCAACAACCCAATGTCCCGTTGGTGAAAGGATAAAATGTATATGTTTGTACAATAGTATATTATTCAGCAATTAACAATGGATGGATCTTGAAAACATTCCGACGGATAGAAAACAGTTTAAAAGATCAGATGATGTAGGATTCCATTTATAAGAAATGTCCCTAATGAATAGGTACAGAGACCAAAGTGGATTTGTGGTTGGGAGATGGGAGTGAGTGAAGTGGAGCGAGAGAGAGAAGTGGGGAGAGACTGCTAATGGATGCCCTGCCCTTTTGGGGTGATGAAAGTGTTCTCAGGCTGTATGGTGCGCATGGTTGCACAAGTCTGACTATACTAAAAATCATTCAATTTCATGTAAAAGGGTGACTTTAATGGTGTGTGAATTGTGTTTATTTTTAAAATTTTATTTCATTATTTGGGGTCGTGCGGGGTCTTCATCGCTGCTTGGACTTTTCTCTCCTTGTGGTGATTGGGGGCTACTCCAGTTGGCGGTGAAGGCTTCTCAGTGTGGTGACTTCTCTCTTTGTGGAGTGCAGGCCCTAAGGTGCTGGAGCTTCAGTGGTTGTGGCAGGTGGGGTCAGTAGTTAGAGCTCCCGGCCTCTAGAGCACAGGCTCAATAGTTGGGGTGCTCAAGCTTAGCTGCTCTGCAGCACGTGGCATCTTCCTGGACCAGGGATTGAACCCGAGTCTCCTGCATTGGCAAGTGGGTTCTTTACCACTGAGCCACCAGGGAAGCCTGTGAACTATTTTTAATAACAGCTTTATGCAGTGTATCTGTAATAGCAGAAACTACTATCGAAACTTTGACAGCATTGAATTTTTAGTTAGGCTGACCTTACATAACTAAAGTAGAAACTTAAGTTATAAGTAAAAGACCCCTGTCTCTTAGCAGGAAAGGATTCAACTACATTTTTGTGTTAAAAAAATTTTTTTAATGTAGTGTTGTAATTAAGCCACCTCCTACCTCTGAAGATCTTGCCTATATCTTCCTGTACATACAATTATGATTAGAAATCTTTTGAGTACATTGTGTACAAGAATAAGTACGAATAAGAATCATTTTCTTGTTTATTAGCTTGTTTGAGTCAGCAGTAGGTGAAGGAATTAATTTATTAGCTTGTCCTGGTCAACCATAGTGGAGGGAACTGGTATTGGAGCCCTGAGTTTCTTAATGAAGACGTCATCTTGGTTTTTTGGTTCCTGAGAAACTGGGTAGTTGTTTATTGAAGGTCAGCTAACTCATGATCTCAATGAATAGGAATATAAATGCTTTGCAAACCCCTCACATCACCAGCAGAGTATGCTTTTTTCTTTATTACTCCCGAGAATTGATTCATTTCTTTCTTCCCTATAGATCTCGTTTTGTATACCACTGTTTATAGAAATGAGCAGTGTTTGTTGAACTTTTCTGTTTAAAACTTGAGAGTTCTGATTATTTAAAAGGAAATCACCTTACCTCCCACTCCCTAATCCTACTATTCAGTAGTCACTACAGTATGGTCACTACCTTAAAAAGAAGTTAAGCAACCGTAACACAGCTTAATAATAAGAAAGGTCAATGGCAGTATGGAGAGTTCTTAAAAAACTAGAAATAAAACCACCATATGGCCCAGCATTCCCACTCCTAGGCATATACCCTGAGGAAACCAAAATTGAAAAAGGCACATGTACCCCAATGTTCATTGCAGCACGGTTTACAATAGCTAGAACATGGAAGCAACCTAGATGTCCATCAACAGATGGATGGATAAAAAAATTCTGGTACATATACACAATGGAATATTACTCAGCCATAAAAAGAAATGCATTTGAATTAGTTCTAATGAGGTGGATAAACCTAGACCCTATTACAAAGTAAAGTCAGAGAAAGATAAATATCATATACTAACACATATATACGGAATCTAGAAAGATGGTACCAAAGAACTTATTTGCAGGGCAGCAACGGAGAAAGAACATAGAGAACAGATTTATGGACATGGGGAGAGGGGAGGAGAGGGTGAGATGTATGGAGAGAGTAATGTGGAAACTTACATTACCACATGTGAAATAGGTAGCCAACAGGAATTTGCTGTATGGCTCAGGAAATTCAAACAGGAGCTCTGTATCAACCTAGAGGGGGTGGGATGGGGAAGGAGATGGGAGGGAGGTTCAAAAGGGAAGGGATATATGTATACCTATGGCTGATTCATGTTGAGATTTGACAGAAAACAGCAAAATTCTGTAAAGCAATATCCTTTTAAAAAATAAATAAATTTTTTAAAAGGTCAGTGGGTACCAGGTATATCAGTAACCACCTGGTGGAGCTCTGAGTCCTGGTGGTTTTGACAGCAGTTTTTCAAACAAGTCTAGATATTTACTGGAGTCTCTGCTTGAGTAAACCTGGAGAGGTGTATGAGAACTCCATGCTTCAGAGGATCTGGGGTTTAGGACCAGAGCTGTGGAGCAGGAAGATAGGATCCAGGTACTGAGATAATGTTATAAGATCACAGAGATATTATTACCAAGTTTGACTTTGATTTGAGCTCCTTTTCTTCTCATAAGAATTTCATATCCTTCCATTAAAAATATTGTTTTTTAAAGATGGGGATTTCATTGACCTCATCTGTGAAGGTATGAAGATTCTAAAGGCCAGAGAAGAACTGAGCAGATGATTACAAAAGAAAATGGATTTTCCAACACCAGGATTTTATTGTACAGCATATAGTTTCTGGTGACAGATTATTCTCACTCTATATTAGAAAGTCCGAATGAATTGGTTAAAACCTATAACCTACACCAGGAACATTATTTCTCCCATTCAGTGTAGACACCTGGCTAGCCAGTCTTTCTGGATACTCTGCATTCCTTACAGCAGCAGTGGGTTTTCTTTGGGAGTTGGCTATAGAGAAAAGGGCAGTAAGAAGCTTATCAGAATCAACCAAGAAACTCAGCAGTTATACTAAGTGGACTCGTAGGAGATTGCTGCCACTGTACTGGAGAAGGAAATGGCAACCCACTCCACAGTGTTCTTGCCTGGAGAATCCCAGGGACAGAGGAGCCTGTTGGGCTGCCGTCTTTGGGGTTGCACAGAGTCAGACACGACTGAAGCGACTTAGCAGCAGCAGCAGCCACTGTCCTATTTTTTATTCTACTTACAAAAAAATATCTGGTTCAATAACAGATACCATAAAATTACCTGATTTAATACAGAAGCCTTGGATCCACTAGATTACTGCTTCAGAGTGGGGCATGTGTGAAACACCAGGAGATTTCGATGGGAAATGACCTGTGCTCTAGAAGAGGTGGGTCCCCGGCAACCCAGGAGAGAAGAGGGTACTGACAGTGGGGGAGGTGGTAGAAGCAGCCTGTTGCCTTACAGGGGAAAGTCATGTGGCTCACCCGAGTGGAATCATGTTCTTAACGCTTGAACTTGCCTATATCAGCATCTGGTAAAGGCTTTTGACCCAGGAATCAGTAGAAACCAGGCTTCATGCAAACCCTAGGTTCATTCAGGCCCTGAACTTAACCTTTATAGCGGTATTTACGACAGCAATTTTAGTTCCAGTTGTCTTTACTCCCCCTCCCATTATTTTTTTTTAACATTTCAATATATTTCAATTAGAAGTTGAAAATTAACTAAAAAATTAAGTGCAAGAAACAACATTGAAAACTTGGTCATTTAGAAGCTTCCTTCAAAAGATTGGGCCTCTTGGGAAGTCATAGCGGTTTGGGAGGATGTTAAAATTCTGGGTCCTCAGCTTTTTAGTCCATATATGTAAAATTATTCAGAAATTCCTAGTCAGAAATTCAGAAATGTGTAAAAGATGAATGGGTTGATGAATCAACTTTGACTTTTCAATTGGTAAAAGTTTTACCTGCTATGAATATGTAGAAGGAAACGGTGAAAATGACAAGAGCAGGGAAGACACTCCAAGGCAAACAGAAACAAAGGAATCGTAACTATTTCAAGTGAATAGTACAGCCATAATGAAGTTGGAAAGAGAACTGACTTTTTAATTCAGGAAAGAGAACTGAATTTTTTAAAATTATTATTAAAAAAAATATTATTCCTGAATTTTTTAAAATTATTATTAAAATAATAATTATTATTTTTAATCTATATTGGAGTATAGTTCCTTTACAATGTTGTTACTTCTACTGTACAGCAGAATGAATCAGCCATGCATATATATGGAAGCCCTCCTTTTTGGGGTTGCTTCCCATTCAGGTCACCACAGAGCATTAAGGAGAGTTCCCTGTGCTCTACAGCATGCTCTCATTAGTTATCTATTTTATATGTTATATATGTGTCAATCCCAGTCTCCCAAATAATTCTCAGATGTATATATTGGCTGTATACTTTTGGGCTAAAGACACGAAAAGCTGTAAATACTGAACTATAATTAATAGGTTTTCTTTTTATGTTGAAATTGTTAGCACTTCTGAAACTTTTTTGAAACTTTTTGTTAGTATTCCTGTATTGAGCAAATAAGCAAATGTATAGTGGGTGTTGAGCGCTAGGATTCAGTGGCGGAGTTAAAAGTAATGGAAAGGGAAGGCTAGAATTAACCTAATGGTATTGGATTGGAATTGGAACTCTCAGTACTAACTTGTATTTTTAATACAGCTAAGTAGATATAGAGAAATAGATGTGGATGTAAAAGCATGTGTGTGTTTCCATATAAATCTGGGACAATTTGAGCATGCAAACAAAAGCTGGTAATTATAATGTAAAATAAGGCATGAATCGGTACTGATGTGTGAGTGAATGAATGAACAAATGAATGTGGAAAGGAATAAATAATAAACAGGGAGGAGGGGTAGGTGTTTCCTTAGAGTAGAAGACTAATGAATATGAAAGAAATGATGGGCTTAGGGGAAGAAAAAAAAAAATCACCATTTGGCAGTCCCAATAGTAAAGGTGGCTTCAGGTAAAAAATATTTATAGATGTTAAAATTGATGGGTGAAATGTTGAGAAAATATTTAGTCTCAGAAGTACCTCCCTATGACATACTTCCTAACTAGAAAGGGGGAAAATAGTAACCTCACAGTGGAAACTTGGCAAGTGATCAAAGTTATTACCACTAATAATGAGACAAAAATGACATCATGTGTCTCCTTGATAGGATGCATGGAGAATGACACTTGTGTGATATTCCTGTCAAATACTTATAACCTTAATTTAATCAACAAGCAAATCAGATAAACCCAAACTGAAGGACATTCTACCAAAAAATAGCCTGTACTCTTCCAAAATGTCAAGGTCATGGAAGACAAGGCCTGAGGAAAATATTCAGGGAGACTAAGAGATGACAGCTAAATGCTATGTATGACTCTAGATTAAATCCTGGATCAGGAAAGCAAAGAGATGGCCTTGCTTTACGAAACCAAACTGATTAAAAGGGCATCATGCTTTCAAAGTTATTCTTTTTTTTAACTTCTTATTTTGTATTGGCGTATACCCGGTTAACAATGCTGTCATAGTTTCGGTCAGTTTAGTTGCTCAGTCATATTTGATCTTTGTGACCCCATGGACTGCAGCATGCCAGTCTTCCCTGTCCATCACCAACTCCTGCAGCTTACCCAAACTCATTCCCATCACTGACGTGATGCCATCCAACCATCTCATCCTCTGTCGTCCCCTTCTCTTCCTGCCTTCAATCTTTCCAAGCATCAGGGTCTTTTCCAATGAGTCAGTTCTTCACATCAGGTGGCCCAAGTACTGGAGCTTCAGCATCCATCCTTCCAATGAATATTCAGGACTGATTTTCTTTAGGATGGACTGGATGGATCTCCTTGCAGTCCAAGGGACTCTCAAGAGTCTTCTCCAACACCACAGTTCAAAAGCATCAGTTCTTCAGCACTCAACTTTCTTTATGGTCCAACTCTCACATCCGTACATGACCACTGGAAAAGCTATTAGTTCAGTTAGTTCAGTCACTCAGTCGTGTCCGACTAGCTTTGACTAAATGGACCTTTGTCAGTGAAGTACTGTCTGCTTTTTAATATGCTGTCTAGGTTGGTTATAGCTTTTCTTCCAAGGAGCAAGCGTCTTTTAATTTCATGGCTGCAGTCACCATCTACAGTGGTTTTGGAGCCCAAGAAAATAAAGTGTGTCACTGTTTCCATTGTTTACCCATTGTTTGCCATGAAGTGACAGGACCAGATGCCATGATCTTACTTTTTTGAATGTTGAGTTTTTCACTTTCATCAAGAGGCTCTTTAGTTCCTCTTTGCTTTCTGCCATAAAGGTGGTGTCATCTGCATATCTGAGGTTATTGATATTTCTCCTGGCAGTCTTGATTCCAGCTTGTGCTTCTTCCAGCCCAGCGTTTCTCATGATGTACTCTGCATATAAGTTAAATAAGCAGGGTGACAATATACAGCCTTGACGTACTCCTTTTCCTATTTGAAACCATGATGCCACCACTGTCGACAGGTGTTTGTCACATTGTAAACATTCCTCGCATTACTAGGATACACTCATGAGTTCACACACATGTACGGATACAAAGTCTCCTCTTTTAAGATGACTAAACATTGTTGAGTATCCTATTTTTTTTTTAAATCTAATATTGTCATGGACATCTTTCTCAGTGTAATATGTATCAGATCAGATCAGTTGCTCAGTCGTGTCCGACTCTTCGCGACCCCATGAATCGCAGCACGCCAGTCCTCCCTGTCCATCACCAGCTCCCGGAGTTCACTCAGACTCACGTCCATCGAGACAGTGATGCCATCCAGCCATCTCATCCTCTGTCGTCCCCTTCTCCTCCTGCCCCCAATCCCCCCCAGCATCAGAGTCTTTTCCAGTGAGTCAACTCTTCACATGAGGGGGCCAAAGTACTGGAGTTTCAGCTTCAGCATCATTCCTTCCAAAGAAATCCCAGGGCTGATCTCCTTCAGAATGGACTGGTTGGATCTCCTTGTAGTCCAAGGGACTCTCAAGAGTCTTCTCCAACACCACAGTTCAAAAGCATCAATTCTTCAGTGCTCAGCCTTCTTCACAGTCCAACTCTCACGTCCATACATAACCACAGGAAAAACCATAGCCTTGACTAGACGAACCTTTGTTGGCAAAGTAATGTCTCTGCTCTTGAATATGCTATCTAGGTTGGTCATAACTTTCCTTCCAAGGAGTAAGCGTCTTTTAATTTCATGGCTGCAATCACCATCTGCAGTGATTTTGGAGCCCAGAAAAATAAAGTCTGACACTGTTTCCACTGAGCTTTGCCTAATTCTTTAACATTTTTCCCCCTCCAAGTGAGTGCTTCCTTTGTCTATAAAATTAGGTGTCAAGGGCTGATAAACCCATTTACTTTAATGGTAGAACCATCTGTACAGACACTGGACTGTAACTCACAGATTTGAAGGATGTACCAAATAAACGAGACTCCCAGCAGGCGTTAGAGCAGCTTTGTTGACCTCGGTGACGGGAGTTTGGAGACCTTTTCTGTAGTGGGAGATCGTGGAGGTACCTCAGCTCCAGCCACCTTGATTTTATCTGAATTTATTGATATATTTTTGGCTGCCCTGGGTCTTCGTTGCTTTGTGTGGACTTTCTCTAGTTTCAGCGAATAGGGAGCTACTTTTTGTTGCCGTGCAGGGGCTTCTGTTGTTGAAGAGCATGGGCTCTAGCACATACGGGTTCAGTAGTTGTAGCTTGCAGGCTCTAGGGCACAGGCTCAGTAGTTGTGGTTCACTAGGCCTGGTTGCTCCATGGCATGTGGGATCATCCTGGATCAGGGATTGAACCCATGTCTCCTGCATTGGCAGGTGGACACTTTACCAGTCAGCCACCAGGGAAGTCCCAATTTTCTCTGTGTTTTATACTCAAGGTTGAAATCCTCAGGGGGAAAAAAACATGTTTGGTCACTGTGTGATGCATCTGTCCCTTAAATAGCCAGCTGTTGTTAGGGGAGTGAAGGGCCCTGAACCTGGCCTGAGGTTCTAGGTGCTTCCTGGAGAAGGGCCAGCAGAGCCGTGATCCCCGCTGCATTCTCAGGCTGTTCTAACTGCTTCACGTCTGGTCTGTTTCAGTCTCTCAAGTCCAGCCACCCTTCCACCCCTGGAGTTAGCCTCCACTGCAGTGATTGTGAGATGTGATCCCTACATGAGTATTGTTAGCATCAGCCTGGAGACTTGGTACAAATTCAGATTCTCAAGTCTCATCCCAGACCTACTGAACCAGAAACTCTGGAGCGGGGTCAGCACTCTGTGTGTAGGAAGTCTTCCAGATGATTCTGGATGATCACACTTGAGGATCACACTCTACTACCTAAATCCGATCATACTATTTCCCCAGTTTAAAAAATTTTTAGCAGCTCAGCCATGCAAATATTCCAGAGCCCTCACTCATGACCTAAAAGGTCCTGATGATCTCATCCCCGTGCTTATACAGTCATCTACCAAGCTCCCCTGCTCCCCGGTGGCTTAGTGGGAAAGAGTCTGGAGACCCGGGTTCTACCCCCTGGGTTCAGAAGATCCCCTGGAGGAGGAAATGGCAACCCACGCCAGTATTCTTGCCTAGAAAATCTCATGGACAGAGGAGCCTGGCAGGCTAGCTACAGTCCATGGGGTCGCAAAGAGTCAGAGACAGCTGAGGACATAAGCACCTGCTTACACACAACACATCCACACCCTCTCTACATCCTGTCTCTCAGAACTTTGCTGAGCTCTTTCCTGGACTACCACCTGGTAAATTTTGGCTCTTCCTCTGTGATGCCTTCCTGGTTGTCAGTCACTCCCGGCCTTGGCTGTGTTTCCTGTGGAGTTCTAAACCTTGTGTTTGTCTCTTAATCTAACCATTAGCTTACCTGTACAATTCCTCTACCAGAGTGTACCCTCTGAACTCCTCAAGGCAGGGACTTCACTGATTCTTATATCTGTAGCACATGGAACTGTTATGTGCTTGCTTAAATCTGTTGTTTTTACTTTTATGAAATTTCAAGCATACCAAAAGATATAGTAATGAACATCCACAAACCCATCAGAATATACCAACATTTTGTTGCATTTGCTTCCATTTTTTCCCCCCTAAGTATTCTAAAGTAAAATACTCGCTGTTATGGTATTTTGTCACATTCTCATTATTCTTTGTATTTCAGTACCAAAATTTAAAGATAGGATGAATCGGGAGATACAGATTGACATATATACACTAGCATGTGTAAAAGAGATAGCTGCTGGGAATCTACTGTAGAGCACAGGGGGCTCAGCCCAGTGCTCTGTGGTGACCGAGAGGGGCAGGGTGAAGGGGTGGGATGGAGGCTCATGGTGGGAGCCGGGGTGGGGGATATATGTATACTTACAGCTGGGCTCATGAATTCATTCAGCAGCAACTAACACATCTTGTAGAGCTATTATATTTCAATTAAAAAATAAATTTAAAATATGCATGAGAAAAACATTGTTGAGATCACAAGAAAATCAAAAGATATTTTCCTAAATTATGATATTATCATGCCTAATAAAATTGACAGTTCCCAAATACCACCTAATGCACATCCTATATTCAGCTTTGTTCATATTCCCACAAGAAGTCTTTTACATCTGGCTTGTTCAGTCAAGGACCAAACATTGCATATGCGGCTAGGCCTCTAAGGATATTTGAATCATTCTAGAATAGCCCTTCTCTTTCCTTTTTCCTTCCATTATTCAGTGAATAAGCTCCTGACTAATATTTATTCCACTCTTGTGAGACGACATTAATACCAGTGCCACTGCTAAAGGGTTGGAACGATGTTGAACCTTTATGTTCAGAATAATCATGATTCCAAACCCATGATTTGCAGACAGTAAATCATTCCAGCGCAGCCACTGTGCCTAAGAAACCTGAATTGCAACAGCTAGAGGAACACGAGAGCAACTTGGGATATGAGCTTTGCAGCGCATTAATTAATAGGTTTTCCATCCTGTCTTCCAGAAAGACACTGAAAGAGCTACAGTCCATTTCCAGTGATTCTCTAGATTTCTGTAGGCTTGGGTCTTCAGGATTTTGTGATGTCTTTTCAGTTTGCCATTTTCTAATATACTAGCTCTTCCCTTGTCCTTCTGAGACGCCACCCTTTGATATAGGCCGTAGAGCTGTAAAATGGCGTTTTGAAGCTCTGTAACTTGCTTAGAATCTAAATTCAATGTAAATAAGAAACAAAGATTTTCATTAAGGGGGATCTTAGTTTACAACTCTGAAAACTCTCTTTTCAAGATTTTCTATTTATAGATAGTTTTAACCTTTCATTTGCGGAGAAAGAGAAGGGATAAAAAGATATTTTGCAACTGCCTCAATAAAGTGAGTGTAGAATATTACTGTATGCAGATGTGGAGTTTGAATTTTCCTTCCAGTCTGTAATTGCTGTTTGTCACTTTTGAGATTGAATTGTTAAGACTTCTAGTAATCGCATACATCAAGACAGATGCGTTGACTCAAACTGTCCGTACGGGTTGAGTCACTTGCAGTGAGGGGAGAGGTGGGCTTGGGGCTGGGGCTAGTGGAGAAGAGGAGATTCACCTGGATGAGACTCCAGAAAGTTCAGAAAAGAGTACTGTGGCCTATTTTAGGAACTATGGTGCAAGAAACAAAACCGTGTTATTAAGGTATCTTAGCTCTGGCTGCCATAACAAAATAACACAGATGAGGTGGTATAAACAACATTAATTCTTTTGGTTCTGGAGGCTAGGAAGTCCAAGATGAAGCTGCCAGGAGATTCAGTATCTGGTGAGGATCCTGCTTCTGCTTTGTAGACTGCTACCTTCTCACTTTGTCCTCGCGTGGCCTTTCCCCGGTGGGTGCTCTTGGAGAGAGAGATCTTGCATGTCTCGTCCTCTTCTCTAAAGGCCACTAAGCTCTTCATAGGGGCCCTCCCTCTGAATACATCACGTTGAGAGTTAGGGCTTCAGCGTGGATTTTGAGAGATCACAGGCATTTAGTTGGTAACACATAGGCTTATGGATTTGCTACTGCCCTGATAACAAACTTTGGTGTTATTCAGTAGACTGCTAAATCCTAAAGGAAATCAACCCTGAATATTCACTGAAAAGACTGATGCTAAAGCTGAAGTTTCAGTACTTTAGCCACGTGATACGAAGAGCCGACTCACTGGAAAACACCTTGATGCTGGGAAAGATTGAAGGCTGGAGGAGAAGAGGGTGACCGAGGATGAGATGGTTGAATGGCATCATCGGCTCAACGGACATGAGTTTGAGCAAACTCTGGGAGTTAGTGAAGGACAGGGAAGCCTGGCGTGTCGCAAGCAGCTCATCGGGTCACAAAGACTTGGACTCGACTGAGCAGCAGTAGACTTCTAAGGATACTTTCTGGCCCCTTGGGTAGGGAGTTCGTCTTTGTAGATCACAATGAACCTGTGTTGCTTTGGTCAAAGTGTATTAGGCCATCTTGGAGAGGTTGTTGGCTGTCCCTATGGCCAGTAAGGTTAGGTTGCTTCTGAAAAACTTCTCAAACTGGTATCATCCTGATATCCAGAAACTGCCCTTTCTGGACACCATTTACAATCGGAAGAGAAAAGGTTTCTCTTCACTTATCAGAAGGGTTTTGGTCAATTTTAGACAATAATGAAAAAGTTGATTTTGAAAGTCACAGATTCCCTCTTTTGATTTAGTAGTGATCTTATCCTGATAGCATTTAATATTGAAGTCACTGTGGCCAGAGAGTAATCTTAATAGGCTTTAATTAAAAGCACAAGGAGTTTGTTTTTTCTTTCCGTGTCTCCTTCATCTGTCGTTCTCATTTTCATCTTTCTCCTCTCCTTTCTTCCTCCTCACTTCCACGTTCCCCCCATCTCTGCCTTCTCTTCATCCTTTCACATTTAAATGTTTTTGGCTTGGCTAATCCCTCTGGATAGAAACTGAGCTGAGCAGGATATTGATTACCAAATATGGTATTGCTGCTAAAGATGTTAGAGGAATGTGGCTTGTATTCTAAGCCTCCGGCCTCTGAATAAGCTGCCAAACAAATTAGGTCATTTTAACTTCTGAGCTTTTTTTTTTTTTTTTTTAATAAGGAGCTGGAACTTTGATTTGGAACATGATGGTGGTGTTATTTTAGCTCACAGAGGGAGGAGGAGTATGAAGAGTGGGGGTGAGGAGTTGGGGCCACTCAGGCATGTTTTAGGACCTGAGTCACGAGACCAGGTTGTGTAAGAGCCTCAGTCAACTCAAGCGCATCAGGAAAAGGACTGAGGCATCGGATGCAGATGGAGAGCCTCCTCTTGGGGACTAGAAACTCCAGAGGACCCCTGACCAGGGTGCTCTTCCCACGCTGCTCATGGTGATGTGGGCTTAGGGTGAGAACAGGTGCTTCTTCACAGAAGGATGATGGAGTTACGCGCCAAGGAGGTCACTGAAATTGAAAGCACGCTGTTTCTATGGGCGGTTGGATGGAGCATGAGACGAATATGCAGGCCTTTCCACGGCACCCCTCTGACAGTGGGGAAACTGTGCTCATCTCCCAGCAAAGACCACAGCCCTTCAGACCCATATTTGGACATCCTTACTCTGTTGTGATACCAGCTCTGATGGAGGGGGATGCTCTCCGTGGACATGGATGGAAGCAAACACGACTTTTGCATGCTGCCTTGTCTTTTTCCCCCTAGATACATTTTTGGCAAGACAGTCCTGAGGTTTCCCCAATTAAGACAAAAACTAACGGCAGTTAAAGAATTGCTTTTTACATTTCATACAGCTGCCCCCTTTTTCATTTTTGTCACTGTTTAGGGCTGCCCAAGAGGATTCCTTGTTCACTCCAACCTGCTTTCTCTTGCAATTGGTTTCTTCTGAGAAAGTGTGAGATCAGGCTTAGAAGGAAATTCCACCCACTCTGGGACATCTGTGGGTCGGGGCTCTGTGGCTTCTGTGGTGCCTCCCCTAGGACTTCTGTCCCCCTCACCTCCTTTCATTTTTCTTATTGCTGTTACCATGAAGTCACAGCTCGTCCTCCCATCTTTGGACCTGGGCCTGTGAAGTTCAGAGTTGTTCATGCTGGTCTGCAGAGTTAGAGACTCTTACTAATTTCTGGTGGAAATTGCTGTTTAATTCAAGCTAATTAAATAAAGAAAAGGGCTTTGGAACCCGCACGCTCCTGTGGGTGCTAATTTAAAAACCTGTGTTCTTAAGACCCTCATTTTCAGAACTCACTCCTTTTCCAGAACATGCCATACAGACAAACAGGGTGCCTAAGTCTGTTCTGAACACACCGGTATGCACCATATTATACTGGTGTGTCTTTTTCATACCATTATTGAGGTCCAGATTCCATAGCATTGGACAGTAGATCTCATGAGATGATTCAGTATGCTCAGACCTTCTTGAATGATGGAGTTGGGGTTGGGGGGCTGTTCAGAACAGACTTATCTTGTCCTAAATCTTGTATTTCATAGGGACTTCCCTGGCAGTCCAGGGGTTAAGACTTCGCTTCCAATGCTGAGAGTTGCATGTTAGGTCTCTGGTCAGGGAGCTCAGATCTAACATGCCTTGTGGCCAAAAAATCCAAAACATTAAAAAACAAACAATATTGTAACAAATTCAGTAAAGGGTTTAAAAATGGTCTACATCCAGAAAAAAATCTTGTATTTTATAGTGTGTGACTTATTTTGTTGAATATGTTTTGTGTAGATAAACTATAATAATAGAGTTAAGGGTAGAAATTACTAGCCTCTCTTTGGCTCCAGTAATTGTTGTCTGTCCATCCATGTAGCTAACAAGCCAGCTATAGTCAAAATCAGGACTTAAACACGCCAAGGCATTCATCTAAATTTATTAGTCTAGAAGCTAACTGGAATGAAATGATGCTAATTATATTGAAATCTTAAAACTGTTTCCTTCTTATCTACTTAGTAATTCAGAGCACATGTATCATCAATATGAAAGCTCTCCAGTTGGAAAAAGATGGGAATTTTCCCCCTCTAGAGGTGATGAAACTAAAGCATTGAAGAATTATCTTGTTTTAAACACTGGTCAAATTCTTCTTACGATTTTTGGTATTAGAATTTCCGGTGTTGCACAGGGCTTTATGTTAATTTATTCTTGTTGGTAGGCATTAATTAGTTTTTAGCCATGGTAGGAATTTGTTGGTCCAGATTTAAAATTTTAGCCTGAGGGAATTCCCTGGTGATTCAGTGGTTGAGACGTCACCTTCTAGTACAGCGGGGTGCAGGTTCAATTCCTGGTAAGGAAGCTAAGATCCCACATACCTCTTGGCCAAAAAGACCAAAACATAAAGCAGAAGCAATATTATAACAAGTTCAAGAAAGACTTTTAAAATGGTCCACATTAAAAAAAAAACAAAACCCGAACCCTGACAATGTAGTCCCAAAAGAAAAGAAATAGTTGGAAAACCATGCAACTAAATTGAGTTTTTGATAGAGTAAATGAAATCTCCTTGACCTTATGGACATGTTGTATCACAGGTTTTCATGTATTCTGTATAAGCAGTGAGAATGAGTGCTCTTGCTGACTTTTTTTTTCCTGATAGGCTGGGTTGACTGGTATGTTTATTTTGTCACCATTCCGGTGTGCTTCTAAGGAAATGAAAACATCTTCCATTTGTTCTTTATTTCTAAAGGGCATCCGCTTCGATCCTGAAATTCCGCAAACACTACGACTAGAGTTTGCTAAGGCAAACACGAAGATGGCCAAGAACAAACTAGTAGGAACTCCAAACCCTAGTGCTCCTCTGCCCAACACTGTACCTCAGTTCATTGCCAGAGAGCCGTGTAAGTCCGTCTCCTTTTCCTTTGGTGGGGGCGGGGGGGCGGGGGAAGAATTGTTCAAGGGCTTCATGTGAGAGTACACCACGGGACACAGAGCTGGCTGAATGTCATTTTCCATTTCTGAGAACAGGCTGCCTAGGCTTGCTGTCTGAATTCCAAGGACAGCAATCTTGTTCGTGACTGGCTGTCCCAAAAGATGGTTCGGCTCAATCAGAACTGTGACGGCACAGCTTAGCTTTAACTGCTGTAGGCTTCCTAAATATATGATCTTGACCTTACTGTGAGTATGCCCTCTTTGCCTTGAGGTTGAAATCCTTATTTATTTCCCATCCTTGGACCATGAGGGCTGGTTCTTGGCATTCCCTTTATTTCATTTTTTGAAGATTGTCAGTTCTGTGGTTTTGGGAAAATACAATGTGAAACTTGAAAGAAGCAGATCATAAGTTCGTTCTATTTTTGAGAACAGGTTGGCCATAAATCGGGGGGGGGGGGGGCGGTGGCCAGTAAACATACACAAAGAATTTATATAGTAGAACAGTCAGTTCTAACAAACTAATACGAGCAACGCTTTAAGGAAATTCAGGGCTTCCTGTTTTAAATGAATTGGGTAAAAAGACACTGACTAATTGCAAAACAAGTCTTTTGCCCCCACCTAATGAGCTCATTCTCCTAAATGCCCAGGCTACGATTTCTGCCTTTGATGGAATAACTTGAAAAGCTTGTCTTCATTTTCTTTGTCGATCAGTAGAAGGGGCGAGGCGTGCGACACGCCTGCCCTTCTCCCGTTACTGCATGGCCGTGTGGGACTGAAAATGGCACGGCCTTCAGGGAATCCCATGTGCTTGGTGCTACTTGGAATCTTTCTTCCGTCTGGTTCTTGCCCTTTTGCCCAAGCCACATGATCTTGATCTTCTTCCTTCTCTCCCCGACAGTCCGCTTCAACTTTTCTTATTGAAATTGAAGGGTGCAGGGGTCCTCTCTCCCTCATGTCTTGTACGTGTCAGATTTAATCAGGTGGTTGTGGAAATTACAGTCATTCTGTAGCTCAGTCATTCTTGAAAAGCTGCTGCTTATCGGTGGAAACTGATAGATAAAAAAGTTTCTCCCTCAGTGTACTGGGCAGTTTTTCTATGAATCCAGGAAGTCATAATAGAGAGAAACATATATATTTTGTTCTTCCATGTCCTAGGGAAACTCAAAACCTTTGTTTATTGGGGAAAATTAAACACAAGTTTTATCTTAGGGTGCAGTTGGATATATGGATATTTCTTATTAATGCTAATTATGTGTCATTAACAGCATCTAGTCCAGTGCTTTGTATATTACATATATCTAGTAAGTATTAGTGATGAGAAGTGGATAAATTTCATATTTTTTAATTTGGCTATTTGCAGAATTATTCCATTTGTATGCCTCTTCATTTCTTTCTGAAATGTCCTCACTCTTTAAGGCATCAGAACCGATTATTTGTAGGATACCTTTACTTAGAAAAGAGAACCTAGAGTAACTCTTTACTTTCCTAGTGATTTTGCACCAGATCTCAGAGTACTTCTTTGAAAAGCTTGATTCAGATAGGAAGTGTAAAAATGCTGCCAATACTTTATCCTTTTAGTTCTTTATTGAATGTTTTTCTTTCTGGGAGTTTGGGGGGTGGTGGTGGTTTTGTTTTGTTTTTTTCTAAATTTGTTACAACATCTATGTAAAGTACTTAGTCAAAGAGATGATAGCCAGTTCACAGTAGGGTCCATGAAAACAAAAAGATGGGTAATCTGGACGTCCACACACGAGGCGCTGAAGTTCAGGAGAGCTGAGAGCAGAGGTTTAACCACTGCTCTGGCCGGCCCTGGCTCCCCGCCTTGCCTGTGTACAGAACCGCTCAGAAGCGGTCAGATAGTTTCCATGGCAGGGTCAAAACTTGTATGGCACGTTATGGCAAAACAAACTGGAAGCTTTAAAAACAAACCAAACACTATAGTCTATTCTTGAGAAAACAAATTAGCGTGATTTCTCTTAATAGAGCTCCTTTTTATGATGTAGAGCCCTCGACAGACAGCAGTTACAGTGGCCACGCAGACTGACCTTATCATCCATTTCAGTTCCCTCTGGAAATTGGGAGCTTTTCTGTAACTTGTGCAAAATGGTTGTTTTCCCCGAAGCACTCTACAGACTAAGAATGTGACGGTGGTTCTGCCCTGGTGAATTCAAGTGCGTTGTGCCCGTAACTGGTGCTAGAGGTGGAATTTATCAGCCAACCAAGAGTAGAACCGGTGGAATCGTTGGATTTGGGACTTGGGAAAGGCCTGTAGGCTTCTCCGTTGCAGACCATGAGAGAGATTTTATAAACGCTACATGCACACACACAGTTGTTATTCAGTTGCTACATCATGTTTGACTCTTTGCGGAACCATGCCAGGCCTCCCTGTCCTTCGCCATCTCCTGGAGTTTGCCCAAGTTCATGTCCATTGAATCAGTGATTTTATCCAACCATCTCATCCTCTGACACCCTCTTCTCCTCCTGCCCTCTGTCTTTCCCAGCATCAGGGTCTTTTCCAGTGAGTTGACTGTTTGCATCAGGTGGCCAGAGTACTGGAGCTTCAGCCTCAGTGGTTCCAACGAGTATTCAGGACTGATTTCCTTTAGGATTGACTGGTTGGATCTCCTTGCTGTCCGTGGGACTTTCAAAAGTCTTCTCCAACACCACAGTTTGAAAGCATTGACTTGATTTGCTTTTGGTTGTGCTGGGTCTTGGTTGCAGTGCACACACTTCTTCTTGCAGTGGCTTCTCTTGTGGTGTAGCATGGGTGTCGGGGGCAGGGGCTTCGGCACTTGCAGCTCCCAGGTTCTAGAGCACAGGTTCGGTAGTTGTGGTACGTGGGCTCAGTTGTTCTGCTGCATGTGAGATCTTCTTGACCCAGGGATCGAACCCATGTCCCCGGCATTGGCAGCTGTATTCTTCCCCTTGGTGCCACTGGGAAACCCCAAATGCTTTTTTGTTGATGTTATTTATATAGTGGTGGCTGAAAAATACCCACTGCCAGCACTCAAGGAAGAATGTGATTTGATTATACTAACAAATACTTACTTGAACTTCATTTCTCAAGTATCCATTGAACCTAAATGAGCACCAAGTGTGCTTGGCACAGGGGAGGAAGGGGACTGTGATTTTTGCCTTAAGAGAGCTGTCAATCCAAAGGGTTAGTGGTGATCAAAGTTGTCAGGGCACTTGGCATATGTCAAGGGTATGAAAGAGATTCATTACAGCTTAGTTTAAATGTCCCCAGATCAGACTGCCTTATTTGCTGAATGCCTGCTCTGTGCCAAGCATGAAGGATGAGAAACCCAAGTATTGGAACTTAAAGACTATTAACCTTGCTATGCTCCTGTTCTCTCACCTTGGCTGAAAAATGGGAATAATACCATTTTCACATGATTGTTGTGAGAGCTAAATAAAATGGTATTATAAGATGGTGTTGAGGATTAAATAGGTGTATTATATGCAGAATACTAGGCAAATGTAAAGGATAATCTTAATTTTTTTTTTGAGGGTTTTTTTTTCCCCTGAGAGCTAAATATAGGTATTTATCTTCTGAGGTGTCATCTCTATGTGGCTATAGCCAGTTGCCTTTCCAAATTAGGAGAAAAGATGAATGAAATTTGCATCCAATCCCAGGAATGTAGTCTACTTCCTTCAATAAATTTTTATTTGTTTGAGCTTCTCTTTCTTTTACTCACATTTATGTAATAAAAATACTGTGAGGGACCTTCCTCATGGACCAGTGGCTAAGACTTCACCTTCCAATGCTGGGGATGCCAGTTTGATCTCTGGTCTAGGAGCTATGATCCCTCATGCCTCGTGGCCAAAAACTCTGGAACATAAACCACAGAGGCAATGTTGCAACAGATTCAATGAAGATTTTTCAAAATGGTCCCCATCAAACAAAATCTTAAAAAGAAAAAAAGAAAAACATTGTGACAAAGCAGAAAGTCGAGATGTATGACATGTATGAATTACATAAAATTGTGCTGCTGCTGCTAAATCGCTTCAGTTGTGTCCGACTCTGTGCGACCCCATAGACCACAGTCCAGGCTTCCCCATCCCTGGGATTCTCCAGGCAAGAACACTGGAGTGGATTGCCATTTCCTTCTCCAGTGTGTGAAAGTGAAAAGTGAAAGTGAAGTCACTCAGTCGTGTCCAACTCGTAGCAGCCCCATGGACTGCAGCCTACCAGGCTCCTCCATCCATGGGATTTCCAGGCAAGAGTACTGGAGTGGGGTGCCATTGCCTTCTCCAAAATTCTGCTAGATGATGCATTTGGTTATGGAGGAAGATAGTGTTGTGTAGTGTAAGAAGTCCACCTCAGAGATGAACACAGGGCAAGTCACCCTCTGGAGATGTGTTCTCTTCCTCTGTAAAATGATGATACTCTGTGTCAGACACTGTGCTGGGCATTTTGCATGAATGACCTCGTTTGATTCCCAATAGTACTGTTTGACAGTTGAAGAAACTGCCTCCTGGGAAGATCCAGTAACTTTCTTGAGGTTCCACAGTCATCAGATGGTCGGGATTGATGTGTGCCGCCACCCCCCCCCTCCCCCCCAAATCCGTATATCAAAGTCCCAACCCCCAGTTGAGGGTTGCTTTCACATGTAACCATATTTGGAAATAATCTCAAGGTGATTAAAGTGAGGCCCTTAGGGTGGACCCTCATCATATGACTGGTGGCCTTCTAAGAAGAAAAAGAGATAAAAGGGACGGCTCACACAGAGAAAAGGTTGATGCTGCCAGCTAAGGACCGAGGCCTCAGGAGAAGCTCACCCTACCCACGCCTTGATCCTGGACTTCTAGCCTCAGAATTACGAGGAAAGTAGTTCTGTTGTTTAAGCCACCCTGTCTGTGATATTCTGTTACGGCAACCTGAGCTATCTAGTCCATTAAGCGATAGAGCCTGGATTTAAATTCTGGTCTGTCAACTCACTCATTTTATACCTTTGGTCTAATTACTCAACTTGTCTGTACCTCACTTTTCTCACCTGTAAAATGACAATGCTTACACATAAACGCTTGTGAGGATTAAATTAATTGACAAATGTGAACGTCAGAAGATGGGGCCTCATAGTGTTCAGTGACTGTTAATATGTGCAGAGAGGAATGTATGTTTCTGCGCCTCTTCTCTTGCTGTGGGACCTATAGTTTTTGTATATTTAGTATCCTAGCACCTAGAAAAATATGTAGAATTTTAAAATATATATTTATTTATTTGGCCATGCTGGTTCTTAATTATGGCTTGTGGGATCTAATTGCCTGACCACAGATAGAATCCAGGCCCCCGGCATTGGGAGCACGGAGTCTTAACTACTGGGCTGCCATGGAAGTCCTTGGAATTTTTTAAGGTGTACAGATTTCATTTTCTGCTTTTTCATATGGAACTTTAAAAATTCTCCATGTTAATGAGTATGATTGGGATATAAAAATGATGCACATAATGCAGGTGTCTGGGTAAATTTTGTCACAGTACATACTGGATTTAATTGGATAAGTGTTCTTGCTTGCTCTGTTTACACTGTTGTATACTGTATTATAACAGTGCCGTTAAAGACGGAGGCAACCAACACGTCAAAGCCCTTCCTCAGGTTAGACAGTCCTCTTTCAATTCAGATCTTTGGAGTAAATACCAAAAGGCTCTAGAAAGTGAAGTCGGTCAGTCGTGTCCGACTCGTTGCGACCCCATGGACTGTAACCTACCAGGCTCCACATGGAATTTTCCAGGCAACAGTACCAGAGCAGGTTGCCATTTCCTTCTCCAAAGGATCTTCAGATTCCTGTAGTCCAGGATTCAGATATCCATGGGTCTGGTCTAGGACTTACTCATTGTAATTTTTAAAGCTCCTTGGGTGATTTTGATTTTCTTTTCTTTTTTTGAGATTAAGTACACAAATCCTTTTGTTACTGTAAGCAAATAAATTGCAATTCCAGTTAGACAGCTTCAGCTCATTTATGCATATGGTAGTTCACTAGATTGATTGATACACTCAGTGAACAATAGAAAAACAACCCACTTCAGCCATTAATCTGATATTTGGGGACAAAAACCCCAAACTATTTCCCTATTAGAATACAGGTAAAAAGTAGTCCAAAAAAATTTTTTTTTTTTGGTACTTCACACTAACATTTTAAGATTTAGAAAACTGAAGTACCTGTGTGGAAATCATGGCAGAAAATGGCATTTTAAGCTGATAGTGTATTTCTTCTCTAAGTCTCAGTGATTTCTACTTGGGAGACCTGTTGGCCAGAAAATTAAATTAGAATTCTGTGCATGTTGAGGTGTCCAAATAGAGATATAGGAGCTGATACATAATCATTTTTGAGAATCACCAGCTGAGCAAGAAATTGTAAAATTAAGTTCTCTTCACTACTCACACCCTCTCTTCCCTGACCCTGGCCCCTGCCGTGTCGCCTCCTCTCACAGCAAACCAGTGCTGTCTCAGCTTGATACTCTTAAATACACTGTAGGCACATAACCGTTTGGTGAATAATCAGACCACCGCCTAGATTTCCCGGCACATCACTGGAATTTCTCATCCATCCTATACTTACCCCAGCCATCAGGAAGTGAGTGTTCTGTCTGATGTCTAAAGAGATCCTGTCAAAGTTCAGAAAAATCTTCAAAGTATATGGCAGGTGCCCTCCCAGGGAAAACAGTCAGCAAATATGAAATCTCTTCACCTTCATCTCTGTGGACTAGAGGCCTTCTGGGGTCTGGTCTGAAGCTCCTGTGCCCAGGGGAACACAGCCTGTGTGCCTGCATTTTCCAGGGCAGCATGCACAGTGTGTGCCGCCTGAAGGATCACGGGTGACTTTACAGTCCCCACCCCTGCTCTGAAAATGTGCTGAGTGCCACCAGTACCAGATGCTGGGTGTCCCACGCCTCTTGTCCTCAGTGGGGGACCCCCAAGAAAGATGGCAACTGGACCTGAGGAAGACCTGGTCAAACCGGGCGGAGGGTGGCAAGGGAACGACGACATAGGTGTTGTTTGGGGAGGAAGGCAAGATTTTTTTCTATTTTAACTCTGAAAAGCAGCTTCCTTGCATTTTTGTGTTTTATGTTTCATCATGCAGATCCTTTTATTTCTTTCTGATGATAAAAATTCTACATGCTTCTCAGAGGAAAAACATTTTTAGGCAGTCCAGGAAAAGAGAGGAAAGAAGTCAGTACAATTCTACCAGCCTGAGACAGTCACCCTAAGATGCCTTTAGCATGTGTATGATGATAGTGTATTTCTGTCTGATTTTTGAATTTCAGAATCATTTCATTCACCCCTTTAGGACAAAGTTCCAATGCCCAGTGAGATTAAATGGCCTGGCAGGGCCATTTAATCTGGTTCTCACAACCTTTCTCTCTGTATTGTGCTTGCTGTAGGGCTCTGTGTATTCAGGTGGCACAGATACCTTGCTAGAACCAGAGGAGTGGGAGGAAATGTGTCTGTTTGGCTCTTAACTATGTGATGTCTCAAGTGAGTCCAAAAAGCATCTGGGCTGCTAGAATTTGGGAAGTTGACTGAATGATCCATCCGTCAGTTCAGTTCAGTTACTCGGCCATGTCCAGCTCTTTGCAACACCAGGGACTGCAGCATGCCAGGCCTCCCTGTCCATCACCAACTCCCGGAGTTCACTCAAATTCACGTGCATCGAGTTGGTGATGCCATCCAACCATCTCATCCTCTGTCGTCCTTTTCTCTTCCCGCCTTCAATCTTTCCCAGCATCAGGTTCTTTTCCAAGGAGTCAATTCTTCGCATGAGGTGGCCAAAGTATTGGAGTTTCAGCTTCAGCATCAGTCCTTCCAATGAATATTCAGGACTTAACTCCTTTAGAATGGACTGGTTGGATCTCCTTGCAGTCCAAGGGACTCTCAAGAGTCTTCTCCAACACCAGAGTTCAAAAGCATCAATTCTTCGGCCCTCAGCTTTCTTTATAGTCCAACTCTCACATCCATACATAATTACTGGAAAAACCGTAGCCTTGACTAGACGGACCTTTGTTGCTTTTATTAGATGGATGACAGGGACTTCCCTGGTGGTCCAGTGGATAAAACTCTGTACTTCCAATGTAGGGGGTGTGGGTTCAGTCCCTGGTCTGGGAACTAAGATCCACGTGCAGTGCAGCATGGCCAAAAAATTGAAAAAAGAAAATGATGGGAAAAGAGGGAACAAATGTTTATCAAGCAACTATGCTATATATACCCTTAAGAACTGTGTGTAAAACACTTATTTTCCAGCTAAGGAGACTGAAGCACTGAGAGTTCGAGTAACTTCCCCAGATTCACACAGCTCAGTTTTAATCTGTTTGGCCCTAAAGCCCATCGTTGTTCTCACTGTACCATACTATGTAACTTAACAGCCCCCTGATGCTCTTGGTCGGAGCTATTTTTAAGATCCTCCTTAGGAGGTGCTTTAAAATCAAACGTTTTTAGGGTGGTTGTATTAAAAAACCCAGAGGCCTGCATCAAATTGTAAGGGCAAGATTTCAGAGCAGGTTGCTGCTTAAGTGAAAAGCAGGCTTTAGTATAACTCTTTGAGGGGGGTGCCCTGCCTTGTGGCATGCAAGATCTTAGTTCCCCAACCAGGGATAAAACCCATGCCCCCTGCTTTGGGAGTTCTTAACCACTGGACCCCGCCAAGGAAGTCCCAGGCTTCAGCATTAACTCTTTGAAGTATCAGATTTTGATGGCCAGAGTGTATTAACTCTAAAATGTATTCTTAAGTAGCTGACCAAATTGAAATACTTGGCAGTTTTTATTTAGTTTTGGTGTACTTAATTCTGAGTCATTATTTCAGAAAAGAAGAGTGACCACTTTCAAGAGTTGATGTATTTTAGTTCAGTAAATAATGGCATGTTCAGCCATCCTTCAGGCAGGATATTTGGCTTCTTTGTTTTATGCTTAGAGGACACGTACTTGGGTTATGTAGGAGGCTTTTCATATCATTCGAGTGGAAGTGGCAGTGAGCTTGGGTGGAAAGGCATGTGAAACAGCCCTGTTTTATTTACATTGTTTGGGATTCTAAGACCTCACCTGCCCACTCTTTGAAACAATGCTAGTATGAAACCAGCATAAATACTGGTTTATGTTAAGTAGATGGTATGCCGGGTAAGTGGTGCCTTGCTGTAAAGTCCCACAAGGCTGATGAGCAATCTGCAGGAAACGTCTCACTTATAATTTTCAAAGTGATTCAACAGATCAGCCAGACACCTCGCCTGTTCTTTATGTTAAAGATAAAATTGAGACCTAGTTCTACAATTTTTTTGTAAAGTAAAAGTAACACAGAACTATGAGGAATCATCTCACTGGATATTGGGTCTGTTATTTGAGGAGATGAAAGATTTCAGTCTACCTTAGGGACCATCCTGGAGATAGAGGTTTGATCATAGGATTATAATCTGAGCCCATCTACATTTGAGAAATAGGTCCTTTTTCAAGCAATATCATTTTAGCTTGAATTTTCTCTTTACGCTAAAATTTATAAAATTGTGTTTTAATTTATTTTGTAAAATGATTATGCCTGATCCATTTTTATTGTTATAAAAGTAAGGAGGTCATAAATGAAATTTAAAGGGTTAAAATGATACATTTTCCTCCCATCTGGAAATAACCTCTGTTAACATTTTGTTTCTCTATGTACCTGTCTATACATTTATACATCTATGTATAAAAACACAAAGTGTCACAGGTAGATTTTGTTTGGTTTAGTTTGGTTACAACATAGGACCATGCTGTCTTTATCATTTCTCACATACTGTCGGAGAAGGCAATGGCACCCCACTCCAGTACTCTTGCCTGGCAAATCCCGTGGAGGAGCCTGATGGGCTGCAGTCCATGGGGTCGCTAGGAGTTGGACACGACTGGGTGACTTCACTTCCACTTTTCACTTTCATGCATTGGCGAAGGAAATGGCAACCCACTCCAGTGTTCTTGCCTGGAGAATCCCAGGGACAGGGGAGCCTGGTGGGCTGCCATCTCTGGGGTCGCACAGAGTCGGACATGTCTGAAGCGACTTAGCAGCAGCAGTCCTTCTTTTAGGCAGACTATTCTTAAAGCTCTCCTTTTGTCTGGGAAGACAAGAGAGGGAACAGGACACCATAAAATCTTTTTTTTTTTTTTTTTTTTTAACGTAGACAAGGAAATTGGATAGTAAGGAGGAGGCACTCACCCAGATTTTGCCAAATATGACTCCAGATGCCACTGGCAGTCCCTTCAGGAGGTGGCTTTCTGCTCCCTCTCTTATCTTCCCAGACAAGAGAAGAGCCCAAGGGTGAAAAGGAAGTTCTGGAGAAAGACAGTAATGACTCTGGGCAGTCAGAGACTCGGGGAAACATTGCGTAAAGGAAAGGTCAGGAGATGGACATCGGGAGGAGACCGGAGTCAGCCATCCCCTCAGAGGAAGGAGATGGGGATATCTGAGCCTGAACACTAAACTTGCAGGAACTCTGCTCACTAGACTTAGGCACCTTTTGCCCCTGTGCATCTCTCCAGTGGGAACCGTCAGGGATTCCCCCTGAGGATTTCTGCCCTTGAACTGGATCACTTTGAAGCTATCAAGAAGTGATGTTCTCGGAAACGTGCCAGTGACTTCTATTCTATGTACTAGGACTCCATGATAATTGAGTAACCCACTGAGCATCTCTGAACACTCGCACCCTCCCCCCCAATACCAGCAGGCATTTGTTAGCCCGATTGTCATAAATTAGGATATGTATTTGGCACTCAGGACATATAAGGGCACCAGATGCCTAGGCCCCTGGACATTCTGAGAAATAAAAACACAGAACAAATCTACAGTAAATAAGGACAGCAAATACTCTTAGAAACCAGAGACCTAAACTAATGTTTATTTCCACATATGTCCCACTGTGAAAAAGCAAAAGCATGTTTTCCTTTTAAAGAGAAGAATCAAACATGTACTGAGCCACATCGAGAGGTGGAGCCCGCTTCCATCTCTTTCTTCTCTTCAAACCTGCATGTATTCCTAGTTTTTGCTTAATGCACATAATTGCAATAATTTTAATAATTAAGTGTAACAATAATATTAAAATATTAGGCAATGGGTTTGGTAAGAACAATTTCCATGTGATGTATCTTTTATGTGGGAAGTACTTTTCTTATAGCATCAGTAGGTCAGCTAATCGGATCCTATTTATTTAATTATGATTTAATGAATAACCTACCTTTAATTAGTTTCCGTGATGGCTTAATGGTAAAGAATCTGCTTATCAGTGCAGGAGATATGAGTTGTATCCTTGGGTCAGAAAGATCCCCTGGAGGAGGAAATGGCAACCCACTCCAGTATTCTTGCCTGAAGAATCCCATGGACAGAGGAGCCTGGTATGCTACATACAGTCCAGAGGGTCTCAAAGAGTCAGCTACGTTTAGAAACTAAACAATAGTAGCAATCTTTGATTAGCAGTGGCTATTAGTTAACATTTTGCTTTGAATTTCTTTTTTTAAATTGCTTTGAAATGTTGTCTTAGTTTCTGCTGTACAATAAAGTGAATCAATTATATATATACATATATCCCCTTCCTCTAGAAACTCCGTCCCACCTACCACTATCCCACCCCTCTTTAAATTTCTGTTTATCTGGTCATTGATCAGCAGACTTCCCTGGTAGCTCAGCTGGTACAGAATCCGCCTGCAATGCAGGAGACCCTGGTTCGATTCCTGGATTGGGAAGATCCTCTGGAGAAGGGATAGGCTACCCACTCCATTATTCTTGGGCTTCCCTGGTGGCTCAGATGGTAAAGAATCCGCCTGCAGTGTGGGAGACCTGGGTTTGTTTGATGCCTGGTTGCGAAGATCCCCTGGAGGAGGGGGCATGGCAACCCACTCCAGTATTCCTGTCTGGAGAATCCCCATGGACAGAGGTGTCTGGCGGGCTACAGTCCACGGGGTCTCAAAGAGTTGGAAGCAACTAAGCACATAAACAAATGCCTTAAGAACTCAGGAAGTCAAATCTCCTTGGAAGTCAGAGATTTCTTTTGTAATGTAGATAACGGCCATAACTTTAGTGTTTTGTAAACTCAATGTATTTATTTCCTTGGCAGAGAAATGAGAGAATAAAGGTAATTAATTTACTAGGACAGTCCAGAAGAAACAGCTGGTACCGACTTCATTCTTTTAAGGCCATGTTCTCTCCTCACCTGCTTATTAAAAGGAAGGCATCTCCTTCTTTGTCAAAGTCTTATGCAGGCTTCTGTTTCTTCTGCTCTTTCATACACTTGGAATCCTCAAATAGACATATTTTCTTGTACAGCAATTCTCAAAAGTATTTGTCTGCCAGCCCCTGGTTGGTCTCCAAAACCCATTCAGGGAGTTCACGGGGTCTAAACTATTTTCATGAGAAGAGTTTGTTTTTCGTACTGTGTCGTCATAGACACAGCTGGTGAGTGCGTGTCAGGACAGTGGCACCGAACTTACCAAACTGATAACCCCGTGATCGCCACTGCCTCACACTCTGAGTTTTGAAAAAGTTTCACTTAAGACTGTCCTAGGAATTACTAAAAGTATTACTTTTGTTCAATCTCCACTCTTAAATACCAGTCATTATGTAATTCCTTTTTGACAAAATGGGGCAGTAATGTTAAGTTGTAAGCGGAACCGGCTCCCATTTGGGGGCTTCCCTTGTGGCTCAGCTGATAAAGAATCACCTGCAAAGCGGGAGACCTGGTTTTGATCCCTGGGTTGGGAAGATCCCCTGGAGAAGAAAAGGCTACCCACTCCAGTATTCTGGCCTGGAGAAGCCCATGGACTTCATGGGGTCACAAAGAGTCGGACACTACTGAGTGTACAAGTCATTATATGATTCCTTGTTGACAAAACGGGGCTGTACACAATAAAGTTAAGTTGTAAGCTGAATCAGCTCCCATTTTTTACTTGAAAGAGTAACTTGATAGACAATTATGGTTATTCAGACTGTGATACTTGGCTTTTTTTTTTTTTAGTGAAAATTAATGAAAGAACATGTCCTTTTAAGAAAAACAGAGTTTGTTGCAACAATAAAATTAGAGCTCTAAAAAAATCGTGTGTGTGTATTAGTCACGTCCAACTCCTTGTGACTCCATGGACTGTAGCCCACTAGGCTCCTCTGTCCGTGGGAATTGTCCAGGCAAGAATACTGGACTGGATTGCCATTTCCTCTTCTAGGGAATCTTCCTGACCCAGGGAACAAACCCAGATCCTCCTGCATTGCAGGCTGATTCTTTACCATCTGAATTATAAGGAAGTCCACTCTAAAAACATTAGAATTCTTGAAAACATAATGTTTACTACCATGAGTTTGACAACTTGCCAACTCTTAAAAGACTTTTTTTGTTGAGATTAATGGTGATACTAATGAATTTCTTTTTGAAAAATGAAATTAATCAACATTTGGAAGATCACCATAATGCAGAGAACTAGTATTTTTCAAATGACCAATGCATCATGTTATAAAATGATACGGTTTTTGGTTTAAAAAAAAAGACAAAAAAAAAACACATGTGAAATAATAAAGTGGAATTTAATGTAAAAATACAAAAAGTTTATCGATAAGTTTCCAGATACCACAGTGCAACAAAATTTTTGGTGTGATATGAAAAAGAGATGTCCACAGTTACATGTAAAAAGACATAAAAATACCCATTCCTTCATAAGCTACCTATCTCTCTGAGGCCTTTTTCCCCCATATGCTATAGCTGGTACAATTCCTTGTAATACATTGAATTTTTTAAAAATTTATTTTAAAAAAGGCTAATTACTTTACAATATTGTGGTGGTTTATTGCCATACATTCACATAAATCAGCCGTGGGTGTACATGTGTTCCCCATCCTGAACCTCCCTCCTCATCCCATCCCTCTGGGTCATCCCAGTGCACCAGCCCTGAGCACCCTGTCTCATACATCGAACCTGGACTGGCGATTTATTTCACATATGATAATATACATGTTTCAATGCCATTCTCTCAAATCATCCCACCCTCACCTTCTCCCACAGAGTCAAAACGTCTGTTCTTTACATCTGTGTGTCTCTTGCTGTCTCACATATAGGGTCATCGTTACCATCCTTCTAAATTCCACATATATGCGTTAATATACTGTATAGGTGTTTTTCTTTCTGACTTACTTTGCTCTGTACACTGAATTAGAAGCAGATATGGGAATTGTCTTTTTTTTTTTTTTTAATGTTTATTATATATTGGAGTGAAGATTTCGCATATGATATTTGTCTTTCTCTGACTTCTCTTAGTGTGATAATCTCCAGGTCCATCCATCTTGCTGTAAATGGCATTATCTCATTCCTTTTATTGGTTGAATGATACTTGATTGTATATATGTACCACATCTTTATTCATTCTTCTGTCAATGGACAGGTTGCTTCTACGTCTTGGCTCTTGGAAACAGCACTGCAATGAACATTAGTGTGCATGTATCCTTTCAAACCATGTCTTTTGCGTATGCCCAGGAGGGGGATTGCCGGGTTTACATGGTAGCTAGTTTTAGTTACCTCCATACTCTTCTCCATATGTGGCTATAACCAGTTGACAGGCCCATCAACGGTGCTAGGAGAGTTCCCTTTTCTCTACATCCTCGCCAGCGCTGCTGCTTCTAGAATTTTTGATGATGGCTATTCTGACCAGTGTGGGTTGATAATCTCATTTTCATTTTGATTTGCATTTCTCTAATAATTAGTGATGTCAGGCGTTTTTTCATGCGCCTCTTGGCCATCTGTATGTCTTCTTTGGACAAATGTCTTGGCCCATTTTTTGATTGGATTGTTTGGTTTTCTGATATTAAGCAGCATGTGCTCTTTGTAAATTTTGGACATTAATCGCTAGTCAGTCACATCATTTGCAAATATTTTCTCCCATTCTGTGGGTTGCCTTTTCATTTTGTTTATGATTTCCTTTGCTGTGCAAAAGCTTTTGAGCTTAATTAGGTCCCATTTGTTTATTTTTGCGTTATTTCCATTACTCAAGAAAACCAATCGAAAAATATTTTGCTGCCATTTATGTCAGAGTGTTTGTTCGTTGTTAGTGTATAGAAATGCAACAGATTTCTGTGTATTTATTTTGTATCCTGCACATTTAACAAATTCATTCATAAGGTCTAGTAGATTTCCTGTAGCATCTTTAGGATTTTCTATGTAATAGTATCATATCTCCTGCAGATTGTCTTCTATTAAACCAGATATTAAAGAGCTTTGCAAAAGTGTAGAATTTAAGTTTTTCTTTGTTTTGAAATGCGTTTTTCACAAAATATATCTTATTTTAGTATGTAATGGTTTGATTTTAAGTTTTAATTTTTAATATGGTGGATATCAATTAGATATACCCCATATAAAAATTCTTTGACATCGTCAGTAATTTTTACTAGGGTAAAGAGGTATTGAAATAAAAATATAGAAAAGTCTAATTTTGACCTTAAAAAAATTTTTTTTTGGTTACATTGGGCCTTCACCGCTTTGCTTGGACTTTGCTCTAGTTGCAGTGCTCAGGCTTCTCATTGCAGCGGCTTCTCTTGTTGGGCAGCACGGGCACTGGGCACTCAGGCTTTAGCTGGTGCAGCTTGCAGGCTCTAGCGCCTGGGCTCAGTAGTTGTGGTGCGTGGGGCTAGTTGCTCCAGTGCGTGTGGAATCTTCCCAGATCAGGGATCGAACTCGTGCCCTGTGTTGGCAGGTGGGTTCTTATCCACTGTACCGCCACGGAAGTCCACCAGTCTTCACCGTGTAAAGTTCACATTTTATTCCTGGTTGGGTAGAGTGGGTATGGAGATGATGCAGTTAACAGAAGATGACTAGAGATTTGGGGCCAGGGACTGTTTGGCTTTAGCAGCTGCAGCCACTCTGGGCTAGACTGGAGGGGAACATTACCCCTGCGGTGCCCGGGACCTGCAGGCTCTGTGCCAGCCTCAGTTTTGAGGGCCTCCACTTCTGCCGCTTACTGTGTGGAGGCCAGCCCAGAAATAACTGCTCAATGGTGGTTTGAACAGCTGGATGATACACCTCCGATTCATCCTCAGAGACCCTCACACAGGCCTGGGCCCGCGCTGTGTACCTTTCAGAGACGCTGACTCCTCCCCCACAGCATCCCGCTCCCTTTCCCCAAAGTAATAGGAGCTCATTTCAAGAAATTTGGAAAAGGCAGAAAGTGAGTTTTTAAAAGCTAATGTTTCAAGGTCCTAAAGACACGTGCTATTAAAGTCGTTCATATTTCCTTTGTATTTTTTAATGTACAACTTTTGCAGACTCTTTTAAGTGTAAAGGCTTGAGACATTTTAACAGTTTTAAAAATACACGTTTTCCTCATGTTCACTGGTTTTTAATAATATTACTAAACCTACTGTTTATTTTACAAATTAAATGCAACAAATGATCTTTTTTGTAAAATTGCCCAAGGAGACACTGACTTTGTGAGATGGACTTCTAATTATTGATTTAAGTTATCCAGCGAATGTTTTCATCACAGGGTTTTTTTGTTTGTTTGAATTACAAACATGTCCCATTCTCAATCCTCACAAGGTAAAGAGACTTTTTTTTAAGTTGTAATTTGCAGTGTTGTGTAGTTTCTGGTGTTTAGCAAAGTGATTTGGTTCACACATACATATATTTATATATTTTTCATGTTCTTTTGTGTTGTAGGTTATTACAAGATAGGTTCCTGTTGTTTATCTACTTTATATCTAGTTGCTGTTTTTGCTAATCCCGACCTCTTTAATTTATCCCTCCCTCGCTCCCTTTCCCCTCTGGTAACCATTTTTGTTTTCTTTGTCTGTGGGTAATGAGACTTTTTAATGAAGGTTTCCTTTCCAATTAAATTCAGGCTTCTGGGTAATGGACAGAAGGTAGGTGCAACTGACAGAGAATCTTTCTCCGTTTATCAGGAAGGAAAAAAAAAAAGCATTCCTCTTAGCTCTGCACCCCTTTCTCCATCAAACAGGGCAGTACTGTCCCGCACAGCTGTTATGAGGGCAGCGATTATGTACTTACCGCATTGTGGGCTTGGTAGCGGCTCAATTAAATGACAGCTTTAAAACAAAACTCATACTCATAGCCGGTGGCCTGCAATCTCAGGATCTTCGAATCTACCACAAATGTGTGGGCATGGAAGATTAGATGAGATGGCAGCTCACTCAGCACATTGATCTCAGGTCTGTAAGATCAGGAGCAGAGGACCTTGAAATCGTGACCAGTAGGGACTCCTGCCAGTCCAGTGGGTCTTACTGCACTTTCCAGTGCCGGGGGTCAGAGTTCGATCCCTGGTTGGGCCGCTAAGATCCCACATGCCTCTTAAAAACCAAGACATAAAAAGAAAGAGGCAATATTGTAACAAATTCAGTAAAGACTTTAAAAATGGTCCACATTCCCCTCCCCCCCAATTTTTTTTTAAATAAGATAAAAAAAATTCTGACCAATAGAATCTGTGAAATGGGGTTTCATGCCCCAGCCTCCGAATCCATCCTTCTTCAGTTTGCTTATTCTGGAAGTGCTTATCTATGGCTGCAGCAGCTTGCTGATCAGATGTGTACTTTGATGGGGTCAGAGAACCTAAAATGGTTTCCTCCCGCTCACAGAACAGGACCTGTCACCAGGGTTCCCTGCGATCACACACACTCTTGCCCAGTGTTGTCGCCTGTTCTGTGCACCCCTCCTGCCTCCCCAGATCCTCGAGCCCTCCTCGGGTCCCTTCCTTCCTGTTCCCTCACAGTTTTCATCATCACATCAGTCACCGCTCCAGTCTTGAGGCCATTTTGCATGTGTTCTTTCTAACATCTTTCTTGGGCTCCTGTGCTAGGTCAGCATGCTTCCAGGACATCCTTTCCCCATTCTCTGCGTGATGATTGACTTCTTCATTTGCACACAGCGCTATCCATACATTGAATTCTGCTCTGCTGCCTTCTTCTGTTTTTAAAAAAATTTTTATTAGTTTTTGGACACACCACTCAGCATGTGAGATCTTCGTTCCCAGACCAGGGATTGAACCCATGCCCCTCTGCAGTGGAAGTGTGGAGTCCTAATCCCTGGACCGCCTGGAAAGTCCCTGTCACTTACAGACCTGTTTCTCCTATTAAATTGTAAATATCTTGAGACCAGATCAGGACTTCATTCCACGCTTTACCTCCCCTCCCCTCAAATGTTTGCTAAACTCAAGTGAGAAAATTGGAACAGGAATGCACCATAATTTCCTGTATAGAGCTGTTCGTGTTTGGGCAGGGCGATCTCCTTGACCTCCTGAGAGAGATTTAATTAAAAGGCAGAAAGGCACTCCTCCACCCTCAGCCCCTGATTAGATTGTTTTGTTCAAGTAGACAAGCTTCTTCTGGCCCCAGCTCCATCATTTCTCTGGAGAACTAATATCTGACTAGAGGAGGATGACAAAGCATGGACTCTGTTGCACTTTGAGTCTGACATTTTTCATTTCATTTATTCCCCAAGCAACCACCACTTCTGCTAGTCTTTTTGCCATGGAAAAGAGCCTTGATTTCATGGTAATCCATTGTTACAGATCGGCTATATATTTATTGATGTGGAAAAATGAGGCCTAAAGCAGAGAATGAAAGCAAGTATCAGCATCACGTACTATATAATCCCATTCATATCAAGGGCTTCCCTGGTGGCTCAGACGGTTAAGAATTCTCCTGCCACGTGGGAGGCCTGGGTTTGATCCCTGGGTTGGCAAATCCCCTGGAGGAGGGCATGGCAACCCACTCCAGTATTCTTGCCTGGAGAATCCCATGGACCAAGGAACCCGACGGGCTACAGTCCATGGGGTTGCAAAGAGTTAGACACAACTGAGCGACTAAGCACATTCATATCAGTATGTATATATTTGTATGGCTTTTCATCACAAATGTTAAAATATGTAACTCAAGACTTTTTACAGTTGGATTGTTCACACCAGGTCAGTATATTGCATTTAGTTAAGTCTCTTAAGTGTCTTTTAATCTAGAAGAGATCGCCACACTCTTTCATTTTTGCTCCATTGACTTGTTGAAAAAAAGTGTCAGTTTTCCTGAGGGAAAAAACTATCTTCCTGGGCTTTTCTGTTTATTTCTTGAGATGTCCTTTTATTTGTTCTTGTGTCCCTTCTAATTTATTGCAAACTGAAAGGTTGATTAGATTTTAATTTTATAGCTGAATTTAGATTTCACTTTTCTGTCAAGGTGGGGTACCGAATACTTGCTATGGCATTGCATCATGAAGTAACTAATGTTAGGGTTATTCTGAGTTTGGATGGACCTGTGGATTCAGATTCCATTGTAAAGGTTTCAATTCCTTGGTTTCCTCTGTTGATCTTTCCCTCATTATTTAGTTAGGGTTTGAAAAATGATGAGTTTACCAGTTCTGTTTGTTTACTCTGAAATACAGTTCTTCCGAAAACAAAAAGGTGGAATGGATACTGATTATTTCCCTTTCAACGATAATTTTGAGCCTAAAAGATTGGTGCCTGTTGTCTACATTGGTGATCACTGTTTTGGGGGGAGGGAGGGTTGTCACTTTTTTTAACTTGCTATATTATTCAATATCATAATGAACTTGTATGCTTATATTTTCAAGGTATTTCAGTTTATTTCAATCATTCTTTCTGATACCTGGCAGCATCTTTAAAAAAAATTTTTTTTTAGCTGAAGTGTATATAGTTAATTTACAGGTTACAATAAAGTGTTTGAGTTATAAATTCACATATATTATTTTTTAGATTCTTTTCCAGTATAGATTATTTCAAGATATTAAATGCAGTCCCCTTTGCTATATAGTAGGTCTTTGTTGAAGTCTATTTTTGTTTTGTAAGTAAGTTCATTTATATATTTAATTTTTTAATTCCACATATAAGTGGTATCATGTGATATTCTCTAGATCCATCCATGTTGCTGTGAGTGGTATTTCATTCTTTTTTATGGCTGAGTGTTACTCTATTTACTATATTCTATATGTGTGCCACATCTTCTTTATATAGTCATCTGTCAAGGGACACTTAGGTTGCTTTCATGTCTTGACTATTGTAAATAATGCTACTGTGAACGCTGGGGTGTGTATATCTTTTCAAGTTAGGGTTTTCTCCAGGTACATGCCTACGAATGGGATTGTAGGGTCATAAAGCAACTCTGTGTTTAGTTTTTTAAGGAACCTCCATCCTGTTTGCGTCGTCACTATACCAATTTACACTCCCACCAACAGTGTAGGAGTGTTGCTTTTTCTCCACACTCTATCCAGTATTTCTTATTTGTAGACTTTTTGATGATGGTCTTCTGTGTATGAAGCGATACACAGTGTAGTATTCATTTCCTTTTCTCTAATAATTACTGGTATTGAGCATCTTTTCTTGTGATTCTTGGCCATCTGTATTCTTCAGAGAAATATCTATGTAGGTCTTCTGCCCACTTTTTCACTGGGTTGTTTGTTTTTTTGATACTAAGCTGCATGATCTTTTTGTATATTTTGGAGATTTATCCCTTGTTGGTAGCGTCATTTAGAAATATTTTCTTCCAGTCTGTAGGTTGTCTTTTTGTTTGTGGCTTCCTTTCCTGCGCAAAAGCTTTTAATTAGGTCCAAAATGTTTATTCTTGTTTTTGTTTCCATTACTCTAGGAGATGGATCCCCCAAAAAAATACTGCTGTGATCTATGTCAAAGAATGTTCTGTCTTTGTTTTTCTCTAGAAGAAAAGTCCTACATTTAGGTCTTTAATCCATTTTGAGTTTATTTTTGTATATGGTGTTAGAGAATATTCTATTAATAATTTCATTCTTATACATATATCTGCCAGTTTTCCCAGCATCACTTATTAAAGTGACTGTCTTTTCTCCATTGTATATTCTTCTTTGTTGAAAATTGTTGTTGTTGTTTGGTTGCTAAGTCATGTCTCCTACCCTTTGTGACCCCATGGACTGCAGCATGCCAGGCTGTCCTTCACTGTCTCCTAGAGTTTGCTCAAACTCATGTCCATTGAGTCAGTGATGCCATCCAACCATCTCATCCTCTGCTACCTCCTCCTTTTCCCTTCAAGCTTTCCCAGCATCAGGGTCTTTTCCAATGAGTTGGCTCTTTGCATCAGGTGGCCAAAGTATTGGAGCTTTTGACAGAGCCAAATTATGGATCTGTCATTTTTTTCCAAAGTATTGTCCATAAGCGCATGGGTTTATTTCTGGGCTTTCTTTACTGTTCCATTGATCTGTATGTCAGTTTTTGTGCCAGTACCTCCTGTTTGGCGACTGTAGCTTTGTCTATTTTAGTATAGTCTGAAGTCATGGAGTATGACTCCTTCCACTCCATTCTTTTTAGTTTGGTCAAATCAACTTTTTTTTTTTTTTTAAATCCTCTCAAGAAAGCTCCACTTATGACCTCACTGAGGATAAGATTTTTAGAAAACAGATTGTTATTTTTTGTTTTTTAAATTCTTCATATTCCTTAATAAGGAACTGTAGTAGAGCACTGGAATTACTAGTCATTTTATGGCATTGATTATTTTCTTCTTATGTGAGCAGAAGAATAATGAAAAGTAGTTTTACATGTCCTGCAATTTTCCGCAGTGATATTAAAAATGGAAACATGGGACATTTCTTAGCCAGAATGGTCATCAAAAAGAAATGAAATTTATCTCAGAAAAGAGTATCTTTGGATTATGCACATTAAAAACAAAGTAAAACAGACTGAGCTGTGATATTGACTAGATACTTTTAAAATAGGCTCAGGGGCAGAAAGTTAAATATTTAGATTAGTGTGAAATGTTAGCTTTGTAGCAGTGTACCATTGATGGAGTACTCCTGGAACATGTCTCCTCTGCTTGTTTTAGCACCTGACCTTGGTCCCTGAAATGGAATGTATAGTGGGGAAGACACTCCGTGATGTGGGTGGGTTTGTTTGACATTTTCTCTTTGTTTGTATAAGTACTTTAGTTGTTTCTTTGCACTCCCTTTAATACCTCGGAAATTTTGGTGATTTTGTAGAATCAAGATAGTATGGATCTGTCATTCCATACGATCTGTTTGGGTTCACTGACTTTTCCTCCAAAAAGACTAGACACTTGAGTCTGAGGTTGATCTTACTTGACTTTTTCATCTTGTGTTTTTGAAGGGTAGATTGATTATATCACCAAGATTGGTGACTGGCACAAAGATGGAAACTCAGTAGGCTTAAAGATGCCTGTTTCCCTGACTCTCCCCCTCCTCTGGGGCTATTATCGCATATATAAACTGATTCCTTCTGGCTGATAGGTCTAAATGACATGGCGTTTTGCTTGTTTATTAATAAACTTAGTTTCTTGTCATATATGCATTGGCCATTAAGATTGGTATTTTTAGTTTTCCTGTTTCTTGTTTCCCTTACTGATATGTTTCTGTTAAAACAATGCTTTCTTCACTACTGTTGTTTATTTTCATTGGATAGTTTCTTTATCATTTGGTTGAAGAAGAATCTGGTAGTTTTGTGTTTTCTTTTTTCTTTCCCATAAAACTGATAACGTGAGCACCCATCAGAGCTGGTGGTTTCCCTTTAAAATAATGATGAACTCCCTGTTCTTTGTGACCTCGCAGAGCTGTATCAGGAGTAAAATGAGAAAATGTGCTTTGACATATGTTAAGCACTACAGAATGGCACATTGCAAATAATACGGCTTCACCCGGAGAACCTGAAACTCAGGTTTAACATGGTGTCATTTAGAACATGGTTAGTTGCTCGAGAAATACCTTTTTCTAAATTCCTGGACTCGTACAAAGTTGCTGCTGCTGCTGCTAAGTCGCTTCAGGCGTGTCCAACTCTGTGCGACCCCACAGACGGTAGCCCACCAGACTCCCCCGTCCCTGGGATTCTCCAGGCAAGAACACTGGAGTGGGTTGCCATTTCCTTCTCCAATGCATAAAAGTGAAAAGTGAAAGTGAAGTCGCTCAGTCGTGTCTGACTCTTAAAGACCCCATGGACTGCAGCCCACCAGGCTCCTCCATCCATGGGATTTTCCAGGCAAGAGTACTGGAGTGGGGTGCCGTTGCCTTCTCCGTACAAAGTCGCTAGGTTGCATTATACTCCCTATAGACACAAATTGTGATATTATAATGGCCTCTTGGTATTGACACTCCGAGTTGGGGGAAGTAGATAACCCAGAGGACAGACAAGAAAGAGTTTACATTTACAAATTATCTTGCTTTCAGTGTTGACATTTTTTTCTTAATGGTGATCTCCTAGTTTTTTTAACTTTTTATTCTGGAATACTTCATATGCAAAAGTAAAGCCTATTTGCATAATGTTTTGATGTTTTTAACAATTTGTTTAAATCAAGATACAAATCTATGTACAGTCTTTACATTTGGTTGGTCTCTTAAATTTCTTCTCATCAAGTCATCCCTGTGTTCCTTCTCATTCTCTCTTTTTTCCCTTTCAGTGTAGTTACTGAAGAACCCAAATTGTTTGTCCCTCAATTCCCGGTAAGGTGTTGCTGCTTGTATCTCTGTGGTGATGTTTAGTGTGATCCTGTTTCTGACTTTTCTGTAAGTTAGTAGTTTAGTAATGGAAAGCTTGATCAGATTTGGGTTTGAATTTGCAGTCAGAGGGCAAGAATACCTTAGACCAGCAGTAGGTCCACATAATGATTCAGTTCAGTTCAGTTCAGTCGCTCAGTCGTGTCCGACTCTTTGCAACCCCATGAATCACAGCACGCCAGGCTTCCTTTTCCATCACCAACTCCTGGAGTTCACTCAGACTCACGTGCATCGAGTTGGTGATGCCATCCAGCCATCTCATCCTCTGTCGTCCCCTTCTCCTTCTGCCCCCAAACCCTCCCAGCATCAGAGTCTTTTCCAATGAGTCAACTCTTCGCATGAGGTGGCCAAAGTACTGGGGTTTCAGCTTTAGCATCATTCCTTCCAAAGAAAGCCCAGGGTTGATCTTCAGAATGGACTGGTTGGATCTCCTTGCATAATGATTAGTTATATCCTAATCTGTTTTTGTAATTAACAGCCATTAATGAATTTCATCTAATGGTCCATTCCTTTTGTATTTAGTTATTTACTTACCTTGGTTATTTTAATATATTTTCATGAAACTTTAAAAACACACTTTATATAACCCTGTATAAAAGATTATAACAATTTATATAGCATACAGCCATGTATCAGAGTACATCAACTCTAATTTTCTTAAGGGAAATTGCTGTTTTCCCCAAGGGCACAAGATAAGGTACCTAGAATTCAATATGGGCTTCCCTAGGTGGCTCAGCAGTAAAGAATCTGCCTGCAGAATTGGGTTCAATCCTGGGTTAAGGTTCCCCCTCGAGAAGGAAATGGCATCTCACTCCATTTTTCTTGCCTGGGAAATCCCATGAACAGAGGAGCCTGGGTGGGCTACAGTCTATGGGGTCGCATACAGTCCAATACGACTTTGTGACCAAACAACAACAGAGTTCAACATATGGGTCTTGCCTCGATCTCATACATAACGTCTGCTTCCTTCTTCTCTTCTTTAACACAGCCCAGTTAATTGCTCCTCTTCGTTTAGAAGAAATGATAGGCTAAAGGAGGCAAGGTGACAGATTCAAAGAAAGGAACTGAACATTTAGCCTTTAGCCCAGGAGAGTTAAAGATGGAACAGTGACTTCCAGAGGCTTCCCCAGTTTATCCCGTCATTTGATTCTCTGGTGCTTATCCAGGCATTGATTATCATTCCTTAGGACTGCTAATTTATTGCCTGATCCTGTGTATTTTTTAAGATCCACATTTAACCAAACCTTAGTGACTTTAGAGTCTTAATTTCAAATTTTGCCAGAAAAACTACTTTTTTTGAAGCACCTTTTCCCACGCCCTTTAAAGATCGTTTTTAACACGATAATAAATAGTGAAGCTGGAATCCTGTGGGAACATGACGACTGTATAGTCCATCCTTTCACCTAAACACACCACTTTTCATAACATTTCTCTCTCAATTTATCAGTGGATGTATTTATGGAGAAATTTAATCTAGATATATTTATGAAAAATGTAATAAACAAGAATAAGCCGTGTCATTTAAAGGTATTTCAAAAGGCATTTTCTCAAACTTGTTCCATTTAAGTTCTTTTCCTAAAATAGCCTTTTAATTTGACTTCTGGCAAATACTTATTCCTCAAAGGTTGAGCTAAATTTTGAATGTAGTGATTTTTGCATAGAAGCTAAATTTAGCAATTAGCAGTCTCCCACTTTTAGTTCAAATCTAAGTGAACTTTTAAAAGTCTAAAATACACTGGCCTCTCCCAAGACCTAGACTCTGATATTAACAAATACCAAAAGAGATGTGCAAACGGGAAACTATGTGATTCTTTTTTTAAATGTTTGAAATCATATAATCATTTTTCCACTTGACCCCCCCTCACCCCCAAATAAAAAGGATCTTCAGTAAACCTGTGGAAACTTGAGAAATCTTCTTGTTTTTCTTCCCCACATCTCCCTATTTATATATTTTAAGTGCCACTTGATAGGGCAAACAAATGTAAATGATGTCTTTTCAAAGTTCCCTGGCTTCCTCTGTGAAGTCATCTAAAATTCTGGAGCCATAATACAAACCAGCAGATAAAAGTGGGAGGCTCTAGAGAAACATCAAGTGCCTTCAAATGATTAAATGAAACCACAGGAGCGCTCTTTTTTTTCTTTTCCAGTTTGTAGAAGGGATTGTGTTACTCCTTTAAGTGATACTCTTAAGTGAATGAGTCATGAGATTTTAGTTCAGGAGAATCCAAGTTACTTGAGACTACAGGTATGTATATTCTCATGTGTTCGGTGTGTGTTTGTATGTTTGGTATGGATAGTGTTTGTCGCACAGACCCTTTGAAAGACAGGTAGGTTGCTGACTTTAGGATCAAACCAAATAGCTCCCACCTCTGCCTCTGATGACCACCCCTCCAGCTGGGTTTCCAGCCCTGTCAACTCACTTCAAGCCTTCCCAGCCTCTCACCACTTCTCTGTAGAATTCTCCCTTGCATACTGCACAGTGTGGGAAAGAGTCCTCAACACTCAGGTGACATATATTGTTTTAAAATAGCTGTTGTATTTACATCCCAGGTTAGCAGCAGTTATGATAGCAGTTAAAATAGCTTTCTGATGGAAAGCTGTTTTTCATAGATCCCGTAGTGGCCTAAGAAGGGCTCCACTGTCCTTTGGGGAGAGTCTCACCACCTTACCGTGGTACTCTGCCCCTCTCACCAACACACAGCCTCTGGGAGTCTGTGCTGGCATCTCATGTCCCATCTTTGCCTCGGGGCTTTTTGCTCAGTGCCCATTCTCTGGCAGTAAATTCAGTCCTTTTGCAGATTAGCTACTTGTCCTATAGAAGTCATCTTATCAGTCTGCTCTTTTGGAAAACCTGTCTGACTCGCCAGAGGAGAGAAATTCATTGCCCTATTGGATCAACTGCCTTACTAGATGAGTTGCTGCTGTGGAATTGTGTTCATTCCTTTAGAGAAAACTTGTCATGCTGTATTCATAATGTCTCCATAATAGTATGTATACATCATACTGTATCAGGTATTGAAATCGCTAATTACTCTCTACCTCCCCTCTGTAATCTCCAAGCTTCCTGAGTAATAAGACTGGATGTAGTGTTAGACACAGTAGTAGTTAATAAATACTTGCTATATTGATTCTTCAGTTCTGCTTGTAACTCACCAGAACTTCCACCCAGCAACCTGTTTTTAATCCTTGGGCCTCGTGGTACAAATCTAATTCCACCTTTACATGCTAGCCCTTCAGAATGTAGATTTCTGGCAGATGGTTCTCCAGGGAAAAAAATGAGATATTCCAGAAAGTGTGGTTTCTTACACGTGGGCAGAACACACTTAATCTACTTGAACACGAACAGTCACTGTATAGCTTTCCTTCTAAAGAAGGATAAGCAAAGATCTTACAGTTTTCCTTCTGATGAAGTAAGGAAGACAGTTAAAGGTGTGAATACTGACTACATTTAAGTTGGATGATAGGCGTAAGAAGTTACTAAAAGTAGAGACATTCCACTGAGATCAAATTTTCAAGCTCAGTTTTATTTTAATAACTGGTGGTCCAGTGGCTAAGACTCCACACTCCCAATGCAGGGGGACCGGGTTCAGTTTCTGGGAACTAGAGACGGTATGTGCTTGTGCTTAGTCGCTCGGTCATATCCAACTCTTTGTGACCCCATGGACTGTAGCCTGCCAGGCTCCTCTGTCCATGGGATTCTCCAGGCAAGAACACTGGAGTGGGTTGCTATGCCCTCCTCCAGGGGATTGTCCCAACCCAGAGATCAAACCCAGGCCTCCTGCATTGCAGGCAGATTCTTTACCACCTGAGTCACCAGGGAAGCCCATCTGCCACAAAAAAAGATCCTGCAGGTCACAACTAAGACCTGGCACGGCCAAATAAATAATTAATATTAAAAAAAAAATAATAATAATACCTGGGAAGCTCTGAAGTGGGGTCTGGAAGCATACACATCCTTGGGAAATGCACTCTGAACTGCATGGCTACCCCCAGATTTAGACAAACTACATTCCAGGGAAGAGGAAGAATGATTTTGATGTTCCATGGCAAAAATAACTTTTCAAGAAATCATTAACTTTACCCAGAGACAGGTGAGTTATGTGGTAGTGGGTAGGGGAGGGAGTTGGGAAGGAAGAAAAGAGCAAATGGAAATCCTTTTTACAGTTAGGAGTGACTTTGATGCGGAAGAAATTGGAATCTATTAGAAATGTGTGAGGAGGGTAAACAGCTTTATCAGAAAGAACTCAGCATTAGGTTTTTGAAGGCGGTAGCTTTGTTTTAGGTATTTTTTCTCATCCCCCGAAATTAAGCATAAATGCATCATCTTGTTCTGTGATGACCTAAAGGAGTGAGATGGCAGGGTTGGGAGGCTTGTGAGGGAAGGGATTATATATATATTCATAGAGCTGATTCACTTCCTTGTACCACAAAAACTAACACAACATTGTAAAGCAATTGTGCTCCAATAATAAAATTTTTAATGCATCATCAAAAGTGCCAGGGTGATGATTCAGATAATACTCTCTGGCTCCATCCTAAAAAGGGCATGTCAGCCTGTTTCTCGGACACATACTCTCAAGAAATGTTCCCAGTGGGCGCCCCCCCCCTCCCCCACCTCTGTTTATTTCCAGCACCGTTTGCCCCTTTGGACTTGATTCTCATCTAAAGATATTCTGAGTGTGGGAAAAAAATAACTACCAACAAAACCTTGTGATAAGTTACTGTGAACCCTCAGGCTGGCTTCTTGTTCTTCGTTCGCAATGGGATCAGAGGAACGAACAGAACTTTCCCGGGAGCCAGTGTGAAGTCTCCACACCATGGGCTCTAGCCACAACCTCACAGCTGCCCGGAGAGGCATCTTCTGGGACTCCAGCCTCACCCTGCATAAGGCTATTCTTCTAGCAGGTCTCCCAACTAAACTTCCCATTCTCATCTCTTTTTATTCATTCTTATGAAAGGTCCGGAAGCAACTCTCCAAACAGCTTCTCTTCCGTCTAGGAAACATTTGCAAACTAGTCTTGTCTCCCACTGGCTGGCCTGCGGCCACTGGTTACACTCACAGCTTCTTCTTCTCATAGTTCACCATCTGAGCCCCAAACTGTATGTGCCGTGGGCTTCATAATTCGTTTACCTGATCGTCTCTAGCTCCTGCATCCTATGCTGGGCCTCAGCACTGTTTGAGAAAAACAGTGCTGAGAGAAAGAGAAAGAGAAAAACTCGAGGGGATCCAGCACAGTGAAAATGATTGAAAGTTTGGAGAAAGGAGCTGCAAGAGAAAAGGGTGAAGGAAGTGCATAGGTTCGGCTCTGAGAAAGAGATGGACAGGGAAAGAGGTGGAGAACAGTCTACAGTCCCATAGCTTGCTTCCTTTTCATCACAGTTACCATATTGTCCATAAAGATACTTTTAAACAATTGTATTCCTTATTTGGGAATAATCTGTATTTGGGGCTTCCCTAGTAGCTCAGTTGGTAAAGAATCTGCCTGAAATGCAGGAGACCCGGGTTCAATCCCTGGGTTGGGAAGATCCCCTGGAGAAGGGAATGGCAACCCACTCCAGTATTCTTGCCTGGAGAATTCCATGGACAGAGGAACCTGGAGGGCTATAGTTCATGGGATCGCAAAGAGTCAGACACGATTGTGCGACTAACTTTATTTTTCTTTTCATTCCTTATTTAGTGATATACTCTTTGTGTTGTTGTTCATTGTTCAGATTCTCAGTCATGTCTGATTCTTTGCAACCTCATGGAGTATAGTATGCCAGGCTTTACTGTCCTTCACTATCTCCTGGAGTTTGCTCAAACTCATGTCCATTGAGTCGATGATGCCATCCAAACATCTCATCCTCTGTCATCCTCTTCTTCTCTAGCCCTCAGTCTTTCCCAGCATCAGGGTCTTTTCCAGTGAGTTGGCTCTTCACATCAGGTGGCCAAAGTATTGGAGCTTAAGCATCAGTCCTTGCAGTGAATATTCAGGGTTGATTTCCTTTAAGGTTGACTGGGTTTTGATCTCCGTGCCATCTAGGGGACCCTCGAGAGTCTTCTGCAGCACCACAGTTTGAAAGTATCAATTCTTAGGCATCAATTCTTTGTGGTCCAACTCTCACATCCGTACATGACTACTGGAAAAACCATAGCTTGAGAAATATCAATAACCTCAGATATGCAGATGACACCACCCTTGTGGCAGAAAGTGAAGAGGAACTAAAAAGCATCTTCATGAAAGTGAAAGGAGAGTGAAAAAGTTGGCTTAAAGCTCAACATTCAGAAAACGAAGATCATGGCATCTGGTCCCATCACTTCATGGGATATAGATGGGGAAACATTGTCAGACTTCATTTTTCTGGCTCCAGTATCACTGCAGATGGTGACTGCAGCCATGAAATTAAAAGACGCTTACTCCTTGGAAGGAAAGTTATGACCCACCTAGATAGCATATTCAAAAGCAGAGACATTACTTTGCCAACAAAGGTCCATCTAGTCAAGGCTATGGGGTCACAAAGAGTCGGACACAACTGAGCCACTGAACTGAACTGAGCACGTTTTGTTTCGCCATTCATCAGTCGATGGACACTTGAGTTGTTCCCACCTTTTGGCTGTTGTGCAGAGCCTAAGTTTTAACTGGCATGTATACATTACAGCCTAAACTGAGGGCCACCCCAGGGTGGAAGCTCCTGTCTACTTGGGCATCACATCTTGTTACATCTAACTCTGCATCGCACTGACTTTTCTAGAAGTATTTTCAAGAGTCAGGAGGTCTGAGTTCTGAAATCCAGGTGTGTCACACGTCCATTGTGGGAAATAGGACCAGTTTCTCAGCTTCTCTCACCCTGAGGTTTCTCAGTGTCTTAACAGGGAAGCAGTTATACCTGCCCTTCAAGGTTATTTTGAGACACATAATATCTAGTAGTTGTGTGTGTGTGTTTTTAAATTTTTATTTTAGTATAGTTGATCTACCATGTTGTTAGTTTCAGGCATACAGCAAAGAAATTATACATATATCACCCCCCCCCCTTTTTTGTAGCAATTGTTTTTTAAGTGGCTCGTTTGCTGAGATTTAGGTATTTTTCTTCTGTATATTTTTACTGACATAGGATTTAACAGGTGTAAAATTAAGAAAATGTAAAATCCATTATCCAGAAGTAATCCCAATAATATCATTGAATATGTGTTATATCCACAAGGATTTTTCTAAATCTTTTACATTACCTTATTTAATTCTCATGGCAGCCTATGAGAACAGGCATTCCCTTCCTCCTTCTCTTCCCCTTTTTCTCTTTAATAATTTTCAGATAAGGAAGTTTGGCCTTAAAGAAGTTACTAACTTCTCCAGTTGTGGTTGTTTTTAGTCCCTAAATGATGTCCAACTCTTTTGCGAACTCATGTTGTTCTGTAACCTGTTTTCTTTTTTAGTGTTTTGTCAACGTTTTTCCGTATTTATACATACAGATTTCTCATATCATCCTTTTCAATGGCTATAATAATATGCCATTTTAAAATTATTTAGCCACACTCCAGATTTGAACAATAAGGTCCTCCCTCTCAATTTAAAAAACCAAAACCTTGGTTAACCAGCTCCCAGTTCTAGATTTGTGAGAAATCTCCCTGGCACCAGAATGGTTTGGACAAATCCTTTCTACTGTCAAGGTGTTCTGGTATCTGACTCCTAAGGAGGTGGAGAAGTCCCACAGACTCCTTGGTTCCTGCATGGATCACCTACCCGGGCTCAGAAGTCATGTCAGAGCCAGCCAGCCTTTCTCCTCACTCTCTCATGCAGGTTTCTCTAGTTTTATGTATTAGTGTAAATCTGGAAAAGACCAACACTAACAGCCAACCAAAATCACTGCAAACTGTGACTACAGCCTTGAAATTAAAAGACTCTTGCTCCTCGGAAGGAAAGCTATAACCAACCTAGACAGCATATTAAAAAGCAGAGACATCAAATTGCTGAAACAGGTCCGTATAGTCAAAGCTATGGTTTTTTCAGTAGACATGTACAGACATAAGAGTTGGACCATAAAGAAGGCTGAGCGCAGAAGAATCGATCTTTCAAACCTGGTGCTAGAGAAGACTCTTAAGAGTCCCTTGGACTGCATGGAGATCAAAGGCAGTCAATGCTAAAGGATATCAACCCTGAATTTTCACTGGAAGGACAGAAGCTCCAAAATTTTGGCCATCTGATGCAATGAGAGGACTCATTGGAAAACACCCTGCTTGAAGGGTCTTTTAGGACCCTGGGAAAGATTGAAGACAAAGGAGAAGGGGACCACAGAGGAAATGAGATGGTTATATAGCATCACTGGCTCAATGGACATGAAGTGAAGTGAAGTTGTTCAGTCGTGTCCGACTCTTTGCGACCCCATGGACACTAGCCTACTGGGCTCCTCCGTCCATGGGATTCTCCAGGCAAGAATACTGGAGTGGGTTGCCATCTTCTTCTCCAGGGGAACTTCCCGACCCAGGGATCGAACCTGGGTCTCCCACATTGTAGGCAGATGCTTTACTGTCTGAGCCACAAGGGAAGCTCAATGGACATGAATGATAGCGAACTCTGGGAGATAGTAAAGGACAGAGGAGCCTGGCGTGCAGCAGTCCATGGGTTGCAAAGAGTCAGACGTGACTTAGCAACTGAACAACAGGCGACCTTTTAGAGTTTGAAGGTAATCTGATCATCCCAGACCTGAGATCCTCATGCAGTAGACATACTTTTCCATTCAAATGAAGAAGCTTAGTTAGGTTGAGCCCTCCAGTTGTCTTTCGGTATTTCAGGGCTTCTAACCAGGTTAGGATGCCCTGTTCTCTCAGATGAACTCTTCCTCATTCACATCCCAAGAATGAGTGCAGTCTTCAGGAATGAGGCGGGTGGGGAGGGGGGATTGCAGAAGTAGTGCTTGGCAAGTTTTTACTGTTTATCTTACTGTAAAGTCAACACTGTGGCTCTTCACCTCCTGCACAATTAAGACGTAGGCTTTTTCTTATGGTTGTTCTTACACTTGATGCTTAAATCTTTCTGATTTTTATGAGGCAAAGAGATGGAGAAAAAATGGAAAATATAGTTTGACCAGTTAGGGACTGAGGTGCATCAGCTTTGGAGCTGCGGTTCTAACTTAGTCCTGTCGTAGCTGGTGGAATTGGGTGACCGGGGAGGTTAGAACAGTTTCCAGAGGTACTTGGCCAGTTATGTTTATGAGGTTAAGTGGAACTTTGAGTGGATCGGATTCTCTTAGAGAAGCTAAAGGGCAGTGAGACTTCTTTGAAAGGAAGCCTTGTGCTATTAAAAAAGAGCACTGTTGTTTTAAAAAATAAGAGAGTAAATGTCATATAGTTAACAAAGCTGTATCTTCCAGTGATCATCAACTTATTCCTAGTAAAAAGAGAGAAAGGAAAAAAAGTATTCGTCACTCAGTCGTGTCCAACTCTTTGTGACCCCATGGACTATAGCCACCAGGCTCCTCTGTCCATGGAAAGGGTACCCACTCCAGTCTTCTGGCCTGGAGAATTCCATGGACTGTAGTCCATGGGATCACAAAGACACAACTGAGCGACTTTCACTTCAGTAAAAAAGTTGAACAGTAAATATGAAACACAAAGGACTTCCCTGGCATGCCAGCAGTTAACCCGGCCCTGCAGGGGACACGAGTTCAATCCCTGGTCGGGAAACCAGGATCCCACATGCCACATGGTACAGCTAAAACATTAACAACAACAGCAACAAGAATGAGGAAGAAACATGAAAAGTGGCTTAGAGCACGCATTCCAAAGCTCCAGTCCTTGCTGTCTCCTCCAGGAAGGTGCAGCCCCAGACAGTTTGATGACCCAAGGGAATTTCTTGTCATTAGCATAGATTTCCTATAGCATAGACATCATTGACACTCCCAGACTCACCTCCTTTCCTATGTTAATGTCATAGGATTAAGTTGTTAGCTACCACCGCGTGCTCTGGTACATTTACTGTCTGAGCCCCAAATTTTCAGTTCCTTTTTATGCTGAAGCTATATCATAGTCTGTATTTTTATCTGAGGAAACTGAGGCTTGGAGAAATTAGATAAAATTGTCCAAGTTGGCACAGCTAGCAACATTTACAGCTAAAACGTAGGAGAGAAACACTGGTTTGACTTTCAGGTGAAACTTTTTTTTTTAGTTGGAGTATAATTGCATTACAGTGTTAATTTCTGTTGTACAATATAACTGCTGTATGTATAACTGAAGTGAATCAGTTATATGTATACATATATCCCCTCCCTCTTGATCCTCTTTCCCACCTCCCTCTCATCCCATCCCTCTAGGTCATCCCAGAGCAATGAGTTGAGCTCCTTTGTGCCATGGGAGCTTTTTACCGTATTTTTGGAATTATGTGCACTACTGATCCAAGAAGGTCATTTATTCTTCCCTTGTCTAGTCCTTTTTGGTGACCATTTGCGGACTCCCTGGAGAGTTTATAGCTGTTCCAACACTTTCCAGATGACAGATCACATCATCCTAACAGCCTGCCATCTTGAAATTAATAAGTTCCATTTCCAAATAGTTGTTTTTCAAGTACATTCTTCCCCACCCCAAGATCACCAAGATACATTCAATTAAGTAGGAATTACCTTCCCTGGTGGTTCAGCTGGTAAAGAATCTGCCTGCCATGCAGGAGACCTGGGTTCGATCCCTGGGTTGGGAAGTTCCCCTGGAGGAGGGCATGGCAACCTACTCTGGTACTCTTGCTTGGAGAATCCCAGTCCCATGGCCAGAGGAGCCTCACGGGCAAAGAGTCGGACATGACTGAGTGACTAAGCACAGCACACATTTCAGTTGTGTAGATAATAAGGTTCCTTCATGGCTCATCATTACTGTCCCGAATTTGGGCTGGAGAAGTTTTAAATGATGGCATTCACCTGGCATCTGGTCCACAGTAGGTACTTAGCAAATATGTGTTGAAGCCATTGACAGAGATGCTATCAAACATGAGAAAAAGTGGCAGTGTGCATACTGAGTCGTGTCTGACTCTTGGTGACTCCGTGGACTGTATTTTCGATGCTCCTCTATCCATGGGATTATCCTGGCGAGAATACTGGAGTGGGTTGCCGTTACCTTCTCCAGGAGATCTTCCCAACCCAGGGATGGAACCCTCATCTCTCGTATCTCCTGCATTGGCAGTCCTTTACCTCTAGTGCCCCTGAAAGCGAAGTCGCTCAGTCGTGTCTGACTCTTTGCGACCCCGTGGACTGTCGCCACCAGGCCCCTCCATCCATGGGATTCTCCAGGCAAGAATACTGGAGTGGGTTGCCATTTCCTTCTCCAGGGAATCTTCCTGACCCAGGGATCGAACTCAGGTCTCCCACATTGCAGTCAGATGCTTTAACCTCTGAGCCACCAGGGAAGCCCACCTGTGTCCTGACTAAATTGACATTTTTGCATCCCTTGGGCTATATTCATTCATGCTGGCCCAGTACCCTGAGCTGGTACTGTTTCCCTCAAAACTATGCACATTCTCTTGTAAACGTTCGGCCATGCCTTATGACTTGCTGGATCTTAGTTCCGTGTCCAGGAATTGAACTGGCACCCTCAGCAGTGAAAGCGAGAGGAGTCCTAGTTGCTGTTGCTGTTGTTAGCTGAAGGCCACCGGTTATTTCATCCAGCTTGTGGCTCAAGGTTCAACCCTCTTAGAAAACAGTTTATTCAGCGCCACCCTCGAGTGCGCAGATGGAAGCGCAACCTTCAGTGGTAAAGTGAGATCTGTGTCTCTTCTGAGAGTGCAGGGGACCAAGGAGAGCAGCTTTTGCAACAGATGTTTCTGGAAGTGGGAGTTTGTTTGTATTAGTTTTCCTCTGAGGTCACTAGATTATAAAAGTGAATGCATCGAGGAAAGCGAGTTCTACATGTTCTCAACTACGTTACCTGTGGACAGAAGTGTTCTGATGGCTATTTTCCTGTAACTTTTTCAGAGTTCACAGTAATGGGAGGTATGAGACTTCCTATTTAAGTAATTGATTTCTAACCTCCTGAAAGAAATGTTAAAACACCTTGGCACAGAGAAATGTTTAAGCAGCCTTTGCCATACCCATCAGCGTTCCTGTGCTGAGATAATCTGATGTTAAGTAAAGAGTGATGATGATATTTCATTCAGTTCATTTTTTAATGTGGACCATTGTTAAAGTCTGTAGTGAATCTGGTACAGTATTATTTCTGTTTTATGTTTTGGTTTTTGGCCTCATGGCATGTGGGATCGTCGCTCCCTGACCAGGGATTGAACCTGCAGCCCCCTGCATTGGAAGGTGGTCTTAACCACTGGACCACCAGGGAAGCCCCTTGGTTTGCTTTTTAATATTACCAAATGACAATCACCACAGTGCCATGAGGAATAAATGGCCTCGTTATTTCAAATGTTCCTCCTCACTTTCCAAGTGCCATTCAGGGACCATGGCAAGGAGAGCTTGGGAAAGCTTGCTCGTGGAGGGGCTTTTTTGGCATTCATCATGCATGCGATGTGGCTGTCATACCCCCTGGGCTTTGAGAGTCTGGAGGGCGGGGGTGAGGTGGTCATGGCCGTGGTTGTAGTAAAGTGCCCAAGCGGCCACAATCAGGAAGGTGATAAATGACACAGCTGCCTCTAGGTTAAGTAATGTGCTCAATTTTATTTTTTATAGAGGGTTTTTTTTTTTTTTTTTTAATATGGACCGTTGTTAAAGTCTTTATTGAATTTCTTAAAATATTGCTTCTGTTTTTAATGTTTGGGTGTTTTTGTTTTTTTCTTTTTTGCTGTGTCTTCAATTTTAAAATTGCAGTTTGAATTTGAATTTCTAGGAGTCCAAATTATAGTATCACCCGAGAAACTCTGAAATATCCATCTGTCTCTAGAGATGATGACATTTTACTTCAGTGGGTCTTATGTAGGACCAACACCTTTTGGTGTAGAGGCTGTACCTTTTCAGTGATTGGAAAGGCCCCTTGAGATACAACAATATTAGCATAAGCGAATGCCTATTTTTTCCTGATTTCCAAAAGATGGGTAAATTCCCTTGAGTTTTACAAAGTATGCTTGGAACTTTTTGACATAGCCGTGCATATTGAAATCAGAATTATTTTCAGAATAGTGAACTACAGACTACAATTGCTCTGACATGAGAGAACCGGCAAAGAAGGGAGCAGGGATGACATGGGTTTTACCAGGCTGGCCCACCCGCCTGTCATCTGTGTACTCAAGATGTAACACTCTGCCAATGACTTGTGAATATTCTTGTCCTTCCCTGTGGATAAGTCAAGGGCACGGAACCTGGGGTGCGCAGTGGACATAGATGGAGAACCGAGAGGGATAGAGTTCCTGAGCTCATAGAGCAGGAGGTGGGAAGGCATGAGAGCAGGGGCTCTATTCAGATACACAGCTTCATTCAGAAATGCCTCACGTGGCCAGAGGCTAGCGTGCTCCTGCCTGTGTGTGGATTTGTATTGTTTGTACTCTGCGGCAGTGGTCCCCAACCTCTGGGATCTAATGACTTAATCCACTGAGGTGGAGCCTATGAAATAATCATAGAAATAAAGTGCACATTAAATATAATGCACTTGAATCATTCCGAAACCATCCTCACCTCACCCCTCCCACCCCACTGTGCATGGAAATATTGCCTTCCACAAAAGCAGTCCCCAGTATCAGAAAGGGTTGGGGATCACTGCCTAAGGTGTATTTTGAGGTTCTGCTTCATTATCTCCTAGAGTCATCTTCAAGCTCTTAAAAACGGACAGCTATGACAGATTATTAAAATCTCTGCCTTTACTTCCAGGACCAGGGCCTGTGCAGATTTAGACTGATATTTTCTTAAAAGTCAAGGGAATGTGCCAAATCATACATCGTTTGGGTTGATCATTTCCTAATTTTACGTGTGCTTGACAGTGTGATAAGTTGCAGGCACTTGGTAATATCAATTAAATTTAACAGACTTTGTTTTAATGTCATACAAAATGTCCCTCAAAACTATGCACATTGTAAACTTGTAAACTTTACTCGGCCATGCCTTAGGACTTGGTGGATCTTAGTTCCGCGTCCCAGAATTGAACTGACACCCTCAGCAGTGAAAGCAAGAGGAGTCCTAGCCTCTGGACCATTTGGGAATTCCCTAGATTTAATGAACTTTGATTGAATATCTTTTGTGTGCCAGACAGAAGTGATGGGAGTAGGAGATTACAACTTGGAGAAGGAGAAAAATACAGAAAGAGATCGTTTTCAATGCCGGTGATAGGCGCAGTAGTCAGGGTACATATGCTGTTATGGGAGCTGCCGTGAAGATTGTTTGGTCCTTCCTGGATTTTTTTTAAGAGAGCAGCATGCGTTAATGAAGACTTTCCTAGGTGGCACCTGCTCCAAATAAGAACCTGGCAATGAGTGAGTTCAGCTTTGTTAACTTAGTAATATAGAGATTTTTTGCTTCTAAAATTGTCTGTGTTTGTTTAGTTTTGTTTTCAATAATAATCCCCAATATTGTCATACTAAAAGCTGGTACAAATATTTCTGTTTCTGTTGGGAATATCTATTGAAACATTTCAACACAGAAAGATGTATCAACATCCTTAAAAATTCTCATCACCTCCGACATAGTCGTTTTCGGTCTTAGAATTTATCTCAGAGAAAATCAGCATGTGCAAAGATTTAGTGCCTAACAGAGCATTTATCCAAAAATGATGAGTGGAACTTCCCTGGCCGTGCAGTGGTTAAGACTCGGCACTTCAATGCAGGGGGCAGAGGTTTGATCCCTAGTCAGCGAATGAAAGATCCCACATGCCTTTGGTGTGGCCAAACCAAAAAGGGAAAAAAAAAAAAAGAACTTCTGTTAGATAAATGTGCTATACTAGGCACTGGGGATACTGTGGTGAGCAAAAGAGATGCAGGCTCTGGGCTCAGGGAGCTTGTCATTTAATGAAACAGTTTGTAGATGATCTCTTTGTATAACTAAAGAGTGTAGCGTTAGTTGCTCAGTTGTGTCCGACTCTCTGCGACCCCATGGACAGTAGCCTGCAATAGTCCGCCAGGCTCCTCTGTCCATGGAATTCTCCAGGGAAGAATACTGCAGTGGGTTGCCATTTCCTTCTCCAATAACTAAGTAGCGATGTATCCAAACAGCAGTTTCATTAAAAGACACCTACGCCTGTACTTTCTTGTAAACATCTCTCCCTTCCCCACTTTCTTCCCTCAGCAAATGGTATCAATACATCTATGCCCCACGAAGGTCAGTGGCAAGTGGAAGTTTTACTGAAGCACAAAGTGGTTATTTTTTCCTTAAATACTTTTTAAACAGAGCAAGAAATGTCTTCTGCTTTCTTTCTACTCGGGCCAGTATTCTCAGTAACGCACACATTGTTACCATCTCTCATCTGCCATCTCTGTGATCCACACCTATAATTAATTTCTCATGCCTTCTCTCTCCCTTACTTAGTGCTTATATACATATTGTATATCTTCTAACTAGTTTTGTAGAACTCATGTCGAAACTACCTTATGACTGGGGACTTCCCTGGTGTCCAGTGGTTAAGGCCTCGCCTTTCGATGCAGGGGGTGTGGCGGGTTCCACCTCCGGCCAAGGAGCCCAGACACAGAACAGAAGCAGCGTGGTAACAAGTTCAATAAACACTTGAGAAATGGTCTGCATCAAAGAAATATTTTTTAAAAATTTTACCTTATGACCATGCTTTTCTTTTTATTATAAATTTTAAAAATTAAGTGTTCATTACACATCATCAGTGCCCAGAGAAGCAGACCAGAATTGTCATGTTGCCAAAATGACTTCTTATGATATTTATTCAGCTACCCTAAAGTAGCGTTTTGTTTGTTCTTTGTCTTTGAAGGTGGTGACCTGTCTTTTCTAACTTGTAAAGTGAAACTTTATGGCTTGTGGGGAAGATGTTTGGCTAGGGGTGGGGGGGAAAAAAACACCGTTTTAACAGTGGGTCAAAGCATGCGCTCTGTAGCCGTACTGCGTGAATTCAGATCATGGCCCCGTTCCTCCCCGCTGCCTGGCCTTGTGCCTGTCACTTCGTCCCTCTAAACCCTTAGTTAGATCCTGCTTTTGTGACATGGAGTAGTAATCGCAGTACCTCATAAGGATGTTTTGGCAAATAAATAGGTTACAGTCTGGAAAATATTTTGCACCAAGTATGTACTGTATAAATACCCTTATTACAACCATTTGCTATGTGGCTGGTCCCATGGACAGCCACACACCCACTCTTCTGGACAGTCTGAGATCCCTTTATAATTAAATGACCTACTACAGATGGAGAAGTCTGTTTGGGCAGCAAGAGAGGCAGAAGAAACATTTTACCTGACAGTACAGTTCTGGATGAATATAGAGGAAGGAGGGGGTGTGCTATGTAAAAGGAAGGGTATATCCACTCAGGGAATATTTATCGGGTGCCTACTTTGCTCCAGACACTGTGAAAATGGCATGTTAGTAAATACAGCTATTAATAGTATAATTGCTAGTAGGGAATATCTAGTAGTGAATCCATGAGAGTATTCTATCTTCATGAAGCTTACCTGGGTCTCTAGCAGAGTAGATCTGGGGGAATGTTTTTATGTTGTATGTGTGTATTAGTTGCTCAGTTGTGTCCAACTCTTTGAGACCCCATGGGCTGTAGCCCACCAGGCTCCTCTGTCCATGGGATTCTCCAGGCAAGAAGTCTGGAGTGGGTTGCCATTTCCTCCTCCAGGGGATCTTCCTGACTCAGTGATTGAATCCGGGTCTCCTGCATTGGCAGGCAGATTCCGCACCATCTGAGCCGGCAGGGAAGCCCTTTATGTTGTTTATATGATAGAAAACCAACGCTTGGGATTTCCATTGTGGTCCAGTGGCTAAGACTCCATGCTCCCAAGGGGCCTGGGTTCAGTCCCTGGTCAGGGAACTAAAGTACCTCATGCCTCAACTAAGTTCTGGAAAGCTGCAAATAAGACCCAGTGCAGCCGAATATGTTTAAAAAAAAGACAAACGAACAAACATAAAACCACCAGTGCTTTCTGGAAATAGAGCTCCTGTTAAACATCTAGATTTGATTGCAGTTAATTGCTTGTTGACCAGCTCTCAGAGAGAAACGTAAAAGTTCAGTTGTGATGTCTGGGTGGGAAGTTGCTGGGGAAGTTCTGGGTGATCCTCCACCCTGCAGTTCCAGGTCTCAGGAAGGAAGAGGTATGAAAATGGGCCATTCTGATGAGCAAGAGGCAGTAACAGTGATGACTTTAATTAAGTCACCAGAGAAACAGTTTTCCTGCAGCTTGTTCTCTGGGTTTCCTTCCTCGCTCAGATCAAGAGTCAGTTTAGTTCAGTTGCTCAGTTGTGTCCAACTCCTTGCAGCCCCATGGACTGCAGCACGCCAGGCTTCCCTGTCCATCACCAACTCCTGGAGCTTGCTCAAACTCGTGTCCATCGAGTCGGTGATGCCATCCAACCATCTCATCCTCTGTCCTAGACTGGAAGGTATTTTAACATGGAACATCTGCCCAGTAAGGAAAGAACGGGACCCTGGGAGCAGTGAGCGCTCATGGCCCGGCCCAAAAACCTTTAACCTGGAGGGGAGGTGCCCCAGTTGAATAAAGACCAGCTTGCTTTTGGAATTTCCTTGGCATACCTTTTTTGGTCTGGGTTAGCCTGCAGGTTTAAAGGGTTGCTTTAGGAATATGTATTAGGAGAGAAGAAAGTGAGTGGAAAGACCGTGGAAGTCATTAGGAAACCAGTTTAAAAGTCAAGGGGAGGCTGTTAAGAGTCCAGCTGGGAACCTCATTTGGGTGGTAGAATTAAGGCTGTAAAGGGAAAGATAGTTATGAGAAAGGCACAGAGGAAATGCCACCTGTGTGAAGAGGCAGAGAAGTGGAGGGTCTGGAGATGACTGATGCACACCCTGGTTCTGTCGCTTGCTGTGAGCCAGCGGACGAGGAACGGAACCTGTGAGGACCTGTGCTTCCTCATGACGCTCAGGGGCTGGAGTTGGAGCCTCCCACCAGCGGTGTGAGCATGGTGGGTGTCCTGTAAGACATGTTCCATAAACATTAGCTACTTTTTTGCTACTCTTATTATCGTTAGTCTGCATCATCATCTTTAATGTGTTAAAACTCTAGTCATTGGATATGAGAAATGAAGGAGGCTTGTACCTGAATGGATGGGATAATGGAGTGTGGGGAGGCATAAAGAGGCATCGGTTTATGAGCGATAGTGAGTGCATTTTTGGATGAGTTGACTTGAATGTGTTTAGGATGTCTGCACTGAAGTGGAAATCTTAGTTGTATATTTATGTTGTTGTTGTTCAGTCACTGAGTTGTGTCTGACTCTTTTGCAACCCCATGGACTGCAGCCTGCCAGGCTCCTCTGTCCTCCGCTGTCTCCTGGAGTTTGCTCAAATTCATGTCCATTGAGTTGGTGACGGTATCTAACCATCTCATCCTGTCGCCCTCTTCTCCTTTTGCCCTCAGTCTTTCCCAGCATCAGGGTCTTTTCCAGTGAGTTAGCTCTTAACAAAAATGGCCAAAGTATTGATGCTTCAGCATCAGTCCTTCCTATGAACCTTCCAGGTTGATTTCTTTAAGGATTCCTTGGTTTGATCTTATAGTCAAGGGACTCTCAAGAGTCTTCTCCAACATCACAGTATGAAAGTATCAATTCTCGGGCACTCCGCCTTCTTTATCGTCCAACTCTCAAATCTGTACACAGCTACTGGGTAAAACCATAGCTTTGACTGTATGGACCTTTCGTAAGCAAAGTAATGTCTTTGCTTTTTAATAACACTGTCTAGGTTTGTCATAGTTTTCCTTCCAAGGAGCAAGTGTCTTTTAATTTTATGGCTGCAGTCACCTTCTGCAGTGATTTTAAAGCCTAAAAAAGTAAAATCTATCACTGCTTCCACTTTTTCCCCACTTTTTGTAACTTTTTCCACTGAAGACTTAGGAATTATCCTAAATTGAATTAGTAACCGAAACAAAGAAAATGGCCAAGGACTGGATTAAAGAGCAGGTGGAGGGACTTCCCTGGTGGTCCCATGGTTAAGCATCTGCCTTCCAGTGCAGGGGATGTGGGTTTGATCCCTGGCCTGGGAACTTAGATTCCTGCATGCCTCAGAGCGACTAAGCCCAAGTGCCACAACTGAGACCCAGTGCAGCAAAATAAATATTAATTTCAAAAAAAGAGCAGGTAGAGTAGAGCGAGTGCTGAGCACTAATTGATTTTTTCCTAGGGTCTCCAGCTCTGAACACAGCTGGCTCCCTATGCCGAATGGACAAACTCCATTCACGATTGGTATCACATTCATTTGAACTTTTCACCGAATCTTTTGATTGTCCCCCTACACTTACCTTCTTGGGGAGCTGATGAAGTATGTGACCTTTTATGGGAACCAGAGGTTTTCTTGGGCCATGACAACAGATTCCCACCAGACGGGTGGCTGAAAACAACTGAGATATATTCTCACCGTTTAGGAGGAGAGAAGTCTGAAGTCGAGGCATCCACAGGGTTGGCTTCTTCTAGAAACGCAGAGAGACCATCCCGTGTGTCTCATAGCTTCTGGTGGTTCCTTGGCTTGTGGCTGCATCATTCCAACCTCTGTCCCCGTCTTCACATCACCTTCTTCTCTGTGTCCTCTGTTCTTCTTATAAGGACATCAGTCTTTGGATTTAAGCCCACCACCACCACCAAATCTAGGATGATTTCATCTCAAGATCCTTAAATAATTACATCTCCAAAAAGTCCTGTTTTCAAAAAGGTTACATTCTGAGGTTGCAGGCAGACAGGAATTTTAGTGGGGACACTCTTCAACCCCTACAGCCTGTGTTCACTGTCCCTGGCCACAGAAACTGGGAGTGGACTGTGTTCTTAGCCCTTATTACATCAGAAGAGCATGTCCTAATGGGATAGTCCTCAAAAGAGTGGGCCTCGTAAGGCTGGTTTTTGAAGGGTTTGCTTAACAAACTTGGATCAACTACTTGCAGAGGTATGTGAGTAGGAGTTGCTTGCTTAAGAGTCCTGGATTTATTTTTCTTGTTTGGAATTTTTCATCATACTTGGGCCTTCTGTGACATGGCTGCTGTTTTTTCTGGCCGAATTCTTCATCTATCAGGCAGGCCCTCGTGGAGTTTGTTCTAGTATATTGAGTATGCTGAATGCTAGAGATGAAGACCACTTGTGCTCCAGGGAGCCCGAACCATGAGACGTGGGTGAAAATAAGTCAAAGTGTTAGTCGCTCAGTTGTGTCTGACTCTCTGTGACCCCATAGACCATAGCCCACCAGGCTCCTCTGTCCATGGACTTCTCCAGGCCACCGTACTGGACTGGGTAGCCATTCTCTTCTCCAGGGGATCTTCCCTCCCCAGGAATTGGACCCAAGTCTCCCACATTGCAGGCAGATTTTTTACCGTCTGAGCCACCAGGGGAGTCCAAGACATGGGACCTGGGTTCTAATCCCAGCTCAGACACTTAAGTTTTTCTCATCGTTAAAATACGACATCCATTCCTGCCCTTTTCTCCAGGATTTTTTTTTTTTTAATATTTATTTATTTGGCTGTGCTAGGTCTTAGTTGTGACATGTGGGATCAAGTTCTCTGACCAGGGATGGAACCCAAGCCCCCTGCATTGGGAGCACAGAGTCTTAGCCACTGGAGTAGGGTATTTTCCATTTTTCTGAAGAAATCTCTCTCCAGATTTTTTAATAAGGATTCAGAATAATGATGTGCACGTTCTCAGTTTTGTATAAAATATATGAAAATAGGTGTTATTAATATAGAGTTAAAGTGTAATCTTACTTAAAAAGTAGCATTTGGGGGCTTCCTGGCAGTCCAGTGGTTTAGGCTCTGTGCTTCTACTACAGGGGACACGGGTTCAATCCCTGGTCGGGGAACTAAGATCCTGCATGCTGTACAGTATAGCCAAAAAATAAAATTAAAAGTAGGATTTGCAGGCTCTCACCTTCATCCTCTCTCTGCCTGTTTCTCTCCCACACAGAGTTGAATTAATCTACAACTTGATCATTTCCTCCTGAAGGGCAATTTCTCTCTCTTTTTTTTTTTTTTCTCCATTCATTTTATCAAATACACAGCAAAGAGTTGACTTCTTAATACCTTCTGATGTACTAGTCTAGGTACCAGGGTAAGCAAAGGGTGTCTGTGACACTGGGAGTGCAGAATGTAGCAAAACACAGAAACACAGAGAGAGAGGACTTTGCTGGTGGTCCAGTGACTGAGACTCTGTGCTCCCAATGCAGGGTACCCAGGTTCGTTCCTCGGTCATGAACTAGATCTGACATGGCTCAACTGAAGTTCCTGCATGCTGCAACTAATAAGATGCTCATAATCTCAATAAATAAATAAATATTTTTTTAATTTTTTTTTTTTTAAAGAACACAGAGAGGATTCTCATGGCCCCAGAGATGGTCATTTTCACCTCCCTTCTACCCTCTAGGAAGTGACGTCTAAGGGGAATCCTTTAAAGAATGAATAAGAGTTACACCAGGTGAAAGGAAGGTGCATGCCTGACAGAAGAGATGTGTATGTACTAGACCTAGAAGTGGGAAGGGAACCGTGTGTGGTCAAACCAGGTAAATAACTCACTTATCCTAGACCAGGAGGGAAAACCAGGTGAGAGTAAGGGCTGGAGGGGCTAAGGGGTTCACAAACTATCCAGACATCCAAGGGAAATCATAGGAAGGTTTTAAGCTGCAGAGTGACAGTACTGAATCATATATTTTAAAGTTCTTGGGTTCAGGAATCCTTTTCAGTAATCCAGTGACGGTGGTTAGGATTTAAGTGATGTGATGGGATAGATTCAGTAGGACCTTGATGAAAGATTGGATATGGGTAGGGTGATTTCCAAGTCATCCTGGCTTGGACATCTAAGCATCTTTTACTGAAATCTGGGACTGAGGAGGACAGGCCATTGGAGGGAGTATGTTTCCTTTTATGAATATTGAGCGTGATACTGCTATGGAATATTTCCAAATAGAAATGTCCAAGAAACAAAGTAAATGGTGACTTAAAGTTCTTGGACCTTGTGTTCTCAACTGTACTAAGGTTATGTCCTTTAAAGATTCTCCTTTTCCCTCCCTCTTGATCTCCGTCATTTCTAAGAGTCCTTCATCTTCACCTAAGTTTCAGCATGACCTTAGACTGGAAACTTCCCTTGTCTGCCTCCTGGTTTTCTCATCCAGAAGAAAAGGCAGACTGGGCGATCTTCAGGAGCTCTTTGGGTTTAAACCTTCCTCAGAGACTTTGCACAAGTTGACTGCTTTCGCGTACAAAGATTACTTGTCATTTGGATATGTGTATGTCGGTTTGAGAGGGGCAGAAGAGATGACAAGGCAATACAATGTCAGTATCTATACCCCCACCATCCTGATCGTTAAAGAACACATCCACAAGCCTGCAGATGTTATCCAGGTACGTGGGTGTCACCTTGTTTCAAGATGGCCCTCCCATTTTCTCTCAAGGTGTCATACACAAATAGCAAAATGGAACAGAGTAGGAGAGGAGAAGAAACTAGTTTTAATCTCTTCCTTCAGGGACTTCCCTGGAAGTCCAGTGGTTAAGACTCTGAGCTTCTGCTGCAGGGGGCACAGGTCTGACCCCTAGTCAGGGAACTGAGATCCCAATGTGGTGCAGCCTAAATAAATAAATAAAAAAAAACCTTTCAAAAATATCAGACTTGGCTGTTGTATGTCAGACAGTATGCTAAGTACTGAGGATACTTCTCAAGCAGCTCTCAATCTAATGGGTGACTGTTGCCTTCATAGAAGGACATTCTTAAAGTCATAGAGTTTAAAAATGAGTTTTTTAAAAAATATGATTTGGTACTATTCTGCTTACAAAGATAGTCTTTTGACGGATAATCTTTTGTTGGAGAAGGAAATGGCAACCCACTCCAGTGTTCTTGCCTGGAGAATCCCAGGGACGGGGGAGCCTGGTGGGCTCTATGGGGTCGCACAGAGTTGGACACGACTGAAGTGACTTAGCAGCAGCAGCAGCAGAGACTTTGCAGTTATTTCATTTCAAAGAGATTGGAGGGTGGAGTTGGGGATTCTAGTCCTTGTTTGTTAGAATTCAGTTTGAACTGTTCTGGTTGAATATATTCTTATGTTAAGAAAGAGGTCAATTCAGATGGATACTGCCCCAACAACTGTATGTATCCTCAGTGGTACAAAAGGAAAAAGAATGTGACCAGATGTGAGGCAAGGGGAAAGGGTTGAGCCAGCCTCCCAGGAGGGTTGACTTAGGCCCAGACAAAAGCCCTGGCCTCCTGATCTTTTTCTGCTCCCTGGGCCCTGGCTCACTCAGCCTCACTGACTCCCAGGCCATCCATCCCCATGGGCTCAGGCCATCAGAGGTTCTCTTGCTTTAGCCTTGCTTTCCTACTAAGTTGGCACAGGATGGGCCGAGACTAAGGAACGTGAAGCCCACCTGAGCTCTGCTCCTTCCAGGGGGTGGTCAGGTGAAGGGCTTGTTCTATGGAAAACCCATCTCTTTACCTATTACAATTTTCTCAAACCACATTAGCAACAACAACAACAAAAAAAGCATACAGATGCAAAAAAGCTCGTTCAGCTTACTGCCTTCTTGCAACAAAGGAGAGCATGTGCGTTTTCAGGGAGTTTCAGCCTCTCAGTGAAGTGGAGGTGTTCTTGTGGACTCCTCCTTTCCAGGTGTGATCCTGCCCCGGGCCGGCCACCTCCACTGTGCTTGTATGGCTCTCTCAACTCATGGGTGGCTCTGAGCCTTAGTGGCTCAGTGGTAAAGAATCCACCTGCCAATGCAGGAGACATGAGTTTGACCCCTCGGTCAAGAAGATCCCCTGCAGGAGGAAATGGTAACCCATTCCAGTGTTCTTGCCTGTGAAATCCCATGAACAGAGGAGCTTAGAGGGCTACAGTCCATCAGTCCATAGGGTCGCAAAGAGATGGGCCCGACTGAGCGACTAAACAACAGCTGAGCCAAGCAAGGGATGCCAGGCTGGGTCTACTTTGACCCTTCAGTTTCTCTTCACAGAACAAGTCCAGGATGATCGCTTTCATTTGCATCTTCTCTCCTGGAGTGTCTCATTCATTTATTCCACGGGTACTATGTCACAGCACTTGGAAAGCAAAATACCCCAGACTTTACTCAGGTAGCTACTGTCGTTAGTGGCTCTCAGAGTGAAGTGTGTACCAGAATCACCTGGAGGGCAGAATTCCCGATTAAGTGGGTCTGGGGTGGAGTGGAGAACTTGCCTTTCTCCCGTGCTGCTGGCTGCTGGTCTGGGGAGCACATTTTGAGAAGCGCTGGCCCCCAGCACAGCGCTCTGGGGGGGCTGTTCTGCCACTGGCACCTCTGCCTTGGGAGCACGGGGAGGGGCGTGAAGAACTCCACCTGGGTTGTTGGCCTTTCTTCCTGTTACTTTACCTGCTGTACGGCTTGGGTCAGATTTCTCAGCACCTCACTCATGAGGCCATTAAGTGTTAGTCGCTCAGTCGTGTCCGACTCTTTGCAACCTCATGGACTGTAGCCTGCCAGGCTCCTCTGTCCATGGGGTTTTCTAGGCATGGAAGTGGGTTGCCATTCCCTCTCCAGGGGATCTTCTCAACCCAGAGGTTGAACCCAGGTCTCCCATGTTGGAGGCAGATTCTTGACCATCTAAGCCACCAGGGAGGTCATTAATCCATGGCCTTGGCATACCTTGGTACCTTGGCCCCTGAAGTCAGGCCAGCAGGCCTGCTTGCTTCCCTCCCAGCTGCGTCACTGTTCCTTGGTTTGTCCCCATCCTACTTTGACAACCCTTTGCACGTCTGCCTGCTCCACGAGGGGTTTCCAGAAACTATAGGAATGAATTCAGACTTCAGAGTTTTGGAAGCAGAGCTTGCTTTAAAAACTGGCCCCTGGATGAGAACAACTGGAGGAGCGATTTTCAGACAGTTACTTCCAGAACCCCAGTGTTCTCCAGGAACTGTCCCAGGAGTTGAGTTCCTCCAGCCAGGACCACCGGAGAGTCAGCCCAGACCGCTCCACTTCTATTAAAAAAGAGTTTCTGGGAAACATGTTTGAAGAAAGGTTCCATTGCTTTTATTTTTAACTTTAAAAACGCCTGCTTCAAAACACTTGCTCTGATTTGAGCCTCCCTTGGGTCAATATTTCGGGTGCCTATGACAGATATTGCCAGGGTTGAGAAACTTTAGATCTGGTTCCTCTGGCTATTCCCTCAGTTCCTTGAACAAAGAAAACAGTGGTATCTCTTTAAAGAAGTTTTGGGATTTTCTGTCAGGTGCTGTTCAGTACACCAAGCATGACTGCATGCTAAATGCCGGGCTCAGAGCCGGGCCAGGGGTGCAGAGTAAGACCTGGCTCCTGCCCGAAGGATGTGCTGTTAGTCATCACTTTACTGCCCTCCTGTCTCAGCACTCATCACACAGAGCATCTCCACTGATACCCTGAGTTCATCTTCCTCCTGACCAACCTTTCATGCGCTTCTTAACAGTTACCATAACTCCAGATTCAATTCTAAGAAGAGAAGGGAGAGCTGACGAGCTGGAGCAAGGGATTTACCCAGTGTGTGTTCCCCCTGGTCTCTTAGGATCTGCTTCACTGGCGCTTTGCTAGGAGCTCAGATGGTAAAGCATCTGCCTGCAATGCAGGAGGCCCCCTATTTGATCTCTGAGTTGGGAAGATCCGCTGGAGAAGGGAATGGCTACCTACTGCAGTATTCTTGCCTGGGAAATCCCATGGACAGAGGAGCCTGGTGGTCAGTCCGTGGGGTCACAAAAGAGTTGGACACGACTGATAGACTAAGACTTAGACATTTTCACTACCTGACTTATACTGTTACTCTGCAGTTGGGATATAGGACAGCGGTCCCCATTGTTTTTGGTTCCAGGGACTGCTTTTGTAGACGGTAATTTTCCCACAGACTGGAGTGGATGGGGTGGTGTGGGGATGTTTCAAGCACATTAAATCATCGTGCACTTTATTTCTACTATTATTGCATTGGATCCTGGAGGTTGGGGACCCCTGGCTTAGAGGACTTGGAAGCAAGCCCCCCATTCTGCTGGGCTAGGCTTTTTAGTATTTATTTATTGGTTGCACTGGGTCTGCCATGCTTGGTGGGCTTTTCTTTAGTTCTAGCAAGCAGGGGTTACTCTTGTTGTAGAGCACGGGCTGTAGGGTGCTCTGGCTTCTGTAGATTCTCCCGGGCTCTAGAGAACAGGCTCAGTAGCTGTGGTGCGTGGACTTCGTTGCTCAACAGCATGTTCGATCTTCCTGGACCAGGGACTGAACTCTGCATTGTCTCTACAGCGTCTGCGGCACTGCCCGGCAGATTCTTTACCACAGAGCCACCAGGGAATCCGTGGGCTAGGTTTTGTGCAAATATCCATCCGTGACTGGTCAGTGTGAAATAAAGCTATAGGACAAGATACGGAAAGATCTGAAAAATACAAATTCCATCAGGCTGAGATCAAAACTCAGACCCTATGTCTTTACGATCAGATACCTTAAAAGACATACTTTCTGGAAACTTTCTGAAGGGAGCCCCAGAGCACCCTGCAAGGCTTCCTCACCTCTAGCCATCAGGCAGCAGACTGAGCAGAGCCCCTGGGTGGTGATTATTGTCCTCTGCTGTCACCGTGGGGCCAGGCAAGCATGGGCCGAAAGATGACTGTGCTGGGTCTTGAGACTCTCTTGACTTTTTAAAAAAAGACTCAGAATGTCTTAAAATAACCTGGTAGCTGAAATAACAACAGCAGCCATGGTCACAGCCTGCCAGTCCTGAGAATGGTTGTTTGTTTAAAATCTGAGGCATTGGTTCTGGCAGCGGTTGGTTTCCACGAGCCTGGGCTCTCACAAGAGTTGTTGCTCTAATGGAAATCATATGGTCTCATCGCCACAGGAATCACGGGGCTCAGCTAACCCCTCGCTATGGAATTTCCTTCCAGAAACTACACACACACCTCCACACCCTAGAACTGTGGAAGCAGGTGGTGGAGACCTGATCACTTTAAAAAGGATTATGATGTTAATATTTTCCCATCCAAATAATTGGCCTGGGCTCCAGCAGACTGTGTTCCCATCACCACGAGGAGGTCGCTTTAACAGCCTTGTTGAGAGAGGGAAAGTTGGGGTGCCTGAGCAACCAGAGTCTCATCACCCCACCTTGTTGGGATCCCCTGCCTGGCACCTAAGGTGTCATCATCAACAGCTCTTGGCTCTCCCTCATCCTTTCAGAAGCTCTTCCTGGGACTTCTCTGGTGGTCCAGTGGTTAAGATGCCACCTTCTGATGCAGAGGGTGCAGGTTCGATCCCTGGTCCAAGAGCTGATTCCCATGTGCCTCACAGCCAGAAAACCAAAACATAGAACAGAAGCAGTATTGTAACAGAGTCAATAAAGACTTTAAAAGTGGTCCACATCAAAAATAATTTAAAAAAAGAGAGAGAAAGATAAACTATTACCACAATGACAACTGAGTTGATTTAAAAAAAAACAAACCTCTTCCACGCTGGCTGGAGACAGAAGCTCCGCACACACCCATCCACTGATGAGACGCTCCTGTGGGCTCACCTGCCTTCTGCTTGTTCTGTAGGGTGGTCTCCATGTCACACTCCGCATGGCACTCGTCTTTTTCTAACCTCCTCCCCACACTGAAAATCTGCCCAGAATCAGAATTTGGGGAGATAGGGGAGACCTGGAGTGAAGACTTGGGACAGCTTGGATGGTGAGAAGGAAGCAAATGACTCTCTGGACCTTGGGTCACATGCCATGCACTGTCGACTTCTGGACAGTCCTGAATGGCAGAATCACTAATGGCTTTAGGGGTCACCTTTCCTGACTCCCTTGGCAGTCCCAGGGAGCATCCCTGGCCTACATGATATCAGAATTTGACAGGTGATAAAAGCACATACTGAGATGCTGCTTCATGGGTTCCAGACGCATAACTATTGACTGGGTATTTTTGCCTTGAGACACACCCCAGCCCACCCCCCACGTGTGTGTCGTGGCTTCAGCGGGCTGCTTCCCAATGCATTCTAAGACCCCAGCACTTGCCTGTCAATCTGACAAAACTGCAGCCTGACCAGCATGGACTCGATGCTGAATGAGGAACATTGAGACCAGCCGGTCAGCATCACAACTCACGTGTTTTCCCTAGAAAATGAAATCTGTGTCAACAGAAGTGAATGCCCTTATTTGGATCTTGGTGCAGCGCCTCTTGAATCTGAACATCCCAGACTTTGTTTCCATCCTCCAAACTTAGAACACTTTAAATGCCCTGTGGGCAGTATCTGCCCTTGTGCTTCTAAACAGAAAACGCTGAATGATCACAATATTTGCCAGTAATTAGTATGCCCATGAACAGGGTCCTCCTCCAGTCCTTCTGGGGTCCTTCTGGTCCTGCCGGGTGGCTGCTGTTCTCCCAACGGCTCTGCAGTGGGTCTTCACGGGAGATCGCTACTGGATCTCTCTTTTCCTTGGAGGACCCTGTTTGCTTTTGGCTTCAGGAAGTCCCACTGTTCAGGGGGTTCCCCGTATTCCAGTTGGAAAGACATCAGAGTGTCCACTGCGGAGCCTAAGATCTCAGCAGGCCAGGCTGGAAGCAGATGCTTACTGCTTTTTTAAAAACTTTTATTTTACTTCCTGATTTTTATAAATACTATATAATTATATATGAATTTATTATATGGTATAAATTTATACTTTTAAATAAGTATGAAATATGTTTAATTACTTACAAATTTTAAATGTGTTTTTAATTGGAGAAGAATGGCTTGACAGTGTTGGTTTTTGCCGTCCAACAACGTGAATCAGCCATAAGGAGACATAGACCCCCTCCCCCCGTCTTGAGCCTCCCTTCCACCACCCGCAGTCCATCCCGGCCCTCGAGCTTTCCTCCCCGCCCCCCCCCCCCCCCCCAATTCTGTATGTACTGGTCAGTGGTCGGTGTTCAGGAGACCGGAGCCAACAGGCGATGCCGCGGCCGAGAGCGATGCGACCCGTGCCGTGGCCGGGGGCTCGGGCGCGCGGGTGTGTTTGCGACGCGGAGCCGGCGGCGGGGTGGCCACTAACTGTGCCCTTCTTCTTGTCTTGCAGATGAGCTCACAGTGCCTGCACTTTACCCCAGTAGCCCTGAAGTGTGGGCCCCGTACCCTCTGTACCCAGCGGACTTAGCGCCTGCGCTGCCTCCTCCTGCTTTCACCTACCCCGCTTCACTGCATGCCCAGGTAATTGACGCCCCTCGGCCACGACTCCACTCACCCCAGCACCCGTCCTTTCCAACCTGGTTCCCCAGAGCACACCGTACAACTAACACCGCTCCGGCTAACAGATCCACCTCCGAGAGATTAATGTCCCCCTCTCGATCAGCCGCCACTCCTCCGGGACTTCTGAGGACCATCTGACAGCCATGACATCACCCACTGCCTGACGTTTGCCCCGCCCCCCCAGACAACACCACTCTCTTCCTTAATGATCTCACCTCATGTCACACACACGGGAGAGGGGGCCCGGGTTAGACCTCCCCCAGCCGGCTCGAGCACAGCTCGGGGAGCACAGACGTGTGTGCCTTGTGTGGAGGGACCGTGGAGGGAGGCGTGCGCGTGGCCCTGGAGTCGTGTGTCTGCGTGTGTCTGTCTGTATGGAGTTCTCGTGTGTTCTGGGAGCTCGAGTGATGAAGGGGGCATGTCGGGAGTCTTAGGAGGAAGGCTGTGTGCTATCCTACGTTGTCAAAGACCAGATTTCACACTTCCATTTATTTTTAAGAGACCCTGTGGGAAAGGAGGTACGACATAATGTCTTAAATGTAATTAGAAGTCAGGGTCGAGGTGTGTCTTCTGACCGGCTTTCTTTCTCAGTTAAGAATAGCCTGAGTTTTATAAACAAACTCCAGTGTTTCTTCACAAAGATTACTGTCTACTTACGAACCCTTTCTCTTCCCTTGGGATAAAATAAATTGTTTCTCTTAGCTTTTCTTTTCTTGTAAGCAGTAGTAGTAATCCATGTTAGGATCCAGAGTGATGATCAATAGCAAATAAGAGAAAAAGAATATAGCTGTCATGTGTCTTATTCCACGTGAACTCCTCTAAAAGCAGAAATCCTGTTTTTAAAATATCACCTGCACAGGTTTGGAGAGGAGGGGGTTGTTTTGCTTAGTGTTTATTGACCAGGCCGGGTGAAATCAACAGCTTGCCAGAAAAGCCTTCTGACTTAATGCTCTTTTACGTGGTACAGAACTTAATTGTGTTGTGCACGACACCTACCAGCTGCCCCAGTGAGGGTTCTCACAGGGAGGCCGTGGGCTCAGGAGTCTTGTTAGATGGACATCCTTCCGTTCCCTTCCAGCTCAGTTGTCAATGCTTCGATTGTGCATGGACAACCCAGCCTCTCCGGTACTGTGCAGGCAACCTACAAAGAAAAAGCCTCCGTGCCTGGACCTCCAGAGTTGGGAGAGGCGGGTGGAAAGAGTCCAAGTAGTGAAGAAACACGTAGGTGGTGGTGGTGGCAGCACTTGGCACAGAAAACAGAATAACAGGGTTATTCCAAGACTGACACGCAGTCTGGATTGTCCATGCTGTTCGCTTTTCCTTCCCTTGCTGCCCTTTCCACCTTTGTCCACGTCAGTGCTTGGTCACCCTTGCAATGGCAGGCAGCCAGAGCTGGAAAAGGGAAAGAGAACCAGCAGACGCCTTCTGCTGGGTTATCAGAATGTTCATGGGGGCCTCAGGCATAATTTCATAGAGGCCGTGGAGCAACTCAAAAAGTCCTCTCTGTTGGTGGCCCACCCCCGCCATCTGGGCTATGTAATAGCCCCCTTCTCCCTGGGAGCTATGTAATAGCTGCCTTCTTGACTGCCTAGATACAGATCCATTGACTGTTGAGGCCATGTTAATAATACCATGGTGCCAAGTTTGCATGGTCTTCTAAATACCCATGGCTTTGGTTAATCAGCCACAAAGCCTTTTCACCACTGCCCAGGAAAAGCAAGACCTGACACTGGCCGAACAGGACCGGGAATGAGAGATCTGAAAGCCCAGGACGTTGTGAGAAAGGATGAGGAGAGACGGTGCCAAGATAAATGGACTCACTTATTCTGACTTACGGGGATGGGTACTGCCCATGGTGGCATGTTCCCCGTGAGCTGTTCTTGGTCTTGAGGCTTTCCCAGCCGGGCATCCACTTGGCATTGCTACATCAGCCCTAGAGCTGGTGGGACTCTCATCTGATACCAGTGTGAGATCCTTGCGCTCAACCCCGCTTCTTGTTGGGGGTCATTCCCAGTACAAGCTTGAGTTACTGTGTTGCAAAGACTGATGAACAGATACGGTCATTTAAATGTCTTTGTCCGATATGAGAATCGTAGAATGAACTGGGAGAGGCTTGACAGATCAGCTGGTCTGACCCATTTTACAAATGAGGACACAGACCGGAGAAGATGCAGAGAATTATCTGAAGTCTGCATGTGGCTCTGCTGTGGCCAGAGTCAGGTCGCCTGATTCCCAGCTCTGTCCACACCTCAGTGCTGGCTCACCAGAGACTAATTCTTTAATGGAATTGTGGAGAGGCCTTGCTCCAATGACTCCTTGGATCTTTTTCTTCTCTAAGTAGATGAGAAGCCTATAAGAAGAGACTTGGAGGCAGAGACGAGGGACTCAGAACTTAACCATCACCCAAAAGGCCTAAGAGAATTTTTACTAACTGGAGGTAGAGCAGAGGGGAAGACCAGAATGGAGCGTCCCCTTAGTGGCTAATTCCGTTTTTGTTCTGGAAATCTTATTATATGTCTTTGGAGATCAGCTTTGAGATGATTTTGCTTTTCTTAGTGATGTTGTGCTCTGTTTTGAGACTTGGATTTTTTTTTTCTTCTAGTGTTTCTCTCCTGAGGCAAAGCCCAACACACCTGTCTTTTGTCCACTTCTCCAGCAAATTAGATTTGTCTCTGGGAATGTGTTTGTAACATATCAACCTACTGCAGACCAGCAGAGGGAGCTCCCATGTTGAATTTGCTTGTTAGCTGTTTTTTGTTGTTGTTTGTTTTTTCCCTTCCCTCCCTTTTGCAAAAACTATTTCTTGGTAACGTTTGAGAGATTTCAATAAAAATTTTAATTAGAGCAAAAATGATCTCAAGTAGACTGCAGCGTTTTGTTTTTCATGGTGATGCGACTTTGGAGCTAAGATGTTATCTCTGACTGAGATTTGGGGAGAGCTGGGCCCAGGACGCTGAGTACACATTATATGGGAGAAGGAGCCAGCATCCCAGGGAGACTTGGTCCAGGGCCGAGGCCTCGCTGCTGCTGCCTGTATCCTCTTGGGCTCCTGGACCATCAGAGCTGCATATCAGAAGTTGCTCATTCTAGCATCCGTGGGTCACACCTGCCGGGAGCTGTCACTTCAACAAGGATGGATGTCTTTTCCAGTCTGTCTGATCCAGAGGGAAGATCCAGGAGAGACAGAAATTATCGCTGCAAAGGAGTTGATGCTTCATATCTCTAGTTCTGCCCGGCTTGTATGGTGCCTCCATGGCTACATTGAAGATGCATGTTGGACATCACATCACACCTGTAAAGAATTACTGGAGGAGGACTGTAAGCCGAAGTGCTGCCTTTTGTACTTCTAGAGATAAGAGAGCAGCTGATTTCTGAAAAGATCATTCACATTTTAAGAAGTGCTCATCCTGCTTACTTTCACCATCGTTGGTACTTGAAATGTATTCAGTGTATTATGTGAGTCACTGAACAAGGGAGGAAGGTTTCATTCACGACTTTTAGGAAAGGTGCACGCGGAAGAGAGTCCACACAGTTCCTCTTAACTCACACTCACACATCTCAGCTTTTTTTTTTTTTTTAAGTCTGAATTCATTTTTGCTTTTGGTCTGCTTGCTAATGGGGCTGAGAGGAAGCCAATAAAACACACTGTCCTCTCCCACAGTCTGGAAGCAATACCATTTACCCTTGACCAGAGTCACCGTGAATTGAGCCAGGAACTTGCGCAGGTAAGTGGGACCGAGTGAGCAGGTCCTGGCTACCACCCTGTCTCCTCCGCGGGCCCCGTCTGCCCTGAGTCTCTGTACGTTGTGTCCCAGGGCTGCCCTGCAGCTTGTGACTGGAGCGCATCACCTGCCCGTGAACAGAAGGTCTTCAGATGAAACGACAGACTTCCCGGGGCAAGACGGGCCCCTGGGGAGGTCTCCTTGTGACACACTGGAAAAATCCTAAAGGTTAGACCTAAAATAAATGCCAAAATGGACCATGGGAAAAACACATAGGCAAACAGGGAAGAGAAGTCATGGGGGAGAGATGGCCTAGGGTGACGTGTGGGTGTCCTGACCTCCGGGTCCTCACCCCAGACACTGCAGTTTCTAGAACTGCATTTGTAAACTTCTCATTTGTTTTTTTAAAGCAAATCTCTTCAGGCATCTCCTCTGTCACTGAGCCCCCATAGTGAATACTGAGATGAAGCAGCATGGTCTGATGTGAGTCGGATTTAAGTGTGGTACATAGCTGGTCAGAGGGGGCCATGGTGAGGGAGGCAGGTGTGACTGTGGACTCGGGTGAGCACACAGCGGGGCAGCGGGGCTTGCTTCCTACCCGGCTGCTCCTGGGGACTCGCACAGAGGGGACTCGGTTCCTTGAGCTTCTCCCTCCTATTCAGAAGGCAGCAGCCAGTGTTTAAATGCTGGGCCTGAGAGCTGAACCCCCGGAGGCGACTTCATTCCCTCACCAGTTGCCAGCCTCCCAGAGGAAAGGGAGGCATCAGGAGATTGAGGCGTGGTTTCTCTTCCCCCTGACAGCCTCATCCTTGAGGCCTGACTTTCCCAAATATATCTTATTCTGTAGCCCTGGGGCTGGCCTCTGCCCCAGAGACCCCAGCCTTGAAGGACTGCCTTTGAGGCAGATCAGCTCAAGGCTTTGAATTGTTCTCGGGCATAAATGAAAGTATTAATCCTCTGACATTTGCTTTTCTCTTTAAACCTGCAACTCCGTGAAGGTCAGAGTAGGGGCGGGGAAACCACGCCCTGGTAGTCTGTCTCCTGATCGAACCAGCCTTGTCTCGTTCCCTGTTTTTGTTGGACTTTCTGGTCACCTGAGAGCCCCTGGCTCGGCTCCCATAGTAGACCAAAGATGGGCAGGCGTAATGTTCACAACCCAGCCTCTCGTGAGCACCGGGCCCCCTTTCCTGTTCCAGCCCCCGCAGCCCCTCCCTAGGGGGCTCTTTCCCTGTTAACCCCATAAGGCCTGAGGTTTCTGGGACTCCCTGGTCAAATGCGGGCTTTGCCATTTACAGGTTCTGTGACCTTGACTCAAGTTCCTTAAAAGAATCCACCTGTAAGGTGGGAGACCTGGGTTCGATTCCTGGGTCGGGAAGATCTCCTGGAGAAGGAGATGGTAACCCACTCCAGTATTCTTACCTGGAAAATCCCATGAACAGAGGAGCCTGGCAGGCTACAGTCTGTGGGGTCGCAGAGTCGGACACGACTAAGCAACTAACACTCAAAGTGGGGCTAAAAATCCCTCATGTAAAACAGGGGTGCCTGGTGCACAGTAAGGGCTTAGAAAATGTTAGCCTTTCCAGGTGCATTTGAAGCTTCAAGGAGAAGGGAGCCCAGGACTAGCTACCCCCACGAACTGTGCTGGTTCAGACGTCTAGCCCGTCTGGACACCAGTGGGAATGCAGAGTCCTCGTGGCTGCAGCCCAAGGGAAGACCAGAGGCTGGGGAGGTGGCTGGGGAGTGGGTGAGCGAGATGAGGCCTGAATGATGGTCCCCATCGTCACGAGCGATGCCTGCCCGCATCAGCACTGTGGTCCCTGCAGCCGGTGCCTGCTCTGGGAGAACGTGGCCCCCAGAGGAAGCCCCCCACACCCTGGGGGCAGGCCAGGCCTGGACACGCCTGTCCCCGACAGGAAACAGCTGGGTTCCCAGAGACCAGTGGTTAAATGTGTTCCTTTACTCAGAGCTCTTCAGCTGCTGGTTACCCCGCCTGTCCTTCCCTGGGCCTTCTAGCTCATTCTCCCTCCAGTCTCTCTGCTATGACTCAGCTCCAGTCTGGTGTCCAGGTGATGGGGTTACACTGTGTGCCTTGGGGGCGGGGGAGATGATTCTCCTAGTCCTGGTGGCTGAACACTGCCTCCCACCCCCAGGAGCCAACTCCTGGCCTAGGAGATGCTCTGCCCCCTTTTACCTTCTCTGTCCCACCTGTCCTGTGTCTTGCCCTTGCTTTTCGGTATTTGAAGACCTAAGGAGCCTCTTCATAAGGGAGCGACGTACGCCTCTGCCCTGGCCTCGCCAGCCTCAGAGCAGTCCAGAGCCAATGTTCCGTCTGGTGGTTGGGCCCGGTGGTTCCTGTGATCAAAGCCGCAGCTCTGGCTGCAGGAGCCCGGACACCCCCAGTCCTGGGCAGATTTCCTGACAGTGGGGGCAGGTGGCAGGATTGCCTTCATTTGGGGTTCCTTTTTTTTTTCCAGCTGTAAGGCTACATCCCCCCAATGCTGTGTGTTTCCCCCCACCTGCATCCCTCCAACCTCGTGAGCAGGGAGAGCCCCCAAGGCTCCGTGAGCCTCACCTGGGTGCTCCCCTTTGGGACCATCGGTTCACTGCTGAGCCGTCTGCCTGTCGCAGTGGGACGGTGCAGAAAATCCAACAGACCGAATTTAATGACAGGTTCCTCCCATGCTCCTGACTGAGGTTTTAGGCAGGCTTTTGTTCTGTTGATTTTGCTACCTCACTGAGCCTCCGTTTCCTCATCTGTAAGTAGGAAGAATGAACCACTTATTTCATGGGGTTATTTTGAGACAAAGTAAAGTGCTTGGCATAGAGCAGTAATTACTGTTAAAATAGCTCTTCCATTTCCTTTTTTTTGTTGGTCAAGAAGAGATGCCTGGGACCTCTCTCTGTAGCTTAAGAAGCAGTTAGGATGCAGGGGCTCAGGACTGGTACCCCTGCCTGCAGAAACCCGAGGGCCCAGGCTTCACACTTTGGTAAATTAGAGAAGCATCTGGAATCAGGCAAAAAGGGCCCCGGCGTGAGCTGAGGGGTGGCTGGGGCCAGCTCCACTGGCCCGTCCACCCAGGTGTTTGGCCTCTGGTGGGACAAGTCCCCAGATACCATCTGAGAGGACATGGATTCAAACTGCTTTGGGAGCAAAACCAAGAAAGGCTACCAAGAAACTTTGGAATTAAAAGATGCAGGCGCCATAAAAACCAAGTGAACTCCGTGAAGAAAACACGTGGTGACAGGGGCGAAAAGGAAAACGAGCTCCAAATGGGATCATGTTTTATTCAAGGCCGGCGCTGCCGGTGGGGAAGGCCAGAACTCGGTGACAGGAGGGGAAAGTGGGACGCCCCGACTTCCAAGTTTCATTTGCTCTGCCACCGAGCGCTTCTCGCTCCACCGACCGCAGCTCCTGGAGACCTCTAATGGCCCTTGATAGCAAACATAGTTAAAAATTAACAGACTGACAGAATTAAATATGGATGACCAGCCAGCACTGCGGACTTAATCTGACACAGGGTGTTACACGCCTGGGTGCCTTCGACCTGAGTGGCGTCCTGAGTGAGCTAGGATGTCTGAGCACATTTCGCATGCCTGTTTGGAAGCGCAAGCTGAGTTGGTGCTGAGGAGAGACAGGGAGAGATCTGAAAAGGCCAGAAAAGAAGATGATCCCTGAAGGGTTATGTTTAATTAGCCCTGGCCTTGATTTGTCTTAGCGGGAGGGGTTCACTGGCCTAGGACCTTGCTCTTGGGATCTAGACCGTGTGGCTGCCTGGACTCAGACCTCAGCAGCCTCGCACCGCTCAGACCTGGAGATGGTGCAAGGTCACGGTGCTGGGGCCTGGCCTCAGCCTCCTCTCCCTGCCATCCCTACCCCCACTGGCTGTTGGAGTGGGTCAGATGGCACACTTCAACCTTTGAACCAGTTCACAGAAATCTTGACATATTTGTCTAGGTAACGGCCACTTGCTTAATCGCTCCAGGCAAAGAGTTGTTCAGTCACATGGCAAACAGTATTGTAAAAGAAATAGTAAGAAATGCTGATTGCAGTTCTGTCTTCTTTGTCCTTGGAAAGAGTAGGAGGGGGCGGAAGGGAGACTGTGGGGGTGGACGTTCCTTTAGGGAATGGACCTCAGTGGGCCTCATCTTGTGGGGTAGAGAAATTCCTGGCAACTGTTCTGCTTTTGGTGAACGCCTTGTTAGAAATGGGGAAAATTGCTGTTTCACAGAATCCTGTAATTCATCCCATCATGAGGATCATCACTTTTGTAATTGCGAATCATCACTGGGGTCTGTTGGGTGAGTTTGTACTTCCTTAGACCAGAGGAGGTGTCCGGCTTGGCTGCTTCTCCACAGCCTGCAGCGGAGTTTGCTGTGGGACCTGACCTGTTTATTTGGTGATACTGCTTAAGAGCTGAGCCTTAGAGCTGGAGTCAGTGGAGGCAGAGTTGATCATCAATAAGTAGCATAGGAGTGGCTGGTGGCCGGTGGCTCGTGGCTGAGAAAGTTCTGGCAGGGTCTTCAGGGCTTTGTGTTAGGGACAGTTGGGAAAAACCCGCCTAAAAATCTCCATGTCTTCAAGAGGAGAGAGAGCTCAGTTCTGAATGTGGTGCCGGGAAGTCTGCATCCAGGCCCAGCACCCGCCTTAGGAAACGGAAGTTGCTACTGTGACCTGTAGACCAGACAGCCAGGGAACCAGCTGGTTTGGTGATCGCCTAGCCCTGATTAGTTTTGTTCAAGAGCTGGTTGACGCGTCAGCATGCTCAGCCTCCCACGTCCGCCAAACGTCACCACTGGAAGGCACCTTCCAGACCAGCATTTCTCAACACTGTTATGTAATTTAAAAGATGATGTGATCCGATAAACTTGGGAAACCCAGGATGAAATCAGGCCAGACAGGTTTGTTTCAACTTCTCGGAGCCTTTCCCGTAGTGATGTGGATCTCGAATTGGCTGAGACGGTGTGTTTTTCTCTCAAACATACTTGACTGCAGAGCGTGACTCACTTCTTCCAGCTGCCCTTTAGGAAACCTTGTTCAAGAGCAGGGTCTCTCAAAGTTGAGCATGCATATGCAGCAGCATTACCTGGCGGACTTGATAAATGCAGGTGCTTGAGCCCTCCCCCTAACAGCTTCTGCGTTTTGGACATGGTCCCAGGTGATGCTGGTGGTCGGGGGACCATGTTCTGAGAACCACTGGTCTAGACTTGTCCCTTGAGTCCACAGAGAAGAAAATCGCTAAATCAAGGGGTGTTTATTAATGGTGGCTCCCAGGAGTTGAACCAGCCACCTAGTAAGCACTTCTCGTGACTGCCTCTAAAGGCAAGTGGGATAATGATGGCATTGTCACTAGGAAGGAAGACCACAATGAAATAGTAGCCCTTTGGATGCTTCACTGTGTTTGCTCCTCAAAGCACTGTAGGAGAGCTACTGGGTGAGGCAGGGAGCCCACTGTGGAGCCCAGTCAAGGTCTTCCTATGCTTGGCAACACTATTTAGGATGTGAAGTCTCTGTATTTGAATCCTCTGGGCCTTAGTCCCTCATCTGTACTTGGAAGAGGATGGATGTTTTATGGGTATCTTGTCTTCTCTAGCACTTTATTTGTGCACTGAGTCATTTCTTCTCTGGCTGCTCTCCTTCTGTCTGTCACCAGTCACTGGAGCTGGTATGATGCTGAGGTGGTGGAGACTCCAGGGTTACCCTTGCTGCCCTGGGGAGGAGCGTTCCTCAAGAAGCGTGATGGCGGAACCCCAGTGTGTTCCCTGGGGATGAGGTTCTAGTGGAAGCGCCAGGGTCTTCCACGTTGCTTACTCACGTGTTGCAGGCTGCGTGCTGTGTCTGGCAGTCTCTGGTTGGATCTTATGTGTTATGTTAGAGTTCTTTCAGGGACTTCTGAGGCCCCTGGAATTGCACACAACACTGTGAGCATGCGGTTGTGTACATGGGGTCGAGCACACATGCATTTTTCTGCTGAACAGGACGGTGGCCTTAGGAGGAAGGTCAGCCACGCTGGATGGTCCCTCAAGCCAGAGTCAGCGAGTCATGGGTTTCCCCAGGGTTAATGACGCATCTAAGTAGCCCCTAGGCGCCAGGCAGGAGTGGCCACAAGTGACCGGGAGCCAGAAACCACAGCAGAATGGCAGTCTGAGTGGGCGTAAGGATGAACCCTCTTTTCTCAGAGGAGAGTGGCAATTAGCACAGAACACTTGTTCCCCCGGGGCTGGCTGCCTGTGTGTTTTGCCCCGTGAGCTCTGCTGCTGCTTTGCCCTCCTCGGGCACGGGGACGTTGCTAATGACAAGCGCAGGCTAGGGGATGCTGAAAGGGGGATGGCGTTGCACCCCGTGGAGCTGGAAGGAGGCAGCCTTTGGTTGAGGTGGGCGGCCCGGCGGAGAAGAGCCCACCTTCTGGGCATGTGCAAGACTGGCCACGTCCCATTGAGTCTCAGGCCCATTGCCCCCTCACCTTCCCTGAGGACCAGCCCATGGGCTGACTACCTCTGCTCAGCTGAGCCTGGCTTCTGGCCCCTGGCTCAGCATCTGCCTGCCCATCCCCCGCAGGGCTCCGGCCCCCACCGCAGGCAGGTGCCCTGGAGAGTGCGAGGCTGTGTGTGCAGTGGAGAGGCTGGAGCGGATGTGTGGGATGGGGTAGGGGGGTGGGTCTCCTTGTCACCGTCACCTGCACAGAAACGGGAGTCATGCCATCCACCCTGCGTCCCCCCTCTCCCCGGGCTCCTGTGAAACACCAGCGCGCCTTGGGCTCCGTGCCCCAGCCCCGCACCTGGGCATCACCGGCCGCCGCCACTGCTCCCCCAACCCCGGTGCACTCGGACCCATCCCCCCTCCACTGTGTGTCTAGGTTCCCAGCCCCCCACCTGCCACGGGGCTGTGCCCCTGCCCCATCCTTTACTACCTGTCTCAGGGAGGCAGCTCCAACTCTGCCCTTTGCTTAGTGAGCAAGTGGATTCAGATGCACAAAGCCGTAAGCCATGGGTAGGTATGAGTTTTTTCTTTTGTGTCTCTCCCTTCTGCCTTCTCCCTCTCCTCTACCCTCCCTCTCTCCCTTCTGCCCCTGCCTCCCACGTTTCCCCCTCCCTCTCTCCCTTCTTTGTTCTGCACCCCCTAAATTCCCCATGTGACATGTTTTTAGCCTACCTGCATGAGAAGGTTTGATCTGTGTTCCCTTTGTTGCTATGAGTATTGAAAAGACTCTGGTTCGGTCCTAAAAGAGCTTCAGTACCAGCTGGTGGCCCTCCCGATACAGGGGCTCCACTTTGGCTGGTAAACCCGTTTCTAGTCATATGTGATGTTCTGCCCTGGCGGGTCTCTAAGGCACAGCTGGCCCAAGGGCTTCCACGAAACAGAGTCCTGGTGTTAGAAGCTCCATATACACCCTTGGTATATGGAGTGAGCGAGGCCAGACCACTTTGCTCCACAAAGGGATGGTGTCCCCCAGTGTGGCCCCTCACCACAGAAGGGACACAGTCACTCTGTGAAGGATGCCTGTGGGGTCGAAGGGAGCTCTGCAGACTTCCGCATGTGACCCACGGGGAAAGGCCAGGGTCAGCCCAGCTTGTAGAATCTAGTTAGAGCTGGAGGAGCCTGAGCCCTGACCCAGCCCCAGGCCCACTGGGCTCTGACCATGGTGGACACCACTCAGAATACCCAGCCCTCAGCCGATTTCCCCACCTGTACCTATCAGGTGAGAGGAGGTGGAAGGTCTCCAGGCCCTCTGCACCTCTGGCTCAGCCAGAGGGCTGCTTCATCTGTTCATGCTTTGGAGATATGAATAAGATGGCTGTGAAAAAGGGGTTCTGCTGGCAGATTTGATTTTATTAAGCCACGGAAATTGGCTTGCCAGGGTAAAGTTCCCCCCAGCATCGCATTCCACTCTAGAAACGAGCTCCCGTGAACCGAAATGAAGTGCAGTCTTCCTCCTGCCATGCTAGGGAGGGTACCACCTCCGGGTCTCCTGCTGGCAGCCTCTGCCTTTGCTGTAATTTGCCCGCCTTCCCCCAACCCCAGCGCTGCTTCCTGTGTTGCTCAGGGGCTGGTGGGGAGTATAAACGGAAGCAGCGGTAAACGGGGATCTCTCATCTCTCGCCTCTATCCAAATGCTTAGGCGCAAAGCCCACGATGCCAGTAGATGGACGTCTGTTCAAGCCGAAGGGCACTTGCCCTTTTGTTATTTTCACATTTTCTTTGGTACAGGATGGAGAACATTCTGCCAAGCGTACCCAGCATCACAGTCCATTTGTGGGTAGGGCTGGCCTTGCATTCTGGAAACCTAACAGAAGAGGCTGGGCCCCACAGAGTGAGCAGAGGACATGGGATACCAGACACCCCCTACAGTGCCCAGAGGCCTTTTCTAAAAGCACAGGAGCAGATTCTCAAAAGCCCTCCTGGCCAGACCACTGGCATGGATGGTGTCAGGAACCGTCCCTTCCTGATCAAAGAGAGACAAGTTTCCAGCTGTTGGGCAGGCTGGCCCCCCAGCCTGGGTGATGCTGGGTGAATGTGGGGATGGCGGCTCACTGGGCAGATTCCAGCCCTGCACTGGCTGTTGGCTATAGAGGAGGCTGGGAGCAGGGGACCCCTGGGGCTCCTGAGAGCATGGTCCTGTGGAGGCGTTCTCAGGATGTGGCTCTGATGCTTTTCAGCCCCTGATGGGGAGCTGCCCGCAGGCAAGGACCTGGGAACAGTGACTGGGGTGGGGGCTCTGCTGGCCGCCCTGTGAGGAGTGGACGTGCGTCCGGGGCCTTGGTTCACAGCCTTCTCCCCACGTGTCTTCCAGATGCGCTGGCTCCCTCCCTCCGAGGCTACTTCTCAGGGCTGGAAGTCCCGTCAGTTCTGCTGAATCCTGCGTAAGTACTTGCTTTCAACAAGAACTGTGTCCAGTGCCTGGACGAGCCCAGGACAGAGCAGACATTTGTAACTGGGTGGCCCCCATCCTGCCCCAGCACCCACTCCTAGGTGCTTCCTGGGCTTGTCCAAGGTCGTTCCACTCACCCCAGGATCCCCGCATGGCCCAGAGAGTTCTGAGGTTCACTTTCCTCAGGCAGGTTGCCCTGTTGACCTGAGGTCTCAGCTGGTGGCTCAGGTCCCCTTCGTTTCCCTTTCCAGGGGGACTGCCGAGGGCAGATTTCACTTGCTGACATTCTGGGTACCATAAAAGGTCAGGACTTCCAGAGGGCTCTCGTCCTGGGTCAGAAGGCCAGAGCCTCACCTAACAGGAGGATTAGCAATAGGCATCAGAGCCTCAGAAATCCCACCCCCCAGGGGTGGTCCACACTCCAACCCATCAGGATTCTTCCTCTGGCAATAAGTAAGTTGAGGGATGACATTTTTGTACTGGAAGACATCAACTTCAATAAGCTACGCTTGTACCTTTCCTTCTCCTAACCCAGTGTATTGCTGAGTGTGGTCAAAGAGCACTTGTCCTTGGGTAGAGACTTACATGCTTGTGGGGTTGGAGCTTAAAAGATTTCTTCACCAAGCAATTCTCAGAACCTTTATAACAATGTGAATCGTTGAGATCAGGAAACTCTAGGATGCAACAGTATTTCTCAAACTTGAGACCAGGAAACCCTTTTCTCAGAATCTTAGGAGACTCAGGTGTTACTTAGAACACGCCTTGGGAAAACTTGCCCTCACCTCACCAAGAACCTTAAACCAGTGGCACCCATGCCTATAACCCTCAGACCAGTAGTCATCTGTCCATGCTTGTCACTCATCTGTGAAGAAAGGGGAAAAACCAGGGTTCTTCCCTTAAAGCTGCTTGTATTTGTTCTTTATTCTGGAATGATGTTCTCTTCTGTGTTAAAATACACTTGAATGAAACGGTAATGTTAGTGAATGACAATTATATTTTAAATGTTCGTGGTAGATACCTAAAATGTTCCTTTAAAATATTTTGTGACATCTTAAAGTTTGTTATTTAAGGGACTTTTTTTCCCTGCCTGAAAACACAAATTTTAAGTTTTGAGGTGTTCCCGAGTCCCTTTAAGTACAGAATTTCCTAAGTCCATGCTTCATATCAATATGCAGGCCCATAATTAATTATTATTATATTTTTTTATGTGGACCATATTTAAAGTCGAATTTGTTACAATACTGCTTCTGTGTTATAGGCGGGGTTTTTGGTTTGGTTGTTTTTTTTGGCCATGAGGCATATGGCATCTTAGCTCCCCAACCAGCGATTGAACAGGCACCCACAGCATTGGAAGGTGAAGTCTTAACTACTCAGCCACCACGGAATTCCCCATTTACTTTCACACTTGATTTATATATCCCCAGCCATTGTGTCTTTGTTCTGAAAAGCCTTAGTCATTCCATTCTGTGGGAACCTCCTCCCTTAGCGGGTGGCGCGGGACCAGCACGGTCGTGTTACAAGCTCCAGAAGACACTGTCCCCACGCACCTCTCTCTTCCATGACCATGTTTCTCTCTCAGTGTTTGGAGGCTGGTAGGCATTTACCTAGAGGTGTCTAGGGTAAGAAAACCGAAAACTGTGACGCTCATGAAGGAGAGCACAGGGTGGAATGTAGATCTGGCTTTTTTTTTTTTTTTTAGCATCAGCTAACAGTTGAGGAGATGAATGACATCGGAGGGGAGGCCAGTGGGACAGAACCTGGAGGCTCCCCCGACTGTCAGGAGTCAGCTTGTCCGCAGTGAAGAGGGACCAGGAGCGGGGGCAGCCCGGGGCCGGGGCGGGGGGGCAGTGTTGAGCTGCTTGGTCTGCAGCGTCGGATGCTGAAGGAAAGCTGTGTGAGATGCTGGCATTTCCAGTTGGCAAAAGGTGGTGGTGGAGGCATAGGGCCTAAGGGAGGATTTTGCTTTAAGCGTTTATAAAGAACAAAGAGAAGACGTGATCAGTAAGCAGTTGAAGAGAGCTCCCTCCTTTCCCCAGAGACCTAGTGTGGGTGTGGCCTCCAGGGCAGGGCTGGCAGTTGCCCCCGCCCCCACCCCACTCCCCTTGAAGTACAATTTCTAAGACACGGTCGGATCCACATAAGGATGTCATGTCTCCTGTGGCTGCATCGTTTGTTCTGAGATAAACTCGGGCCACAGGCCAGGCGCCTTCCTTGGGGTCTGAGGGACTCGAGTGGGTCGAGGAGGTGCTTAGGGAGGAAGACAGATCCCTGAGCTCATTACACCGCGCTTGCGGTTGGGGCTGCAGTCTCCCGTCCCGCCCGAAGTTAGACCAGCTCAGTAGGGCCCCATGACTCAGGCTCTGTCCAGCCTCTTGGACCAAGCCCTTTCCGAGACAGCTAATAATCCAGGCTGAGTAATCGTAGGGAAATGTAAGTTAGAATTGAAAACAGTGGCGCCGCTGCAACGGCCAGCGTGTTATAGCAGAAGGAGTCCCTTGAAAAGGCTAAGTGAGGGGTAAGTGCCACCCGTGTCACCACTGGTGACCCACGCGGCCTTTCTGCACTCACTGGAAAGGGCCCCAGAACAGGAGCAGGAGTGACATCTGGCGTCAGACACGAGGACCTGGGGGATGTCAGGGCTGCCTCCTTCTGGATCCTGAAGACTCCAGGCCTGTCCCCCTGGGGGGCCCTCAAGGATTTTTTAACACATTATTGACTGGGAGCGGGGGTGGTGTTGCAGAAACTAATGCCTGTGGCCAGTGGTTGGTTATGTAAGTGAATATTGAACATCTGGGTAACAAAAGATGCGTTAATACATCTGAGTTGTTGATTGACCCACGCTGAGCTCTTACTTCTAAAGAGAAATCACTGACTAGAAAAGTAAACGAGCTCTCTATTCTTTAAATAAACACGTTATGTGTCTACTTTGTGATAGATGTAAAAATGCAGGAAACTAGGCCTGTGCCCTTGAAGAGCGTAAGTTCTAATGGGCAAGAGCCATGGACACACATTTCAGAGTGAAAGAATTACCGCTCAGGATGCTCCTGAGGAGGGGTGTGTGTGTGGACCGCCATCTGTGGCATAAGTAAGACCTTTAGAAAAGTGGTTGTTCAATGGTTGGGTGTTATTGACTCTTTAATTTGTTCAACATCTTGCTTGACAGATGATGTTTAGTCTGGTTGCAGTTGTGTGCACCTCACTACAGAGTTTTGCTGATGGTTCAGCCATGTGGTAGAGAGTCCCAGAATACATAATACTGATTGGAAGTGAACAATTTCCCATATGGTTTGAGAATAGGACACTCGAGCAAGTCTGTATTCATTCCTTAGTAGGAATAAGGGTTACACAAGTTTTCCTGGTTGGAGTTCCTGGTTATGCAATTTTCCTGCATTTCCAAATGTAATTAAATAAATCAGATAAAAGGGAGAAGAAAGAGTTGGAGTTGGAGTGGATGTGAGAGGGTGTTCATTAGAAACTCATGAAATTTTCCTGGCTGTGGACCAAAACCACAGCATAGAAACTACAGGCACATGTAGTTACAGCCTCACCAAATCAGAGGACATAGCAAGAGAGATAACAAAGCTGGAATTTGAAGCTGTTTGTTCCTTTTGTTTACTTTCAGGGAGGAATGGCCTAGTCTGTCTTTGGTTGTGAACAGGAGAGCCTTGGGTATGTGGCTATCATCCAGAGTCCAGGCGCTAGATATCCAGGCAGAATTTCGAGTTTAGCAGGGTGGGAAGGGCAGTCTTCGTGGTATCCTGATAACTGCTGTGGCTCTTGCAATCACCCCTGCCTTCTCCTAGAAGAGGCCCCAGGACCCCTTTCTTCTATGAACCAAGGTCTTTCAATCACACTGAAGTAGATGAGCACAGTCAGTATTCAGTGAAGATCTGCGGGGCATAAGGTGCTATTCTAGGTACCGCATATACAGCAGTGGACAGAAGCAGACAAAACCCTTGCCTTGGTGGAGACATTGTAAGACAGGGAGAAGAGTAATAAGCTACTAAAACACAGTAGGTCAGATGTGAGAAGGGCTAATGGAGAAATGCAGAACAAGAAAAAAAGGCAAAAGTCAAGGGTAGCAGGTGCTTCTTGTACACAGGAGCAGAGATGAAAGCGCGCCCATATTTACATGGGGTTCCTTTCCTAGAGCAAACCTGTGTGCATACCTGCTAAGTCACTTCAGTCATGCCCGACTCTGTGTGACCCTATGGGCTGTGGCCCGCCCAGCTCCTCTGTCCATGGGATTCTCCAGGCAAGAAGACTGGAGTGGGTTACTATTTCCTCCTCCTGTGGATCTTTCCAACCCAGGGATGGAACCCGAGTCTCGTAAGTCTCCCGCATTGCCAGGCAGGTTCTTTACCACTAGTGGCACCTGGGAAGCCCCAGAACAAGCCTCCCTTTACTCAAGTTTAGGGAACAGTTTTACTTCTCAGCTTTTCTGCTCACCTCCTGTTTTGCTAAATCAACGTGAACAGGCTTGAGCCAGCTGGCGCGTTAAAGCACTGCTGGCTGTCCCAAACCTGGGAGGCCTGAGTCCATGAGCCCTGTCCAGGGGGTCTCCACATGCCCTGGTTATGAAGCCTAGGGTTGGTCTCTTCTGCTTCCTATGTGCATTAAAAAGTAGGGATGGCCTGAGAACCTGCCTCCTGCCAGGTACTGGGGTCGTGGCGTCCCTTCCAGCTTTGGGAGTTCAGACACACCAGGCATCTGCTCACCAGCGCATCTGCAAAACCGTGTGACACCCCCAGCCCGCCCTTCGTCCATAGCCTGTTTCTGGCTGGGAGACCCCTGAGCATGCGCACCAGGGAGCTGCCTGTCTGGTCCCTGGAAGACGTTCACAGAGAGCAGAGCACCGAGTCTGGGTGGCTCCACGGGCACAGGGCAGGGCCACCTGCAGGAGCCCACCTGCCCCTCTGCCCTAACCCTTCCCACCATCAGCTCCACTTGGCGGAAGGTGGAGCCTCAGAAGGCCCACGTGCTCCCCATAAAGTTAAAGCTGAATGCCTGGGACTCCCCTTTGGTGTGCTGTGTTCCTTGGGGAGTCATCTCCTGGGGTGTCTACAGAGCAGGCATTCTGTCTGCCTGCCTGCCCGGTGTGCAGACAAGAGTTGCTGATGTTAGCAACTGCAAAGAGTGCCTTGGTGATAAAACACCCCGTGCTCCCAGAACCTGGGGCGAGAAGCTAGGTAGGGTCCCAGGACTCTTAAATCACCAGTCCTGAGTCATCAGTCCAGAGGCTGAGTGGCATCTGGTCATCAGTATGATTTCTTCAACAACAAACATCCCAAAAATGCAGCCTTGGTCTGGCTGCCCCGGGGCCTCTCTGGGTCTCCCTCCTTCCTTGCCTGCGCCCGGCAAGTGTGGACAAGGCTGGGGGAAGTTGGGTGAGGGGAGATGTTTTGTTTGCAGGGTGAATATTTATTTTTTCTGTCCTCAGATAACCCAAGTTTTACTAGGAAAGTAGAATCACATCTATTCATCTTTTAATGTTTTTTATAGTGAAATTCTGGGGAAAACGTTTTTTTCCCCCCTTGATTCTGAGAAGAGAGATGCCCTAAGAAGGTGATCTTTCAGTGCAGGGCATGGGTCTCCCTGCGGCCTCCTGGGGTCAACTTTGTACAGCTGACCTCCAGTTCACACAGCCTGCCTGGAGCAGGTGCTCTGTCCCAGGAAGAACAGCAGTGCTGAGAACCTGAGGAATGTTAGTGGGGAATGGGGTCCACATGGGCCATCCTTCGGGCTTCCTCAGCACCAGCAATTCTTGATGAAAACCAGCCAGCTCGGAGGCAGCCATGCCTGCAGGAAAAACATTTAAAAATGTACGGCCCACTGACACTCTGTCCCTTTTAGTGTTGCTTAGTGTTGCAAAATTCTCAGATCTTGGGAATAGCAGAATATGTGTTCACATGTGTTTGCCTTGGGTTTTTGTTTTCTAGTAGGTGGTTCTCCTGGAGAGTGGCTCCTTGGCCTTGGGCTGAGCAGAGTTGACCGTGGGGTCTGGGGTGGCCCCTGGAGTTGGTTTCAGGTTCCTCCTATCGGGGAACCTGAGGCTTTTGGCCAGTCCTGGGGATCTAGCCTGTGGGGATGTGTGTGCAGAGGCCCTGCCAGTCTGCCCCCGGGGTGCTTACACCCTGGTGTTCTTGAAGGGCACCCCTTTCTCCAGGTGCCCTCCCCACTGGCCTAGCTATCAGGGAGCTCCCCTCTGCTGCCGGCCGCCTCACCCCCGCCCCGCAGAGCCTCCTCCACTCCACCGCACCTCACCGCATGCCCTTCATGGCCCTGACGGTCCTGGTCACTCCTAGTGGTGTCTGTCCTTGGGCTCAGCGGGCAGATGCGTTTGGTGCTGGGGCCTTTGCCTTTCAGCTCTTTGCCCTCAGAACCAGCCGGCGTGGACGTCACTGGTGTTAACGGCTGCTCTTCTCTCCACCCCAGGTTCCAGGTGTGTGATGGTGGCTGCAATCTGTCTTGTGGGTATTAATGCAATCTTCAAGTGGCTACTGTTCTCGAGCTGTTCTACAAAACTGGAGCGTGCTGGTGAGTTCCAAGCCGAGACTGAACAGTTCCTCCCGAGAAGCAGCATGTCCTGGGCCGGGCACAACCGTGTAGATGAGAGTGATGTGGTCGGGACCAGCCTCCTATGCAGGGTGGGTGCTTGGGGATCAGGGCGAGCTCTTTGTCGCTTCCTCCAGCCGCCGCATGCTGAGACGTCGTCCCAGGAGAGCAGGTGAGCTCTGAAGGTTCTTAAGAGCGTGTGGCTCAGTGCTTGGTCCTCACAGCTTTGCTGGGTGATGCCTGGTTGAGAGTTGACACTTCTCATCCAGCAGCATCCAGGGATGAGATCATCCACCAAAGGGAACTTAGATACAAATGAAGCTTTTCCCTTGAAGCCCTAAGCCTTTTTTTTTTTTAATTAACAGTTTTGGTGGAAATCTTGATGTAGTGTGTATATCCCTCTTATTAATCCATTTATGCTAAATATAGTGTAGCCCTTTCTTATGACTCGAGACATATTGATGAGCCTTTTCAGAAATAGAGCGATGATGGGCCTTGAGCGTGACTGAACTATGATGGTATCTCACTGGATTCCTCTAAACTGTGGGGCTTTTCTGGTGGTGAGGATTTGAGTGACTTGTCCGTCTTTTCCGTTGATACCAGCTGTCACTGCTCAGTTCTGCTTGTAGCAGTGCAGTGAGGTCTCCATCGTGCAGCAGAGTTCCCAGAGGCGAACCGCGTGTGGGCCTTCCAGTCTTTTTGGAAAGCTTGACCTAGGACAACAGGAATGCCAGGGGCAGGCCAACCGCAGTTACGGCTCGGCCCAAATAAGGTGGCAGATTGCATCTCTGTGAGGGGCCTATAAAGCACAGATGAGTCACAAAGAGAATACGATTCCTGCTAAGGACAGAATCGGGCAGTCGGGCCTAGGAGGTCATTACCCCATTTGGGAGGTAAGCAAGCATGTGCTCAGAACACCACCTCTCCTGGCCTCCAGAGGGGCATGTGGTGCCTGTGCGGGGAGCTGGCCTCCAGCACTTGGGGGTCTTTTTTCCTCAGTGAGGTCTGTTTCTCACACTAACCTGGGGCTTCCCTGGCGGCTCAGGCAGTAAAGCATCTGCCCGCAGTGCAGGAGACACTAACCAAACTTACTAACAGGTAAACATTTTTCCCACATCACTGAGGAAAGCCGACAGATACCCACCAGTTGTACAGGCTTCTGATTGGTCAGGTTTTCCTGTTGTCATGGTCCTTAATGGAAGTGCCCACGGTATTCTTACTGATGTTACCACTCAGTAAAAAGATTTTATTTTGCTTTCTCCGCTCCTCTGGGGACATTTAAGGACCAATTGAAAGCCACCCATATATAACTTTGAAACAGGTTAGAGTAGGTTTTTTTTTTTAAAATGCAATAAATCAACCCAGACTTCAGTAATTGGGGCACAAACAGATGAGCCCGTCAGGACGCAGCTGGAGTGTGTGGTGACTGTGGACACCAGGAGGGCCTGGTGACGAGGGGGAGGAGAACCAGGGCTTGGTCCTGGCGGGAGGCAGCTGGGAGTCTGACCACAGGTGAACCTGAGTGAGTGGGCGGTGCCAGTGTGGATGCGGGAGGGTCGGCAGCACTAGCCCTGTTCCTGGTGAGGCTCCTGGGTCCCAGGGCCACCCAGGGAGCTCCCAGACCTCCCCGCCCAGCTCGGACAGCCCTGCTGAGTCTTACTTGTGTCGCTTAGGATCTTTAGTTGTGGCGTGCAAACTCTTAGCTGGAGCACGTGGGATCTAGTTCCCTGACCAGGGAGCAAACCCTGGTCCCCTGCATTGGGAGTGCAGTCTTAGCCACTGCACCACCAGGGACGTTTTGACTGACCCTTTTTAAATGTTAACTTGCCTGGAGAATGCCAGGGACGGCGGAGCCTGGTGGGCTGCCATCTATGGGGTTGCACAGAGTCGGACACGACTGAAGCGACTTAGCAGTAGCAGCAGCACTCTTTTTATTACAAATTAGTATGAACATTTAAAAACTGACAAAATAAAAACTAAACCACTCATTAATTAAAAACCTTAGTCATATGATGTTGGGATTTGGGTAGAAGAGAATATTCCTTTACTTGACTTTTAGTAAAAATGAACAAGCGTTGGAAAAACTCTTGGGGAAGAAATCGTTAGGAAACAGGTCAAGTATATAGGGATGGATTGGTGGAAAACCGGATTTTCTTACTGCTGGGAGGAAAAAAAAAAAAAGCTTGTAAGGTGCTTGGATCAATAGACTTGAACCTACCAAGTTACCTCTGGGAAGAGCGGCCTCTCCCGGGTCACGGCATTGACCACCACCAGCAGGGCAGCCCTTGACCCACACACATCAGCAGCTGTCCCCAGGCACTGGGGAACACACAGCTGAAATGAGCTGGATTAGAATAGCTTCCTCCGCCGTAAGACACCAGGAGACGTTCTCCATTGTCTTCACACTGGGCGGGTGCCACGTGGCTCACTGCCTTCCCTTGTTTACCCCGCCACGTACGTGTCGTAGGTGACCCCCTTTCAGGAAAGGCTGTGCGAGGAGAGTATGCTGTCTGAACAGAGGGGCCTGACCCCTCCCTGCCACCCCAGTGCTCTGCGTTCCCGGATGTCTTTGCCGTGTTTAAAATGTCCTTGTCAATACATTCCAAGGTTTGAACTCCGTTTCTAGCTAAACCCCCTTCCTTGTTTACAGGGACTGAAATAGCCACATTTTGACCTTGTGTTCAGTCTGGAACAGCTATGGCAACGCGGACACATTCTTTTCCCATGTGAGAGCTGCCTTTACCCAGCAGTTATGGAAAAGTTCAGGAAGCTATCAACTTGCACCCCCTTCCTTGTCCTTTTTCGCTCCGAAAGGTCCGTCTTTCAGCCTAGGTTAGCCAGCTCCATCCACCTTTCTTTCTGCTCAGGAACCCGGCAAAGGGGCAGTATCCTGAAGCCAGGTGGGCTTCTTGAAAAGCTGGGCAGGTGCCTTCCCAGTCCCTGTGTCAGCTTTCTGTGGCGACTCCCGCTCTGCCCCCAGGGCCAGTGTGCAGAGCTCCACACGGGCTCCGGGCACCTCCTCGCTCTCAGCCCAGCCCTGGCATCATCAAGCCTAGGGGCCCATGTCTCTGGGCCTCCTCCCACTAACGGCCCATCGTTCTGGTTTCAGTCCCAAGTGACTTGAGTAGAGGAAGGTGGAGCTGGTCTTAGGAAAATAATCCAATCTGATCCTTGTATAATCCGAGTAAGTGGTCTGGACAGGGAGGGTACCTGTGAAGAGCTGAGAAAGCCCTGAAGGGACCAGGAAAGGCTGGAGGAAGTGGGGCTTCATCTGAGTTTTGAAAGATAGGAGGGTCTGTGTGTGTGGAAGATACACTAGCAAAGGGAGGAGGTGCAAATACAGACAGCATGGTCTTGCTCAAAGGGGATTTTAACGATTTTGAGGGTCTTGGGGAGGCACTGAAAATCTGGGCGGGGGGCAGTGGTGCTTTAGGAACTGCCCTCTGGCTGGCCAAAGCACAAAGAAGAATCAAGTGGAAACACCAAGGTGAGGCGAACCCAGATGCTAATGTTGGTGTCGGGGTGACAGAGTGACCCGCGTGCGGTGTACGTGAAGGCAAGGCGGCGAGTCTGAGCAGAGACACGTGGCCTTTGTGGTCGTGGCAGAAACGCCCAGCACAAAGGTGAGTGGAACAGGGGGAGCTGGCTGTGGAACCAGAAAGAGGCCAGAGCAGGCACGGTGCACTTCCCGAAGGCGGCCTCAGCTCCCGAGAGGCAAGCAGGCCTAGACCAGCCAGGCTCTGCCTGCAGGGGCTAAAGCTGTGGGCGCACCGAGGAAAGGGCCTCCGCCTGCTCAGTCCCTGAAGGCCCACGTGCTGTCAAGGCCGCCGCCGGCCGTTGCAGGCCCCTCAGGTTCTCAGGGCCCCAGGCTGCCCGCTGCTGTCCCCAGTGAGTTGTTCGGAAGTGGAAACTGCTGCTCCTTAGAATCAGTTTTTCTGCGATCCATGTCTGCAGCTTGGGTTGCTGGCGCAGGACTTGTCATTCCAGGCCTGATGAGCCCAGAGTGTGGAGGAAGGAAACTGGTTCCCCTCCTCCGTGGACAGAGGTTGGGGCAGGGGCGGGGCGCTCCTTTGGCAGACTGAGGGCCGAAGATCACTCATGGGGACATGAGGCCTGAAGCTCTAGAGTTCATTAGGGAACGGCAGCTACTGTGTGACCCTCCATAACCCTGGTCCCAACCCCAGAGCTGCTGCTTACTGTTCACACCTGGACGTGATTGTGATTTCTACTGGGTAGAAAAATTCAGGGGACAGAAGACACGTGGCTTCTTTTAAGAAGGGATCCTTCCAGATGATGAAATTGGTGTAGTGGTGTATTGTTGGTTATCAAAATTGCATGGCTTTGGTACTTTGGTAGATATCCGTGATGTGTGGAAAAGCATGATAGCTGTATAATCTTAATCACGTGAAAGTGGACGCTTAGTTGTGAAAACAGAGACCTAGAAGGACACGTCAGCCAGCAAACTGCTCGTGAATATGAATGCCTTTTTTTTTTTTTGCTTCTTGTGTTTCTGATTTCCTATTATGCAAGTGTTAAACTCTGCCCACTTAGATTCCTCCATCATTGAGCGAGTTGCAGGGGGTGGGTGGTGGTTAGGCACTGTGCTGGGCTCTGAGAGAAGCAAAGGAATCAGAGTGGTGTCTTCCTTAAGGAGGGCACCTCGTCCTGCTGAACAAGTTCTGTGTTTCTCAGAAAGTGGAGGGAGGAGGTGGGGATCGCCGAGCTTAAGTTGGAAGCATTTCTCAACCCAGGGGGGTACACTCATTCTCTCTAATCACAACAATCTAAGCACACCAGTACTTTACTGGGTTTATAATACTCTTCGCACAAACAAACAAGGCAGAGAAAACAAAACACTTTTAATCCTCCGGTCCCCTTGATAAGTACAGGACTACAACAGCTGGCCTCCAGGGGCTGGCATTGAGTCAACAGGCAGGAACAGTTACTGACCGGAGGAGGAGGGGGAGCTGAAGGATCGTCAGCAGTAGGAGGTGAAGGCAAGGTGCAGTTTCACTCACACCTGACGTTGACGGCACCACAGATTCTGGTTCCTTGCCGGTTCAATTCTCTTTTCTTGGGAAAAAACCATGCAGTGATGTCTGGATAGTAGTTTTTTCCTTATCATAGATGATATATGGTAACACTGGACTGCACTCTGACTAGCTGCTGCAACCTTTGTGTTCTGGTCCTACGTTCCCATCCCGTGCCTCCTTAAAGAAAGAAATCCCCTTTTCACTTCCTGCATCTCGAAGCTCTTCAGTTCCTCTTCATCCTTCCATTCCACCTTTTCGTCTTGCTCCACACGCCGTTATCTTCACTTTTGTTTCCACCGCTAGCACTTGCGCTTCGGAGTAGTGCCAGCTACTTGCTTCCACACACCCTGGACTTGAGATACACTAGGACTATCCTCTACTGTAAAGTACACAAACGCACAACCACTTGGAGAGGATGCACGCACGTGACGGTTTACTGCAGACACCTGACCTTACCTGACTGGACATCCCAACTGTCAAAAGTTCAAGTATAGGGGACTTAAACTGTATGTGTAATGACAGCTGCCTCCCATGTACAAACCCAAAATTCTAGTCCCTTTCCTACAGTCAGATTTATGTGAGTCTCACCTATTGGTAAGAAAAGAAGGGACTGGGTAGACGATAGTAAAATGAGTAAGAGGAGGACACTTACCAATGCAGCCTTGTTGCGTGCTTAGTCACTCAGTCAGGTCTGACTCGCTGCAACCCTCTGGACTGCAGCCTGCCAGGCTCCTCATGGATAGAGATTCTCCAGGCAAGAATACTGAAGTGGGTTGCCATTTCCTCCTCCAGGGGATCTTCCTGACCCAGGGATCCAACCCACATCTCTTATGTCTCCTGCACTGACAGGTGGGTTCTTTACCACAAGTGCTACCGAGGAAATTCGGACACAGAATTGAGATGTGTTTAAGAAACTCCTGGGACCAAGGTGGGGCTCTGGCAGAGGCAAAGTCTTGTTGATTGTCCAAAGGCCCTTTTTTCTGCCACAAAAAAAATGAGTGTTTCCTTGCAACTGCAGGGGAAAGAGAAAGATAAATAGAAATTAAGCACCCACTGTGAGGCCACCGACCCTCTAGTGCAGGGTCTTGCTGTGGAGAGGGTCAGTGAGTGTATTCTGTGTTTACACAGACGAGCACATGGACAACTCTGAAGGGGAGCAGCCAGGGGTTTCTCAGCCGGGACTTCTATCCACCGGTGCCTCCAAACAGCCCTGCGGCTCAGAGAAAGGATTGTACGCGATTATGAGATCAGCTCCTCTTAAACACCTTCTTTCTGTTTCAGGCTTGAAAAACACCTCGCCCAGTTTTGAGCCCTTCAAGACTTTGCCACAGCCTCTATCACACATCTGTTTTTCTCGAAGAAAAAAAATATATAATAAAAAATGTTTTACTCTTTTACACTGTATAATTGTAAGAAATAGTGTGTTATTTGTGAACGCATGGTCTGCCATTTCTGTACAGTTTGGAGATATTTTCAAATGAAACATAAAAGATGTCAACGATAAAACCAAGAGAGTGAGTATTTTTATACCAAACATTTTAAGTGTGACAGGATGGATGATCTTACACTGGGCTGGATCACACATTTTGTGCTTGACTTTTGAATGCTTGTAATTTAAAATATATATATATATATATATATTTTTTTTTTTTCCCTTTAAAATAAGCTGCATGTTTGAGGCATGGTTTAAAATATTATCAGAATTTCCAGGATCATATGGTGAATGTATAGAAATCTGTTTACCTGGCCTGGGTCCATGAGTAACGCGGTGATTAGAACTGCTGGTGCGGCACTTGAGGTTTGCTTCCAAGTCTGCTAGGACGTCCTGCAAGACATCAGAGCCTCCAGGAGCTTCCAGTGTGATGGCGGATTCGCGGCTGGGCAAAGCAGCCTGTGCTTGGTGCAGATTCCTCACTGAGGTGCACCTGTAACACGCCCACAGCTCCAGAGGTGACTATACAAACTGAAGTTCTGGGTCTTGCCTTTTTCTTCTAACAGCAGGCTCCTGCGTGAGCCCCGCTGATGCACAACACCCCCAGTGGGCGTGCTGAGTCTAAAGGGGAAGCCTCCCGCTTGGGAGCCCAGCCCTGCCGACGTGGCCGCAGCGGGCCAAGCGATTTGCAGAACATGGGTTGAACTGAGCTGGTGTTCCTGAGTCTTGGCGGCACCAGGCCAGACAAACCTTTTAAAAACCTGACCTTGAATCCCGCTGTACTCACTGGGACACTTTGACACACTGGCCTGGGGGAAGATGCGTGAGCAATGAGGAGAGGTCAGCTTGCTTCAAGACTCCCTCCACACCCGGGTCAGTCCTGTGTGGGAAACTGACACTCTTCCAGGGTCACCTCACACTCTCCCCACTGTGCAAGAGCAGCTGTGTGTAAACATACATTGACCTACAAATTTTTAACTGCTGACATATTAAACATGACCACAAGCTCTTATTGATCTGCTCACAGTGTGCTGAAGATTTTGATGTTCTAATAATTATATGGCTGGTGTTCGGTTTTTAGTTTCATTATTTTCTATTAGAAATCAAGGTGTCAAGATGCTTTTAAAGGTCATCACAAAACAAATAAACGAGAGCCAAGGGTGAGAGGCTCTTAAACTTAGGAGAAATGCTGGCAAGGGGTGTCCCCGGTGCACCCAAGCGCTACTGAGGCCTCCAGCACCACCTGGTTCGTGGTGACAGTTCTAGACTCGTGCTCTTATCAACTGTTTAAAGGGGCTTTTCTATTGTCATTTTTAAAAATAAAGTGCTAATTCCAGCTGTCACACCACTGCTTGGCAAATTCCTTCTTGCAAGACCAACCAAGTACATCTGATACTGCAATCCAGGAAGTGGCAGATTTTGTTCCCATTTTCAGGTCTGGATGGAGCAACCAAGGGAGGGATGGGAGAGCCTATGCAAATGCTCTACTGTGGGTGCCTGGTGCTCCACAGGGACCCCACAGGAGGTTCACGGGGGAGACACATACCTCTCTCTCGATGTCTTTTTACTGCACTCAGCAGACTGCACATCTACCTCAGCCTACAAAGACTCTGCAACCTACATTTGTGGTTTTCTACTAACTTATTAGAGTAACAAATACATTCTATTAAGTGGTAAGACAGGCATTGATAGCCAAGCAATAGAAATGCTCTACCTATATAACACTCTCACCAAGTCCTCTGTCCCCAAAAGGGGGGAGGGAGGTCACAGTGCTCAGTTCCAAGTGAGGGCAACAACCACTAACGCTACTAGTCTTGCTGGGCACTGACATTCTAGGTTCTGTTGGATCACACATACCTTTTGCAGAGGAGACCAGCCACCAAAAGTGGGTCCCAGCCACAGCCTGCCAGAACCCTGGAGCGGGGGCTGAAGGCAGACACTGACTGCACAGCTCTGCCGCCCTGCCCAGGCTCTGAAGCCCACAGCCATCAAGGCTCGGGGGTCGTGGCTCTGGGACAGGCTCGATCACGCGGCTTCACCGTCAGCCCATCTGGGACTTTCCCACTCACTCCAAGGCACCAGGTTCAAGCCAGGAGGCATAGATCTGAGGGCGCCTCCTTGGAGGGGCTGAACGCCATCACTGCTGAGTGCTTTTTCATAAAATGAGGGCCTGGTCACCATCACTGTGCAAGGGACAAGTGTGTAGAGAGTACCTGCCCGTCTAGTGTGAACTCCAGGCACAACCCACTGTCTGGTCGCTTGAACACCAGCTTCATTTCCTGTCACTCCACTGAGCAGAAACACAGTATATCTTCTGGAACTGGGAACTTGGGATAAGAAAAGGGCAGGTCTGTCTGTTCCCTCTGCTTACACACATAATGTCCCAGTTTGTAGGATCCAGAAAAACAATAACTAGGCCATTTTTTGTTATCGAGTAAATCCTCCCTTGGGGGTAAAGATCTGCCACTTCTGAACACAGGACTAATGCAGCTATAATATAAAACCACCATTTAGTACTGAAATTAAGAACTGTGCCTTCTACCTCTAACAAAATTACAAAGTAAAGGAATCTGGAAAAGAACCTTAAAACTTGCAAAATGTGCATTATACTTACAGGGTAATCATATGTGTGGGCTTTAAATTCACTGGACCCAGCACCTGAATATATGTCGCTGACCCACTTTCAGAGAGTAAGCATGGCGGACGCCCCAACAATTCTTGGGGTCTGTGTCACAATGACATACAGGAATGAACTGATTCTCAGTGTTTCAGGCAGGCGTGCTTAGCTCTAGGAGTGCGAGCTGACTCACTACTCTTTCCCCATCCATCACTGGGACGTCCAACTGTTAGGGGACAAGCATGTTCAAGTATCAGCACAGGGTCGCTCTCTTGCTCTTCAACTGGTCCCCCTGTTCTGTCACACCTGATGACATCAAACAATTGTCCAACATTCTGAGAAGGCAGAAGAGTATCTGCTACTAATGACATTATCTGTAACACTGGTCTTCACAATGCCTACACCACAACTCATGACTTGAATACTGAAAAAAACACATGCCGTCAACCAACGGATAAGCCTCTCTAAGCAGGGAAACATTTACCTGCCACAGTGAAGCTCCGTCACCACTGCAAACCGTCCTGGGTGGCACTCAACACCCCAAGACTGGCCTGGCTCTGTACGACCCCAAGCCCCAGATGCCAATATGCTGTGAGAAACCTTGGCTTGTTTCCTCCTCTTTGCAGCTCTCCAGTGACCCATGGGTGCTGATTCACCTGGACTTCCATGGTACAAACCACACTTTCCTGCTTTGTGACGGGAAAAGGGCCCTGTGCCCATGAACCATTACAACAGGCCCATAAATCAAGACCACAGGGAAGCCTGTTCCCCACTGCTCACATATACTGCTCATTTCAAGTTTAACTCTCTTGCCATGCTAATTAACAACAAACAAATTTAATTATGTTAGACGCTTAAATTCAACCCAAACTTGTCTTTGGAGTTAAAAGACACACCTACATGGAATAGGAAATAATGCTCAGGTTAAAATATTAGTATTTACCTGGACAGAAGAGTACTTTTTCCTTAAAACTAGGATGCAGAAAAGTTCAAAGCTTCTTGACACTCACATGCAAGATAAAACCTGGTCTTGGAGTTTCTGGAGATGGGCCTGCCAAGGTCAGGCTGTGATTTACTCCATAAGGCAAGTTGGCCCTGAAGGTCTTTGGAGCCCTGCACAGTTCTGGGTGGTGGCAAGTCACTGTGTTCTCACAGGGTCTTGAACCCACATGGTTTGAGTCACAGGAACATGCTGGCCCATCTCCAAACGAGGAGAGCTAGGTGCGTGTCCAGCCTGTTTCCAAAGGCCCATGGCAGCAGCCTTCCACTTGGCCTGCAAGCACCAGCAGGTCTTTCCAGTGGAAGCCCCACTAAGAAGGGAAATGTGCTTTTGTTTCTTGAGCTACGGCCAGAAGGAAGGGCAACAGCATGATGTCAGGGCCTATTCCAGCTCTGCGCTTCCCAAGTGCTCATTCAACACCATGCTCACAGGGCAGGGACAGGGGTTCCAAGGTCCAGCTCACCTGAGAAGTGGTTTCCAAGAGGTCCTTTGATTCCAAGAGGTTCTCCCCCACAGAACACCCATTCTCTCGGGAACAGCCCACAAAACACGCCTGGGGAAAGGGTGGACTGTTCTCCATGAAGCCCCAAGGGTGGCATCACGTGATGAAGGTCATCACGCTGTCTCCACACACAGCACCCCAGCCTTGCCACACAGCAACAGTAGTGGACCCGGCTTGTTAAGGACAGTCACTAACACCTTAAAAAAAAAAACACCCGCAAATGAATCATTTTTGCAAGTAAAAGCAGCAGCTAGAAGGAAGAGGGGACATCAAATCTCATTTCCCATGCTTCAGAAAACCATTGTTAGCCGCTAAGAACTGGGGAGTTTATAAATCCAAATACCCTATCCCCACACCCAAAATGTATTTTCTGCTGGTGACTTCAAACACCCCATCACAGAAGAACCCAGGGCTGTATGTCTGCAGTGCCCTTGCTACAAACCATGGACCGAGCAGGAACGGGAAGCAGCTGCCCTGCCTTCTCGCTCAGGCACGGCTTCACACGTATCAAGTGCTCCTCTGTCCCTCGAGTCCCACCATCATCTGACCACACTTACAGGATGTGACAGCAGCGGCCAAGTATTCATTTTTTACACTTTGGGCTCAGAGACATTCCTTTTAGCCATCCCCTTAAAAGCCTCAGCTGATTGTGATGAATTATAGATCAAACACACTAAAGATGGTCTTAAACTTTTAATGCACCCAGACAAGCCCATTCCAACTTGCTTCTTCTAAACAGCCCACAAACCCAGCAGAAAACAGGTAGAGGTGAGACCATGACTTTGACTTTAATTTGAATTTCTCATGGAAATGTTCCTAGGTACCCAGAATAACTGGTAAAGAACTTCTTTCTATTACAACCTTCAAACACAACTGGGTTCCTATCAAAATTTGCCACAAAGACTATCTCCCTTTCCATATATCAAAACAGCCAGAAAACAACAAAATGGAAACAGTACAATGTCCTCCCCTATCAGTAATGACCTTAAATGTAAATGGATTAAATTCTCCAATAAAAATACATAGACTTGTTGAATGGATTAAAAAAAACCCCAAGATCCTGCATGCCACAACGAAGATCCTGTGCAAATTATTAAAAAAAAAGAAAAGAAAAGATAACCTATGGAATCAGAATATTTGCAAACCATTTACCTTACAATGATAAGGGGGTTAATATGACCATAATATATAAAGCACTCATAAAACTCAGTAGCAAAAAACAACTCCACAAATAATCCAATTAAAAGATAGGCAAGGACCCAAACAGACCTGAATAGACATTCATCCAAATAAAATACACACATGACCAACACGTACCTGAGAAGATGCTCAACACCATTCATCAGTGAGGCATCTCAGTTTTACATCTTCTCATGATGTATTTTGGGGCTTGGGTATAAGAAACAGGTAAGATGACACTCAAAATCAATGAGACGTAAATACAAAGGATAAAAATTAAAACAACAAAATGGCTCCTTGTCCTGTGTACAGAGTAGTTACTGCTCTTGGTTATCATTATGCCTTTTTTAAGAACACCAAACCCTATTCTTATAATCCACTGGTTTCAATTTGTGATATGAGGACCTTATCAACCAACCCAAAGGTCCACTACAAATCATAAACAAGCACAGAGAAGGAAAATGGGTTGTTTAGAGTAGAATGCTGGAATGACCACAGACCTCCCCAAAAGTCATGACGATTCTTCGGAACCTACATATGTGGTAACAGCTCTCGTGAGCTCAGTCAGTGAGAACCTCGGGGCCAGGCGCCACCAAGCCTGGGACACCATAACACAGACGTTCAGGTTGGCAAGTAGACTCAGTCCATCCTCGCTGTAAACAGCATGACAACATGACTTGGGACATCCAGGAGACTAAACAGTGATTTATCCTCTTAAAGCCTTAAAAATCACATCAAGTGTACCTTTACTGCTTCACTTGCCAACAAGAGGCACACCTCGGGTTCCACCTGTGAAATCCACACGCTCAGTGACACAGCCCAGACCACGGGCTTCAACAACATTCCAGACCAGCACCTGCAGGACTCAAAAACCACCTGCAACTGCCAAGAACGGAAAGAAGCAAACTAAAGTCACCGACGTCTTAGAGCTCCTTCTACAATGATTTTATTATAAATATGATCTTTTGGAATAAACAAATATTGCATTCAAGACTACCAGCAAACTTGTTCTAAAGTAATAAAAGAGGGGAAAATGGAACCAGGAGCCACTGAGAAGTAGCGATAAATAGCAAAGATGCCTGCACGCCATGCTGAGCGCCGTTCCCCCAAGAAGTGACAGGAGGTTCACAGGGGACATCACATTTCTCAGTAGCCCATTAAGGAAAACAAGCTTCGAGTTTGGTAATTTGCCCTAGTTCTGTAAACTGAACTGCTCCTCTCCTCGGTCCTAGGTAGGAGAACAGGAAGATGATCAGTCTGCAGATGCCAGCGTCAACACGGAAGATCTTGTACTTTGAAACTCTTTGCTCTCGGACCAAACTGTTTACTACTTGCCAGGAGCAATATCAGAGTAGTCCTTCAGCACCCCAGCCAAGTGCTCATTGTGAGTCTTAAACCGTCGCTTTTTCTGTGAGGCAGGCTTTTTCCTTCTTTGAATTGGGGCCTACAGGAAGGTAAAAACAGAAATGACAGCTACTCAGAGCAGTGATATGGGGAGGATTTACAAAAGATGCAGCAAAGAGATGCAGGGTAACCTGTTCTCTGTTCCTCAACCTATCCTCACACACACACACACACACACACACCCCCCTCCCAATACACAGCACATCCCCAACCACAAACACCAGCCAGCGGTTTCCGTTACAGTGAGGTGTGTGTACCTCCACCTGGAAAGAACGGGCTGGCACGACAACTTACCACAACTACGCTAGGCACTAAGTGGGTGAAGAGAGAGGCAGTACTGCTCTTTTGTTTTTCATCTCTGTTATCAGGTTTAAAAAATTTTATCCACCATTAATTACCCATAAATTAAAAACCTGAAGCAAATACAACAAAGAATAGAGACATAGCAAAACTGGGGAGTGAATGGGCACAGAAAGAGTTGTTAGGTATTATTCTCTTTACTGTATCACATAATTTAAAAAAAAAAATCAACAAACTAAGCAATGATAGGAAACCATGAAGTGCTGCAATCACACTAATTCTTAGAGATCACTGGCAATAAATTTTCCCTTTAAAGGAGTCCTAAACTTCACCGAATAAAACACACGCACACACAAAAAAGTCACAAAAAAAACAAGCTACAAGGCATGATGGTGGCCAGGGGCAGGAGGGTGTTAGTGAAATATCCCTCATTCTGGCTTTGTCTCTGGACTGCAGAGAGCTGGTTAGCTGGCACGGGGCAATTCATAAATCTTCATCTGGCTACAAATCCTTCCAAATGAGTGGATCTGGGGCTATCAAGACAGTAAAATCTGGTTCCTAAAGGATCTGAGAGTCATCAAGGACAACTGAGTGTGATCAGCACTAAGGCAAAGTCAGGCACCAGCAAGAAGCGGGTCGGGGGATGAAGATCATGAAGGCCAGGGGGATGGAGCAGGCTCCCGGCAGAAACCAGGAGGACATCACGGGGATACCGGAGGTCCACATGGCAGGCACCGCCAGGACGGGGGCGGGGCAACGGGAGAAGCACTCCCCTTACCCAGGGAGCGCCACCTGAGGGCAAGGAGTACACCAGATGGACCTGAAAGCATCTGACCAAGGTCAGAGGGTTAGGACACGGAGAAAAAACTGGAAGGAAGAACCAGATACATGCTCTTCCGAGAGCTGCACAGGAAGCAGGCTAACAGTTCAAAGGGCACAGCATTACATTCTCTCCTAGAGACTACATACCACTTTCTTTGGTCCGGAGTCCTGCATGGAAGAAATACCCTGTCGCTTCAGATACTCTTCAATTTTCTCCTCGTCCATTGAATCCACGGTGACACTCCTCCACAGTTTCTGAAACTCTGCGCCAACAAGAAGTAGTTACCATACAATGAAAGTGAAAGTGAAGTTGCTCAGTCGTGTCAACTCTCTGCGACCCCATGGACTGTAGCCTACCAGGCTCCTCCCTCCATGGGATTCTCCAGGCAAGAGTACTGGAGTGGGTTGCCATTTCCTTCTCCAGGGGCTCTTCCCGACCCAGGGATCAAACCCAGGCCTCCCGCATTCCAGGCAGACGCTTTAACCTCTGAGCCACCAACAGATGTTTACAAACATCTTGGTGATCAAAATCAGGCTTCCACATTATCTCCTCTCATCTGCATTAGCACATCTGAGATTTCATTATAAAAATGAAGGACGACAGGAACATTCAGATGCTGGACACTGAGCAGCAGAAGGGCCTGGGAACACGAGCTGCATCCCTAGGCCAGATCAGCACTGCTCTATTTTTAGAGTCTATTAATGAAGGGCCATGTGACTGAGGCCTCCCGGCTTTCCTGGGAAGAAAGGCAGTTGACACTCTCCTTTTATCCCCAAAATCAGTTCTCTCCGCTGAAATAGTTCAAATTCCTGCTCATCTCCCATGAGCCCAGTACATCCCACTTCCTTTCCTACAGAAGAGAAACACAGGGAGATGAGGAACCAAAGTTTTATATGAGAGTGAGGAGTTATAACAGCCTATTTGCAAAAGAGCCTTCTGAAATCTGAAATAAACTGGGGATGGGTGACTAAGAGGTCATTAAAGTGAAGGGAGGGAGACTGAGGCAGTAACACTGCTTCTCTCATGCCCTGCAAAACAGGACAAAAACCTTCCTACACCTTGTTCTCAGAGTCCCTTGACCCCTTTGCCACATCACTATTTTTGCAAACAAAAGGGATCACAATTGGGACGTGTCCAGAATGAAACTCATGTGCATCTTAAATTCTGTCCCTAAAGACAGGCCCCTTTCCAAGTGGCACCAGTGGTAAAGGACCCGCCTGCAGATGCAGGAGAACAGTAAACTTAGGTTCAATCCCTGAGTTGGGAAGATCCCCTGGAGAAGGAAATGACAACCTACTCCAGCACTCTTGTCTAGGAAATCCCATGGACAGAGGAGCCTGACTGGCTACAGTCCATAAGGTCGCAAAGAGTTGGACACAACTGAGCATACACGTAACACAGACAGACTCAGACAGCCTGGTTTCACTTCATCATTAACTACTTGCCAACGCACATCATCTACTTGCCAATGCACAAAAAGTTTATGACGGAAAATCCAAAGATGAATGTACTCTGAAAGACTAAAAAAAAAAGCAAAGTTCCCTGGGTGCTGAGGTGAGCCTTCTGCTCAGATCAGGACACACAGCCGCCATCCCTCACGCCTGCCGCAGGATCTGGAGGCCTAATGCAGGCAGCGCCAGTGCCAGCACCGCCCCACCTGCCACTCTCACCGCAGAGCCCTCAGCCTTCAGGTGGACCGTGGGTACAGTCCATTCACAAGCTGTAAATAAAATCAGCACACAATACCACTGGACCAGACTATTCTCTTTCCTGTCTCAATACAAACCACATGAAGCCAACGACGCCCTAATAGCTGGGGTGCCAGTGATATTTAAGAAATCTGTCTGGAAAAAACTTTGGTTGTTGACAATGACCAAATGCAAAAATGACAGTCCACTACAAAGAATTCAACTTAGGCACAAACTGTTTTTGGGTTTTTCCTGCTCATTTTTTAAAATATTATTTGGTCACACGAGGTCTTGGTTGTGGCACTCGGGATCTTTAGTTGCAGCATGCACACCATTAGCTGCGGCCAGTGGGGTCTAGTTCCCTGATCAGGGATAGAACCTGGGCCCCTGCATTAGGAGCGCAGAGTCTTAGCCACTGGACCACCTGGGAAGTCCCCAATCTGAGCACAAAGTTATTTCAATACAAAACATCTCTAAATAAAAATATTCTGTATTTCTATAGATACATTAGGGACTCATTCTCTTATATGTTCCCTGAACTTCCATCGGCATAGATTTCAGAAACCACTTAACAGAGGGCAATTATTTGTTCGCATGACTTTCTCAGCCTCTTGAAGCTCCTTGGGAGGGGGATTCTATTTCATAAGTTTTCCGCTATGGTTGGCGCTGAACTTACTTATTAGCACATCCTCAACAATCTGACCACTGAGAGTATGAAATGCTATTGTCTGGGCATCAGAGAGTATCTGTTTTCCTTTTACATTTTTTAAACCTCAGTTGCATCATTAGTATACCCAATTCCAGTATGTGCTTTGACCCCGTTTTTCCTAATGTTAACACTATATAACCTTAACAAAACTATTTAAACTAATACAAGCCTATTAACTAAGCCATAGACCTTATTCTCCCATCCAGCTTTAGCAGCAACATCCCCATCCTGGCCCAGGATCCCACTGTGTTTAGCTGCTGTCTCCTTGCTCCAGGCTCTAAGTACATGCCCAGTCTCTCTGCTCATCTCTCAGGACCAAGACACCTCAGAGGAGTTCCGATAGTTATTTTATAAAATGCCCACATTGATGTGGGGTTGTCTGATGTTTCCTCATGATTAAACTGAGGTTCTACCTTCTGGCCAAGAACATCACAGAGAAGATACTGTGCCCTTTTCAGGGCCTAATAACATCAAGGGTCCATGATGTCCATATGTCTTTTTACTGGGGCTATTAGACTGATTGCTGGTTAAGGTGGTGTCTCTCAGATTTTTCCACCATGAAGCTATTATTTGTCCCTCTGTAATAAATAGGCATCCCCTGGAGAGATCCACTAAGACTATGCAAACTTACTGCTTCTCTGCATACTTTAGCTCACTAATTTCAGCAAGTGTTAATTGTGGATTTGCTTAAAGGCACGTTATTTTCATCATTCCTTTCATACATATGGATTAGAATTCCACTGTAAGGGAGGAGACTATTCTCGATCCAATCTATTTAATTAACTTAGTATGGATTTATGGATATTTATTTTACTTCACTTCAATGGATTATAATTCATTACTATCAGTTACTTTGCTCTTCAAATATCCTGGCTTTGGATATTGAGTCCCTCCAAATTGTTCCTGTGTCTTTTTGACTTGTCCCTTTTTTGTTACTTGTTTTGGGATTTTTTTGAGCACTTGCTCAATTTCTGATACCAAAGCATGTTTCAAGCTCAGCTTGCATTTCCCCAAACTTGGAATCAAGGAGTCCTGACTCCTTTTACTGGAGAATAGTACTGTGAAACCAAGATCGAAGCAACCTGTTTTCTTTTTCTAGCAATCATTTTTCTTGTTTTGAAAACAGCAAATAATTACAGGACATCAAATTTAAAGACAAATGATTTGTTTCAGATTATTTCCAAGTATTATGAAAGTCAGTCAAGATCTATATTATATGGGTAAGTAAAATAGGAACTGTTTTAAAATGTGCTGTATTTTAACAGAAAAGAAGAAAACAGGCTAGAATTCAGAACTCAAATTTGACCCTTTCAATGGAAGGGAGCCCTGTCCTACCTTGAAGCTAAGATTGAAAACTGTATTACAGAAAGTATGCCAGGAAGGAGAATAAACAAGCAAATTCTTTAATAAGGTTTTGCTTAAATTCCCAAATAACTCTTTGGCTGCACCCAAAGCTTTCCTGTGACACACAAAAGCAGCAGAATACAGTATGGAGCCACATGGCCCGTGTGTGGAACCCAAGGAACCCATCTGTCTATGTCCTCAGATGGTAAAGAATCTGCCTACAATGTAGGAGACCTGGGTTCGATCCCTTGGTCAGGAAGAGCCCCTGGAGAAAGAAATGGCAACCCACTCCAGTATTCTTGCTTGGAGATTCCATGAACAGAGGAGCCTGGTGGGCTACAGTCCATGGAATCAACAAAGGGTCAGACATGACTGTGTGACTAATGTGCGCGCGCGTGCGCACGCGCACACACACACACACACACACACACGAGGGAGGTTACTTAACCTCTCTGCCTCAGTTTTCTGATTTGTAAAACTGGGATAATATATACTTCACAGAGTTGTGGCAATTAAATGGGTTTATATAAAGCACTGAGTTTAATGCCCACAAAGGAAAAAGCACTATCTATCTCTCTGTTACCATTATCATCTGACGCTGATCATTTATTTCTGAGTGCTAATGCCTTTAAGGAAAGAATGACACATCTGAGCTCTACCCATGTTGTTGGGCATGTCAGCTCTTCGTTCCTTTTTATTTCAAAATTGTATCCACTGTAAGGATGTACCACACTTGGGAGCAACAAAGGGACAAGTTAAAGGGCACTTGAGTTTCCAGATTTTGGAGGAAATGAATAAAATTGATATGCACATGGATTTTGAGCAAACCTGGGTAAAAACCTGAGTAGGATGACTGGGTCATGCAGTTACACATATCATAATGCAAATGCAAAAATAAAAACAACACTGGACACACATCTCACACTATATGCAAAAATTAATTCAAAATGATAAAAAAATCTAAATGTTAAGAGCTAAAACCGTAACTCCCTAAAGAAAAAACAGGAGTAAATCTTTGTGTTGTTGGATAAGGAAACGGTTTTTTAGATATGACATCAAAAACACAAGCAACAAAAGACAAAATGTTATCTCATCAAAATAAAAAACTTTTGTATCACAAAAGATACAAGATAGTAAAGAGACAATCCACAGAATGGAAGAAAATATTCACAAAGTATAAATTTTCTAAGAGACTTGTATCCATAATAAAGAACTCTCAAATTCTGTAATTTAAAAAAGTTTAAAACGGACAAAGAACTTCAACAGACATTTTCCAAAAGACAATAAACAAGAATTGATGCTTTTGAACTGTGGTGTTGGCGAAGACTCTTGGGAGTCCCTTGGACTGCAAGGAGATCCAACCAGTCCATTCTGAAGGAGATCAGTCCTGGGTGTTCACTGGAAGGACTGATGCTAAAGCTGAAACTCCAATACTTCGGCCACCTCACGCGAAGAGCTGACTCATCGGAAAAGATCCTGATGCTGGGAGGGATTGGGGGCAGGAGGAGAAGGGGACGACAGAAGATGAGATGGCTGGATGGCATCACCGACTCGACGGACATGAGTTTGAGTGAACTCCGGGAGCTGGTGATGCACAGGGAGGCCTGGCGTGCTGCGATTCATGAGGTTGCAAAGAGTCGGACATGACTGAATCACTTTGTTGTACACCTGAAACTAACACTGTAAATGAACTATACTCCAATAAAAAATTTAAATAAATTTAATAATAAATAATATATAAATGGCCATTGAGCACATGAAAAGATGATCTTTAGAAAAATGCACATCAAAACCACAAAATTCCATTTCACTAAATGGTATCTTAAATAGCTCAACTCAGTGTTGGCAAGGATATGGAGAAACTGGAACCCTCGTGCACTGCCAATGGGAATGTAAAACAAGGCAGCCACTTTGCAAAACAGTATGGCAACTGCTCATAAGTTAGCCCTTGGAATTACCACATGTTCCAGCAATTCCACTCCTATACTTAAAGGAAAAATTATGGCCACACAAAAACTTGTACATGAATGTTCACAGTAGCATTGATCACAATAGCCATAAAGTAGAAACAACTCAAATGTCCATCATGAATGCATGAATAAAGTGTTATATCCAAATGTAATGTTTTTTTTCCTAGTGTTTTTTTTTTTGGTAATGTTCTTTTTAATGTAAGCATTTAATGCTCTATTTCACTTTAAGCACTGCTGCAGCCGCATCCCATGAATTTTGATACGTTGTGCTTTCACTTCCATTTAATTCGACATACTTTTTTTTTTAAACTTCCCCTGTGATTTCCTCCTTGAACCATGAGTTATTTAAGTGTGTTATTTGATTTCCAAATATTTTGGCGAGTTTCCAAATATAGCTGATTTCCAGTTTGATTCCATTATGACCCAAGCACATCCTTTGTTTCAATTCTTTTAAATTCATTTAAGGTTCTACGATAAATACCATCTGTCTTGGTGAGTATTCCAAGTGCACTGGAAAACATATATACTCTATTGTCAGGGTCATCTTGTTTTATAATAAATGTCAATTAGGCAAGTTGGTTAATAGAGTTAAGATTTTATATACTAATTTTCCATCTATTTGTTCAATGGCTGAGAGGAATGCTATGAACTTTAATCTTAATGATAGGTTTGTCTATTTCTCCTTTCACTTGTGTCTATTTTTAATTCATATACTTTAAACATTTTTATGATTCTACTTTTTTTTTCTTTATTGAGATAAGTGTAATTGACATAATACTGCATTAGTTTCAGATATATAATGATTTGATATATATATAGTGAGAAGATTACCACAGTAAGTTTAGTTGACATAATTTTTTTCCTGTGATGAGAACTTTTAAGATCTTCTCTCTTAGCTTTCAAATGTACAACATGGTATTGTTAACTACAGTTACTTTTTAAAAAATGGTTTTAGTGGTTGTCCTAGGGTTTACAATACACACCTTGAGTTAACCAGAGACTGACTTCAATTAAATTGTCCCAGATCACACGTGAAGATGTATAACAGCACCCTTCCTGACCTGTGGTGACCGTCAAAAACTTCATTTTTACATATGCTCTAAACACAAATTTCTCTCTTAATAGTCTGCTTTATAGTTAGCTATCTTTCAGAGTGATAAAAAATTTTTTAATAAGACAAGCGTGAATTTTAAAATTGTTTTTCATTTATTCCAGCTTTAGCACATTTTCCTATACATATCCAAGTTTCTGTCTAGTATCATACCCCTTCTGCCCGAGGACTTCTGGCAATGCAAGTCTGATGTCAAGGAATTCTCTCAGTTTCTGTGATACTGAGAGAATATTCCTCTGAGACAGGACTTCGCTTTTTAAAGATCACTTTGACTGCAGATGCAATTCTGGGTTGAAAACTTCTTTCCCTTTTAGCACTTAAAACATGTCACAACACTGTGCTTTGGTTTGCATAAGGTCAAATGACAAGTGTGCACTAGTTCTTTTTTTCCTTTGTAATGAGCTTTTGCCTCTCCTTCAGGTATTTTCTCTTCACCATCCGTTGTCAGCATTTTGAATGTGATATGCCTAGATGTTTTTCTGTCATTTGTTTCTTTTGGGAGGGATTATCTTGCATCCTGTTCTCTGAGCTTCCTGGACTTTTGTTTTGGTGCCTATCTTTAATTTGGGGGCAGGGGTATCCCTTGTAGTTCAGCTGATTAAGAATCCACCTGCAATGCAGGAGACTCCAGTACCATTCCTGAGTTGGGAAGATCTGCTGGAGAAGGGATAGGCTACACACTCCAGTATTCTTGGGCTTCCCTGGTGGCTCAGCGGGTAAAGAATCCACCTGCAATGCGGGAGACCTGGGTTGGGAAGATCCCCTGGAGAAGGGAACTGGCTACCCACTCCAGTGTTCTGGCCTGGAGAAGGCCATGGAGTCACAAAGAGTCAGACACAACTGAGTGAATTTCACTTTCATCTTTAATTTTAGAAAATACTTGGCCATTATTTCTTCTACCTCATTCTCTTTCTGAGATTTTAATTATACATTCAGGCCACTGATGTTATCTCACAGTTAATGGAGACTCTGCTGTATTTCTTCCCATTTGTCTCTGTGCATTTCAGTTTAATTTGTACTGGCCTATCTTGCAGTTTGGGCTCTCCCAGGGGCTCAGTGGTAAAGAATCCGCCTGCAATGCATCAGCCGCAGGAAACATGAATTCGATCCCTGTGTATGAAATAGCAACCTTTGAGGAGGAAATAGCAACCCACTCCAGTATTCTTGCCTGGAGGATTCCATGGACAGAGGAGCCTGGTGAGCTACAGTCCATGGGGTCACAAAGAGTTGGACACAACTGAACATGCACGCAGAAGCAGCATCTTGCAGGTTATAGATTCTTTCTTTGGTTATGCCAAGCTGACTGATGAGTTTACAGAAGGCATTCTCTGTCTCTGTTACTGTGCTTTTCATTTCTAGAATTTATTTGATTTTCTTATAATGTCTATCTCTCTGCTGAAATATCCTACCTGATCATGCATGTGCTCTGTTTCATATCAACCAGAGTTATTTTAAATTTCAAGTCTGACAGTCTCAATACCCGTGTCCTCAAAATTTGGTTCTATTAACTCTCTTCTCTCAAAAGCGCTTTGTTTTTCCTTGCTTCTTTTTATGCCTCACCTCATAATTTTTTAATAGCAGAATACCCTCTAGAGAACAGCTGAGACTGAGGTTAATAGTTTTGTGCCGGGATTTGGGCACGCCTTTCCCTCTGCTACCCCTTCAGCGTGTGGAGGTCGAGGCAGTCTATGATGAGAACATGAACTTGGTTTGAAATCTGTCGCTGCTATGGTTACCCATAATGCACCACAGGCTCCAAATTCCTCCAGCCATACCCTGCATTCAGTGGAAAGACCGCTTTGCCAGAGGGTTTTGCCTCAGTGTCTACTCAACCTGCTCTTTTAGGTCTTCCCTTAATGCTATAACCCTGGTTGGCCTGTCAGCCTCCATGCTCTTGCGACTCTCACAGAATTCCACTGCTACCTGTTTCTGCACATCTGTCAGCCTGGGGTGGGAGTTCTGATATTCTAATTAAGCCTCGGCCTCAGACAAGCCCTGCGTCCCATGTTACCTAAACGGGGTCTCCTCAGTGTTCCTGCCTTGACCTCTGTCAAATTTTAGGTCCAGCATATATTTCGGCCTTTCCCTTGAGTAGATGTTCACTCCCAAGTGTCTGCAGCCTCAAGGGTTCTACAGTCTCTCGCTAGCCTACACTAAGCCTTTAGCAGTTCATTAAACATTTTAAAACTGAATTCTTCTCACCAGTATTCACATTCTCAGTATTCATGTCCCAGGTGTACAAGTGTTTGTAGCCCATCTTTTCTTGGTGTCTGTCTTTCCTTCAATTTCAGGTTAGGTGGCTGCCCTGCACCTCAGCTCTCTGATGGAGTCAGAAGTTGCTCAATCATGTCCGACTCTCTGCAACCCCATTGACCATATAGTCCATGGAATTCTCCAGGCCAGGATACTGGAGTGGGTAGCCTTTCCCTTCTCCAGGGGAGCTTCCCAACCCAGGGATCAAACCCAGCTCTCCCGCATTGCAGGCGCATCCTTTACCAGCTGAGCCACAAGGGAAGCCCAAGAATATTGGAGTAGGTAGCCTATCCCTTCTCCAGGGGAACTTCATGACCCAGGAATTGAACCAGGGTCTCCTGCATTGCAGGCGGATTCTTTACCAACTGAGGTATCAGGGAAGGCCCCTGATGGAGTCAAGAAAACTATAAATGTGTAGCTGTCTAGGGTTTGTTGTTGTTCCAAGACTGGGAACAGTGCTTCCTCCATTCTAAGTGAACGCTGCAAGCCCCAGCTATCTCCTTTTTAGCCAAACTTGAAGAACAATGTGACTACCACAACTAGGTCTGATCACAACAGGGACATATGAGAAAAAACAGCTTCAAACTTCCACGTCAGCAATAAAAACATCTAATTCCAAGAAAGCACACAAAATCGTTTTAAAATGTGTATCATAACTGGGATTTTACGTGCCAACTTTTACCATAGCTGAAAGAATTATGTAACACACACACATATATGTAACACACACATGAACAGTTCTGATATTTTAAATGTGACTTGCTAAATTCTAACTATCAACATGTACAAACTGCACTCACTTATTTAGAATAAGTAACACATGATATAACTGTATAACAGCTATACTGTGGACTTCTCTGTATAAAAAAAAGGATAAAAAATACATATAATAAAAACACTTTTCATCCAACGTTAAATTTCATTCAGTTCACTTTTTACCAAGCCTATGTTTGCCAGGATTTGCAAAATTTCAGCTTCTTGAAGACAAACTACTTTGACTTTGTACCTGACATGTACAGAGCTTATATACTTCACGGCACTCACGACACGACGACAGACACTATGACAGTAATGGTTGGGAAAGCCAATCTTTGTTAATGTACCACCAAAAAGAATATACAATGCTACATTTACATTTTTCAAAGTACAACAGAATTGAAAGTACATTAAAACAAAATGTAACTACTTCCTTTTACTAAAAGAAACATCACTTGAGCTGTATTCAGAGGAAAATACCTGAATAAAAACTCTTCAATGTGTTTGTTTCAATAAGACATTTCTACTTTAATCCTTGGCGTTCCTTAGCTCAGTGCTAGTGCAGTATTTAAATAATACATCTACTATGGAAATGTATTACAGCTGCATAAATACTTAAAATGAACACTGGAAGGCAGGGCCTAAAATAGAGACAGCATCTCACAGGATTCCAAATTTAATTACTTTTTAATGTATGTAGGGACAGAAAATGCTCAGATTTTCTGTCATAGGTACAAAAAATAAAATAAACTGGTATAAATTTTATTAAAATCATTGCAAGAAAAGAAAAATTAAAATCAAGATAATCTTTATGTTCTGTTGAGTCTGGCAAAGTCAACTAAAAACATCCAGTATTGGTGAAGGTAAAGAAATGGAAACCTCTGCATAAAAACTGGTCTCCCAAAATAGGTTGGGCAATAGGCAGGCTACTGAAATTTTTTCAAGTATGCCTTATCTTTTGTCTCATCAATTATACTTTAAGAAAACAAAATAACATAACTAGGCAAATATATTTATGTACAAGGATTGAGCATTATTTATAAAGCTTATAATAGCACATAGCAAAAAAATTAAATTTCTCTCTGTGGAGCATCAGAAAAAGTGTTTTAAAGTGTAGTCATACCTGGAATACCATATAGCTATTAGAAAATGAACTAAGACAGCATCAGGGCCCCAGGGAGAGTGGCTGGCCACTGGGAGGAATCCTGGATTCTAAGGATAAAGTTGAAATTGCTGATGCTTCCAGGCAGAAAAGAACAATTTACTGGCAATTGGAAGGAACAACCAGATTGTCATCGGACTTCCTCCAAGGAACACCACCTAACATTACATCAGTGCCACAGATCAGCAACTCCAACTAACTGCTAAACTGACTTGGTTTCTTTGCTGTCTGTATAGCTCAGTTGGTAAAGAATTCGCCTGCAATGCAGGAGATCCTACTTCAATTACTGGGTCAGGAAGATCCACTGGAAAAGGGATAGGCTACCCAGTCCAGTATTCTTGGGCTTCCCTTGTGGCTCAGCTGGTAAAGAATCTGCCCGCAATGCAGGAGACCTGGGTTGGGAAGATCCGCTGGAGAAGGGAAAGGCTACCCACTCCAGTATTCTGACCTGGAGAATTCCATGAACCATATAGTTCATGGAGTCGCAAAAAGTCAGACACGACTGAGCAACTTTCACTCACTTCACTAACCAACTGCCAAGCCACAGATTCACTGAGTTAAGATTAAACCACCAAGTACTTTGGTACTACTTTATATTTTTAATGCTGCTAATAGTAGCTAACCTGATGTTCCTATTATTCTTACTATGTGCCAGGTTCCATTCCAAGCTCTAAGCATTTTGATTTACATTTACTCATTTAAGCCTCATAAGGACCACAGATGAACAGACACCACTATTCCTGTTTTATACAGGACTGGCTCAAAAGATCAATCAAGTTTTTCCATAGCATCTTGCAGAAAACCCAAACAAACTTTCTGGCCAACCCAACAGATAAGAAATCTCAGACAGAGCATCTGTTCACTAGTAAGGAGCAGAGCCAAGATTTACACCAACAGATCAATTACTCAGCCCACCCTCTTGACCTCTGCATTTATACTGCCGCTAAATGAGTAAGATTCTGACTTAAGGAAATAAGCACCTCTGTGAAATAAATCACATACCAAGGTTCATCTACTCTGGGTTCACTTATCTATTTAATGTTTTAAATTACCACACAACAGACTCTCTCGGTACTTAGGCTGTATCTCATTTTTGGACATCTGCTTCTATCATAGGACGAATGGTGAGTCTTCAGTGTGACTGGAAAGCTTGCTCACTCAAGACGTCCTCTCTACAGCTAAGGCTGCCACCTAGTGGGCTAACACAAATAACCTCATCAGCACAAAACAAAACATTTTGAGAAATAAAATACAAAAGAAGAGACAGATGGACAGTGAGAAAGACAGATGTTAAAATATGCATCGCTTTTCAATAAATCTTCTGTGGAAACACATAATGTAAGTCAGTAAGAGAAAACCTCAGTTTTTAAAATTAAGTGCTTTAGGCAACACCAACACTTTGAACTAATGGGCATCTACCCCGGGAGCCCTGTGGTGGCTGTGACCCCCAGGCCCCTGCAGCACTGTATGAGCGCCGCAGGGACGTGCTGTGTGGCATGCTGTACCATAACACGTGTACCCGTGTTATTCCTCCTCCTGCCTGCGCTCAAGGACAGAAATCTTATTCAACTTTGCTATCTTTGCTATCACTGAATGTGCTGAAGAACACATGAAAAGAAGCTTGAAGACAACATATTGTAGCATTTCTGTTTTATAAATGTAAACTATACCTTTAATATAATTCTCAACCTGGGCAATTCCACTCTTCAGGGAACCGCTGGTAATGTCTGGATACATTTTTGGGACTCACACTGTGGGGGAAAGTCTGCTACTGGCACCAAGAGCAGCCTGGGATGCTGCTAATCATCCCACAATGCACAGTGACAGTTGTGACCCCAAAGAAGTATCCAGCTCCAAATGTCAACACTGCCAAGGTTGAAAAATCCTGCTTCCTCCCAACCATCTTTAGTAAAAAGTATACAGATTAATGATAAATATAAATTTATAATAAACTGATAACACCACTAATAACTAATAAAAGATGATACCACTCTAATGGCAAAAAGCAAAGAAGAACTAAAGAGCTTCTTAACAAGGGTGAAAGAAGAGTGTGAAAAAGTCAGCTTAAAACTCAATGTTAAAAAAACTAAGATCATGGCATCCTGATCATGGCACACTTCATGGCAAATAGAAGGGGAAAAGGTGGAAGCAGTGACAGATTTCCTCTTCTTGAGCTCTAAAATCACTCCAGATGGTGACTGCAGCCATGAAATTAGAAGACTATTGCTTCTTGGCAGCAAAGCTATGACAAACAAAAGCTATGAAAGTGTGTTAAAAAGCAAAGACATCTCTTTGCCGACAAAGGTCTGCATAGTCAAGGCCTACGGTTTTTCCAGTAGTCATGTACAGAAGTGAGAGCTGGACAGTAAAGAAAGCAGAGCGTCGAAGAATTGATGCTTTCAAACTGTGGTGCTGGAGAACTCTTGAGAGTCCCTTGGACAGCAAGATCAAACTACTCAATCCTAAGGGAAAGCATCCTTGAATACTCTTTGGAAGGACTTAGCTGAAGCTCCAATACTTTAGCCACCTGATTCTAATAGCTGACTCATTGGACAAGATCTTGATGCTGGAAAAGACTGAAGGCAGAAGGAGAAGGTGAGAGGGTGAGACAGATGGCATCACCGACTCAACAGACATGAACTTGGACAAACTCAGAGATGGTGAGGGACAGGGAAGCCTGGTGTGCTGCAGTCCATGGGACTGCGAAGAGTTGGACACGACTTGGCGACTGAACAACAAAATAAACTGAGCTAGAACCCAACTCTGGTTTACATATATAAGGTATTTCTTACATTGGTTAAGTACACACTTGATTTTTTAGGAATATATGGTACATAATGTATATGAATATACTATGATTAACCTTTGTATATCACAGAAAAGCTATACTTTGTATGAATTTTTTTAGAACTTTACCAAGAATTTTTATCACTTCAGGAAAATACCAAATATGAATGGTATTTTCATAAATATATCACACATTTATTGAATCAAATAAATCATACATTAGTTCACTTGTAGCTATACATTCAGTGGTTAATTCTACATAAAAATATAAACAACTACTTCATTTATATTCTAGTCTGTATAAAAAACAGTCCACTGAACCTGATTAAATAATTAAAAATTTCTCCAGCGTTTGCTGTTTTCTACCTGAGAGATCTCTCCCTGCACAACTGCATGCGTGGGCACTGTCCTAACACTTCACCAGGCTGGCTCCAGCTCATTCTTCATCTTTTTTCCCCACAGTGGTCTTTTCTAAGCTCCACCCTTCCTATTATTTTACTAGCTCAGCACGTACCTTATTGAATTCCTTCCTAGCATTTGATACACTCTGCAATCACTTTTTATTTTGTGTGATATCATCTCTTTTCTGCTTCAGAATATAAGTAAGCTCCATGAAGGCTAAAACTACCTATGTTGTTCACCACTGCACCCCCTACATTAGCAAAATGACCAAAGAACGCAATAGGAAATCAGTATTTGTTGAAAAATGGATTCATGAATAAATGATAACAGACTGTAACAAAATTCTCATAATCTATCAACTAGAGAGTAAAAAGAAAATGAAGTTGATAAACTGATACCAAGAATAAGCAAACTACTTAAAGATGTAAGGAGAAATACTTTATATATGAATAACCAAAAATAAACTATACAATTTCCAAATAAATAATGGTGAGGATACATCAGATAACAAAAATGGTAAATACAAAATGACACTCACAACTGGTTCAGAAAGTTAAGACTAACTATATGCCATCTACAAAGGAAGTACCTAAAACAAAAGAACGCAGGTACAAAGTAAGTATTGATTTTGAAGAAAAAGACAAATTACCAAGACTGATTCACAAGACAGAATACTTAAAGAAGGACATAATGAAAGAAGATTGTAAGAATGTCTAAAAAAGCATGCTAGATACATTCACAGGTGTATGCTTTCAAACCATCTTTAAGGAATCCAATATTCTCCTAAAGAAAGGTAAGGAGGAAAGGCAGCGAAGGGAGGAAAAACTCTTCTTCCCTTTTCTGAATCCAGCATTATACCCATACCAAACCGTAAGAAAACAAACACGCAGAAGAAAAAAGCAAAAATCCTTAAATACATTAGTAAGAAAAGAACACACAAATACATAAACCAAACAAGTATTACTCTAGGACTAAAAGGATGGTTCAATACTGAGAAATCTAGTAATGTATTTCACCAATGGCAGTAAAAAATAATTTACTGTTAAACTTCCTAATAGCTTCCTAAATTATATGTATTTCATTAATATAAAATACATTATTATAAATTATATGTATTTTATTATTATAAAATACATATACATATCCCACTGTATAAGGGTTTTAAGAATATTTGCTGCAGCAACATTAAATGTTTGAAAATACATCTATCAATCAGACACATCTATAAAATTAAATACTAAATAGTCACACAGCATCACAAAATACTTGCAGTACAGAGAAAATAAACTGGAAAATTTTACAGAACTTGTATCTAAAAATATATCTAACAAGCACATATAATCTGTGGGGTGGGGGTGGGGGGTAGTTAAAATCCTTATTTTGCCTTTACAGACAAATAATGAGGTGATGGGAAGAGTTTAAGCCAGCAGAGGCCATAAAACACAGCAAATGAAAAGAGGTTAACACTAGGGAGCAGAACTCTACGTAAAAGGCACGAAGCAGGAAAAGGCTGAGCAAAGTTAAAACAACGGTATCCAGAGAAAGCACACACGAGGCACAGAAAAATCACAATCCAATATAAGGACCAGGGTGACAGCTACTACTGAGTCCTAAGTGCACTGCCTACAATGTTTCCAATAAAACACGATCAAGAAACCCTACAATTTCAGGCTATTTCTTTCTCTTGACATACAGAATTTTATTTAGAAACTGTTTAAAGTAGGAAAAAACCCTGTCAAGAAGGAGCAGGTAGAAAATGCGTTCCCAATAAAATGGAATTCTAGGGCAACGGAAGTCTAAAAGGTCACAAAAGAGAAACAGCACCACTGTTATTTGAATAATGGCTAGTTGCTTGCATTTTCTGGCACTGTTAATCACTAAATCTGGATTTTCCTCTGAATGCCACACAGAGCATGCACTACGCAACAAATTTATCATAAAATACCTGCTTGCTACACACATGTCATGACAGGCTACCACCAGAAACAAGACAAACACATTTCAGGCTATTCTTACAGAACTACTGCGATCTCTCTCCTGTCAAACACGTGCTGTGCTTATTAGTTGCTCAGTTGTGTCCCCACCCTTTGTGACCCATGGACTGTAGCCCACTAGGCTCCTCGGTCCACAGGGATTCTCCAGGCAAGAATACTGGAGTGGGTTGCCATGCCCTCCTCCAGGGAATCTTCCTGGCCCAGGGATCAAGCCCAAGTCTCTCTCGCATTGCAGGTGAATTCTTCACCATCTGAGCCACGAGGGAAGCTCAAGAACACTAGAATGGGTAGCCTTACCCTTCTCCAGTGGATTTTCCTGACCCAAGAATCGAACCAGGGTCTCCTGCAATGCAGGTGGATTCTTTACCAGCTGAGCTACCAGGGAAGCCCCCCAAACCAAACACTTGCTTAAACATCTACTTCCAGAACAGATATGCTACACTATACTGCCATCTAGAGAGCAGAACTAATTAATACTACATATTCTCTCTGAGAAAGTTGATGTTGTTGAAAGTTGGATGTGGTCAAACAGGAGATAGCAAAAGTGAACATGGACATTTTAGAAATCAGTGAACTAAAATGGGCGGGAAGGGGCAGATTTAATTCAGATGACCATTATATCTACTACTGTGGAAAAGAATCCCTTAGAAGGAATGGTGTAGCCCTCACAGTCAACAAAGGAATCCAAAACACAGTACTTGGCTGCAATCTCAAAAATGACAGAATGATCTTGGTTAGTCTTGAAGGCAAACCATTCAATGTCACAGTAATCCAAGTCTATGCCCGAACCACTAACGCCGAAGAAGATGAAGTTGAATGATTCTATAAGGACCTACAAGACCTCCCAGAACTAACAGCAAAAAGGATATCCTTTTGATCATATGAGACTGGAATGCAAAAGTAGGAAGTCAAGAGAATAGCTGGAGTAACAGACAAGTTTGGCCTTGGAGTCCAAAATAATGCAGGGCAAAGGCTAACAGCTTTGCCAATAGAATGTATTGGTCATAGAAAACAAAACAACAGAGGACTGCTGTGGACATCACCAGATGGTCAGTACTGAAATCAGACTGATTATATATATTCTTTGCAGCTGAAGATGGAGAAGATCTATACAGTCAGCAAAAACAAGAGCTTACTATGGCTCAGATCACCAGTTCCTTATCATAAAATTCAGGCTCAAATTGAAGAAAGTAGAGAAAAACATTAGGCCATTCAGGTATGCCCTAAATCAAATTCCTTATGATCATACAGTAGAAGTGACAAATAGATTCACAGGACTAGATATGGTAGACAAAGTGTCTGAAGAACTATGGACGTAGGTTTGGAATATTGTATAGCAGGTGGTGACCAAATCCATCGATAAGAAAAAGAAATGCAAGAAGGCAAAGTGGTTGAGGAAGCATTATAAACACCTGAGAAAGGGAGAGAAGCAAAAGGCAAAGGAGAAAGGGAAAGATATACCCTAATGAATGCAGAGTCCCAGAGTAAAACAAGGAGAGACAGGAAAACCTTAAGTGAACAATGCAAAGAAGTAGAGAAAAACAACAGAATGGAAAAGATTAGAGATCTCTTTTAGAAAATTGGACATACCAAGGCAACATTTCATGCAAAGATGGGTACAATAAAGGACAGAAACAGTATGGACCTAACAGAAGCAGAAGAGATTAAGAAGAGGTGGCAAGAATACACAGAGGAACTATACAAAATAGCTCTTAATGACCCAGATAACAATAGTGTGATCACTTACCTAGAGCCAGACATCCTGGAGTTCAAAGTCAAGTGGGCCTTAGGAAGCATTGCTATGAACAAAACTACTGGAGGTGATTGAATTCCAGCTGAGCTATTTCAAATCCTAAAAGACAGTGTTGTTAAGCTGCTGCACTCAATATGCCAACAAATTTGGAAAACTCAGAGCAATGGCCACAAGTCTGGGAAAGATAAGTTTTTATTTCAACTCCAAAGAAAAGCAATGCCAAAGAATGCTCAAATTATTGCAAATTACACTCATTTCACATGCTAGCAAGATTATGCTCAGAATCTTTCAAGCTAGGCTTCAGTAATATGTGAGCCGAGAACATCCAGATGTACAAGCTGGATTTAGATATGGCAGAGGAACCAGAGATCAAATTGCCAACATACACTGGATCATTAAATAAGCAAAGGGAATTTTTAAAAAATCTACTTCTGTTTCATTGACTATGCTAAAGCCTTTGATTGAGTGGATCACAACAAACTGGAATATTCTTGAAGAAATGGGAATACCACACCGTCTTATCTGTCTCCTAAGAAACCTGCACGCAGGACAAGAAGCAACAGTTAGAACTGGACATGGAACAACGGACTGGTTCAAAACTGGGAAATGAGTACATCAGGTTGTGTACTGTCACCCCGCTTATTTAACTTATACGCAGAGTACATCATATGAAATGCTGGGCTGGATGACTTACAAGCTGGAATCAAGACTGCCAGGGGAAATATCAACAACCTCAGCTATGCAGATGACATCACTCTAGTGGCAGAAAGTGAAGAAGAACTAAAGAACCTCTTGATGAAGGTCAAAGACGAGAGTGAAAAAAGCTGGCTTAAAATTCAACATTCAGAAAACAAAGATTATGGCATTCAGTCCCATCACTTCATGGCAAATAGATGGGGAAAAAGTGGAAACAGTGTCAGATTTCATTTTCTTGGGCTCTAAAATCACTGCCAATGGTAACTGCAGCCACAAAATTAAAAGATGCTTGCTTCCTGGAAAAAAACCTATATAAACTCTAGACAGTGTATTAAAAAACAGAGACATCGCTTTGCAGACAAAGGTCCATACAGTAAAAGCTATGGTTTTTCCAGTTGTCATGTATGGATGTGAGACTTGGACCATGAAGAAAGCTGAGTTCCAAAGAATTGATGCTTTTGAACTGTGGTGTTGGAGAAGACTCTTGAGAGTCCCTTGGACTGCAAGGAGATCCAACCAGTCAATCCTAAAGGAGATCAGTCCTGAATATTCACTGGAAGGACTGATGCTGAAGCTCCAAAACTCTGGCCACCTGATGCAAAGAAGCCCATTGGAAAAGACATTGATGCTGGGAGCAAGAGAAGCGGGCAACAGAGGATGAGATGGTTGAATGGCATCACTGACTCAATGGACATGAGTCTGAGCAAACTCAAGGAGGTAGTGAAGGACAGGGAAGCCTGGCATGCTGCAGTTCATGGGGTTGCAGAGAGTCGGATACCACACAGTGACTTATGGACAACAAGTCATTAGACAATATTTCAAGTTAAAAATAAATAACAGTATAAAAATATTATTTAGCAATTTGGGAAAAACCACTGAAAGAATTTAAAGTAAAACCAGTTAAGTTACTTGCCATAAAAGAAAGGGACTGGAACCAGAGAAAGGAAAAGTACATCTGCTTTTTACTGTATCTTTCTGACTATTTGAAAATGTGATGCTAGTGTTAAGTTTAAGACTGAAAAATTTTTTTCAAATGGATTAATTATGCTTAAGGAATCAGTTTGTTTATTTAAACTCAGAAGGACTTAAAGATCAAGTCCATTTTTATGGTTTTAAATAGGAAGAACTCAATCTGACAATTATAAAAGTTTATATAACAGCAAAACTCCAAGTAAAAGAGACACAGGCCAAACAAAAATTGCTCAGCTGAATCTTTCTTGAATGAGCACCTATCATTACAATTTACAGGAGGAGTTGACTTCTAGCCTGTTTACATACAGGAAGCTTATTCAGAGAAATGGCATTATAGAAGAGCTGTAATACTTTGCAAATTTTCACTTAATTAACAAACATTAATAGAGAACCAACTGTATACAAGGCACTCTTGATGAGAATTCTTACAAAAATATAACATTCTATTTCCTACAAAAAAATCAAAGTCGGGGCTTCCCTGGTCCAGTGGTAAAGAATCCGCCTTGCAATGCAAGGGATCAGTTCGATCTTTGGTCAGGGAAGGAAGATCCCACATGCCCTGGGACATCTGAGCCCATGTGCCGCCCCTACTGAGCCTGCTCTCTGGAACCTGTGAGCTGCAACTACTGAGCCCACGTGCCCCAGACCTCGTGCCCCACGACGAGAGAAGCCACTGTAAGAAGAAGCCCTTACAGGCAACTCAGAGAGTAGCCCCCGCTCGCCACGCCCAGAAGCCCACGCATAGCAACGAGGATGCACCATAGTCCAAAACAAACAAATTTTTAAAAATCATGGTCATCTAAGTAACTTTAGGTTGATGAAATTACAGCACCACAAGACTGAGTATCCACAGCTAGATAACACATAAAAGAAAAATCTGGAGTTACTATACAAATTACAAATCATAACCAAAACAGGGCTCTCCAGGAACAAATTTGTAAATGCATTTCTTTTACAAAATTATTCGTTCAATAGACTCTCCTCTATTTACTGTCATAGAGAGAGTCAATATGATTACCAAACTGGGACAGCAACGGTGTCACTCTATTGCACTCTGCGTCTTTCAATATTGTTAAAATATTTTGCTGGAGTTTAAATTACTTTTGAAATTTTATAATTAAAATGTTCAATTTTTCTTGCCTTTTAATAAAACTTCAAAGTTAATACAAATTTAGAGTAAAAGATATTTGCTTAAATGGGAATATCTACTTGTCTATAAATTTCTCAAAACTAAACTTTCACTTCTATTTTATATCCAAATATTGATGAAATATTTGAAACTAAAATCCAAAATATAAGTATCATGCATTTAGAAGACAGCATAGAGCTCATAAGCATCCAACTCTACAACTGCCAGAAAGAAAAACATTAATCTCCTTTCTTATCCAACTGGATAACCAAAAATTCATAAGTTATTTAAGAAAATATCAGTCTCCACAAAAAGTTAGTATATTTTTTCCCCATCATGGATCGAGCTTTCATACCAAGATATGAAGTAGTATTTGTAAAATAGAAATAAACTCCTGTTTGGTACACCTGAAGTATGAGAACAAGAACTTACTGTTACACTACAACTGTTAAGTACAATTAACCTAAAAGCTTTCAAATTACATATTTCAAATTGTATTGCGAGAAATACATTAGACATATAAAGTTGTTAGCTCTAAGAGATGATAATGCTAAAAAAGCAGTATTATACCATTTAAGTTATAATTTTACTATGAACAGTATGAATTTTATCATCCTAAATTTGTAACATGCCTGCAATTTAAAGAAAGTATCTAGAAAGGAAGGCTCACCTTCATCCACAGAAAACTGACAGCTCTTATCATTGAAGAAAAGAATTTTCTTCTTATCAGGACGGTTTACAAATAGTATCTGGTCCCCTAAAGCCTTAAAGATAAAGAAAAAATTTTCAGTTTCCAAATTAAATTCCAAAAAAAATTTCCAAATTACATCACTCAAGATTTTTTTTTTTAAACAACAAAGGATTTCCAGTTTCTTTAACTCTCAGTATACTAATAGGGTCCACTAAACCAAATTTTAATTCTAAACTTTCTTTCTTGAGCAGTTCGACTTTTAAGGATTGATATTTTGAAACTTTTAGAGATCCTTTACAGTACAAAAAGAAGAAAAACTGTTTTAAATATTAGAACAAAAGTCAATCCATCTGACAATTACAACTTGGTCTAGTGGGCTCTTATTAATCTGTGGGAAGAAAACCACGGATCTCAATGTTCTTACTTGTCCTTAAAATATTTTGTTACTTACTCATCATTATCCATCACTTACTTCCAGTCATGCTTTGAAAAGCTAGAACCCTAAGATAATGGAAGAATGATTAAATCATCTAAACTGTGTATGACTATGAGATAAATAGCCATCCTTCTGTGTTCTTACTGCATTGTCCAAAATACTGCATCATCTTTACAGAAAAAAGTAAAGGACTTGAGTTTTCATTGTCTTTTAGCTTTGATTGAACACAACTGACAATTAAAATTTTCACTCACTACTCTAGCAAGGAGAAGAAAATCGACATATTTCATTATTATTAATTAATGAGAACAAGAATGCAAAAAGTCTGATAATACTCTGGACTATAATGATGATGGTAACATTCATCACAGAAATACAGTCTCAAACTATAAGTCTTTAGACGACAACATCACAGATGCATAATCTCAACCTTAGGCATCAACAAGGGCTTCCCTGGCAGTGACAGTAAAAAATCTGTCTGCAATTCGGGAGACCTGGGTTTCATTCCTGGGTCAGGAAGATTCCTTGGAGAAGAGAATGGCTACCCAGTCCAGTATTCTTGCCTGGAGAATTCCATGGACAGAGGAGCCTGGCGGGCTACAGTCCATGGGGTTGCAAAGAGTCAGATATGACTGAGCGACTAACACTTCAGGCATCAACATGTGAACCATATGCACTTAACAGATATATAAAGAGCATTCCATCCAAAGATAACAGAAAGAATATATACTATTCTCAAGTGCCCACTCAACATTCTCCAGAATAGCTAATATGATAAGGCACAAAACAAGCCTTAACAAATCACATCAAACACCTTTTCTGACCACAATGGTATATAAAACTAAAACTCAATTACAAGAAGCTAGAGGATTCACAAATAACAACAGAATAAGTCCACTACATATGAACAAGTTCTGTTCTGAGAGCACATTCCTAAGTCCAATTTGTTTGTTAAGTCCAACAAAGCACAACAGGTTATACAGTATTGTACTGTAATAGATTTATAATACCTTTCATACAAATAATACACAGAAAACAAACAAAACATTTTAAACCTTACAGAGCAGTTTCATGAAAAGTATAGTAGTAGAGTACAACAGCTGGCATACCAGGGCTGGCATCAAGTGAACAGGCAAAAAGAGCTAGAAGACTGGAGGAGGGAGAGGAGGTAGGAGATAGCAGAGCTGAAGCATCGTCAGCAACAGCAGATGGAGGTCAAGCTACAATTCCACCCGTGCCTTATGTGATTGGACATGGAAACACACATTTGCCTCTTTGAAAGTTTACTACTTGAAAGTTGGTACGAAGGGGACTTACTGTATGCTGCTAATTGCTGGGTCAAAGAAGAAATTTTAAAAACACCTTGAAAAAATGAAAACAGAAATACAATGTAGCAAAACTTATGAGAGGTTATAAAAACAGCAATTCTAAGAGGAAATTCAGTTATAAATGCCTACATTAAAAAAACAGAAACATCTCAAAAAAACCTAAACTTACACCTCAAGGAATTAGAAAAAGAACAAATGAAGCCCAAAGTTAGTAGAAGGAAGGAACTAACAAAGATTAGAGTGGAAATAAATTTGAGAGAGACTAAAAAAGACAACAGAAAAGATGAATGAATCTATGAGCTGATTCTTTGAAAAAATAAAACTGACAAAACTTTAGCTTAACTAACCAAGAAAAAAAGACAAGAAGACTCAAATACATTAAATCAGAAATGAGATTCATGTTGACATATGGCAGAAACCAATACAATATTGTAAAGCAATTATCCTACAATTAAAAATCGGAAATGAAATAGATGTTACAATATTACAGAATACAAAAAATCATAAGAGACTAGTATGAACATATGCCAAAATTGGAAAACCTAGAGGAAATGAATAAATTTCTACAAACGTATAAACTATCAAGACTGAACCACAAATAGGAATTCTGAACAAATCAATAATTAATAGAATAAGTAATCAAAAATCTCCCATCAAAAGTCCAGGACAACTGCATTAGTTCTACCAAACATTCAAAGAAGAGTATCAATCCTTCTCAAACTCTCCCCAAAAGCTGAAGCAATGCATCACATTTATTCTGTGAGGCCAGCACTACCCTGATACCAAAACGAGACAAATATGCAACAAGAAAAGAAAACCGCAGGCCAACATCCATGATGAACACATGCAAAAACTCCTCAACAAAATACTAACACACCAGATTCAACAATACATTAGAATAATCACACACCACAATCAAGTGGATTTACTCCAAGTATACAAGGATGGCTCAGTATCTGCAAATCAATCATGATACAGCACATTAACAAAATGAAAGATAAAAGTCACGTGCTCATCTCAAGAGATGCAGAAAAAGCATTTGGCAAAATTCAAAATACACTGACCATAATGCTCCACAATATGGATACCAAGGTAACATATCTCAACATAATGAAGGCCATATATGACAAGCCCACAGTTTACATCAAAATCAACAGCTGAAAGCACTGCCTCTAAATCAGGAGCAAGACAAGGAAATCTACTCTTGCCACTTTTATTCAGAGTATTGTGAAGTCCTAATCAGAGCAGACAGACAAAGAAGTAAAATATCACTTTTTCAGACTATATTTTATATACCTCCCTAAAGACTTCACCAAAAAGCTATTAGAATAATGAATTCAGTAAAGCTGCACAATACAAAACCAATATACAAAAAATTTGAGTTTCTATAAATTAACAACTATCAGAAAGAAATTAACAATCCCACTTATAACTGCATCAAAAAGAATAAGGTACTTAGAAATAAACTTCACCAAGATGAATAATCTCTACATTGAAAATTATAAGACAATGATGAAAGAAACTGAAGAAGACTCAAAAAATGGAGATATTCTGTGTTCATGAATTCTAAGAGTTAATACTGGTTAAATATCTATTACCACCCAAATGAATACAAAGATTCATTGCAATCCTTATCAAAATGTCAATGGGATTTTTCACAGAACTAGAACAGTGCTAAAATTTATTTGGAATCACAGAAGATCCTATCAAGCCAAAGCAATCTTGAGAAAGAAGAACAAATCTGGAGGCATCGCACTCCCAATATTACAAAGGAAAATTACTGAAACAGTATGGCACTGACATAAAAACAAACATGCAGATCAATGGGACAGAACAGAGAATCCAGAAATAAACCTATGCATCTATGGTGAATTAATTTATGACAAAAGTGCTAAGACTATACAACAAGGAAAGGAGAGTCTCTTCAATAAATGGTTCTGCAAAAACGGGACAGCCACATTCAAAAGAATGAAATTGGACCACTATCTTATATCATATGCAAAAATCATTTTAAAATGGATTAAAGACCTGAATGTAAGACTTGAAACAGTAAGAATCTTGGAAGAAAACAGAAGCAGTAAGCTCTGTGACATTCATTTTGGCAATTTTTCAGACTCAACATTAAAAGCAAAGGCAACAAAAGCAAAAATAAACAAGTGAGACATCATACTCATAAGTTTCTGCACAGCAAAGAAACATCAACAAAATGAAAAGGCAACCTAATCAGTGAGAGAATATATTTGCAGATCATACATCTGATAAGGCGTTAATACCCAAAATACATAAACTCATGGAACTCAACAGCAAAAAAAAAAAAAAAAAAAAACAACAAAAAGACACTCAATTAGAAAATGAGCAGAGGATTTGAATAGACATTTTTCCAAAGAAGACACACAGGTGGTCAAGAGGTACATGCAAAGATGCTTCACATCACTAATTATCAGGAAAATGCAAATCAAAACCTCAAGATTATCACCTCATGCCTGTCAAAGTGGCTATTATCAAAAAGACAAAATAATGAGTCTTAGAGAGGATATGGAGAAAAGGGAACCCTTGTGCAGTGTCGGTGGGAATTGTAAGCTGATGTAGCCACCATGGAAAACAGTATGGGGGTTCCTCAAAAAATTAAAAATAAAACTACCAGATGATTCAGCAATGCTAATTCTGAGTATTTTTATCCAAAGAAAGTGAAAATACTAACTTAAAAAGAGATATGCACCACCTTGTTCAGTGCAGCATTATTTACAATAGCCAAGACAGGGAAGCAACCTAAGTGCCCACTAAGGCATGAATGGACAGAGAAAATGTGTTATATATAAACAATGGACCCTCAGGGCATTATGCTAAGCCAAGCAGGTCAGAATAAAAAAGACAAAATACTGTATGAACTCACTTATATGTGGAACCTCAAAAAAAAAAAAAAGCTTACATATACAGAAAATAGACTGGTTGATGGTTTCGAGAAACAAGGGGTTAGGGGTGGGCAAAATGCAAGCAGGGGATCAAAAGGCACAAACTTCCAGTTACCAAGTTGGTCAGTCGTGGGGATGTACTACACATTATGATGACTACAGTTAATAAAGGGCTTCCCTGGTGGCTCAGACAGTAAAGCGTCTGTCTACAATGCGGGAGACCCGGGTTCAATCCCTGGGTTGGGAAGATCCCCTGGAGAAGGAAACGGCAATCCACTCCAGTACTATTGCCTGGAAAATCCCATGGACAGAGGAGCCTGGTAGGTTACAGTCCATGGGGTTGCAAAGAGTCCAATACAACTGAGTGACTTCACTTTCACAGGTAGTAATACTGTTCTGCCTATCTGAAAGCTGTTAAGAGCAAATCTTAAAAGTTCTTATCACAAAATAAATTTTTTGATAACTATGTATGGTAAGAAATTTAACCAGACTTACTATGATCATTTTTAAATTAAAAGATTAAAAACAGAGTAGCTGATTCAATATACCATCTTAAAATTTAAAATCCTATCACTAATGCAGAATGGTCTATTTAAAATCATACTGGTTTCATTATTTCATTTCATTATTAATCTCCAGAACACAGCTACTTAGAGAAGAATAATCTGGAACAATCACTGCTTTCTCTCATTCTCTTCTCTTCTTGCTTTTGCATACTCCTTTTTGTTCCTTGCTAGCATTATACATTTCTTCAAAGCACTGTATGGTCAACAAAATGACAGTAATAGTTATCTTCTATCTCTGCCAAGAACTCAAGAAAAGGAAACAACCCAGAAGGGATTTAACTTAATTATGCCAAATTTCTCCCTTGAGAAATTACTTAGGATAGAACATGAAAGTGAAAGTGAAGTCACTCAGTCATGTCCGACTCTTTGTGACCCAGTGGACTGTAGCTCACCATGCTCTTCTGTCCATGGGATTTTCCAGGCAAGAGTACTGGAGTGGGTTTCCATTTCCTTCTCCAGAGGATCTTCCCAATCCAGGGATCGAACCCAGGTTGCCTGCATTGTAAGCAAGACGCTTTACCGCCTGAGCCACCAGGGAAGTCCATATCTTCACGTTTTTTAAGTGTGGGGGTTTTAACAATTTAGAAATAATCCTGTCTGAAAATAACAGACTGTCCACTTTTCATGACCCCTTCAATTCCTTAAGGAAAAGAACCACTAAAAACAGGATGTCAAAGTAACTTTACATCACAAAACTATTTAAAATAGAATAAGCAGTTGTTAAGTTTACATCACCGTTCTACTTTGAATGTAATGAAAAGCCTACTGAAGATTAAACAATACTAGCTCCAATCAAACTGGAGGAAAAGAATGGAGCGGGAAATGCACCCAGAACTCCCAACTAGTAAGCTACGATTCAATGCTTCTACCTTACAACATGCTATAAAAGTGCAATTTATCAACTCTGGTCACATATTATTTGCAACATTTGTGTGGATTAAGTTTAGATACTTAAGTTGAAATCTCAAAAGGGTTCTTCAGGTGGTAATGGCCAAGTAGCTCCTAAGGGACCAGCCCACTTGAGGACAACTACTATAATCTCTGGACAAGGTATTCCAAAAAGAAATCTCCTCCCTGCAAAAAAATAAAAAACAATTCCCTGGCAGTCCAGCAGTTAGAGATTCCTCACTCTCATTGTGAGGGCCCGGGTTTGATCCCTAGTTGGGGACCTAAGATCCCATAAGCTGTGTGATGTGGCTCCAAAAAAGACCCAAAAAGGAAAAAAAGAGCTAAATGAACAAAACAGATGTGTCATATGGTACCTACCACAGAGAAGAGAAAGTCTGAAGTTTGAGTCTAGTCAAGACATATGCCCACTTAAAAACAAAATAAACAAAAACACTCTTTTGAGGACTATAATGGAATCCTGAGTAATGTAATTCACAATGTTCAAAATTCAAAAGAAACTAGGTATCTGAAGAAACAGGAAAACAAGAGCCATACTCAAGAAACAAAGTCTCAGTGCAGACCATTCCCAATATGAGCCAGCTCTTAAAATTAGAAGATTTTAAAGCACTTTTTCAAAGCAGCAACAGAAATTATTCACAAGGGTGTAATGGAAAATATGCTTGTGATGAATGGAAAAAATAAGAGTATCTCAGCAAATAAACAGAAACCATTTCATTCAGAAAGAATGAAAAGCCTGAAACTGAAAATACAATTTAGAAAATAAAGAATTCACCAACTGGGAGCAGAAGGACATGCGCTCACCTCCTGCGAGAACACCAAATCTCAACTAGCTGTTGAGCAAGCATTAACAGAAGGACACTGGAAACTACCAAAAAAGACACCCCACGTCCAAAGACAAAGAAGCCGCAGCAAGACAGCAGGAGGGGCACAATCACTATAAAATCAAATCCCATACCCGCCGGGTGGGTGACCCAAAAACTGGAGAACAGTAATATCAGACAAGTTCTCCCACTGTTGTGAATGTCTGGAACCCCACGTCAGGCTTCCCAGCCTGGGGACCCGACAAAGGGTCTGGGAATCCCCAGGGAATCTGACCTTGAAGGCCAGCGGGATTTGATTACAAGACTTCCACAGGACTGGGGGAAACAGAGACTCCAGTCTTGGAGGGCACAACAAAACCATGCGCACACCAAGACCCAGAGGAAAAGAGTAGCAACTCCACGGGAGACTGAACCAAAACCACCTGCTGGTGTGAGGGTCTCCTGTGGAGGTGTGGGTCGGCCAGGGACCAAGCACAGGGTGGGACACTGGGAGCAGCAGGCTGGGAAGGTCCCCCCTGGTGTAAACCCTCTTGGAGGTCGCCATCAACCCTACCATAGAGCCCATAGACCTGAGGGCTGGGTTGCCTCAGGCCAAACAACTACCAGGGAGGGAATGCAACCCTACTCCTCAGCAGATAACTGGAGTAAAGCTTTACTGAGCAAGGCCCTGCCCACCAGAGCAAGACCTAGTTTTCCCCACCAGTCTCTCCCATCAAGAAGCTTACACAAGCGTCTTAGCCTCCTTCATCAGAGGCCAGACAGAAAAAACAAGTAGAACCACAATCCCACAGCAAGTAAAACAAAACCATATTACAGAAAGTTAACCATTATGAAAAAGCAAAAAGGTACCTACCAGATGAAGGGACAAGATAAAACCCCAGAAAAACGACTATATGAAGTAGAGATGGGCAACTTTCCAGAAAAAGAATTCAGAATAATGATAGTGAAGATGACCCAAGATCTAGGGAAAACAAAGGAGAAGATACAAGAAATGTTTACCAAAGACCTACAAGAACTAAAGAACAGAGATGAACAGTACCCTAGAAGAAACCCACAGGAGAATAACTGAGGCAGAAGCACGGATAAATGACCTGGAGGACAGAATGGTGGAAATCACTGCCACAGAACAGAATATAGAAAAAAAGAATGAAAAGAAATGAAGACAGCCTAAGACACCTCTGGGACAACACTAAATGCATCAACATTTGCATTACAGCGATCCCAGAAGGAGAAGAGAGAGAGAAAGGACCTGAGGAAATATATGAAGAGATAATAGCTGAAAACTTCCCCAACGTGGGAAAGGAAATAGTCAACCAAGTCCAGGAAGCACAGAAAGTCCCAGGAAGGATAAACACAAGACACATCGAGACACATAGTAATCAAGCTGACAGAAATTAAAGACAAAGATAAAATACTGAAAGCAACAAGGGAAAAATGACAAATAACATACAAGGGAATTCCCATCAGTCTATCAGCTAATTTCTGAACAGAAACTCTACAAGCCAGAAGGGAATGGCACAATATATTTAAAGTGATGGAAGGGGAGAATCTAAAACCAAGATACTCTACCCAGCAACATTCTTCAGATTTGATGGAGCAATCAAAAGCTTTCTAGACAAACAAAAGTTCAGAGAATTCAGCACTACCCAACCAGCTTTATAACAAATGCCAGAGGTACTTCTGTAGTCAGGAAACACAAGAAAAGGAAAAGACTGACAAAAAAACAAACCCAAAACAAATCATACATATCAATAATTACCTTAAATGTAAATGGATTTAATGCACCAAGCAAAAGACACAAACTGGCTGAGAGGATGAAAACAGGTGCATTTATGCACTTCTGCTCACCGCTCTGCTCGACCCCCCAAATTATATGTAATTATTTTATATTGTTAGGTTAATCATGTTCCCATTATGGCTTGCAATTGTAATTATCTTTTATTTTCTGTCTGGCTATTGATTGTGAACACTGATAAAACATCTTTACTATTAAAAAAAAAAAAAAAGAATTCACCAATTCGGCTTAATAACAAATTAAAGGTAAAAAATAAGTCAGTATAATTAACAACAGATCAATAGGACAAAAAAAGTCCAAAAGCAGGCACACACATATGTGCGTACACACACACGCACACACAGGCACACACCTCCCCCCATCCCCGCCAAGGCACTAATGGGACAATACCAAAAAGACCTAACACATGTAACTGAACTACCAAGAGGAGGAGAGAAAGAAGCAAGCTTTCTCCACGGGTAGCCAAAAAAAAAAAAAAAAGAACCTAAAGCTTCCAGGTTAGCAGCAGTCATTAGAAACTAACAGAGACCAGCAGCCTTCCCAAGAGAGTTGAAAATTTAAACTAGAAATATAATCTCTATCACATTTACTGACTGCCCCTTTCAGAATGCAAAACCAAGTTATTAGTCAATGCTTTTGTGTGTTAAAGCCTCTGGTTCCCTCGGGTTGGCAATGTGCCCAAGTGCTGTTGAAGGAGTTCTTAAATACAAACATTAACAACTTAAAAGAAAAACACTTATGCCATTGAGGAAATCTTTCCAGATGCATTTTGAAGAATCAATTATATACAACAACACGAGAAAGGTGTCAAAAGTTACACAATGACTATGCTCTGTCCTGTTCTGTAGCACAAAACACAAATTTCAAATCTTCAACTGATGATGAAGGTTTTAAAATAATTTTTTTTAAGTCTTGATGTTTTTTAAAGCCAAAAGACAGTATCAATTCAAGTTATATTAAGGTGTAGAAAGAAGAGAGGGGTTACCTTGACAGCTTTCTGGGAATTGGGCAATCCTTCCTCGATGTCTTCTAGAAGAATCCCTCCTAAGCCTCGCTGGTCATGTTGATCTAAGAGCCTAAGCAGAGCCTTCTTATCTTTCAAGTTGTACTTGGGCTTAAAGGCATACTTCCCATCTACTACTTCAATTTTGGGATTATTGACTAGTGCCTGGAACAGTGACACAATTTCAATATATTAACAAAAGGAAATACCATACATATATTATTTAATTCAACTAATACTAAAAAAAAAAAAAAAAAAAATACCTAATACAGAGGCAAATTAAAAGTAGCTTGTGGATATCAACAGATCTGAACAACAGGCTATCTATCAACAGGATCTAAAACAACAGGCAGAGATCAGCATGGTGCTCACTTTTTATTGGAAAAAAAAAAAAAAAACTTTATTATTTACATAGAATCTCTGAATAAGAAACCAGTTTATTAGAAATGCTTTGAAGAAAATGTACCCATATTGTTTCAGAAGACAAAAGAGGTGAGAATCAAAAACACACCTATTAACATCAATAGCCACTGCCTACCCACCCTCAAAGTATCACATATCGGGATTATAATGTGAGAAACATTCCCCTGGGATGAACATATCAAAAATCAGTCTGTTCACATGGTATCAAATGGCACTACCAGCTGTAGAAGGACTTCAAAAGGACCAGAGTAGTGCAGATACGAAATTACCTATAATGTCAGTTGAGACTGAAACTGAGAAGGAATACAGAAATTTCTGAATATAATTATGTTCCCAGTCAGTTCTGTTGTATAGCTAATACCAGAAGGAAAGCTCTTCAAGAAAGAGCAACCATTTTATTTTCTTCTACAGTTGCCAGCCTGACTGTGAAAGGATAAAAAAAAACAGAAGAAATGAGAACAGAACAGTAATTAAAGTAACCTTTACCTAATGTCAGTAATCCATGAAATTTCAAAATTAGGAAAAGCATCAAAAATGTGGATTACCACCATTCGTATATCACTAATATAATGAGCCACAATGATACTGCCTAACTAGTTCATTTTACATTACGAAAATCAAGACTATCTTGCTTGGTAAAATAAACTGAATTCTATTTTAGGAAGTTTACATTTAAAATCAGCACTGGTCTTAGAAAGTTGCTTTACTGAATTGTCATTTCATACTTAACCAGAAAAGAGACAAATATCTCAATTTTTATTTTAAAGTGCTACTCAGTTCCAAATTAACACAGTCACTGATTGTTTTCAGATTCATTTTCTTCCAATGTTGTGTGTATATACACAAAATATTCGTGGTTATTTTTCCAAGTGACTTGCCAGAGGCAGTAACATCACTATCAACTCATAATAGCAGCAGCAGTACAACAAATACATTTCTTAACAAATATCTTGCTTTCCCTGTAATACTTCATGCTTTAAATGTCCCAAAACATAGAAACAATACAATCTGTCAATACATACATTACAAATTTAGCAATTCAAAATAAGCATCAATTATTCTGTAAAAACTTAAAAATTAGTAGTGACTGACTTCTTTACAACTTTAATGCTACTGTCTCTGACATTTAAAAATAGATACACAGAATATATGAAAACAAATCAATCTCAAAATGTGTATGTTTAAAAAAAACAAACCCTATACCAATTCTTTTAAGAAAAAACATCAGATTTCAGCATATGAAAACCCTTCTTACAGTAAAAAAATTTTTTTACAATAATTTAAGACTATTCTTACCTCACTCATTAGCCATTGCTTCTGCTTGAGTCCAATATCTAAATGTTGCGTTTCATCCAAAATTTCTTCTAAAGTAAGAGGATGTGTATCTCCTCGCTGATGCCGTGTCTATTGAAGGAAGAAATTGCTATTTGAAGACAAGTTTTAAAATGCTAGATGTATTAAATAATAGGCTAAATGAATCTTTTCAGGAATGCAGAATGTGTAATTATTTGAGGCAGTACAATTATAGTGATGAAGAGAATGGACTATAAAATCAGAACTGAGTTCAAACTTGAAGCTACATAAAATCAAACAATAAAATGAGAAAAAAACATTTGCAATTCTTATCACAGAAAGTTAACCTTCCTAACATTTGAAAAGTTCCAAAAAGCTAACAAGAAAAGGACCAAAAACAGGAACATATAAATCACAAAAAAAGAAATGCCAATGACCATCAACAGAGGAAAAGATACTCAACTTCCACTAAGATATATCTCATCTATTACACTGGCAAAAATCCTTATCTGACAACTCAATTGGTAAGGCTATAAGGAAACAGGCCCTCTAACACACCACTGGTAAACAATGCAAATTGATATAATTCCTTGGAAGGGAATTTGGCAACAGAAATGCACTGAAACCCTTGATTCAGCAAATCCACTTCTGAGCATTTATCCTAGAAGAACTACAACATAGAAAAGCAGAAAGGTTACCTGCAGCATACTTTTAAAAGGAAAATACTAGAAACAACTCAAGTGGTCATCAATGGACCTGAGTTTGAGCAAACCACAGGAGATAGTGAAGGAGAGGGAAGCTTGGCGTGCTGTAGTCCATGGGGTTGCAAAGAGTTGGATACGACTGAGTGTCTGAACAACAAGGGCCCATCAACAGAGGACTTATTAAATTACAGCATATCAATGCTACTATACAGATGTTAGAAAATGCAGGTGTTCGCAATGTGCTGATTTGCAAACATGTCCAATACGAACTATTAAGAAAAATATGTTGACACCAAATGCTGGTGAGGATGTGGAGGAACAGGACTCTCATTCTTTGCTGGTGGAAATGCAAATGGTAGGTGCAGAGTACATCATGAACTGTATAAAAAAGGTCTTAATGACACAGAAAACCACAATGGTGTGGTTACTCACCTAGAGCCAGACATTCTGGAATGTGAAGTCAAGTGGGCCTTAGAAAGCATTTCGACAAACAAAGCTAGTGGAGGTGATGTAATTTCAGCTGAGCTATTTCAAATCCTAAAAGATGATGCTGTGAAAGTGCCACACTCAATATGCCAGCAAGTTTGGAAAACTCAGCAGTGGCCACAGGACTGGAAAAGGTCAGTTTTCATTCTAATCCCAAAGAAAGGCAATGCCAAAGAATGTTCAAACTGCAGCACAATTATGCTCATTCACATGCTAGCAAGGTAATGCTCAAAATCTTTCATCCTAGGCTTCAACAGTACATGTACCAAGAATTCCCAGATATACAAGCTGGATTTAGAAAACACAGAGAAACCAGAGCTCAAACTGCCAACATCTGTTGGATCATGGAAAAAGCAAGGGAATTCAAAAAAACATCTACGTCTGCTTCATTGACTACGCTAAAGCCTTTGACTGTGTGAATCACAACAAACTGGAAATTTCTCAAAGAGATGGGAATACCAGACCACCTTACCCGAGAAACCTGTAAGCAGGTCAAGAAGCAACAGTTAAAACAGGACATGGAACAACAGACTGGTTCAAAATTGGGAAAGGAGGACTTCCAGTTCAAGATGGCAGAGTAGAAAGACGTGCACTCATCTGCTGCGAGAACACCAAAATCATAGCTGTTGAACAGCCATCAACAGGAGGATTCTGGAAACTACCAAAAAAAGACACCCCATGTCCAAAGGCAAAGAAGCCACAGTGAGACGGTAGGAGGGGCACAATCAGGATAAAATCAAATCCCACACCCACCAGGTGGGTGACCCACAAACTGGAGAACAATAATAGCAAAGAAGTTCTCCCACTGTTGTGAAGGTTTGAAACCCGACATCAGGCTTCCCAGCCTGGGGACCCAACAAAGGGACTGGGAATCCTCAGGGAATCTGACCTTGAAAGTCAGCAGGATTTGATTCTAAGACTTCCACAGGACTAGGGGAAACAGAGACTCCAGTCTTGAAAGACACAAACAAAACTTTGCATACAACAAGATTCAGAGGAAAGGAGCAGTGACTCCACAAGAAACTGAACCAAACCTACCTGCTAGTGTTGGAGAGTCTCCTGTGGAGGCCTGAGTCAGCAGCAGCTCACCACAGGGACGGGGAACTGGCAACAGCTGTCTGGGAAGGTCCACTTTGGTGTAAACTCTCTTGGAGGTCGCCCTTAACTGGACCATAGAGCTCAAAGACCCCAGGGCTGGGTCGCCTCAGGCCAAACAACTACCAGGGAGGGAGCGTAACCCTACCCATCAGCAGATAACTGGAGTAAAGTTTTACTCAGCACTGCAGATGGTGACTGCAGCCATGAAATAAAAACACACTTACTCCTTGGAAGAAAAGTTATGACAAACCTAGACAGCATATTAAAAATCACAGATATTACTTTGCCAACAAAGGTCCATCTAGTCAAGGCTATGGTTTTTCCAGTAGCCATATATGTGAGCGTTGGACTATAAAGAAAGCTGAGTGCCAAAGAATTGATGCTTTTAAACTGTGGTGTTGGAGAAGACTCTTGAGAGCCCCCTGAGCTGTAAAGAGATCAAACCAGTCCATCCTGAAGGAAATCAGTCCTGAATATTCATTGGAAGGACTGATGCTGAAGCTGAAACTCCAATACTTTGGCCATGTGATGCGAAGAGCTGACTCATTGGAAAAGACCCTGATGCTGGGAAAGATTGAAGGTGGGAGGAGAAGGGGACAATAGAGGATGAGACGGTTGGATGGCATCACCCACTCAATGAATATGAGTTTGAGTAAACGCCAGGAGTTGGTGATGGACAGGGAGGCCTGGCATGGGGTCGCAAAGAGTCGAACACGACTAAGTGACTGAACTGACTGACTGACTTTAGTCAGCAAGGCCCTGCCCAGCAGAGCAAGACCCATTTTTTTCCCACCACCAGTCTCTCCCAACAGGAAGCTTACACAAGCTTCTTAGCCTCCTTCATCAGAGGCCAGACAAAAGAAGCAAGTAGAAGCACAATCCCACATCAAGTAAAACAAAACCACATTACAGAAAGTTAACCATCATGAAAAAGCAGAAAGGTAACTCCCAGATGAAGGGACAAGATAAAACCTCAGAAAAACAACTAAATGAGTTGAGATAGGCAATCTTCCAGGAAAAGAATTCAGAATAATGATAGTGAAGATGATTCAGGATCTTGGAAAAAGAATGGAGGCAAAGATTGAGAAGAAGGAAGAAATGTTTACCAAAGATCTGCAAGAACTAAGGAACAAACAGAGGTGAATAATATACTAGACGGAATCCATAGCAGAACAACTGAGGCAGAAGCTCCAATAAACACCCTGGAGGACAGAATGGTGGAAATCACTGCCATAGAATATAGAAAAAAAGAATAAAAAGAAATGAAAACAGACTAAGACACCTTTCGGACAACATTAAACAAACGAATATTCACCTTATAAGGTTCCCAGAAGGAGAAGAGAGAGAGAAAGGACTTGAGAAAATATATGAAGAAATAATAGCTGGAAATTTCCCTAACATGGGAAAGAAAATAATCAACAAGTCCAGGAAGCACAGAGAGTCGCAGGAAGGATGAACTCAAGGAGGACATACTGAGACACATAGTGATCAAGCTGACAAAAATTAAAGATCGAGATAAACTATTAAAAGCAACAAGGGAAAAATGACCAATAACATACAAGGGAACTCCCATCATGCTATCAGCTGATTTCTCAACGGAAACTCTACAAGGCAGAAGGGAATAATGGCAAGATATATTTAAAGTGATGAAAGGAGAGAACCTACAACCAAGAATACTCTACCCAGCAAGACTCTCCTTCAGATTTGATGGAGAAATCAAAGGCTTTTCAGACAAGCAAAAGTTAAGAGAATTCAGCACCACCAAACCAGCTTTACAACAAATGCTAAAAGAACTTCTCTAAACAGAAAACAAGAGAAGGAAAAATTTTACATAAAGAAAATAAACCCCAAACAGTTAAGAAAACAGTAATAGGATCATACATATCAATAATTATTTTAAATGTAAATGGATTAAATGCACCAACCAAAAGACACAGACCGGCTAAGCAGATGAAAACACGGGCATGTATGCACTTCCACTTACCACACCATTCTGCTTGACCCCCCAAATTGTATGTAATTATTTCATATTGCTAGGTTAATGATGTTCCCATTATGGCTTGCAATTGTAATTATCTTTTATTTTTTGTCTGGTTATTGATTTTTTGAAAAAATACAAATGCCCAGGGATTGCTTTTTTTTTTTTGGCCAGAGCTCCAAATATGTTTCTAATGAGCAGCCATGTTTAAAAAAAATGGAACTATATGAGAATCTTTTACCTTTATCTAGGTTGTTTCACTTTTTCTATCTCATATGCAGTGCTCCTGTTTATGTTTTCCAATTTCTTCATTGCTTTTTTTTCTTTTGATGTTCTTTATCAGGCACAATAGAAAAGCTTTTAAATACATATTACACATAATATGTATATAGAAAACTTATGAATTTTTGCCTAGCTAAAAAATTTATTACATTTTGATTCCACTTGCTTGACTTAGTATAAATAGAAAGCTCAATTTCTAACTGAAAAAAATAGATATGCAACAAGCAACAAAAGTTTTTACTGCATAACATAGGGAACTGTAGTCAATATCTTATAACTTATAATGGAAAATAATTTCAAAAATAACGTATGTGTATATGTATAGCTGAATCACACACACAAAAAAGAATTCTACTTTTTGAAATTTAGCGATGTTTATCTTTTTGCAAGTTTTTCTAAAATGCCCTATGGAGACCTAGTAACAACATATGACATTCAAAATTTTAAATGTATTTGTGTAGGATAGATTAATATCTATTGTATTTAATTAATATCTATTGTATTTAAATCATTAATGCCATCATTCAAGATGCTCCTATTCTTATTTTTTCTGCACTTGATAAAATACTTTCAGGAAATGTTAATGTCTCATGACGATTATATTTTTTATTTTCCCTTACATTTCATCTGATTTTTGCTTTACGTATCTGTTTCTTTGTTGTTAAGGTGTCTAATGGTTTAAGATGTCTATATTCTTTGTACTTTTATCATTAAAAATATTCCTGTTTCATTTAAAATAAATAAATTTTTTAAAAATTGGGAAAGGTGTATGTCAAGGCTGTATATTGTCATCCTGTTTGTTTAACTTATATGCAGAGTACATCATGGGAAATGCCAGGCTGGATGAAGCACAAGCTGGAATCAAGACTGCCAGGAGAAATATCAATAACCTCAGATATGCAGATGATACCACGCTAAAGGCAGAAAGCTAAGAGGAATTAAAGAGCCTCCTGATGAAGGTGAAAAAGGAGAGTGAAAAGCCTAGGTTAAAACTCAACATTCAAAAAACTACAGTCATGGCATCTGGTCCCATCACTTCACGGCATCCCATCACTTCACGGCAAATAGGTGAGGAAAACATGGAAACAGTGACAGACTTCATTTCTTGGGCTCCAAAATCACTGTGGACAGTGACTGCAGCCATGAAATTAAAAGACACTTGCTCCTTGGAAGAAAAGCTATGACAAACCTAGATAGCGTATTAAAAAGCAGAGACATCACTTTGCTCACAAAGGTGCCTGGAGTCAAAGCTATGGCTTTTCCAGTAGTCATGTACACATGTGAGAGTTGGACTATAAAGAAGGCTGAGTGTTCAAGAACTGAAGCTTTCAAACTGTGGTGCTGGAGAAGACTCGAGAGTCCCTTAGACAGCAAGGAAATCAAATCAATCAATCCTAAAGTAACCCAAACCTGAATGTTCACTGAAAAAGATTGATTCATTCAAAAGATTGATGCTGTAACTTAAGCTCCAATACTTTGGCCACCTGATGCAAACAGCCAACTCACTGGAAGAGACTCTGATATTGGAAAAGATTGAGGGTAAGAGAAGGGGGCGATAGAGGATGAGATGGTTGGATGGCATCACTGACTCAACGGACATGAAACTCAGGGAGATAATGAAGGACAGGAAAGCCTGGCGTGGTGCAGTTCACAGGGTCACGAAGCGTCAGACACGACTCAGTGACTGAAAAACAACATATTAATTATATGGCATTCTGAAAAAGCAAAACTATGGAGACCATAAACAATTTAGTTGCTGCTAAGGGTTCTCTGGTGGTTCAAATGGTAAAGAATCTGTCTGCATATGCAGGAGACCCAGGTTCAATCCCTGGGTTGGGAAGATCCCCTGGAGAAGGGAATGGCAACCCACTCTAGTATTCTTGCCTGGAGAATTCCATGGATAGAGGATTCTACACTTTCACTTTTCAATTTCACACATTGGAGAAGGAAATGGCGACCCACTCCAGCGTTCTTGCCTGGAGAATCCCAGGGATGGGGGAGCCTGATGGGCTGCCGTCTATGGGGTCGCATAGAGTCGGACACGACTGAAATGACTTAGCAGTAGCAGCAGCGAGCTACAGTCCATTGGATCGCAAAGAGTGGGCATGACTGAATGACTAACACTTTCACTTCAAGGGTTAAAAAGAAGGGAGACATAAACAGGCAAAGGATAGAGGATTTTTAGGGCACTGAAACTATGCTGCATGATATTGTAAATGATGGATACAATCACTATGCATTTGTCAAAACCTACAATCCGTGTAACACCACGAGTGAATCCTAAAGTAAACTATAAACTTCAGGTGATAACAATGTGTAGGTTCAAAGAGTTTAACAAATGTACCACTATGGTGCAAGATACCCATAGTGTTGGAAGTTGGGAAGATGGAAGAGGACACACACACACACACATACTTTCTGTCCAGTTATGCTGTAAACCTAAAACTGCTCTAAAAAAGTAAAATCAGCTTAAAAACTTTTACTTACATACATACACAAACACACACAGAAGAATGGTATGTTATTTAATAACAGAAGGCAATCCTGCCATTTGCAACAACATGGTTGGACCTTGAGGGCATTATGCTAAGGGAATTAAGTCACACAGAGAAAGACAAATATTATATGATATCACTTATATATGAAATCAGATAAACTTAACAGAGAACAAATTAGTGGTTGTCAGAGGTGGCATGGGGGATAAGAGGGGATAAGAGGACAGCAAAATGGGTAAAGGTGGTCAAAAGGTACAAACTTCCAGACAAGTAAGTCCCAAGGATGTAATGTACAACACAGTAACTACAGTTAACTATACTTCACTGCATAATATATACATATATCAGATCATTACATTGTACACCTAAAACTAACACAATGCCGTCAATTATATTTCAATTTTAAAAAATTAAAATGTTTTTAAAAAGCTTATGTTAAAAAACATGTATGAAATCTTTTATATAGAAGGGAGAAAAACAAAAATACATATTCCTACTTTGTTTCCACATAAAGAACCATGAAAAAGTCACAAAAAAGCAATAAATGAGACTACCTATAGGAAGTAAAGCAGGAGAGAAAATAAGTAGAATTAGAGCCAAGAACAAGACTTCTTCATTTATACCTTCTCATATTGTTTTAGAGACATATTACTTACTTTAAACAAAAAAAGGGTTCAATTAAAAAGAAATATTCCAGGCTCTAAGCTTCATCACTGTTGGGTAGGTTTTTGAGCCTCTCTGGGCTTCAGTCAGGCCACTATACAACTAGAACAAAAATATTTCAAAGGTATGTTTAGAAAGCATATAAAGATATAAAGCCTGAAACTTCCCTGGTGGTCCAATGGTTAAGACTCTGTCCTTACAAGGCAAGAGGCATGAGTTCGATCCCTGGTCAGGAAACTAAGATACGACATGCTGCATAGCGTGGCCAAAAAACAAAAATATCTAAAACTGAACACATACCATGAAGAACCATTTATCGAGCATTTGCTTTTAGTTCACTTACTTGATAACTCCCATATGCCAAAAGTACTGCAATGAGACACACAATGAAACGCAAACCACTTCTGCCTTTCAAGAGCTCCCAAAATAGGGTCAGAGCTAAATGTACATATATGAAAGTTAGGTATATAATCATCTGCCCAAAAAACAGGGACATTCAGAGGAAATGAAAGAGAAAGCTGAATGTGGACAAACCTCTGAATGGTGACTAAAGAAACAGGAAGGAGCAGCAGCTGTAGTACAGCAAGCACTGCTGCTGCTGCTGCTGCGTCGCTTTAGTCGTGTCCGACTCTGTGCGACCCCATAGATGGCGGCCCACCAGGCTCCCCTGTCCCCTGGATTCTGTAGGCAAGAACACTGGAGTGGGTTGCCATTTCCTTCTCCAGTGCATGAAAGTGAAAAGTGAAAGTGAAGTCGCTCAGTCGTGTCCGACTCTTCGCGACCCCATGGACTGCAGCCCACCAGGCTCCTCTGTCCATGGGATTTTCCAGGCAAGAGTACTGGAGTGGGGTGCCATCACCAAGCACAGTGGGCTCCAAAGCCAAGTGTACACAATCCAGAGCTATGAAGGTCAATCCATTTGAAAGCTTTATTAAATTTTTTAATTTAAAATTTCCACTTAAAAATTATGCTTTACAAATACTGAATGTGAACTGACACCGGAAGACTCCCCTGGCTTCATGTCAGATGACCCACATTTCAGAGGTGACATGTGTGGAGGAATCCTGAGAAAAGAGTGGGAATCCCACGTGACAAGAGGGTTGACAGACATGACCTCACTCATTCACTCGCAGCCTTCTGCAGCACGCTATAGTTTACCTGCTGGAAGATTCCAGCACTGCGGTGAATCTTTTTTTTTTTAAGACCTTTAAAATAGAGCCTGTACAATGATTTTATTAACCTATTAAGGAACATCCACTTAAAACTGAGTCACAAATTTGTTTTACAAAAGGCAAGTGTTTCAAATTTGTTAGCTATTTCTAAGATTACAGAGGTTATTCATAATATGCTAACAATTCCTTCAAAGTAAAACTAGCATTTTAACAATGTGTGAAAGTAACAAAGCAACTATTTTGGAAAGCAATTTATGCTGAAGGAACAGGACTTTGAAAAAGAACCTTTAGGAAATATTTCCATCACTATGTGACTTGAGTTTAAAAATATTTATGAATAAAAACTCTTATACCTGCCTATTTTCAAAATTTTAGAAATTTTTTTATTTTTAACCTTTATTTTTAAAAACACTTCTGAACAAAACCCTTCAGAGAGTTTCAAATCAATGCATCAAAAATATAAAAAATTATAAATCCTTCTGACATATTTGCATGAATTGAATGACATAAGCAAAGATGGAAATGTACTCACCAAACTGCCTAATGAGTTGACAAGACTATTAAAAAAAACACAAAAATTTTTGTAATGTAATACTGTGCCTGTGTCACTAGAGAATCCCCTCCCCCAAATACTGCATCCTCTCCCCCAAGGATATCCATGTCCAAACCCTTGCAACCTGAAGTGTTACCATATATGGCAAAAGGGACTTCACGGATGTGACCAAGTTAAAGATCTTGAGAAAGATTACTGTGGCTTACTGCATAGGCAGTAATCACAAGTGTCCTGGGAAAAGTCCCAGTGAATGTGAATAGCAGCAGATGTGACAATGAGATGGAAGATGGAAGGCTGGAGAGATGGAAGGAAGGGGCCATGTGTCAGGAAACACAGCTGGTCTCCAGAAGCTGAAAAAGGAAAGAGAACAGAAGGTCCCTCAGAGTCTCCAGAGGAACCACCCTGGCTACAGCCCAGTGAGACTGACTTTGGACCTACAAAACTAACGAATTTGTGTTATTTTAAGCCACCAAGTAGGTGGTAATTTGTTACAGCAGCAATAAGAAACTAAGATAAGGACTTTCTTCCCTGCAGATCTAAAAATATATGTATTTATAGCTATGAAAGCAAATTAAAACCCAGGATCCAAATACACTAAACTTAATTTTTAAGACACAAGTCACTTTATAGAAAAAGCTAAATGAAGATTTTCAGACATGATGAATGACATACTGCTTTCACTTAGCAAAAGAGCTTTTAAGAAAACATTCCTTTTTTAAATCTCAACTTTTAAAAATTCTTAATTCTGTGCACGTTTAAAACATGCACACTTTATCTGTGCAGTACATGAGCACATATAAAAAGAGTAGGCCAGAAAAAACTTAATTTGGGGGTGGCTAACCAAAAACAGGTGGAGATTGGGACTTCCCTGGTGGCCTACTAGTTAAAATCCGCCTGCCAATGCAGGGGACACAGGTTCGATCCCTAGTCAGGGAACTAAGACCCCATGTACTATGGAACAACTAAGCCCATGTGCCACAACTACTGAGCCCGTGCACCTACAGCCTGTACTCTGCAACAAGGGAAGTCACCTCAACAAGAAACCCTCGCACCTCAGCTACTGAGGAGCCCCCACTCACTGCAACTAGAGGAAGTGCATGCACAGCAATGAAGACCCAGCACAGCCATCAACAAACAAAACAGGTGGGGACCAGTGCAGCATTTTGCACTAATACTTTGCTTACTTTGGATATATGTAATACATTTGTACATATTTTGGATATATGGACCTGGAAAAGCCTAGCCTAAAGGAGAAGGAATAAGGGAGTTTAGGGTAATTTTACTTGTCTAAGGACAGCCAAATCAAGTCCTTCAAAGTAATTATTCCATACTCTTCATTGTCACTAATTATCAAATTTCATATATTTTCCTTAATTTTCTTCACATTAAAAACTTCTCCCCCATTATAGTATTATGTAAAATTTTCAAAAGGCTAAGTTAATCTGCAAACAGAAGAATGAAGACAGTTCAAGAAAAAATTTAGAAAGCACTAGCCATGTCTGTTATTATTCATTTTAATATTTAAAATAAGTGGGACTTTTAAAATTAGAAAAGTACAAAGATGAAATACTCAATATATGAAAGCCTAACCATTTTCAAACTATGTAAACAGAGAAGCCAAAAAACACAGCTATCAAACTGTCAAGGGAAAAGATTTAAGAAAATATGACCAGCAAAAAAAAAAAAAAAAAAAAGAACGAGAGATATAAACCTGAGAAACTTAAAATTACTTTTATTTCTTGCTCTTAGATCAAGAACTAAGAAAAATGGGGGAGCACCTAGAGAGAATACTCAATGCTATAGAGCTACAGACTTCAGTTTTTAGTGAAGAGTATTATACATCTTTGTTTAATTTCTTCCTGGTCATTAGATGATTTTTGGTGTACTGCACTTTGTAATTTTACTAATTTTTTTCTTGTTACTTTGTAGAGACTGATTTTAGCAATACTGACTCTGTATGTAGCAACCCTATTAAACATATTTAATTCCAACAGTTGGCAAACTGTCTTGGCTTTTCTATGTACTTAATCACGTCTACAGTTTTACTTCTTCCTTTACAACTTTTACATTTGCCATTTCTTTTTTCTTGCTTTATTGCATTGGGTAGGACTTCCAGCATAGTATAGAAGTGACAAGTAGTTATCTTTTTATGACTTCTGAGGAAAAGCACTATTTCACTATAAGTATGGAGGTTTTCACCAGGCTTCCCCGGTGGCTCAGTGGTAAAGAATCTGCCTGCAATGCAGGAGACACATGTTCAATCCCTGGGTCAGGAAGGTCCCCTGGAGAAGGGCATGGCAACCCATTCCAGTATTCTTGCCTGGAGAATCCATGGACAGAGGAGCCTGGTGGGCTACAGTCCAGTGGAGTTGCAAAGAGTCAGACACAACTGATGAGACTTGGCATGCATGGTGGTTTCCATAGACACGCTCCCATTACAGGGTTTCCCCATCATTGTTCCACAGAAATCTAGGGATCCATAAGATGTCACTAGGTGTACCATAAGAAATTGTGATTTAAAAAATGACTTACAGGAGCAAAAAGCAGCTCTGCTTGTGTAACAGGAAATTTGGGGAAAATTCTAAACAAGGAATCTTCCATACTGGGACTCAACTGCCTCCTTCTGACCTGCTGTTGTAAATGTTGCAAAACATGACCATGTAGTAATAAAACTAAAATTCTGTGAGTTGTTCATATTTTTTGAGACATTTTTTGCAAAGTTAGTATTACTTGCTGTTTTATCCTTTATTAGAGACTGTTTTATAAACATGTCCAACAGTTCACTGTGATGATTTCTGAAGGTGAGATCTGTGACAGAAAATTCTAAGCCTAAGCCCATGAACAATCCTAATCAGGTTGTTGTTGTTCTTTAGTCGCTCCATCGTGTTTGACCCTTTGCAATCCCGTGGACCACAGGACACCAGGCTCCTCTATCCATGAGATTTCTCAGGCAAGAATACTGGAGTGGGTTGCCATTTCCTTCTAAAGGGGATCTTCCCAACCCAGGGATTGCACCTGTGTCTTCTGCATTGGCAGATGGACTCTTTACTACTGAGCCAGCAGGGAGGCCTCTCTCTAATCATCAGGTTGGTAGAACTATAATCGGCTAAGCCATTTCACTGCACCAGTGCAACAAGAGATACCAAAAGAGCCTACCACTACAATGAGAGCTAGGAACCAATGCATTTTACATGGCCTGATAATCCACAGGGTCCTATTCCATTATTCACCACTATGGCAAACAACTTATAACGGTTCCAGCAAAACTGAAAAGACACTTAAAAAGAAGTAACAGGCACTGGAAAAGTCAAGGTACTTACCATTTTAAATAGCTATTGGAAATCTCAAACCAAACAGAGTAAAAGTTCCGTTTAAAAAAGTTACATTCAGTGAAAAGGCTCAGGAAGCAAGTTACAGTAAAACTTATTACCCAGAAAAGGGGGATTAGGGGATATCCCACTGCTAGCAGGAACCCTAGTAACGCCATCATATCAAATGACAGTGAGTAAAATGCATATTATGAGAAACTGAAAAGTATCAAACAGTTTAAGTCAACGCACTGATGACATATCACATGATGCTGATAAGGCATATTTAATAAACTGAGAAACAACAGCTTGTCTATCTAGGCTGACAAACCAACAGATTTCACCAATAAATGTCATGAAGTAACATCTGTAAAGTTTTTAAATGATGGTGAATTTCAAGAAAAACTTTGCTACTGCAAAGAACAACCATGAACAAGCAAAGAGAAGGACATTTATGTGGTGTCTTTATATCTGGAAACAAAGGTCTGTCTTGGAGGAACCGTGCTGGTATTCTCATTGATGTGTCCGATCAATGGCTGGCTCAGTACAAGGTTTTACGTCTCTTGTTTAAAAAAAAAAAAATACACACACACACATATATATAAATAATGATGTTATCACAATACACTGATTTCTTCAGAGAGGTACCAGTATCAAAAACCTTTGGAAATGAAATGAAAAATGTCTTAAATAATGGTACAAAAATGGTCTGCTTTATTACACAAAGACCAGTACACTTGGGCACAGAAATCTCCTGCTGCATACAGAAATCCAGTGGCTTAGCAGATTTCTCTCAAAGAACATTTAAGCTGACAGGTGAGTTACAGAAGTGCTTTCAAGAAAATAGGAGACCATACTTCACTGAGTGCTCTGAAGATGAAAAAGGACTGCAGAAGCCAGCTTTCTTTGCAGACTTTTTTTTTTTTAATTATATGAACCAGTTGAACAAGTTTCTGCAAAGCTCTAGAAAAAAACGTTCTGACTTACAGTGACTTCTGATTTTCAAAAGAAAACAGAATTTTTGGAAAAATCATGTAGCAAAAGGAAATCCTGCTGTTTGGGATGGAGAGCGAGGAAGGATGTCAGCAAGTCTCAAGCATTACTGAAACGTAGATGGAGAAGGACAACATGACAAAAATCAAACCATATTTTCCCTCCCTTTCAAGTATGCCTGGCTGAAGGACTCTTTCTTTCTCTGGCTTGTCTGCTCATCTGTGAACAAGTAAACTGCCTACCTGGGTAAGGTTAAAAAAAAAAAATTTAAAGGAGCTTCCCTGGTGGCTCAGCGGATTTGATCCCTGATCTGAGAGGGCCCCACATGGTGCAGAGCAACTAAGCCCGTGTGCCACAACTACTGAGCCTGTGCTCTACAGCCTGGGAGCCACAACTACTGAAGCCCTCACATCCGACAACCCACGCTCCACAGGACAGTCACTGCGGCGAGGAGCCTGCGCATCACCACTAGAGAGCAGCCCCACTCGCCGCAACTAGAGAACAGCCCATGCAGCAACGAAGACCCAGCACAGCCAAAAACAAACTAATTTTTAAAAATTAAAGAAAAAACTGAAGTTTACCTATACTACCGACTTGCATTAGAGTTGATATCCTTTCTGGAGAGGAGGAACCTCACACACACGAAAAAAGTAGGCTAAAAATAGAGCAAAATATATACAAAGAAAACTGCATTCTCTACTTAAATGAACAATTATTATTGGCTATGATAGTCACATGGAGAAGGCAATGGCAACCCACTCCAGTACTCTTGCCTGGAAAATCCCATGGACGGAGGAGCCTGGTAGGCTGCATGCAGTCCATGGGGTCGCTAAGAGTCGGGCACGACTGAGCGACTTCACTTTCACTTTTCACTTTCATGCACTGGAGAAGGAAACGGCAACCCACTCCAGTGTTCTTGCCTACAGAATCCAGGGGACAGGGGAGCCTGGTGGGCCGCCATCTATGGGGTCACACAGAGTTGGAAACGACTGAAGTGACTTAGCAGATGATAGTCACAACTTACAGATTAAGTAATGTACATGAGCTGTAGGTATAACAATTTTTTTAATAAGAGTTCCCTGAGACCTAAAAATTATTTCAAGGCTTCTTTCAGAGTAACAAAGATTGAGAAAGGCCATTCTATTTTCCTAAGGAACTCTGCTTCTATTACTAACTTGTTACAAGTTTTTATCATAAACAGGTGTCAGCTTTTATCAGAAGCATTTTATAAAATTAAAAAATAAATAAAATGATCCTATGATTTTTCTTATTCTGTTAATATGACTCACACTGATTGATTTTCAAATAGTAAAATCTCTAACATTCTTAAACTCTTCTTCATCATGACATATTATACTTCTTAGATATGAGTGATTTGGTTTGTTCCTCTCTGTTTAAGGATTTTTACACCTGTATTTATGAGAGATACTGGTCTATGACTTAAATTCACTTAAAGCTGTAAATAAATCCAGGTTCTTGACCCAACCTTGCTGTCAACCAAAGCTGTGCCTATGAGTCAGTCATTTAATTTCTCCGAACTTCAGAGTTTTGAAATTCAAATATGATTGTCTGAATTAATTCAGACACAAGCTAGCCCAGTGGTCCTCAACCGTCAGTGTGAATCAGAATCACCTGAAGGACTTGTGAAAACCCAGACTGCCGAGCTGCACCCCCAGAGCTTCAGCTCAGTAGACCCAGGAAAGGGCCCAAAAATATGCACTTCTTACAAGTCCCCGGGAGATGCTGATGCCACTGGTTGGAGAATGACACTTTAAGAACCACAGAGCTAGGCTAAACCACACTGCTTTCAACATGATGTTTTACATAACTGAGGTACAACCACCTAAAGGGGTAATATAGTGAGATCAAGAGAAAAATCATTCGATCAAAAACAAAGTGCACCATTGACTTGCCATCTAAGAACTAGAACAGTGTCTCATATGGAGCTAATGGTGTCCGCTGAACCGTCTCCATATAATTTCTACTTAATTCTCATTAAGCAACTAAAGAGAGCTCTTCCATCAGTAAATGAATAAACTATGAGGAGCATTTACTGTTGCCTTTTTTGCTTTCTTTCTAAGTTTTTGCGGAGAAGGCAATGGCACCCCACCCCAGTACTCTTGCCTGGAAAATCCCATGGATGGAGGAGCATGGTGGGCTGCAGTCCATGGGGTCACTAAGAGTTGGACACGACTGAGCAACTTCATTTTCACTTTTCACTTTCCTGCATTGGAGAAGGAAATGGCAACCCACTCCAGTCTTCTTGCCTGGAGAATCCTAGGGACAGGGGAGCCTGGTGGGCTGCCATCTATGGGGTCGCACAAAGTCGGACACGACTGAAGCAACTTAGCAGCAGCAGCAGCAGCTAAGTTCTTGGTTTTGTCAGCTCTTCAGAGTTGAAGACTTTTCAAAAAAGAGCTTACAGATCATCGTTTATATGTACTCTTTCCCTTTCAAAACAGAGCCACCCTCTTTTTACTAAAAAAAAAAAAAAGGTAGTAACTCTAACCTCCACCCAGAATTTATAATGTGTTGCCTGAAGGTATAATTAAACTCCAGGGACTCAAGTTAAAAAAAAAAAAAATGCTGTTTGGGGAATCCTTCATAAATGATAACTGAAGTATCATAAACTATCCACTATAGACAGAGCTTCTGGTTTCTTCCCATCCTAAATATTTTTCTGAGAGTTAAAAACAGGACCCTTGCTAGGACATTCTAAATTCTGAATTCTGATGAATTACAGTTTGTGGGCAATTGAGAGCCAAACCTTTCAATAACTCCATCTCTTCCATCTCCACACACCCAATGTTCATGCCATATTGTCCAACAACACGTTGCTTTTAGGGGAGAATCTCCAACGAAAGGAACCATTGATAAGAAACCTCTGATAAACTGCTACTGCTGCTGCTACTGCTAAGTCACTTCAGTCGTGTCTGACTCTGTGCAACCCCAGAGACGGCAGCCCACCAGGCTCCCCTGTCCCTGGGATTCTCCAGGCAAGAATACTGGAGTGGGGTGCCATTTCCTTCTCCAATGCATGAAAGTTTAAAGTGAAAGTGAAGTCGCTTAGTCATGTCAGACTCCTAGCGAGCCCATGGACTGCAGCCTACTAGGCTCCTCCGTCCATGGGATTTTCCAGGCAAGAGTACTGGAGTGGGGTGCCATTGCCTTCTCTGCTAATGATAAAAGTAAACTTTTTTCAAGTATTTTCAGATAAGTAATCTCCTCAGTAATTCTCAAAATCCATCCCTTGAACATTTATTAGCTTGAAGGAAAAGCACATTTGAAGAACTGAAGAAAAATCAGTAAAGGAGGTTGATTCTTTTAAATGTAACAAATATTTTCTGGGACTACCAAAATGTTCAAATTATGCTACATAAAATGCACAGACAAAAACCATATATGAACTTTTTTAGCTTGAGTGTACATTATTCAATGTAGTAGTTAAAACCTACTCAATCAAACTATACCATAAAATTTTTATTCTAATTAGTCAATTCTCATTACATCTTTTAAATATTTAATATTTCTACATCCTATTGAAAAAATAAGTCATAGCTAGTTATAAAACCAATTCGTTTTCAGCAAAAGTATCCTTCTCCTTCATTAATCACCTCAAACTAAAATTTACAGTTATTTCTGAACCAGTCCCCCTTTATTTATAACTAAAGGCTGATTATTAGAGATTAGAAGATACAAACACACACATTTAGAAAGAGTAACACGATTTAACACATGCTTGCTTCATAAACATTTATTTCATTTTTAACAATGCAATGTAACATGATGGCAAACCACATATTTTTTTTAATTATTGTAAAAATGAACAAATTTCTTTTCTTATGCATGTAATTTAAAACTCAACTACCTTAGTAGTAACTGTTAGTATACATTCCATACTATATTCCTAAGTGATTACTACTTAAAATATTAATCTGTTTATTCAAACTTAATAGTGAAAGATAATAAGATTATTAGACCTTAGAAGATGGCGCTCATCTTCTCCCGGGAGAACACCAAAATCTCAACTAGCTCCTGCACAATCTTCAAGAGGAGAATATTGGAACACACCAAAAAAAGATACACTATGTCCAAGGGCAAAGAAGAAGCCACAGCAAGATGGCAGGAGGGACACAATCACATTTAAAATCAAATACCTCATACCCGCCAGAGATGCCTGCAAGTCACAAACAAAACCTTGTCCGCACCAGAACCAGGGAAAGAAGCAGTGACCCCGACAAAAGACTGAGCCAAACCTGTGAGTGTTTCGGAGTCTCCTGCGGAGGCATGGGTCAGCAGTGGCCTGCCATGGGGACAGGGGCTCCGACAGCAGCAGTCCTGCGAGGCGTGACGTGTGGCACAAGTCCTCTTGGAGGACGTCACCATTAGTCCCTATAAACATAGGGCCACCAGGAAGGCGATACCCAAACTGGAGAACAATTATAACAAAAAAGTTCTCGCACTGTTGCAAAAGTTCTAGGTCCCACAGACTTCCCAACCTGGGGATCCAACAAAGGGCCTGAGAATCCCCAGGGAATCTGACTTTGAAGGTCAGCAGAACTTGATATAGAACTTGCACAGGGCTGGGGATACAGACTCTTGGTGGGCACAAACAAAACGGTGTGCTCATCAGGACCCAGCAGAAAGGAGCAGTGACCCCACAAGAGACTGAGCCAGACCTGGCTGTGAGTGTTTGGGAGTCTCTGGAGGAGGCATGGGTTGACAGTGGCCTGCCATGGGGTCAAGGACACTGACTTGCTGGCGTAAGTCTTTTTGGAAGAGGTCAGAGGTCACCAATACTGCCATTACCCCTACCATAATTAGGCCTCAGGCCAAACTAAAGGGAGGGAACACAGCCCTGCTCATCAGCAGAAAACTGAATTAAGGATATACTGACCAAGGCTTTGTCCACCAGAGCAAAACCCAGTTATCCCCACAGTCAGTCGGTCCTTTCCATCAGGAAGCTTGCACAAGTCTCTTATCCTCATCCATTAGAGGACAGAATAAAAACCATAATCACAGAAAACTAGCCAAACTGATCACATGGATTACAGCTTTGTGTAACTTAATGAAACTATAAGCCATGCCATATAGGGCCCCCCAAGATGGACAGGTCATGGTGGAGAATTCTGACAAAACGTGGTTCACTGGAGAAGGGAATAGCAAACCACTTCAGTATTCTTGCCTTGAGAACCCCATGAACTGTATGAAAAGGGAAACAGCTGTGACACTGAAAGATGAACACCCCACCCCCAGCTCAGCAGGTGACCAACTGGCTACTGGAGAAGAGCAGAGAAATAGCTCCAGAAAGAATGAAGAGGCTGAGCCAAAGCGGAAATGACACACAGTTGTGGATGTGTCTGGGGGTTAAAGTAAACTCCAATACAATAAAGAACAATATTGCATAGGAAACTGGAATGTTAGGTCCATGAATCAAGGTAAATCAATGTTAAGTCCATATCCAAGGTTTGGTTGTAGTCAAACAGGAGATGGCAAGAGTGAACATGGACATTTTAGGAATCAATGCACTAAAATGGATGGGAACGGGTGAATTTAATTTAGATGGCCATTATATCTACTACTTGGGCAAGAATCCCTTAGAAGAAATGGTGTAGCCCTCATAGTCAATGAAAGGGTCTGAAATGCAGTATTTGGACACAATCTCAAAACCGACAGCATGATCTCGTTTCAAGGCAAACCATTCACTATCACAGTAATCCAAGTCTATGCCCCAATCACTAATGCCAAAGAAAATGAAGTTGAATGACTCTATGAAGACCTACAAGACCTTCTGGAACTAACACCAAAAAAAAGATGTCCTTTGCATCACAGGGAACTGGAAAGCAAAAGTAGGAAGTCAAGAGATACCTGGATAACAGGTAAGTTTGGCCTCGGAGTACAAAATGAAGCAGGGCAAAGACTAACAGAGTTTTGTCAAGAGAACCTGTTGGCCAGAGCAAAAACCCAAGAGATGACTCATGGACACATGGACATCACCAAACGGTCAGTACCAAAATCCGACTGATAATGTTCTTTACAGTCAGAGATGGAGAAGCTCTATACAGTCAGCAAAAACAATACCTGGAGCTGACTGTGGCTCAGATCATCAGCTTCTCATTGCAAAATTCAGGCTCAAATTGAAGAAAGTAGGGAAAACCACTAGCCATTCAGGTATGTACTAAATCAAATCCCTTACGACTAAACAGTGGAAATGACAAATAGATTCAAGGAATTAGATCTGACAGAGTACCTGAAGAACTATGGACTTAGGTTTGTGACACTGTACAGGAGGCAGTGATCAAAACCATCCCCAATAAAAAGAAAGGCCAAAAGGCAGGTTGTCTGAGGTTACAAACAGCTGAAAAATGAACAGAAGTCAAAGGCAAAGGAGAAAAGGAAAGTTATACCCATCTGAATGCAGAGTTCCAAAGAAGAGCAAGGAGAGATAAGAAAGCCTTCCTCAGTGATCATTGCAAAGAAATAGAGGAAAACAATAGAATGGGAAAAACTAGAGATCGCTTCAAGAAAATTAGAGATACCAAGGGAACATTTCACGCAAAGATGGCTCTGGTGGACAAAGCCTTGGTCAGTATACCCTTAATTCAATTTTCTGCTGATGGGTGGGGCTGTGTTCCCTCCCTTTAGTTTGGCCTGAGGCCTAATTATGGTAGGGGTAATGGCAGTATTGGTGACCTCTGACCTCTTCCAAAAAGACTTACGCCAGAAGTCAGTGTCCCTGACCCCACGGCAGGGGGGGGTCACAAAACTCTGCCCAAGAACATTTCACACAATAAAGGACAGAAACGGTATGGACCTAACAGAAACAAAAGGTATTAGGATAGTAAGAATACACACAAGAACTATACAATAAAGGTCTTAATGACCCAGATAACCATGAAGGTGTGGTCACTCACCTAGAGCCAGACATCCTGGAATGTGAAGTCAAGTGGGCCTTAGGAAGCATTGCTATGAACAAAGCAACTGGAGGTGATGGAATTCCAGCTGAGCTATTTCAAATCCTAAAAGATGGTGCTGTTAAACTACTGCACTCAATATGCCAGCAAATTTGGAAAACAGTGGCCACAGCACTGGAAAAGGTCAGTTTTCATTCCAATTCCAAAGAAGAGCAATGCCAAAGAATGTTCAAACTATCACACAATTGTGTTCATTTCACATGCTAGCAAAGTAATGCTCAAAACTGTCCAAGCTAGACTTCAACAGTACATGAACCAAGAACTTCCAGATATATAAGCTGGATTTAGAAAAGGCAGAAGAACCAGAGATCAAATTGCCAGCATCTGCTGGATCACAGGAAAAGCAAGAGTTCCAGAAAAACATCTACTTCTGCCTCATTAACTATGCTAAAGCCTTTGTCTGTGTGAATACAACAAACTGTGGAAAATTCTGAAAGAGATGGGAATACCAGACCACTTTATCTGCCTCCTGAGAAATCTGTATGCAGGTCAAGAAACAACAGCTAGAACTGGACATGGAACAGACTGGTTCCAAATTGGGAAAGGGACATGTCAAGGCTGTATATTGTCATCCTGTTTATTTAACTTACATGCTGTGTACATCATGCAAAATGCTGGGCTGGATGGAGCACAAGCTGAAATCAAGACTGCTGGGAGAAATATCAATAACCTTATATATGCAGATGACACCACCCTTATGGCAGAAAGTGAAGAGAAACTAAAGGGCCTCTTGATGAAGGTGAAAGGAAAGAGTGAAAAACCTGGCTTAAAACTCAACATTCAAAAAAGTAAGATCATGGCATCCAGTCCCATCACTTCATGCCAAACAGATGGGGGGAAAAATGGAAATAGTGACAGACTTTATTTTCTTAGGCTTCAAAATCACTGCAGATGGTGACTGCAGCCATGAAATTAAAAGACACTTGCTCCTTGGAAAAAAAGCTATGACAAACCTAGACAATGGATTAAAGGTGCATTTAATTTCATGGCTGCAGTCCTCCTCCGCAGTGATTTGCCAACAAAGGTACACAGAGTCAAAGTTGTCAAAGCTATGGTTTTTCCAGTAGGCATGTAGAGATATGAGAGTTGGACCATAAAGAAGGCTGAGAACCAAAGAACTGATGCTTTTGAACTGTGGCACTGGAGAAGACTCTTGAGGGTTCTTTGGACAGCAAGATCAAACCAGTCAATTCTAAAGTAAATCAACACTGAATATTCATTGGAAGGACGGACGCTGAAGCTGAAGCTCCAGTACTTTGGCCACCTGATGCAAACAGCTGACTCACTGGAGAAACCCTAATGCTAGTAAAGACAAAGCAAGAGGAGAAGGGGATGACAGAGGATGAAATCGTTGGATGGCATCACTGACTCAATGGACCTGAGTTTGACCAAACTCCGGGAGATAGACAAGGACAGGGAAGCCTGGCGTGCTACAGCCCATGGGGTCACACAGTGTTGGGCGACTGAGCAACTGAACAAAACAACAGTAAAAGATATTTAATGATAAAAAAATAAGTTTGATATATACAGTTGGCCCGACAGTGGAAACTAGTTTTATTAACCAAGAAAAAATTTCCATAAATTGAATATGCTATACCTTCCACATGACAGCTTTGGCAAAGATATATTTATAAACATAAAAATATTTCATTAAAAATTGCATTGGCAAAACTGTTGAAACTAATATTTTTATTTTTCAACTGCTTCTGAATATATGATTAACAAAAGTGCCTAAACAGAGAAGAGGAGGAAACTGATATAACACTTATTTACTGAGTCTTGGTAAAACTTTTTTTACATACATCGTAGAACTAAACAAATGGTTAAGGACAAGGTAACAAATTATTTGGCTAATTAGGTGATTCCCATTCTTCTGCATTCAACAAAACTGAAGGAGGACCTAATATTAATAGAATTGTCAACTGAGAAATGCTTGATGATAAGTCACTATGTGATTTTTGGCACACAGCTTGGAACGTTTTCTACCACAAAATTTCTATTAGGATGAACATATTTATATCAACATTTTTATTTTTCAGCACTACAAAATCTCAAAATAAGACCAGAAATCGATGTCAAATCCTATTTAATTCTATTAATAAATATTATCTCCAGATATAAGAACCACAGATATAAGAAAGACAGCTCCATTTATTTCATTAAAAATGGATTTCTGTTGTATAATTATTATATACAAAGTGCATTTTAATCAAAATTTTAATGTATTTATGTTATTCCAAGCAACTATGTGGTAAGAATAATTATAACTCAAACCAGAAAATATTTAAGTCTTATGGTCATAGGGAAAACATCCCTTATTGCATATACATAGTGCCATGACAAAGGAGTTTGATACACGATCAACAGAAGATTCCTGAACACTAAAATATGTAAAACTTGCATAAAATTTGGCAGGAGTAACAGAACTACCATACAAGTTGAAAGGGAAAATAATTAAAATTTCCAACCACTCAAGTTTGTTTTTATATTTTAAAAAAATGGCATTTAGATTCCCTAAGATAAATTTAAGAGTGCTATATTTTATTTAAAATATTAAAATATGCCAGCAATTTCATCCCGTGTCACTATGTATACTTTTGTTAAAACAGAAATAGACAGACATAGAAAACAAACTTATGGTTGCCAAAGGGGAACACAGTGAGTAGCAGGGAGGTGGGCAGGGAGTAACAGGAGTTTGGGGTCAACAGATACACACTATCATATATAAAACAGATAAACAACAAGGACCTACTGTATAGCACAGGGGACTTTATTCAGTATCTTACAGTAAGTACCCTATGAGGGGAAACCCAACCGAATCACTGTCACACACCTGAAACTAATACAAACTGTGAAAGTGAAAAGTCAGTCACTTAGTCGTGTCCGACTCTTTCTATCAGGCAAGAATACTGGAGTGGGTTGACTGTATTTCATTTAAACAAAAATTCTGCTGAAAAATTATACTTATCAATTCAAATATGTGCAAAGGAACACACAGTTTTTCAAAACTGTTTCAGGGAACATTTGAGTAAAAATTTTAAGATCGCTGTTCTAGATTAACAAAGCTATAAAATGAAAACTGTTTTAGCAAGATACCGAAAACATGAGATTTAAATGTCAGTCTCCCTCAAAAGGCTGATAGCCTCAAGGGCATATATTCGTCTGGGTATTCATACTATTCGTGCCATGATTAGCATATAGTATTGTTCAGCGGCAGAGTCATGTGCAACTCTGCGACCTCATGGACGGCAGCACAGCAGGCTTCTCTGTCCTCCAGTATCTCCTGGAGTTTGCTCAGATTCATGTTCACAGAGCTGGTAATGCTACCTAACCACCTTATTCTCTGCTGCCCCTAACAGGATACAGTACAGATACAGTAGTTTTAATAATTGTTTACCATGTGGGGGAATGGACGGATGGAATTAATGAATATTAATTATGAGAGTATATTACTCAACAATGGGAAATTACAGATTTCTACCAAAAATCAAATACAAACCACAGATTTCAGATATAGCCAGACAGATACCAAGTTCTCTTAAATTACGAAAGAAAAGCCTTCACATAAATCTGATTTATATACTAAGGAACAAACAGCTAAAACATGAAATAACAACAAAAATATCAGTAGTATTTTCCATGACTTTTTTCAAGAGGTGCAAGCAGTAACTAAACAGAATATGAGTTTGGCAGACAAAGAGGTTAAATCTGAAATCACTTAACCATTTTAGCTAAATGAAATTTCACTTTGATACAGTAAGTTCGGGTTCAGAATTTTTAGTAAAGCCAAAATGTTGTATCATCAAAACTTCAAAATCTACTTCAAAAAATACTAAATCTCCCATAAAACATTAAATTCTAATCCTTTTGAAGTCAAAGCTTTTCTAAGACCCTCCGTAAATCTTGATTTTCCCCCTCCAAGATGCAGAAAAGCCACCACTACCATCTCCCTGAACTGTGTAGTGTTCTGTGTTTTTTTTGTTTTGTTTTTTTTTTTTTTTTTTCACAAAAAATTTCAATCCAGTATTACTGCCAGAAATTTAACAACTCTTATGATACAAGTGTACATAATACTTTTCATGCTAAAGTATTCACAAAAATTAAATCATTCACTTTGCCAAATTCACTTTTTTTTTTTTTTCCCCTGCATTGAGTCTATTTTTGATCACTAACCTCACACTGACTTCATTCTACATGCTCCTTGCATCTCTGAAATACTCCATCTTGGTACTTTATTTAGGCTATTCTATTTCTCAGCAGGGACCTTTATTTTGGTAACAATACATACTGCCAGCTTATTATAAACGCTTTATTTATTTTTTAACACAGAGGAAGCGTGGTGGCAGATCTGTAGCCACTTGATGTTTTTATAACTAAGAATTACAGTTCAGGCTCTCTTATAGAATGTAAAGGTGCACTAACACATGTATATGTAATTGTTCTGAAAATTAAGCTTAGTCACTAAAAGAAGATTCGCTATCTGAACTTTCTTCTGTGTTTTTTTCACCTTCACCATCAGGCACTGGAGCATCTGGCCTCTCAAGAAGATCTGGATCTAGTCCTTCTGATATCATTTTGTTTCTTATTGCCATCACTGGAACACCCACTTGAACCATTTTGAGATATCGGGCATATCTTGGATCCTTGGCTACAGTTAAGATATTTTCTGGTGTTACTTCACTTTCCTGTGGTCCAGAGTCTTGTAAACTGTTCTGTGATTGCCCTGAAGTGGCTTCAGAATGTGTTCCATTTGTGATCCTAGTGACATTTACAGGAGATACTTCAAATGTGACATCATCTAGGCCCGGGATAGATGATAACTTTGCATCTAAAATATTGAGAGTTGTTTCAATCTGCTGGATACGAAGAGAAAGGTCTAGTTTCTCCTCACAAACTGTAGAAAATCGGTTGAGGAACTGTACAGTGTGCACCACAAACTGGTTTAGAAATGCCACCGTTCTTTTCTGTTGAATAGCTGGCACCTTAGTCAGGTCTATGCCTGAACCCATGAGAGGAAGCCCATCCTCATCCATCTCCTCAGCGGGCGGGGGACTCAGGGCTCACCCCCAAACCCCTCCCAAGCCCGGCCCGCCCAACCCGGTAATAGCATCCAAACGCCTCTCCTAGTCCACCGTGTAGTGTTTTTTACTTCTCACCATCAATGGAAGATCCTGTAAATCATTCACATTTTTTCATTGGTTTCGCCAACAGGTATTGACTAATTAAGAGGTGGCTATCTCTACTGCCTGAGCACAATTTTATTAAGTGAAATGGTGGGCTCACACTGTGTACTTCAACTACCGCTCTGCAATGTAAATAAAATATACTTAGATGACTCACTGCAAAGCTAACTTGCTATAATGTAAAAAGCTTGAAGCATTAAATATTTTTTTAGTTTTGCTGAGGTATAATAGGCATACAAAAACCACATATTGAAACATACAATTTGATAAATTTTGACATGTATATACAAATTTACTTCTGAAAATTCCAATCCCCCTCTTCCGAGCAAAACCAAAAGAATTTTTGTTAGTTGAGAAAAGTACTTACCTTCATGTAATTCACAATCTTAGCCAGAACGCCAAACTTATATCCAGAGCTTCCTGATAGAGCTTTCAAATTAAATGATCCATTGCTATGATCTGAAAATGAAGTTCAAAAAACAATTACAACATTTTCATTAGATGTGATTATCTACTTTTAAGCAGCTAAAATGATTTTAAATCTGGTAAAATATTTATTGAGTTCTTCTATCTAGAAAACTCCACCCTATGAAATTTTGGTGACAAATTCAAAATCTTTGCATGTGTAGTAACTATTTTCTGAGGATGGAAACAAAGTACAAATACTCCAAAAGCATTAAAATATATTTCTTTTATAAGTACCTTTATCTCACTCCTTCCTTAAGTCTGACTAGATTTCCTCCAAAATTACAAGTTAGGTTTTTTAAACAAGACGACAATACAAATCACAATCTGATCCATGGTGCTTTTCTAACAACCTTAAAACCATGAGAAGTGAGTAGATTACTAAGGGATAAAAAGTTCAATTTATCACCAATTACATCAATTTCTGCTTATCAAAATAAAACAAATAGGTATTGATCAATGGGAATTAATAAAAAGTATGATCCCATAACTATTTTAAAGTCAACTTCAGAGATATATTGGAATAAAAAATGTAAGCAGTACCACTGTATAAACATGAAGACTTTAAAATGATGGCAGCATGATACAAGGAGCAATTTACATAGATCATTTGGTTCAGAACATATACCATTCTGTTGCATATTTACAGGCAGAAATCTGAATGCTACCATTACATCACAAACCCATTCTATAGATCATAGGTAGCAAGAGTGAAAAATTCATAAATACTAGGAAAACATTTTAGAAGTACACATTCTATTAGCAAGGAATCAGATCACATGCTATAAAGTTCCCATGTGGCTGATCCACAATGGAAGAGGTTAAATAAAAGCGGAGAGAGTCAATTTCTGGCACCAGTTTGGTAATAATAATTTAAACAAAAGAATGCATTAGAATAACCGCAAGTCAAATGGAACAACTGTCAGAGATCCAAAAGAACAGCTTCTAGAAGGCAGCATAATATTCCTCTGAGATTAGTTAGTGAAAAGGCTTTATTGAATATCATTTTTTTTAGACTAAAATGAAACCTCATATGCAATTTTCCTTTAAGAATAACTGCTACAACTTTAATGAAACTTAACTGACACATTAAAGTCTACTTTATGTTTTCTGAAATAATATTAAGAATGCCTTACAGGTGTGCCTTCACATTTGCTATTTCAATTATGAATTACTTCCTATGTAATTTTCATTTTCCCAAGGTGTTCAGGACACTCATAACCAACAACAGCAACTAACCTTCACTGAACACTGACTACTGCCAATAATCATGCTAAAATGGTTTTCTCATTTAATCCCTCCCAGAAATCCTATTTAAGAGGTTTTTACTGTCTCATTTTAAACATAAGAAAACAGACTAATAAGTGGCAGACTAAAGATTCCAATCCAGTGGTAAACTGTGATGTGCCTGGTATAAGAATCATTAGTTACCATTTAACGCAATTATTCCATTTCCAACTGGATATTTTTTCAGAATACAGGAATTCATAAATACATATTTAGTGAATTCTTATTAAAGTAATACATTCATCCTATAATACTAAATAAACAACCGGGAAGACTATGAATAATAGCTAAGGACAATGTGCTAAGGATAAGCACCATGCAAGTAATAAGCAATCATGAAGCATATAGAGTTTTGTTTACCATAAGGTCTCCAGTGTAATAAATATTAGTTGACTGAACAAATGAAGGTAATAAGATTATTTCCACATACTCCTTTACTGGTCTTAGAAACAAATGTGACTTATTCAAAATTTTAAAAAATAAGTCTGCACAGCAAGCACTAACCCAATCGGCTGCTGTTCTAATAGCCACTCTCACAAATAAAAACCTTGACCGTTACACTTAGACCACAACTCTAATAAACCATAATAGAAACATCATTCTATCTCTATAAACATCCAACTGAGGATTCTTTTGCAATTTAACTTTCACAGACGGTTTTTTTAGTATCGCTGATGTACCTACCGAAGTTAACCCTCTCCCAATTAGTAGAGATAAAAACCTTTTTTCTTTTTCGTCTCCCTCAGAATTTCATACAAAGCAAACTACCACATGGAAATAATCACTTCCAAGAGTCAGGTTCATATAAATGGCAAGTTGAAAGAAGAGAAAAGAGAATATCACTTATGAGAGTCTATGCACAATTTGTGGAGGAAGCACCATGCTGGAGAACCTGGACTGCTGGTTTCCCAGGTTACTGTCTCTCTCGAGATTAGCTTCTAGCCTGAGCACTTAAATAATCACTGAAGGATCAAAAATTCTACAGCTAAACACTAAGGAATCATCAATTTGTTACTAACTCACAAATTCTTATGCAGCAATTTAGCTTAAAAACAACAAAAAAATTAGGCCTAAAGAGGGGGTGACAGTTGAGAACCCAGTCCGCTCTAGTCAAGTTTATGAATGATTTACTCAGGGTGGCAGGACTTAATGCAAATGAACACAGGGGAAACTGTCAGCTGCCCTGCGGTTCAGCCAATAGAAGCGCAGCTCCACCTTAGCTGTGCGCTGGACTGCACTACAAACAGACGAAACCATCGCTTCAACTGCAGCCTTTCAGACGAGAGGTAGGTTTCTGAAATCTTTTCATTTAATAATACATGTTCTTATGATACAATGTAAATATTTTACCATAAAGCCCAAGCAGAAAGCTTTGTTCCTACTGAAGACCAAAAAACCTCTATTCTTTTCATTGTCTGGTAGGATTTTATTATGAAAATATGAAGACTGCCTTTGCTATTTGACAAGCACCCTTACCATCTGTGCCTTAATGGAAAATTCATGACATTTTCTATGAACCTGATCTATATCCAGACCTTAGAGTAAGCCATATGCATTTGATATTAAGAGATTACTTGCAAATTTAATTTTCTCTGAGCTATTTCATTTCAGCAGTTTGTTCTGTCTTAACAAAGGATTTTTCTTAAAGAAGAATCTAGACTAAAAGCAAACCCAGGATTAAAGCTTTCTGATTATACATACAAATTTAAAGCATTTATATTAAAGTTTGTTATATTTTAGAAAATGAGAGAATATATTCAAAATTGTTTTATTTAAGTGTACATGCAGAGAAGGCCAATAATCACACTGTGATTTTTATATAAAAATAAAAAGACCACAAAAGTACCATTTACTAGGTTGCATTATACTGTAAGCAATGAGATGATTTTCAGAGCTAGAGCTTTAGACTTTCATACATTTTAATTAAAATAATTTCCTACAGTCAAATTTTAAAGTCTGTATTACTGTAGCATGTAAGTCATGCTATTATTAAATAAAAATCTAATGTTTAATTTTTAGATGCCACAGAAATATGTATTTATTACAGTATTTCAATATAATGTTATATTCTTAAACTAATCTTCAAAAATAAATACACAGTAAGTCTTTTTGATAAACTACATTTTAAAATGAAAATATGTCCTAAGAAGAATTGGTTAAGGGAGGGAGGAGGGTACCTTTTGAGGTAATAAGATTAGTTTCATAGCTCAGAGCCATCATTCATGTCTACTCAGAATTAGTATCAACTTGCTGACCAAATTTCAAATCCTATATGAATCTGAAATATTCAAGCATGAAAATTTAACTATTTTGTAAATGCTAGAGTTCTAAAATATTACCTATATATACTGACCTAAAGATTCAACTTTTGCCCTTTTCTTTGCTGGTAAATCTATTTTGAATTTTAAAGGTTTTTTTTTCATAATTTTTATTCCTTCTGTAATAATCAGTGTTCCGCCAGCATGAGAAAAGTATCCCCTACAAAGCCCAAAGGTTGCTGAAAGAAGATTTCTCCAGACTCAGTACAATGTGGTTAATTGCTTAGGAAATATTCTTGCTTGCTACCCAAAGTAAGAGAGCTCAAAAACAGTCTCAGATCAAATACAAATAACTGTCAAATAGAACAGTTAACTCGTAACTCAAACTTCAGACAGAAACTCCTGCCTCCCAAACTGTCTTAACGCTATAATCAGCCTACGTCTGGCTGGTAACTGTCTATAGTTATACGGATGGAGGCTCATTGCCATTTCACCCAGCTAACTAGATACATGGCCTACCCCAGACAGCTCCAGAGTTGGGCGAGCTAGTCTATATGTAAAAGCTATAATGATTAATCGATCATATTTCAAAGGGATATGCTTTTAAAGGCACCAGAAAATTCAATTCAAGGGCTTTTCCATAAATAGAACAAAAGCATAACTTTATTTCAATCTGGCAATTCAAGGGCTCCAGAACAGTTCCAAGTCCTATACCCATAAGTATCTCACTAGGGCCTTAAAATGGGAGGAAAACTAGGTGAAGGGAATTTATATTTTAAAAAACTAAAAATTATCTATATAATTGTATATATATGTATAACAGACTGTTCCCAACTTTGACTGTTTTCTCTCACTTTCTCTAAGGCATGTTTACAGCATTTGCTTCATATAAATTAACATTTTAATTTCAAAAACAGTATCACAATACAAGAAAATCCTATCGGTAAATGACTTTCTACATACCCGCGTGCGTGCTAAGTCGCTTCAGTCGTCTCCGACTCCATGCGACCCTATGGACTGTAGCCCACCAGGCGGCTCTGTCCATGAGATTTTCCCGGCAAGAATACTGAAGTGGACTGCTATGCCCTCCGCCAGGGGATTTTCTCAACCCAGGTATCAAATCCATGTCTCTCACGTCTCCTGTATTGGCAGGCAGGTTGTCTACCACTAGTATCACCTGGGAAGCCCCTCTACATACATATCTAATTACGTCTAATTCATCAAAAATTTAGATTTTAACCTAAACACACAAAATTATTAGAGTTTTAGTGTACTATTTCATAAACCACATTACATGTAAGGTGGAAAATAAATCTATATTACAGGGTTTACTTTTTCCAGGTTATGCCCAGAAGCTAACTAAAGGGTGAATGTTCTGAGTTGCTCATCAGTTAATCAACACATTCACAAATGGCAAACTGCCATCATTCACAACATAAGCCTGCTATGTATATACTCTGAAAACTGCTTAGATACCCATGGCAAAAAACTTACAGGTACCCTTGGAGGTGGCATATACGTCTATCCATAGTCACCATTCCAAGAATAATTATTATAAGCATGTTTGCATGTGGATAAAGTATGCAGTCTAATCAGTCACGATGCACTAATTCTGTTTTAGAAGTAATCTAAACACAATAAACTATTAAAAGCCAAAGGCAAGGAGTACTTTTGGCTTTGAATAACTACATTCAAATGGTTCAAAAGCCAAAAGATTATAACAAGGTACACCTTGACAAGTTTCACACACATCCCTATCACCTGACTCTACTCTCCAACCAACCCTACAAGTAATCATTGTTATTAATTTCTGTATATCCCCAAGATTCCTGTGCAGATACAATCAACTAAAAATACATATTATTTCCCTTTTTCCTCCACATACTGGCCTGCACTTTGTTAACAACATATCCTAAAGATCTTTCTGGATCACTACAGTTGCGCATTCACACGTAACATTCGATTGTGTGACTATACTGTATTAATATAACCAGTAGAACAGCTTAACGACAGGTACAAGTCAGCCTCAAGTAAGTGAATGTAGTGTGTATCTCTCTGCCCCCTTCTCTCCTCTCCTTATCTCTCCCATTCCATCTCTTTCCCTCCCTCCCGCTCTTTTTTTCTTTTTTAAAGGGAGAAGGGGACCCGAAAAATTTTTAAGCAGTTCACTTGTACCTCAAAAATAAACAGAATACAAAGTTCCTTAAGCCAACTTTCTAATCATTCTAAAATTTCATTTTGAAATAATAACTTAATTATTAAGTCTCTATAATTTCTCCCCGGTCTTAAAAAGTCACCACAAATTTTAAAAGAGTTACTCAAAATAAATTAAAATACAAAGGAGTAAATTCAGTATAATTTCAACCAGGTTTGACTTATACATTTTACACAGCCAATTTCTAGGAGAAAAAAAAAAAAAATTAAAAGTTTGATATGTTAGGGAGATAAGATTATAAATGATATTTTTTAATTTAAAATTGCTAGGATAACGTTTCTGAAATCAGTCATGAAAAACAGAAGTTTAAGTTAATGATCAGGATAGGTTAAATCTGAGAGGTAAAACGAGGAAACTGCCTCACTCTGCATCTTCTTCCCTCCCCTGCCGTGATTCTCCCTGCAGTCAGTTCTAATGTCAGATTTAGACATTTCAAACGCAATTTCCAAATTTTATAAAGGAATCACAACCTGAAAGGCCTTAACACAACCTGAATCACAACCTGAAAGGCCTAAGGAATACTCTCCTCTGTGCTGGAGAGGGCTAGGCGGGCCAAGGCAAAATTACTAGATAGGGCTCAGGCAATTCTCCCTGTTTTTACGCATCCACATAAGACACCCCTACCCCGATTTCCCCAAGGCCTTCATCTTCTTCCTCTCCCTCTCCTCTATTCGCTCTGCTTTTCAAAAAGAACCTAAAACTCATTCATACTGAAGCAAAAATAACCAACAATCTGTGTTACCCCTCCAAGGAATATCTGCATTTTAGCAGTGCTAAAAATTCAAAAGGATTTTTTTTCATTATTCAGGAATTTGTGCACACGCATACATGACACTACTCTTATCAGCAAGGCTGGGTCAAAAGGAGGTAACTTTTGTCTCCATTTGAGTTAGCTTCTATAGGTTACTTGACTATTTGTGTAAAAGGTGCTAAGGTCAGAGGCAGCGACCATGCAGAGGAGGAAGGGTAGGCTATCGGGACCTTCACATGCACAACGCCAGCGCACACTGTGTTCTACCTGAAAAGTGCCCGCCACACACCAGACGTGACTGATACTCCCTGGAGCTGTGCAACGCAGAAACCCTGCCTTCTCCTAGGGTGTACTTGGAAAAGACAAAACCAAAAGATAAAAGAGTAACTTTGAAAGGCTGGGTCTCCTGACATAGTCTGAAATCCCACTGGACAGAGGAGCCTAGGCGGGCTACAGTCGCAAAGAATAGGGGTAACAAATCAAACAGTAGAACACAACTAAGGGACTAAACAATAACCACCACAAAACTGTAAGTTAGCAGATACCCATGTGCCAGAAAATGTATTTTTGTATCTCCCATAAGCAATTGATTCAATTACTGTCCATTAGTCTCCTGTCTCTCATTTCAAGATGAAAGGTCACCAAGCATCATAAAACAGAAGGATTCTTAAATCCAACAAGAAAAAATGAACTTGAACCTTTACTTTTGCCCTCAGATCATCAATTTAACCTTCAAAATACACGAAAGAAGAAAGGAAGGAACCAAGTCCATCCAGAGGTGAAATGACTTGTCAAGCAAATCAGATTTAAAAAAGAAAAGGAAAAAAAAAAGCTTAGAAAATATTAGTTTATTAACAGCAAAGTTTTAAAGTTATATTTATAAGGAAAACAGAGAAATCTAAGGAATTGAACTGTTACATTTGAGGGGGCAAGGGGTTTAAGCTTTAATCTTTTTTGAAAATGATACTGCAGTTATATTTAAAAACAGAGTCCTCACCTCTTAAGATATACATACTGAAATATTCCTAGATGAAGTGACATGATGTCTGGAATCTGCCTCAAAATATTCCATGGGATGGAAGTGGGCAGAGGTATAGACTGGCCAAGCGTTGAGAAATGAAGCTGCGTTATAAGTATGGGGGTATTTATCATACACTTTCACACTACCTTGGAATTATCTATAAATGAAACATACTCTCACACACAAGTTATTTCTAGCACTTAGAAAAGTATTTACTACATAGCAGGTAATCAATAAACACTTGTTTACAAGAATAAAAGTCTACTTACAACTATGTAGCAAAAAAAAAAAAACACACTAAATAATTCATTTCTGTCATAAAAGAAAGCATAAAACTGACAACAGTCACCGAATTAGGGAAGTGGGACTCTGGGGTTTTTTCCTCTCATTTCAAAGTTCCTTAGTATTTATGTATTTTAGAACTTCTTTCAAAAAGCTTAAAAAGATTATCTTTGAAGATTAAGATAATAATAAGTCATTTTTTATTTTTAATACTATCAAATCTTCAATCCTTATGGTCCCACTTAAGGCCCAACCAGTATCAGGTCAACAGGAGCAAAGCTCAATGTAAGAATAGTGAAACTTTAATTCCCTGGCTAATTTTGTGAAATGGAATAAAAATTTAGCAATACATACCTGTGGAATGCTGAATCTGCCTGTTTTTTTTCCTTAACTATTCCTGTCCGTAGGCCATTTAAGTATTATGAAACATTTAAGACTATCATATGCATATATATATATATAAATCCTAAGATTAAGGTCTCTTCATAGGCAACTTTAATCTAAAATTGTATTATCCTTATTCTGAAAACTCATTATTTGGCTTTTCTTTCTCTACTATTTTTCACTCAGCCATTATTTCCTGATTTACATCACCTGTCTCAGAAGTTTAAAGGCGTGGAACTAAGACAGACTACACTGAACCAGGAAGGTGAGAAGGATCTACAAGGGTATGAGAAAAGCTTTTCTGGGGGCAGTTTGAAGAACACAACTCTAAAATGCTAAGTTTTGGTTTTGCCTTTTTTTTTTTCTTTTAGATAATAGTTCTGTGACTTCTGCTCTAGTCAAATTTTAAACCAATTCAGCTGCCTTTTTTCTCCCTCCATTAGCAGTTAATTTCTATATATGAATCTTGAAGATAAACACTTGTCTAACAAATGATCTATATTAAAAAAAAAAAAATGGTGTGGTTTATAGAATTTTATACTCTATAAACAGAAATATAGAAAAATTCAAGAACACCATTTTGGTATTAATTCTGACAGAAAATAAGGAAGATTCATGCAGTCTATATAAACTAACAAATCTTAGAACTGAGATTTTAACTGACAAATTTGTTGAGTTTGGTTACATATATTCATTTTCTACCTTCTATAGATTCAAAGGACAGATATAAGAAGTAGAATCTCTAAGAATGGCCTCACTGAGCTCCAGCCTCTGGAATGAAACCACTACCTCTGTTTATCAGTACCTTGGTTTTCAAGTTCAAAAAATTTACCCCTTCCATGATAACTGGAACACCGCCTGCTTTGTCATTCTGCTTTTATTTATATTTACAGTGGTTTCTTTAGTGGTGCTGGCTTTTCTTTATGAAGTGCTTGATTGCTGCTGCTGTGTGAAAAACAAAACCGTAAAAGACTTGAAAAACGAACCAAACCCTATTAGAAGTATGATGGACAACATCAGAAAACGTGAAACTGAAGTGGTCTAGTACTCTACACGGAATGAACAAAAGCTCTGAAAACAGTCTTCAACTACTGAGAAAAAAGAAAAATTTCTGAGACCAGCTGTTATAATATCGACTATGAATAATTAAAAGATTTCTACTAGAAGGGAAAAACAAGCTAAATATGCACTTTTTGTGTCTGTATCCATTTCATTAAATATACAATAAAACTTTGACAAATGTGAGTAATTGACCAACCTGTTTTAAAATGACACTTCAGGGAATTCCCTGATAGGCCAGTGGTTAGGACTGGACGCTTTCACCACCGTGAGCCTGGGTTCAATCCCTGGCTGGGGAACTAAGAACCCACAAGCCGCACAGTGCAGCCAAATAAATAAATTTTTAAAAATAAACTAAAATGACACTTCAAAAACTGGATTAGATTCTTAGAATTCAATTCTAAGAAGCATTAAGAGGTAAACTGAAAAACAAAAGAAAGGCTAATGATCCCAAAATAACTTACACCTAAACAAACCATGTGGACTAAAGAACAGTACTGTCATTATTGTGTTTTGATAATTAAAACACTACTTAAAATGCTTATCTAAGTCCAAAGTAAAATACTTCCACATACATGTAAGACCCTACTTATTAAGCAGCAATATTTTCTAGTTAGTTACAGACAACTTTCATAGTTTTAAAGACTTAAATTTTATGTAGAATTAGTGTGAAAGACTCAAAATATTCAGCAAGGTCACAAGGACACTCGCATACACATTTCATAAAACCGACTTACTCTTTAGTAAGAAATTCATGATCTAAGACAAGCTATTTTCAAACTGAAACTCACTAGCACACCTCCTAATCTCATTTCTTAAGCTTGTCCTTTCATTATGCCTCTCATACTCACTCTCTCAAGAACTAAGATACCCAATGCAAAAAAACTGCTAAAAATGTCAAAAGATAGGATCACTTAACACTTGTTAATATGGCAGTTTTATTTATTGAAATGCCAAAGGCTATATAGTATTAAATTTTATAACCCTGATACTATTTCGCTACAAGCCATGAGCAAACCAAAGTATGGTTTTAACTCCTACAACTGCCCTTAAGCCAGAAACATCACCTCTGGAAATTTATTCTGAGAAATTAGTTCAAAAGAAAAAAACTCAAGATACAAAGATGTTTACAATAGCATTATTCAAAACAACAACATAAAATGGAAGCAACAGCCTGTCACTAAATGCGTCACATCAACTTAATAGATTAAGAAGCTACTGAAAATTATGGCAAAACAGAAAAAATTTGATATGTGAAGTGAAAAATAAATATCATTTTCAATTTAAAGAGCCCTACATGCCAGTCTGAAATTGCTTATCCAGAGTATTTATTTATTTTAAAGTCTTTACTGAATTTGTTACAATATTGTTTCTGTTTATGTTTTGGGTCGCTAGGCATGTAGGATCTTAGCTCCCCAACCAGGGATTGAACCTGCACCCACCCCTGCACTGGAAGGTGAAGTCTTAACCACCAGACCACCAGGGAAGTACCTAGAGTATTTATTTTCTATATTTTTCTTCTAACGTTAGAAACTAACACAAATCACATAATCAACTATCAAAGGACTTCTGAAACTTAGATATACAAAATATTTTGGTAACCAGGAGCAATTCGGAGCAATTGTTAAAACCACATTTTCATAAACTGAAAAACTTGGGGTCCATGCCATAGATGGGAAGCATACAGGTCCTTTAATAACCAGACTTTTTGACCATGAACACTATCTTTTCCCTACCTTACTCTGTAATTTATTTAACTCGTTCAAAAAAATGAATGCAATACGTTCAAAAAGCACGTATTGCGTGCTTCTCTGTGAGAGTGATTAGGTTACAACAGCAAACAGGTAATCATGGCTCAGTGGGTAAAGAATCTGCCTGCAGTGCAGGAGACACAGGAGATGCAAGTTCAATCCCTGCATTGGGAAGATCCCCTGGAGGAGGGCATGGCAACCCACTCTAGTACTCTGGTCTAGAGAATCTCCCATGGGGAAAATCCTATGGACTCAAGAGCCTGGCAGACTACAGACTGCAGCCCACAGCCCAAAGGGTTGCAGAGAATCGGACATGACTGAGCGGACTAAGCATGCACAATCATGTAATTAGAGTAGCACAAACAGCTTTGTCAGAACAGGGAGTGCTGTGGGAACTGAAAGGCTAAACAATGAACACAAACTGGCAAGTGGAAAGGACTTTTAGGCTGAAACCTAAAAGAGAAATAGGAGCTCACCAAAGGAAAGAGGGAAGGAGGTAAGAAAGAAAGTTCTGTTAAGAGGAAATACTATGACCAAAGACCAAGAGGCAAAAGAAAGCAAAGCATGTTGGAGGGGCTCCAAGCCAGTGGCACTAGGACCTAGGGTAAGAACACTGAGGTCAGATTCATCAGCGGAAAATCACTGACGGAGGTAAACAGAATGGCCAGGAGAGAGGCGAGCCCAGGAGACCCAGCAAGCAGCTGACCGGGCAATCCCGTGATAATGACCCAGGTTAGGGTGCTATGGCAGTCTTTGCTGTTTACACCCAGTATTTCAAGCTCCCCTCTCATTCAGCACATGGAAGTGGTGGGGTACATAGCCCTGTGATGAGGTCTGGTCAATGAGCTACGAGAGGAAGTGATATGTGTCACCTCCAAGTGCTAGTCTCTCAGCTGTGTCCAACTCTTTGCGACCCCATGGACTGGAGCCCACCAGGCTCCTCTGTCCATGGGATTCTCCAGGCAAGAATATTGGAGTGGTTGCCATTCCCTTCTCCAGGGGATTTTCCTGACCCAGGGATCAAACCCAGGTCTCCTGCATTGCAGGCGGATTCTTTATCATTTGAGCCACCAGGGAAGTACAAACCAGAGCATTTAACTGCCAGGCAAGATTTTCCAGAGTTCTCTTTCCCTCAGTCATTGAAACCAACAACATTTGATGTATCACCTACTATGTCAGCTTGGGTCCTTGAGTGACTACAATGAGTTAAGACCCCTGTCAACACATGACAAACATGTGATATGAAACAGAAACAAACCTTCGCTGTTTTAAGCTACTGAGATTTTGGAGCAAAGATATTCTTGCTCAGACGTTCAGTCGTGTCCAACTCTGCAACCCCATGGACTGTAGCCCGCCAGGCTCCTGCATCCATGAGGTCCTCCAGGCAGGAATACTGGAGTCGGTTGTTGCTGGGGACCAGCCCCGGCTGATCCAGGGTATTTGAAGGAGAGACGGCATCGGTGATTTATTTAAATATTAATTAGAGACATAAAGAGTAATAGAATGAGGATAGCTCAGTAGGAAAATTCAGTGGAGAAAAGAGGCTGAGTAGCTTGGTTTACGTGGAAAATCAATATAACCTGTGACACCAGGTTAGCTCTGACCACGGAGGCTGCAGGCACCCTCTCGGATAGCGGAAGGTGCCCCACCTTAGACACCTTCTCGAGTGGGTCTTAGAAGCCCAGGCAAATAAATGGTCGCAGAGGACCTCCGCGCTCCAGATGGAAACTTCAGCCAGAAATTGAGAAAAAGAAAGAATGACATGGGAAGACCAAGCTTTGGTGAGCAAGGCCCGTAGCTTTATTTTCAACAGGGGCTTTTATACCCTAAGTTGCACATAGAGGATAATAGGGGATGTGAAATCATGCAAAGTCAGCAGTCTTTGATCCTTATCAAAAACTAGGGTTTCTTTCCTGCAAATTTATCGTATACAAATGGTTTAGGTGATTTACATCATCTTCTGGCCAGAAGGCCTATTAACATTTTATGACTCTTGACAAAGGTTTGTCAACTGTAAGACTTATTTTCTCTAAGAGTAATTATTTTAAGGTTTAGCACCATCCTCCAAAGGTGTTAGATAAAGTTGCAATCCTATAGGGCAGAGGTGCAGTAGGTTTACAACAAAGGAAAGAATTTATTACCTTAAGGGTCTAAAGTTGCTAACACCAAGGCCACTGCTTATTTTTTCTACATACCAGCTATATTAATTAATACACATTCAAGGATACAATACAGGGGATGTGGAAACTTGGCAGCAAGCATTGGCTCATCAATGAAATCTTTTACTAGTTTTATTTTATTTTATTTTTATTTATTTATTTATTTTAATTTTATTTTTTTTTAATTTTATTTTTAAACTTTACATAATTGTATTAGTTTTGCCAAATATCAAAATGAATCCACCACAGGTATACATGTGTTCCCCATCCTGAACCCTCCTCCCTCCTCCCTCCCCATTCCATCCCTCTGGGTCGTCCCAGTGCACCAGCCCCAAGCATCCAGTATCGTGCATCAAACCTGGACTGGCAACTCGTTTCATACATGATATTTTACATGTTTCAATGCCATTCTCCCAAATCTTCCCACCCTCTCCCTCTCTCTCAGAGTCCATAAGACTGTTCTATACATCAGTGTCTCTTTTGCTGTCTCGTACACAGGGTTATTGTTACCATCTTTCTAAATTCCATATATATGCGTTAGTATACTGTATTGGTGTTTTTCTTTCTGGCTTACTTCACTCTGTATAATAGGCTCCAGTTTCATCCACCTCAGTAGAACTGATTCAAATGTATTCTTTTGAATGGCTGAGTAATACTCCATTGTGTATATGTACCACAGCTTTCTTATCCATTCATCTGCTGATGGACATCTAGGTTGCTTCCATGTCCTGGCTATTATAAACAGTGCTGCGATGAACATTGGGGTACACGTGTCTCTTTCCCTTCTGGTTTCCTCAGTGTGTATGCCCAGCAGTGGGATTGCTGGATCATAAGGCAGGTCTATTTCCAGTTTTTTAAGGGATCTCCACACTGTTCTCCATAGTGGCTGTACTAGTTTGCATTCCCACCAACAGTGTAAGAGGGTTCCCTTTTCTCCACACCCTCTCCAGCATTTATTACTTGTAGACTTTTGGATCGCAGCCATTCTGACTGGTGTGAAATGGTACCTCATACTGTTGGTAGCTTGATAGGGATTGCATTGAATCTATAGATTGCTTTGGGTAGTATACTCATTTTCACTATATTGATTCTTCCAATCCATGAACATGGTATATTTCTCCATCTGTTAGTGTCCTCTTTGATTTCTTTCACCAGTGTTTTATAGTTTTCTATATATAGGTCTTTAGTTTCTTTAGGTAGATATATTCCTAAGTATTTTATTCTTTCCGTTGCAATGGTGAATGGAATTGTTTCCTTAATTTCTCTTTCTGTTTTCTCATTATTAGTGTATAGGAATGCAAGTGATTTCTGTGTGTTGATTTTATATCCTGCAACTTTACTATAGTCATTGATTAGTTTTAGTAATTTTCTGGTGGAGTCTTTAGGGTTTTCTATGTAGAGGATCATGTCATCTGCAAACAGTGAGAGCTTTACTTCTTCTTTTCCAATTTGGATTCCTTTTATTTCTTTTTCTGCTCTGATTGCTGTGGCCAAAACTTCCAAAACTATGTTTATTCTGACAGTTTCTAACTCTCTGAGAGGCTCTAAGCTATTTGAATATCTTAAGCTTCCAGTGCCTCTCGAGGCTGGGAGACTGTAAACAATCGTATGCATAGCTGTAGGAGTCCCGGTAAACTTGTCAGGCGAGTTAGAGAGCTATCTGAGGGGTTTGGATTTAAACACTCCTAATGCCCAGGAACTTATTAACTGGAGCTGTAAGTTAACTCTTTGTCAGAGAGAGCGAGATGGTGGTGGGGGACAGCCCCCAGTAAAGTCAGAGGTGAGAGCACAAAGCAATAAAGTAGGCAGACTCTGGTTTTTTGGGGGTAGATGCTCGAGAATATCCAGGGGGACTCCTGAGGCTCGACCCCGCCTTTGTGTATGCCGAGCCTCCTTCCTCATGACCTTTGCCATGAGTGGAGTGCCTCTCTACGGCTCCCAGCAGGTTGTCATTTCCTTCTCCAAAAGATATTCTTAAGTAGATAAAAGAGACTAGTTCTAAGAGTAGATTTCTGCTAATGCTTAAAACAGTTTCTAAAATTTTGTTCGTGCATGTGTGTTTAGTCAGTCATTTGTGTCTGACTCTTTGAGACCCCATGGACTGTAGCCTGCCAAGCTCCTCTGTCCATGGAATTTTCCAGTCAAGAATACTGGAGTAGGTCGCCATTTCCTTTTCCAAGAAATCTTCCCAACTCAAGGATCAAACTCAAATCTCCTACGTCTCCTGCATTGCAGGCTGATTTTTTTTTACCACTGAACCCCTTTTGGGAAGCCCAAAATTTTCTTTACTATGAATTAACTCAATATGAATTTCATTAAGGGACTTTTGAAAGTCCAGTGGTTAAGAATCCATGCTCCTTATGCAGGGGCCATAGGCAGGATCCCTGGGGGGCACAAGAGAGCCAAAAAATTAAACTTAAAAACAAAAAGAATTTTGATTTAAAATTTAACTAAAAGAAGAGATAGTCAAACCTAATGTATGTGCTAGTAAGAATGATAAACCTGCTTTGATAGAAAGATTGGCTTTGCTTTAACATCAGTTAGTAAAACAGTCTGAAAACCACGTAAGATGACATCAGTAAAGATTACTACTGCTATACTTTGAAGGAGGTAAATAATTTCTGTTGTGAACTAAGTTACACTGATCTAGTTCTCTAAAAAATAATAAGAGTAAACTAAACCCAAAATAAGCAGAAGGGAAGAAATTATGAAGTAGAAATAAATAAAATTTTAAAAAACCAGAAAAACAGAGAGAAAGCAATGAAACCAAGAGTTAGCTTTTTATTAAAAAAAAATATCAACAAAATTGGCAAACCTTTAAGCGAGACTAACCAAAACAAATAAACAACAACAAAATTCCTAAAATCAGAAACTAAAGCGGGGAGGGATAGCACTACTGATCATACAGAAATCAAAGCATTGCCAGGGAATAGTCTGAAAAACTCTGGACAATGTAGATGATGAAATGGACAAACTCCTAAGAAAGACACAGAGTACCAAAATTAACACAAGAGGGAACAGAAAATCTGAACAGATCTATAAGAAGAAACTTCTATGAAGAGCATCCCACAAAGGAAAGATCAGGCCCAAAAGGCTTTCCATGGGAATTTTATCAAATATTTAAGAAGAAATTTTTATCAAACCTTTCCAGACAACAGAGGAAAAGGAAATACCTCACAAATCATTTTATGGCCAGAAATACCCAACAGGCACAAAAAACTACAGACCATATCATATCCCTCATGAATAGAGATACAGAAATCCTGTACAAAACATCAACAAAGTGAATCCTACAACAAAAAGGATTACACACCACAGCCAAGTAGAATTTATTCCAAGAATATACGGTTGGTTTAACATTTAAAAATCTATTAGCATAATATCCACATTAATAAGAAAAAGAACAAACATGTCAATGGATGCCAAAAAAGCATTTAATAGTAGCCACTACACAGTTATATTAAAAGTTCTCAACAAACAGAAATAGAGGGGAACTCCCTGCAGCTAACAAAATATTACAACATGAAAGACTGAATGCTTGCCCCCTAAGATTAGGAACAAGGCAAAGATGTTCACACTTACTACTATTAGTAGCCAATATTGACAAGAAAAAGAAATAAAAGGTATTCAAACTGGAAAGTTGAAGTGAAACTTCCTATTCACAAATGCCATTATCTTACACGTGCTTGTGCTCAGTCACTAAGCCGCACTGACTGTGCAACCCTGTGGACTGCAGCCCACCAGGCTCCTCTGTCCATGGGACTTCCCAGGCAAGAATACTGGAGTGGGTTGCCATTTCCTTCTGCAAGGGATCTTCCTGACCCAGGGACTGATCCTGGTCCCTGGATTGGCAGGTGGGTTCTTTACTGCGGGACCACCAGGGAAGCCCCAATCTCACATAATCCGTAAAACTTCACATAAAAAAAAAACTAGAAATAATGAGTTCAGCAAAGTTGCAGAGTTCAAGATCAATGTACACAAATATAGTGTATTTCTAATAGTAGCAATTAACAATCCAAATACCAAATTAAGAAAATAATTTCATTCACAATATCAAAAAAAAAACATTTAGAATTTAATAGAGCAAGACTTACACATTAAATACTACAAACCATTGCTGAAAGAAATAAGAAACCTAAACAAATGCAAAGACAGCCATATTAACTGGCTGCACGACTTACTATTGTTAAGGTAGCAATTCTCAATGCAATCTCCATCAAAATCACAGGTGACTCTCACAAATGAAAACAAGCTGATCCTAAAATTTATGTGGAAATGCAAAGGATCCAGGAGAAACCAAAACAACCTTGAAAAAGGTAACAGGACTGAAGGACTTATACCTCCCAATTCCAAAATGTTACCAGAATGCTACAGCTATCAAGAGACTGTGGTACTGGCATCAGTTCAGTCCAGTCGCTCAGTTGTGTCCAATTCTTTCTGACCCCATGGACTGCAGCACACCAGGCCTCCCTGTCCATCACCAACTCCCCGAGTTTACTCAAACTCATGTCCATTGAGTCAGTGATGCCATCCAATCATCTCATCCTCTGTCGTCCCCTTCTCCTCCTGCCTTCCTTATTTCCCAACATCAGGGTCTTTTCAAATGAGTCAGTTCTTCACATCAGGTGGCCAAAGTATTGGAGTTTCAGCTTCAGCATCAGTCCTTCCAATGAATGTTCAGGACTGATTTCCTTTATGATGGACTGGTTGGATCTCCTTGCTGTCCAAGGGACTCTCAAGAGTCTTCTCCAACACCACAGTTCAAAACCATCAATTCTTCGGGGCTCAGCTTTCTTGATAGTCCAATTCTCACGTCCATACATGACTACTGGAAAAACCATAGCTTTGACTACACAGACCTTTGTTGGCAAAGTAATGTCTCTGCTTTTTAATTTGTTGTCTAGGTTGGTCATAACTTTTCTTCCAAGGAGCAAGTGTCATTTCATGGCCGCAGTCACCATCTGCAGTGATTTTGGAGCCCATAAAGCTAAAATCTGTCACTGTTTCCACTGTTTCCCCATCTATTTGCCATGAAGTGATGGGACCAGATGCCATGATCTTAGTTTTCTGAATGTTGAGCTTTAAGCCAACTTTTTCACTCTTGTTTTTCAGTTTCATCAGGAGCCTCTTTAGTTCTTCTTCGCTTTCTGCCATAAGGGTGGTGTCATCTGCATATCTGAGGTTATTGATGTTTCTCCTGGCAATCTTGATTCCAGCTTGTGTTTCATCCAGCCCAGCATTTCTAAATGATGTACTCTGCAAATAAATAAGCAGGGTGACAATATACAGCCTTGACGAACTCCTTTCCCTATTTAGAACCAGTCTGTTGTTCCATGTCCAGTTCCAACTGTTGCCTCTTGACCTGCACACAGGTTTCTCAGGAGGCAGGTCGGGTGGTCTGGTGTTCCCGTCTCTTCAAGAATTTTCCACAGTTTGTCGTGATCCACTACTTTGATGTAGTCAATAAAGCAGAAGTAGATGTTTTTCTGGAACTCTCTTGCTTTTTTGATGATCCAGCAGATGTTGGCAATTTGATCTCTGGTTCCTGTGCCTTTTCAAAATCCAGCTTGAACATCTGGAAGTTCACGGTTCGCATACTGTTGAAGCCCAGCTTGGAGAATTTTGAGCATTACTTTACTAGTGTGTGAGATGAGTGCAACTGTGCGGTAGTTTGAGCATTCTTTGGCATTGCCTTTCTTTGGGATTGGAATGAAAACTGACCTTTTCCAGTCCTGTGGCCACTGCTGAGTTTTCCAAATTTGCTGGCATATTGAGTGCAGCACTTTCACAGCATCATCTTTTAGGATTTGGAATAGTTCAACTGGAATTCCACCACCTCCACTAGCTTTTTTCGTAGTGATGCTTCCTAAGGCCCATTTGACTTCTCATTCCAGGATGTCTGGCTCTAGGTGAGTAATCACACCGTTGTGATTATCTGGGTAGTGAAGATCTTTTTTGTATAATTCTTCTGTGTATTCTTGCCACCTCTTAATATCTTCTGCTTCTGTTACGTCCATACCATTTCTGTCCTTTGTTGTGCCCATCTTTGCATGAGGCTAGACGTATGAGTCAATGGAAACTAACTGAGATTCCAGAAGGAAAAAAAAAAACTCATTTGTAGTCAACTGATATTCAACAAGGGTGCCAATGCAAGTCAAAAGTGAGAAGAAAGTGGTTCCCCCTGCTCAAGAAATTGCACAGGGACAACTGAATAACCACACACAAAAAGATGAATTTAGACTCTTACATTAAAACCACACATTAAGAAATCAACTCAAGGGATCACAGGCCTAAATATGAGAGCTAAAACTATAAAACTCTTAGAAGAAAACACAGGAGTAAATATTTTTATGAGCTTAGGTTAGGCAAAGATTTCTTAAATATGACACCAGAAACACATGTAAGGGAATTCCACAAGGTGGCCTAGTGGTTAGAACTTCACACTTTCACTCCCAAGGCCTGAATTCAATCACTGGTCAGGGAACTAAGATCTCGCAAGCCATAGCATGCCCCTCTACCTGCCTCCAGAAAAACAACAACTTTTACAAATCAATAGGAAGACAACTCAATTTTTTCATAGGAATAAAAAACAATCTGAATACACATTTCATCAAAAGACACATGAATGATCAACAGCACATGAAATTTTATTCATATTAAAGCCACAATGATACCACTTCACATCCACTAGAAAGGCTATAATCAAAATGGCAAGGATGAGAAAAAATAGATTCCTCATGCATTGACGTGGAGAAGGCAATGGCACCCCACTCCAGTACTCTTGCCTGGAAAATCCCATGGACGGAGGAGGCTGGTAGGCTGCAGTCCATGGGGTCGGCTAGGAGTCAGACACGACTGAGCGACTTCACTTTCACTTTTCACTTTCATGCATTGGAGAAGGAAATGGCAACCCACTCCACTGTTCTTGCCTAGAGAATCCCAGGGACGGGGGAGTATGGTGGGCTGCCGTCTATGGGGTCGCACAGAGTTGGACACGACTGAAGTGACTTAGCAGCAGCAGCAGCAGCATGCATTGATGGTGAAAAGTAATATGGTACAGCCATTCTGGTAGTTTCTTAAAAAGTTAAACATAAATTTACCACATAACCCAGAAATTCCACTCAGGTCTCTTTCCAACAGGAAATACACACGCCCACACAAAGACTTGTACATGAATCTTCCCAGCAGCACTATTCTTAACAGCCAGAAAGTAGAAATAACCCTAATGTCCATTAACAGGAAAAGGATAGGCAAATTGTGGTATATCCATCTAGTGAAATACTCTTCAGCAATAAAAATGCAATGAAATGCTGATATATGGGATGACACGGATGGACACTGAATAAAGTATCAGCAAACTGAATCACACAACAAAGGATTATACACCATAACCAAGCAGGATTTATTCCAAGAATGCAAGGCTGGTTTAACATCTGAAAATCAATTAATTAATACCATATTAATTAACTGGAGTAGGTTGCCATTTAATTAATTGGAGCAAGAAATGGCAACCTATTCCAGTATTCTTGCCTGGAAAATTCCATGAACAGAGGAGCCTGATGGGCTACAGTTCACAGGGTCACAAAGCCTGAGCCCAGCACAGCACACAACACCATATTAACAAAGAACAAGAACAACATTATCATCTCAACAGATGACAGGAAAAAGAAGCCACATACTGAAGAACATATTCTGTACAATTTCATTTACATGTAATGTCCAGAAAAGGCAAAGAGACAGAAAGTAGATTATCAGTTATCAGGGGCTGAGGTGGGAACAAGCAGTGACTACCAATTGGCACAAGGAATCTTTTGAGGGTGATGGAAATGTTCAAAAATTCAATGCAGTAACAGCTGCACAACGCTGTGAACCTACTAAAAATCTTTGAACTATACACTTAAAATGAGCGAACTATAAGGTACGTAATTTAAATCTCAATGAACTTTTTTTTAAGATAATATCCTAAATTCTAACTACAAAACAACTATTAACATCTTAAGAGCCAAAAAAAAACTCATCATTCCAGCCCTTATACTTAACAAACTAAGAACCAATATGAATGTTGAAGTAAAAAATGAACTTACCATGACTAAGTGGTTCCCTGAAAAATAAAAACTAAATAGTCAATTCTACTAACCAGAATTTTGTTTAGAGCCCGATGATCCTCCATGTTCTAGCTTTGCTTTTTTCTTCTTTGATGATGATGCCTCAGAAGACACAGAACGTTTTTCTACTACAGGAGTGGAAAGAGCTCGTTTTTTGAACAGCTCCCGTTCTCTCAAAAGGCTTGGATCCATAATGCTGCAAAGGTAAAAATAAGTTTTTTTTAATACAGATTCAAGTCACTCAAATCTATATGCCAAATCCACAGGTCTCAACAAGTTACTTCCCAAACAAAATTGCCTTTTATTACTAGTTCTCCAGGACTTGTATTCATTCACTTACTCATTCACTAAAAAAAAAAATCCTTAATTCGTGCCTGTTATGTGCCAAGCACTGCACTAGGCACTGGTAAAGAAAAACAGGATTATTCTCTAAAGCTCCAGAACTTATGCTGTCCAAGATGACCGCCACTGGCTGAAGTGCCAACTGAGCACCTTAAGCGGGGACAGAGTTGAGATGTACTCTAAGTGTAAAATACACATCAGATATAAAAAGACTCAATACAGGGACTTCCCTGATATTCCAGTGGTTAAGACTGCACTGACAATGCTGGAAACACAGGTTCAGTCCCTGGTCAGGGAGCTAAGATCCCTGAATGGCATGAGGTGCAGCCAAAAAACTAAAAAGACTCAAGACAGTGAAAAAACGTTTTAAATTACTGAAATATTTTAAATGGATTATGTAATAACTAGAGATTAATGTAATAATATTTTGGATATACTAGGTTAAGTAAAATATTAATTTGCCCTATTTTTTCTTTTTTCTTAAATTATGGCCACTAGAAAATGTTAAATTACATGTGTGGCTGACACTCCCAGCTCACATGGTCTTCCTACTGGAGAATGGTGCTTCAGAAGCACTGGGCAGAAATTAGGAGACAGATTTAGGCTCATTGCAAAAAAAGAACCACCAGAATTAGTTGTTAATTAAAAGGTATATTTTCAAGCACTGGAGAAGGAAATGGCAACCCACTCCAGTATTCTTGTCCCTGAATAATCCAGGGACAGAGGAGCCTGGTGGGCTGCTGTCTATGCGGCTGCACCGAGTCGGGCACAACTGAAGCGACTTAGCAGCAGCAGCAGCAGCATATTTTCAAACTGAGGGACTCTATATCATAAATAATGAAGAGGTTGAATTAATATTTGTTAAGAAATATCTACAGAAAACTCCTGCTTTGGAAGGAGGTGGGACTAGACAGATCTCTTTGGGTTTTCTTCCGTTTTAAAATTCAACATTCTGAGCAATTTCAGTACAACCAGAGAAACCACAGGTTATTCAAGAAGTATTTTAAAACACTCCTCTCTTGTCTGAACTCTCCCTAGAACGCTACGGAGAGTCTCAGAAGTACATAAGATGACCATGTAAATGATTTCTACACTATTTAGACTAGTGTTCATAAGCTCATAAGCGAAGTCTCAGAGGAAATGAAAAGGAGCAGGACCCTATGGTCCTTGCCCCCACCAAGTCCTCTGCCTGCCTTCTTTCTGTGGAAAGGTTCAGAGTTTACTCAGAGAAGTGAGAAATGAAGAAGCAAGGGAAAACAATCAAAGGAGACTAAATAAGAGTCCCTTGGACTGCAAGGAGATTCAACCAGTCCATTCTGGAGGAGATCAGCCCTGGGTGTTCTTTGGAAGGAATGATGCTAAAGCTGAAACTCCAGTACTTTGGCCACCTCATGTGAAGAGTTGACTCACTGGAAAAGACTCTGATGCTGGGAGGGACTAGGGGCAGGAGGAGAAGGGGACGACAGAGAATGAGATGTCTGGATGGCATGAGGCATCACCGACTCAATGGACATGAGTTTGAGTGAACTCCGGGAGATGGTGATGGACAGGGAGGCCTGGCGTGCTACGATTCATGGGGTCACAAAGAGTTGGACACGACTGAGCGACTGAACTGAGAGTCATTAAGCACAGTCAAGGACCTTTAGTTCTTTCTCAAGGACTACAGATAATATTTGAGCCATATCCTGTGAGCTTGTCTTACAGATACTGAAACCCCAGGTGGGAGAAGTTACTACATGATGACCAGACTGTATCCACAACAGAAGCTGCCACAATTCTGAGAACTGGCCTCAAAGAAATGTGAACAAATGGACCCTGGAACTGAAGATTAACTGTACCTAAAGCAACCAAGGTGACGCTGGTCAGACCACTGATTACCAAAGTGAAGATAACTGTCAGAGCTGACTGTGCTGTTTCTGCGACAGCCCCCTTCTTTTATCTATAAAAGCTCTTGCCCCACCGCCAATGCGGGGGGAGAGGGAGGGGGGGCGCAGTCAATCGGCCTTTGGACAGACATATGCCCTCTCCCAGCCTGCTATATTTCAAATAAGCAAACTTTCCTTTCCACCAACCTGGCCTGCTTACGGGCTTTTGAGCAGCGAGTAGCCAGACCCCACACACCCTTCTGTGACAAAAAAGAGACTCTCAGACTTTGGAAGCTTTCAGGCATGGGGTAGCTCAATAAATATTTTGTAAATGACTAACAAACAGAAGAACATCTTTAAATTGCCCTAGCCTCTCTGTTAATCGTTTTACAAGCCTTTATTAAATGTCTTCTGTTTGGCACTTTACTGCACTGCAGCCTTTGGAAAGTTTTGGAAGATAAATCCTTGCCTTCATGTAAGCAGCTTACATTTGAGAACATGAAAGCACTCAGCCCCTCACTTAAAAAGCAATGAATAAATAAAATGTGACTTAGCGTGCTAAAAGTTAAAAATGTAAGCACTGAATATCACTCAGTCATGAAAAAGAACGAAAATACTCTATATGCACAATATGGATGGACCTAGAGATTATCATACTAAGTATGAAAGAGAAAGACAAATACCATACAATTTCATTACTTGTGGAATCTAAAACATGACATAAAGGAACACATCTACGGAACAAAAAGAGACTCACAATTGTAGAGAACAAGCTTGTGGTTGTCAAGCAAGAAGGGGAGGATAGAAGGCAAGGGCTGGCAATTTGGGACTGGCCAATGCAAACTATGATACAGAATGGATACACAGGTCCTACTGCACAGTCCAGGGAACTATGTCCAATATCCTGTGATAAAGCGTAATGGAAAAGAATATGACAAAGAGTGTATGTTTAAGCCACTCTGCTATACAGCAGAAATTAGAAACACTGTAAATTAACTATACTTCAATAAATTTTTATAAAAGCACTGATAAGAAATAAACTTGTCAAACTTTAGTTAAGGAAAGAAGAATCACTGACCCTGGACCTCAAATCTAAGACCTCCCTAAATTCTGACCCCTCACAGTAACATGACCTAGGGAATCCACTAGACCTCTCTAAATCCAATTTCATCATAAGTAAAATGAGGATACTACCATGCTGTCTACATCTAGCCCAATTGTAAGAATAAAATGAGAAAATGTTTGTGAAAGTGATTTTTTAAGTAGCAAAGCTAGACCAACGTGTTATTTCAGAACTATTATTTTGACTTGGATCTGAAAAGAAATAACCCAGTGATTATACCCAGGTGAGGAAGGCAGAAGACAGTCTTGGGGAAGGGAAAGTGTATTAGAACAAGAAAGGAGAATTCCCCAATGACGTGGTGGGGGAAACAAGCTTAAAACAACAAACATCTGCTGATTTCGCTTTGTAAAGACAGATTATTAACCCAGGCTTTTATAATCACGATTTTAACACAGATTTAAATAAAAGTCTTACAGTTTACAAAGACCTGGATGTTAACAGCATTTGATCCTCACAACTCTATGAGATAGCAGGTATTTATCCTATTACACCTGAGGAGGCAGAGTTAAGATCACACAGCTGAAAATACCCAGCCTGGACGCCAGGAGACTGATTCCTAAACCAGGTGCTCCTTATTCCAGACCTAAAATGCTGGTAAAAGCCTCCAAAACAAAAGCGACCTGTGTGGTATGGGTAAAGTTCAATGGTCCCTAGAACAGAAGGTTTAATGTCTTTCACCGTCACATGCTCTGCCTAACTTTTCCACCTTTTTCTCAGAAGACTACTCCACATCTGTAGAGTTTCATATGTACTGACCCGTGTAGTAAACAGGACACATCAACCTCCCCGTTTTTACATTAACACACACATCACTGCCACAACTCAGTGAGTTCACGTGTTCCCCACTGAGAAGCCAAAAGTTCAGTGAAAATCTTGTAACTGCAAAGCCCACATTCCTCCCATTTTATCATCTGACTTTATCATTTATCCACTTTATCATTTGATTTCTTTCAACCTTTCAACTCTTTCCTCTCTTGCTTCATTTGCCTGCCTGAGCCTCGCAGGGGCCCATATTGCTTTGAATAGCCAGCCGGCAAGCTGAGAAGAGACTGCTTACCGCTGAAAAGACAGCAATGTAGAAGTGGAAGGGGAAAAAGTACCGCAGGGACTTGTTTTGGAAAATGTCTTTAAACTCTGCAGAAAACTATTATAACTCAAGGTTAGGAATCATTCCAAACTAGGTTTCCAAGAAGCAGCTGGAAAAAAAAAAAAAAAAAATCCGTGAAGGAGCGCCTAAATCACAGCCTTTACTTGGCTGGGCGCCGCGGTTCCCCAAACTCCACACACCTGGTCCGTGTGGCTACAGCCAATGTAAGTTTGGGGGCTCAGAAGAGGCACGACCAGCTCTCCAATTCGAATTTCCCCTCTTTCCAACCCAAAACTTTGCTCACTGAACCTCCGGCCTCAGAAACAATGCTCCCGAAAAGCTGTAACCGGGTCAAGCGTTTTGGGCAGGGAACCGCAGCCGCGGCTTCCCGCGGGATGGGAGGCCGCGTGCCCCCGGGAATGGGAGGAGGCCCCGAAAAACAACAGGCTGGGGCTCCGCGCCCCAAACCCGGCGTCCGCAGCTCCTACCTGAGCCAGGAGGGCCGCCCCACGCGCCCCGCCGCCGCCTCCCAGAGCCTCCGCCTGGACCAGCCGCCCACGCCCGCGTGGCTGCCGCTTCGGGCTCGTTGTCAGCGCCTCCGCCGCCCGGCACGCATGCCCAGCGCTGCCCCGCCAGCTCGGGGGTCTTCGCACTGGCGGCGGCGGCTGAGGCGGCGACTCTTCCCCCAGCTCCGCCCGCCACTTCCTGATCGGGCGACTGGGAGCTCAGTCCCGGTAGGCACCGCGGCGCCTCGGCCGCTGAGAACGCGCGTGCGTCATCCCGTGCTCCGCCCAGGTATCGCGGGAGGGGACTCTACCAACTTGGGCGTCCCGATCTCCATGACAACGGGAGGATGATTGGGGGCGGGACGTAACTAGGAGTTGAGTCGGTTCAGTTCAGTCCCTCAGTCGTGTCCGACTCTTCGCGACCCCGTGGACTGCAGCACGCCAGGCCTCCCTGTCCATCACCAACTCCCGGAGTCGAGTAGCCGCAGCTAAAATGGTGCGACTTTACATTAGATGCTATTCACCATCACCTAAAATTCGGAGAACGTTGTTCCAGCTCTCTCTCTACACAACTGAAACGAGATCCAGTGAAACTAAATGACTGGCTCGAGACATTACAGCTAGCAAAGGCAAATTCTAAAGCAAAGTCCGGTTTCTGAACTCCGAACCCCCATCCCTGTAAACTCTCTTAGGAAAGGATTGGGATTCAACAGCGTAAAGGGGTAAAAATAAAAATTAAGCGGCAAAAAAGACAACTGCCCTTGTCCACAGCCTGCAATGTATTGGACCATGCCAAATTGTGGTGCTGGCCTTGCCTCACTCCTGCAGCCTGAAGCGACCGCACGGCCAGTGCTCTACTATTTTATAGCTGTCCTTTACTTAATTCTGGTTACTCAAGTTACTTGTGTTTTGATTTTCACATCTGAGAAATGGGAATAATAATTGAGCTACCACAATGGGTTACTTTCATTGGATTGTTGTGAAGATTGAATGAGATAATACATAAATTTTTAATCAAAACTTGGAAATAAAGCCAAAAGATGATTGGGTATTTTTTTACATTTTTATTTTATTTATTTTGCCTGTGCTGAGGCTTCACTGTGACAGGCAGGCTCCTGCTCTAGTTGTGGTGTAAGGGCTTAGTTGCCCAGCAGCCTGTGGGATCTTAGTTCCCCTACCAGGGATCGAACCCACTGCCCCCTCATTGGAAGGCAACCAGGGAAGTCCCTGTATGGCTTTTTAAAATTGATTTCATTCTATGGGATTTTGTAATAAACACACTTGATATTCATTTGACACCCTCGGGAAACATAACTTCATTTGGAAAACAATTTATTAGGACTCAAAGGTTTTATAACCCAGGAAAAATTGATGAGGTGTAATGAGGAGGAGTAGTCATAAACTGAAAAAAAAATTCCAAAGCTTAAAATTACATTGTCCTGAGAAACATAAGCCAGTTTTGTATAAATTTATTTTTATTTCATCCCTTCCCCAGTGATTATGTAAGTACCAATTTACCATGTAAGTCTCAATTTACTCATGGAATCAGTTCTACCATTCTGCTAGCTTCCTTCTTAATGAATGAGAGAATTCCTATAAATGAACAGTGGCTAAACCATATATGCTTATAAAACTCTGGCCGACTTGAGAAACCAAGCCACAACCTCTGCAGCAATCAGCTCAGAATGGTCAAGATTTACCCAAAGGCTGCCAACTTTCCTGTTTCAGACATCCTTTCTCCAAGTTTCCCTTCCAGCGCATACTAGAAGCTTTCTACACCCACCACCTCCCCCCCCCCCCCACTTTTTTTCCCTCTATAAAGCTTCCCCTCCCCATGATTGCCTTTGAATCTCTGCTAAATGCAAGAGATGGTGGCTGACTCTCTTGCTTAACATTGTAGCAAGGGATGTGATCTCTCTTCTCATTTGAGTGGTCTTCGTTTTTTACTAGTGTTTAACAAAACTTGGCGTCACCGACTTGATGGACATGAGTTTGAGTGAACTCCGGGAGTTGGTGATGGATAGGAAGGCCTGGCGTGCTGCAATTCATGGGGTCGCAAAGAGTCGGACACAACTGAGCGACTGAACTGAACTGAACCGAATAAAACTTGGATACATACATGCTCCTTACTAATCACTTGAGACAGGATTTTAACAATTAGAGAATCATGCTTTGACAGAACTAGATTTACCAGATGGACAGCATGCAAGGAAGTTAGAAGATAAACTAAGGTACTAAGGTACATTAAAATTCTGAAGAGTTTGAGCAAATGCCAATTCAAATTAGCCCCAAACCAAAAATGATTAGCACTCCACTCCATAGAAATTAGGGCAAAGGTTTTTTTACAGAGAAGACAAGGACGCAAATCAAAGAAAGTATTGATTGGTTACAGCTCTTAAGTGGCTGCCTTATTGGGAAATCCTAGTTGGCTATTGGTGATTAGTTCTTAAGTTTCATTTTTTTGGATTCCAGTGACTCTGCCTTAGGTCATTGTTTCACGTGTAGACTTACCAAGGCTTTGGAGCCAACCCAGGTCTATGGCCTCCTTGTTTAAGTACTTGGACAAAATGCTCACAAGCATTCCTTTATTTCAATATTCTGTCTCATTTCAGCCAGCTGGAACACCTATGTGGTGGTGGTGGTGTTCTAGTTGCTAAGTTGTGTACAATTCTTGTGACCCCACGGACTGTAGCCCACCAGGCTCTTCTGTCCATGGGATTTCCCAGGCAAGAATACTGGAATGGATTGCCATTTCCTTCTCCAGGGGATCTTCCTGACCCAGGGATTGAACCAGGTCTCCTGCATTGAAAGCAGTCTCCTGCATTGCAGGTGGATTCTTTACCAACTGAGCCATCCCAGAAGGCCTGGAACACCTGTAGGACATGTTAACCCTTCTAATGCCAATATTAGAATATGTTGCTTATAATACTAACCCTCAAATCTCAACTGCCCCCACCTTTACCCCAAAATTATAGCTGTTATTATCATTGTCCAACTTGAAACCCTCTCCTAAACACCCCAGCAAATCATTAAAATAAATAAATGATCAACAACATCAACCAGTGGCATCATTTCTCTCTGTTCTGGCTATTTGCTGTGACTAAGTCATAACACTGAAAGCAATGACTGCATTCATTCAAAACACTCTTGGGTGATATCCTGCACGCTAAAGGTGCTCTTCAAGTGGTATCAAAAATTAAGTCCCTATATGGCCTGTAAATAGGCCATTTTTGTGTCAAACATACTTACACGTGGACAACACACTTACCAGTGAACTAGAAAAGGATTCCGTTCTTGTCTACTGGTAATGTTGACTATGTGATGACTGAATGATAACCACATTTCCAAACATCAGCCCAAGTTAGCCTCATTTCAGAGAATTCAAGACGTGAGGTTAAACATACAGACTTGCATTCTGCCTTTTCATCCTTGTTACACAATATAGACACCATGTGGATGGCTTCTGAAGCAACTTCTAGCCAGGGCTCAGGGAAGGAATAGGAAAAACATTTCAATCTGAGGTGAGGGATGTGATGATTTATAGGAATGGCTATTTACACCATCTCCACAACTGATGCTTCAATAGTTTAATTACTATAGCCTCAATATTTCCAGGTCAGAAGGGTGTGGTGAATGTCAAATTATATGAAGAAGGATCCAAGCTACTAATGCAATAGCAATTTATGTCTTATCTCATGAATGCTTCACTTTGCATACACTTTGGTAGACAGTGTGGTGACTTCTTCAGGGAAATATACTTTGTATATTTTAAAAAAAAATTTTTCCCTCCTGGCCTATCCAAACCCTCTTACCCCAAGGAACAACTCAATATAACCACATGATTAATTCCAACACGGTGTTTAAATTATTTTTTACCATTTTGTTTAATTGTGATATATTGTGGTTGTGGTTTAGTTGCTAAGTCATGTCCAACTCTTTGTGACCCCATGGACTGTGTAGCCCACCAGGCTCCTCTGGCTCCTCTGCCCATGGGATTTTCCAGGCAAGAATACTGGAGTGGGTTGCCATTTCCTTCTCCTAGGGATCTTCCAGACCAGGGAATCAAACCCAGGTCATATATATATATATATATATATATATATATACACACACATACAATTTTGTGGCATTAATCACATTCAAGATACTGTGAAATTATCATCATAATTTCTAAAAGTTTTCATCACCTCAGACAGATACCCTGTACCCATTAAGGGATAACTTACCATTTCCTCTTCTCCTCAGTGCCTGCTCACTTCCAATCTACTTCCGTTTTATAATATTTATCTTTATTGATTTGGCTGCACTGGGTCTTTGTTGCGGTATGTGGGATCTAGTTCCCTGACCAGGGATCAAACCTGGGCCCCTGCATTGGGAGCACAGAGTGTCAGCCCCTGGACCACCAGGGAAGTCCCCTTAAACTGCTCTCTATCTCTATGAATTTACCCTAATTCTAGACACTTTATATACGTGGAACAACAGAGTGTTTGTCTTTTTGTGTCTGGCTTTTCCACTTGATATAATGTTTTCAAGTTTCCCCTATATCATAGCCTGTATCAGAACTTCATTTTTTTTTTTTTATGTAGTGGCTTAATTTTACATTTTGATTTTTCACACTAAATAATTGCTTGGTAGAGGAAAACTGGGTAAAGCAAAAAACAAAATTTACTTCATTCTATCAAATAATTACTGCCTTTCAACTCTCCTCACCAGTTGATCCATCTCAACTAATTAGATAACTACCTTCTCAAAATAGCTGACAGAACAAATTAGCCAACAGAACAAAATTAGCCCACATCCACACAGATCATGAGCTAAAGTAAGTAGGTTTCTCTAGCATTGACAGTCTCTGCTCACTTGGAGAATTTACCCTGCCTTCTGATGCAGGCTGCCCATTCCTGAAAATATCTTTCTAGGACCCTGCTTCTGTCTCAATCATTTACCCAGTAAGGGAGGGAAAAAGTCTTTTTACCCCATCGTAGGTTCTCAGACTGGGGTGTCCTGTTATTAGACTAACAAAAGGCAGACTAACCAGAGAAAAAGCAGAAGTTTAGTTTATTAGCATGTGCATCACACACACACACGGTAGTACCAAGAGATGAGTAACCCAAAGAGGTGGTTACAAGTGGAACTTACTTAGCACCTTTTGTTTTTGGCCGCACTGTTCTGCTTTCGGGACCCTAGTTTCCCCAGCAGGAATTGAACCCTCACCCTCTGCAGTGAAAGTGCAGAGTCCTAACCACTGGACAACCAGGGAAGTCCCTCAGCATCTTAACAAAAGAACAATACAATTTTAGAGAACTGATGAGAGTTTTGAGCAAAAAGGACGTTGAACTTCTAGGATGGTAGACTGTGTAAAGGCAGACATCTGGAGAAACTAATGCAAAAGGAGGGCTCGTTAGTAAAGTCTGTCTCCTGCCTTCCTCTGCTGCCATCTCTGTGATGACAAGGATCCAAAGTTGTCTCCAATGATTAACTTTCAACCTTCCTGACAGACAGAGGAAGGGGCAACCTTCACAAATTTATATCCCGCTTCTAGGCAAATAGGGGGAGGGCAGATAGTTTTTCCTCTCTTTTCCTTTTTTTTTTTTTTTTTTTTTTTTGTTTGCTTTTGGCCATGCCGTGTGGCATGTGGGATAATAGTTTCCTGGCCAGGGGTCAAACCTGTACCTTTTGCATTGGGAGTGTGGAGTCTTAAACTGGGCCACCAGGGAAGTCCCCAGAGAGCTTTGCTTTATCTGTTGCCACTGCTGCTGTGTGCGCTCAGTCGTGTCTGACTATGTGACCCCACGGACTGTTGCCCGCCAGGCTCCTCTGTCCATGGGGATTCTCCAGGCAAGAATACTGGAGTGGGTTGCCATTCCCTCCTCCAGGGGATCTTCCCAGCCCAGGGATCAAACCCGGTCTTCTGCACTGCGGGCGGATTCTTTACCACTAGCTCCACCTAGGAAGCACGATCCACCACTTACTAGTAGTCATATGGCCTTGAGGCAATATTTAATCTTTGTAAACCTGTGCTTCCTCACCTGTGATGAAAAGGATTTTCTCAGGCAGCTTGGGCTGCTATAACAAATTACCACAGACTGGGTGGCTTCAACAACAAACATTTATATCTCACACTTCTGGAAGCCAGAAAACCCAAGATGAAGGAGTCAACAGAACCAGTGTTTTGTGACAGCCTGCTTCCTGGATTGCAGACGGCTGCCTTCTTGCTGTGTCCTCACGTGGCAGAGAACAAAGTGACTGAAAGAAAGGAATCAAGCTCTCTCCCCTCTCTTCTTATAAGAACCAATCATGCCATGAAGGCTCCACCCACCTAATTACCTCCCAAAGACACTATCACCTAATACCATCACACTGGGGGTTTCAATGTATGAATTGAGGGGGTCACAAACACACAGCCCATAAGAATTTAGTTCAGTCAGTTCAGTGGCTCAGTCATGTCCAACTCTTTGCGACCCCATGGACTGCAACATGCCAGGCTTCCCTGTCCATCACCAATTCCGGGAGCTTGATCAAACTCATGTCCATTGAGTCGGTGATGCCATCCAGCCATCTCATCCTCTGTCGTCCCTTTCTCCTCCTGCCTTCAATCTTTCCCAGCATCAGGGTCTTTTCCAATGAGTCAGTTTTTTGCATCAGGTGGCCAAAGTATTGGCGTTTCAGATTCAGCATCAGTCCTTCCAATGAATATTCAGGACTGATTTCCTTTAGGATTGACTGATTGTATCTCCTTGCAATCCAAGGTACTCTGAAGAGTCTTCTCCAACACCACAGTTCAAAAGCATCCATTCTTTGGCATTTAGCTTTCTTTATAGTCCAACTCTCACATCCATTCATGATTACTGGAAAAACTGCAGCTTTTGACTAGATGGACCTTTGTTGGCAAAGTAATGTCTCTGCTTTTTAATATGCTGTCTAGGTTAGTCATAGCTTTCCTTCCAAGGAGGAAGCATGTTTTCTTGGCTGCAGTCACCATCTTCAGTGCTTTTGGAGCCCCCCAAAATAAAGTTTGTCATTGTTTCCATTGTTTCCCCATCTATTTGCCATGAAATAATGGGACCGGATGCCATGATCTTAGTTTTCTGAATATTGAGTTTTAAGCCAACTTTTCACTCTCCTCTTTCACTTTTATCAGGAGGCTCTTTAGTTCTTCTTCACTTTCTGCCACAAGAATGGTATCATCTGCATATCTGAGGTTATTGATATTCCTCCCAGCAATCTTGATTCCAGCTTGTGCTTCATCCAGCCTGGCATTTTGCAGGATGTACTCTGCATACAAGTCAAATAAACAGGGTGACAATATACAGCCTTGACATACTCCTTTACTAATTTTGAACCAATCTGTTGTTCCATGTCCAGTTCTAATTGTTGCTTCTTGACCTGCATTCAGATTTCTCAGGAGGCAGGTAAAGTAGTCTGGTATTCCCATCTCTTTCAGAATTTTCCAGAGTTTGTTGTGATCCACACAGTCAAAGTCTTTGGAGTAGTCAATAAAGCAGAAGTAGATGTTTTTCAGGAACTCTCTTGCTTTTTCGGTGATCCAACAGATGTTGGCAATTTAATCTCTGGTTCCTCTGCCTTTTCTTAATCCAGCTTGAACATCTGGAAGTTCACGGTTCATGTACTGTTGAAGCCTGGCTTGGAGAATTTTTACCATTACTTTACTAGCGTGTGAGATGAGTGCAATTGTGCGGTAGTTTGAGCATTCTTTGGCATTTCCTTTCTTTGGGATTGGAATGAAAACTGACCTTTTCCAGTCCTGTGGCCGCTGCTGAGTTTTCCAAATTTGCTGGCATACCCAGTGCAGCATTATCACAGCATCATCTTTTAGAATTTGAAATAGCTCAACTGGAATTCCATCACCTCCACTAGCTTTGTTCGTAGTGATGCTTCCTAAGGCCCACTTGACTTCACATTCCAGGATGTCTGGCTCCAGGTGAGTGATCACTTCATCACTTATTTCTCACTCATGCTCCGTGTCTATTGTGGATGGGTCATAGCTCTACTCCATGTCATCCTCATTCCAGGATCATCAAACATCATGGCTATCAAACAAGGATTAAATGAGACCATAAAGGTAAGCCATTCACCAGAGTATGTGGATTACAGCAAGCAATCAGCAAATTATAGCTATTATTATTAGTATCCAAGTCTTCAGTTAAGGTCTATTCAAAGGTCACCAATGATTTCCCAATTGCCAAATCCAAAGGCTTCTATGGTAGGTTGTGTAATTGTTCATAATTACCTCTTCTTGAAGGAAGATTATACTGCCCTGTTAAACATAGGAGTGGCATGTGACTTGCTTAGGCTAATGGAATGTGACACATGTAATAACTAAGCGAAGCCTTAAGAGCTAGCTTGTGATTCACTGTCTTGTTTTTTTCACCTGCCATATTCCAGGTTGGGGCACTGTGTCTACTGATCCTGGAGTGAGGATGACATGGAGTAGAGCTATAACCCATCAACAATAGACACGGAGCATAAGTGAGAAATAAACTTTATGGTTGAAAGCCTCTGGGTTCATCCCTAGCCTGCTAGAGGAGTGCACTGAAACCTTAGCTCTTGCACCCATAGAGCTAAGCACCAACCTATGTCCTACTGACATCCTCAGAGACGCTTCCTGAGGGGCCAACTGGTCTCCCCATACAACAGCTGTAATTAGTCTCTATACTTTCAACAGTGGCTTCCCTGCTGGCTCAGTTGGTAAAGTGTCTGCCCGCAATGCAGGAGACCTGGGTTTGATCCCTGGGTTTGGACAATCCCCTGGAGAAGGAAATGGCAACCCACTCTAGTATTCTTGCCTGGACAACTCCATGGACAGAGGAGCCTGGTGGGCTACAGTCCATGGGCTCACAAAGACTCAGACACATATGACTGAGTGACTAACTTTCACTACTTTGAACACCATCCTTTTCTCAACTAGGGTCCATATATGAAAGTCAGCTGTCCCAATAACCCTTTGCCTGGCAACAACTTCATTGTAAGTCATCAAAAAAACTTTCACTTGAGACTTCCCTGGCAGGCCAATGGTTAAGACTCCACCCTTCCAATGAAGGGGATACAGGATGGATCCCTGTTTGGGAACTAAGATCCCACATGGTACATCCAAAAAATGGATAAAACAAAAAAAGCAAAAAACCTTTCACTCAAAGAGTGAAGTCAAGGATGACTACAAATCTTTATTTTGTATAACTGAGTGAGTGGTGATCCATGTACTGAGATGGGAAAGGAGCGATTCTGGAGGAGGAAATGAGTTCGTTTGACCGCATGAAGCTGACAGTCCTATTAGATACCTAGGTGGAGCTGCTGGGTAGGCAGTTGGCCCCAGGAGTCAGCTTAGAGGTGGCATTCAAGGCCACAGAACTGAGGACTTCCCTGGCGGCTCAGTGGTTAGGACCCTGCATTTCCATTGCAAGGGGCATGGGCCATGGGTTCAATCCATGGCAGGGAATTACGATCTGGCAAATCATGTGGCATGGCCAAAAAAAGATTTAAAGCCATGAAACTGGCTCAGTTCATCTGGGGAGTAAATGAAAATAGAAAAGAAAGACAAGAAATGAGTTCAAAATCCCTCGAAGAAAGATCAGAAAGGATGCTGAGAAGCGACTAAGGAAGGAGAAAGAGAACCAAGGAAGAGTGGGTTTCCCAGAAGCTAAGTGAAGAAATGTTTCAAGAAGAAAAGGTTGACCATGTAGTCATCAGTGACCTTCACAAGGGCAGTTATCATTGTGTGGTGAGGATGAATGCCTGAGTATTGACACAACATCCAGACAACTCTTTTAAGGGTTTTGCTAGAAATAGATTCAAAGTGATGAAGCAGCAGCGAGAGAGGGATATAAGATTAAGGAAGGATTTGGAATCAATGGGAGCTGATTATAGAACTGTATGTTGATGGTTCTCACCCAATGAGGAAAGAGAAATTCATGATGCAGAGAGAGAAGGGAGCAAAGTCCTCAAATATCTCTATCCGGACGCCTCCTCGGACCCCGGCGCCGGGTCGTGCCTGTCCTTGGTTTGCTCCACAGCTCCTGGAGATTTCCTATCACAGCTTGTGCACTCGTCAGCTTTCCCTCCTGATAGCTAACAATCTGGGGAATGGATAAAGCTACTCCTAGGAGAAAAAACCCAGGTTTGTCAGAGGACAACAAAGAGGACGAACATGTTAAGAACAACCCTTTAGGGAATTTCCTGGTGGTCCAGCACTTACGACTCTGCTTTCGCTGATGAGGGTGCAGGTTCAATCCCGGATCAGGGAACTAAGATCTAGCAAGCCGTGCGGCACGGTCAAATAAATTAAATTGAAAAACAAAACAACAACAACACTTTAAAGATTGGGTATAACTTAAGTGTCCCCCCGGAGAAGGAAATGGCAACCCGCTCCAGCAGTCTTACTGGGAAATCCCATGGACAAAGGAGCCTGGCGGGCTACAGCCCATGGGGAAATAAATTCAGTTCAGTTCAGTCGCTCAGTTGTGTCCGACTCTTTGTGACCCCATGAACTGCAGCACGCCAGGCCTCCCTGTCCATCACCAACCCCTGGAGTTCACTCAAACTCATGTCCATCGAGTCAGTGATGCCATCCAGCCATCTCATCCTCTGTCGTCCCCTTTTCCTCCTGCCCCCAATCCCTCCCAGCATCAGAGTCTTTTCCAATGAGTCAACTCTTTGCATGAGGTGGCCAAAGTACTGGAGTTTCAGCTTTAGCATCAGTCCTTCCAAAGAACACCCAGGACTGATCTCCTTTAGAATGGACTGGTTGGGTCTCCTTGCAGTCCAAGGGACTCTCAAGAGTCTTCTCCAACACTACAGTTAAAAAGCATCAATTCTTCAGTGCTCAGCTTTCTTCACAGTCCAACTCTCACATCCATACATGACTACTGGAAAAACCATTACCTTGACTAGATGGACCCTTGTTGGCAAAGTAATGTCTCTGCTTTTGACATGCTATCTAGGTTGGTCATAACTTTCCTTCCGAGGAGTAAGTGTCTTTTAATTTCATGGCTGCAGTCACCATCTGCAGTGATTTTGGAGCCCCCAAAAATAAAGTCTGACACTGTTTCCACTGTTTCCCCATCTATTTGCCATGAAGTGGCATGCCATGATCTTCGTTTTCTGAATGTTGAGATTTAAGCCAACTTTTCCACTCTCCTCTTTCACTTTCATCAAGAGGCTTTTGAGTTCCTCCTCACTTTCTGCCATAAGGGTGGTGTCATCTGCATATCTGAGGTTATTGATATTTCTCCCAGCAATCTTGATTCCAGCTTGTGCTTCTTCCAGCCCAGCGTTTCTCATGATGTACTTTGCATATAAGTTAAATAAGCAGGGTGACAATATACAGCCTTGACGTACAGCCCATGGGGAAATAAATTAATTAAATTTAAAAACAAATCAACAACACTTTAAAGATTGGGTATAACTTAAGTGCCCCCACCCCCAGAAGGAAATGGCAGCCTGCCCAGGTATTCTTGCCTGGGAAATCCCATGGACAAAGGAACCTGGTGGGCTACAGCCCATGGGGTCGCAAAGACTCAAATACAACTTAGGGACTGATGGCAATAATTTACGGCTTCTCTGGTGGTTCATCTGGTAAAGAATCTGCCTGCGTTGCGGAAGACCAGGGTTCAACCCCTATTTTGGGAAGATCCCCTGCAGAAGGATAATTTAAGCTTGTCCTCTTCCCTTTTCCTATCACAGTATGGCTTCAGCCCCACCTCTGTTGGCATCCTTGGCAGCAAGTGGCCTAAGAGAGCCAGAGACCAAAGGCCAAGGGGCACAGAAACTGCTGGCTTCAAAGCTCTTTTGTGTCTCCTCCCACCCTTCAACTTTTGGTTTGATTGCAAAGTCTCCTCTTCTTTCCTAACCAGAAGCATCTATCTTCTCTGGGACTTGACACAGTGCCCTGCACAGAGAAGAAACCCAGCAAATGTTTTAAAACAATGAACCTGATCTATTATTGCCTTAACTCAGACTTCCCCTTTTATAACCCCACTCACTCTTTGAACACATGTTGAAATCAGGCTCACTGGCCTGACAAAGAATAGCCATGGGCAACCGAGTTTATTATGCACTAGTTATTATGCTAACTTCTCTACCTGCATTAAGTCATTTAATCCTCACAAGAACCCAGTGAAGTAAATACTTTATCTCTATTTTGCATATGAAAAAAGGAAGGCAGCAAGAGATTAAGTAACTTGTCCAAGGTTACCCAGCAAATAAACAGTATTACACAGGCTCAGAGCCAGGCACCCTGGCTCCAGACCCTATAAACCACCTACAATACCACCTCATGGGGGACCAACCTCAGTCTTCTCCCCTTTCCCCAGTCAGTAGTTAAGCCTCCAGCATATGCCACAAAGTTGCTCTAGTCAGTCAGATTCCATTCTGCTCATCAGGCTTTGTGGCTTTATTTTACTGCAAGTGTTTGACTTGGAGAAGTCGGTCTACCTTCCATCTCCATGCTAAGTATAATTTCTTGAAAATTCCCTTGTCTAGTGTAGTATTGGCCTAGCAAATTTCTTGTTTCTATATTCACCTCATTCTTACTTTCCATTCTGATCCTGTTTGACATCTGAAGACCAGGAACCCATCATAGCAAAGACATGAAAATAGATCCACTCTCATAAAGAGTCCTAGTAATAATGCAAAGCATAACCACAATGGGATGTCGTTTTTGTTAGTCAAATTGGAAACAAAAGCCAACAACATCTATGCTGATGAGTTTATACTCCAGAGGTTTTGAGTAGAATTTTGAGACTTAAATATTTTTAAAACACTAAGGAAAAAGGAACTAACTTTTGAGTATTACCTAAATGTCTGATAACTGCTAATACTTTGCATATGCTATCACATATGAAACTTGCTCTAGAAAACAATCCTGCTCTTTAGTTTTTTTAATGTAAAAGGTATTTCCTACAATTTTGTAAATGCAGAGTTTTATAAATTAAATTTTTACAAGAAAAAGTTCATTTTTTGCTTATAAGCAAACTCAGAACTATGGAAATGTATTCTATGGTTTAGAATATTTTGACTGCAAGTAACAAAAGATCTATCCAAATATAGCTGAAATAATATGTAGTTTCTAATCTCACATAACAAATGCAGAGAGATATTTTGGGGTCTCATTAATTCGACACCACCACAGTGTCATTATGAACCATCTTCACATCCTCTGACTGTGGCAAAATTTCGTCCTCCTGGCCGCAACATGGCTGCAGCAGTTCCAGATATTATTTTCTTCCCTGCATTATTTTAAAAAAAATTTAATGAGGTAAAATATAAAGTAAACCTACCATTTTAACCCATTTTAGGTCCATAATTCAGTGGGATTAAGTACATTCACTATGTTATGAAACCATCACCACTCCCCATTTTCAGAACTTTTTTTCATCATCCCAAGCAGCACCCGTTAAATGTTAACTCCCCACACCTTCCTCCCCCCAGTCTGGCAATTTCTATTCTACTTTCTGTCTCTATTAATTTGTCTATTCTGGGCACCTTGTATAAGTAGACACATACAATATCTGCCCTTCTTTGTCTAGCTTATTTCACTCGGAATAACGTGTTAAAGGCTCATCTACATCACAGAGCGCGTCAGAACTTCATTCTTGTTTTTATAATTCAAGGATAGTTGATGTACAAAATTACATAAGTTAGAGGTGTACAGTTGGAGAAGGCAATGGCACCCCACTCCAGTACTCTTGCCTGGAAAATCCCATGGACAGAGGAGCCTGGTAGGCTGCTGTCCATGGGGTCACTAAGAGTCGGACACGACTGAGCGACTTCACTTTCACTTTCATGCATTGGAGAAGGAAATGGCAACCCACTCCAGTGTTCTTGCCTGGAGAATCCCAGGGACGGGGGAGCCTGGTGGGCTGCCGTCTATGGGGTCGCAGAGAGTCGGACACGACTGAAGCGACTTAGCAGCAGCAGCAGAGGTGTACAGTATAGTGATACACAATTCTAAAGGCTATACTCCATTTATACTTATTCTGAAATGCTGGTATATTCCCTGGGTTGTACAGTATATCATCATAGCTTATTTTCCACATAACTGCTTGTATATCTTGATTCCCTACTCCTGTATTGCCCCTTCCCCTTTCCTCTTATTTGTAACTGCTAGTTTGTTCTCTATATCTGAGTCTGTTTCTTTTTTGTTATATTCACTACTTTGTTATATTTTTTATACACATACAAATTTGTATTCCACATACAAATGATATCATACAGTATTTCTCTTTCTCCGAATTATTTCACTTAGCATAATAACCTCCAAGTTCATCCATGTTGTTGCTATTTCATTCTTCTTTACGGATGGGTAGTATTCCATTGTATGTATGTATGTATGTATGTAAAACAGGAGGGCATGGCAACCCACTTCAGTATTCTTGCCTGGAGAATCCCATGGACAGAGGAGCCTGGTGGGCTACAGTCCACGGGGTTACAAAGAGTCAAACACAACAGAGCAACTAAGCACAGCACAGCACATGTATCTATACACACATATATACAAAATCTTCTTTGTTCATCCCTTGATGGACACTTGCTTGCTAGATCATATGGTAGTTCTATTTTCAGTTTTTATAGAAGCCTCCATATTTTTTTTTCACATTAGCTGTACCAGTTTACATTCCCGTCAAGAGTATAATAGGATTCCCTTTTCTGCACATCTTCATCAGCATTTGTTATTTGTGTTCTTTTTGACACCTATTCTGACAGGTGTGAGGTGATATCTCACTGTGGTTTTTGATTTGCATGTCCCCAGTGATGAAAGATTGATTATATTGTTTGTAGCCAAAGATGGAGAAGCTCTATACAGTCTGCAAAAACAAGACCAGGAGCTGACTGTGGCTCAGATCATGAACTCCTTATTGCCAAATTCAGACTTAAATTGAAGAAAGTAGGGAAAACCACTAGACCATTCAGGTATGACCTAAATCAAATCCCTTATGATTATACAGGGGAAGTGAGAAATAGATTTAAGGGACTAGATCTGATAGATAGAGTGCCTGATGAACTATAGACAGAGGTTCGTGACATTGTACAGGAGACAGGATCAAGACCATCCCCATGGAAAAGAAATTCAAAAAAGCAAAATGGCTGTCTGGGGAGGCCTTACAAATAGCTGTGAAAAGAAGAGAAGCAAAAAGCAAAGGAGAAAAGCAAAGATATAAGCATCTGAATGCAGAGTTCCAAAGAATAGCAAGAAGAGATAAGAAAGCCTTCTTCAGCGATCAATGCAAAGAAATGAGGAAAACAACAGAATGGGAAAGACTAGAGATCTCTTCAAGAAAATCAGATACCAAGGGAACATTTCATGCAAAGATGGGCTCGATAAAGGACAGAAATGGTATGGACCTAACAGAAGCAGAAGATATTAAGAAGAGGTGGCAAGAATACACAGAACTGTACAAAAAAGATCTTCACAACCCAGATAATCATGATGGTGTGATCACTTACCTAGAGCCAGACATCCTGGAATGTGAAGTCAAGTGGGCCTTAGAAAGCATCACTACAAACAAAGCTAGTGGAGGTGATGGAATTCCAGTGGAGCTATTTCAAATCCTGAAAGATGATGCTGTGAAAGTGCTGCACTCAATATGCCAGCAAATTTGGAAAACTCAGCAGTGGCCACAGGACTGGAAAAGGTCAGTTTTCATTCCAATCCCAAAGAAAGGCAATGCCAAAGAATGCTCAAACTACCACACAATTGCACTCATCTCACATGCTAGTAAAGTAATGCTCAAAATTCTCCAGGCCAGGCTTCAGCAATATGTGAACCATGAACTTACAGATGTTCAAGCTGATTTTAGAAAAGGCAGAGGAACCAGAGATCAACTTGCTAATATCCGCTGGATCATCGAAAAAGCAAGAGAGTTCCAGAAAAACATCTGTTTCTGCTTTATTGACTATGCCAAAGCCTTTGACTGTGTGGATCACAATAAACTGTGGAAAATTCTGAAAGAGACAGGAATACCAGATCACCTGACCTGCCTCTTGAGAAACCTATATGCAGGTCAGGAAGCAACAGTTAGAACTGGACATGGAGCAACAGACTGGTTCTAAACAGGAAAAGGAGTACGTCAAGGCTGTATATTGTCACCTTGCTTAATTAACTTCTATGCAGAATACATCATGAGAAACGCTGGGCTGGAAGAAGCACAAGCTGGAATCAAGATTGCCGAGAGAAATATCAATAAGCTCAGATATGCAGATGACACCACCCTTATGGCAGAAAGTAAAGAGGAACAAAAAGCCTCTTGATGAAAGTGAAAGAGGAGTGAAAAAGTTGGCTTAAAGCTCAACATTTAGAAAACTAAGATCATGGCATCTGGTCCCATCACTTCATGGGAAATAGATGGGGAAACAGTGGAAACAGTGTCAGTCTTTATTTTTTGGGCTCCAAAATCACTGCAGATGGTGATTGCAGCCATGAAATTAAAAGACGCTTATTCCTTGGAAGGAAAGTTATGACCAACCTAGACAGCATATTCAAAAGCAGAGACATTACTTTGCCAACAAAGGTCCGTCTAGTCAAGGCTATGGTTTTTCCAGTAGTCATGTATGGATGTGAGAGTTGGACTGTGAAGAAAGCTGAGTGCCAAAGAATTGATGCTTTTGAACTGTGGTGTTGGAGAAGACTCTTGAGAGTCCCTTGGACTGCAAGGAGATCCAACCAGTCTATTCTAAGGGAGACCAGTCCTGGGTGTTCTTTGGAAGGACTGATGCTAAAGCTGAAACTCCAGTACTTTGGCCACCTCATGCGAAGAGTTGACTCATTGGAAAAGACTCTGATGCTGGGAGGGATTGGGGGCAGAAGGAAAAGGGGACAGAGGATGAGATGGCTGGGTGGAATCACCGACTCGATGGATGTGAGTTTGAGTGAACTCCGGGAGTTGGTGATGGACAGGGAGACCTGGCGTCTGCAATTCATGGGGTCGCAGAGTCGGACATGACTGAGTGACTGAACTGAACTAAATGATGAAAGCATGTCTTATACACTCTAGTATTTATTTCTCCCCACACTCAAGCATGGGGTTTTCCTGGTAGGTCAGACAGTAAAGAATCTACCTGCCATGTGGGAGACCTGGGTTCAATCCCTGGTTCAGGAGGATCCCTTGAAGGAGGAATGGCACCCCACTCCAGTATTCTTGCCTGGAAAATCCCATGGACAGAGGAGCCTGGCAGGCTACAGTCCATCGTGTCACAAAGAACACAACTGAAGCAACTTAGCACGCATGCAAAACTTGTTCAAAGATGGGATGCTCCTTGGCTGAAGAACACTGACACTCCTGTGAACGTTCCTCTGCCTTCAGGTTCAGTGGCCTAAGACTCTTCCCCTTTTCCTTGAGCACCTTCCCCATGACTTTATTCCTATTCTGCCTTTTTCCTCCAAGATTTTAGCCCTTTATCCATCCTTTAAATGTGGGCATTATTGATGCTCTGGCCTTGTCTCTCATCACACTCCCTAAGGGTCATATGGCTTTAACTATGATCTTCAGGTGTGTAATTCACAAATCTCTCCCAAGTCCTGACTTTTCTTCCAAACTCCAGCTTCTTTATCTCCAGGATCCTACTGGGACCACAAGCTCAACATGCCTAAATCTTGGAGCATCTGCTCCCTGTCAACCAGTTCCTCTGCCTGTTCTTGGTATTTTATTAATGGTCTTTCTATGAATGGTATCATCTTTCTCCCAGTCCCTCCTGCTGGAAATGTCAGGCCTAGTTTTGACTTTTCCCTTCCCCTCAAGCCCTAAATTCAATCAGCTCACAAATTCTGCAGGTTCATTTTAATACAATTTTTCTTGCATGTGTTCCTTTCCACTCCCACTGCCACCACCCTAGTCTGGGCCCTTTATGGACTCACACAAAGACAGCATCAGCCCCATTGCTGATCTCCATCCTACACTCTACTTTTTTTGCTACTTCCACCTTCATCTTCTAACCCCCACTTTGGTGACATTTCCTCCTCTGACGATCTTCAATGATTCCTTGTTGCTCATCTTCTCATCCATTTATCAAGGTTCTCTTCACACAGCACAACCTAATATTCTACTGTCATCTCCGACTGCTCCCAGTCACTCCACAGTACTGGACGCTGCAGTGAAGAAGAGGAACACACAGCACAAAAACGTGTAGGGTGTGCTCCCTGACTTTGAAAGGAGCAAAGAACGTGGAAAAATATTTAATGGCACTGCAGCCAGTGTACCTAGAGAGACAAGCTTTCTTGAAATTCAAGATGGTTTTAGGAAAATAAGACAGGGTCAGTGTAACTTTCAGATAACCATGGACTAATTTAAGCAAAAGGAATGGTATCCTATGTAGGGTAGCTCACAGAATCTTGGGAGGACTGGTGATCCATATTCAGAAGTTAGGCAGCCAGAGTCACAGTGGCCAAAACCACGGCTCTGAAATGGGCCAGTGAGGTCAGCATCAGGGTCATGGTGCTCTAATCACGACAGCTAGAAACCTACAAGACAGGCACTAGGGCTGCAGCCGGCTGCCCCTTGATTTTACTGCCACGATGGCCATCTCCTGCCACTAGGATGGAGCCTCCTATCCCTGTTCCTTTGCATCACTGGTTTCTTGAATGGTCAGGAATGGCTGCGTCTGATTGGCCAAGTCTGCCATGTGCCTCCTCCTTAGCTGCAAGGGAGACTGGGAAGCCTTGCACCAGTCTAGGAAGCATTTCTAGGTTCTTTGTGGTGAGTTGGGCTTTGCCTCCAAGGTTTGTAAGGTTCGGATTCCTCAAATATATGGAGTCTAGAGGTTGAACATGCAAAATGAACAAATGTTTGCTTACACAACTTAAGGGGACTTGTTTGCATAAACACTGTATGTAAAATCTAGATTTAACGCCAGTGCTACCTACCATTTAGCATGTTTTGAAACTTCTCCTAAGACATTAAATAGCACTTAAAGTACGCTATATAAAACCTAGAAATGACTGTATACAATCATTCCTACCTTTAAAATGTTGACTTTGATCTTTATTGATGAGTCAACTTGCTAAATTATTGTATCAATGGTAATGGCAAAAAAAGAGAGTATTTCTCAGAGTAGAGCACAATGGAAATCATTTTCTGTATCTACCTGTTTCCCTGGAGGTCAGATTCACACAAAAATTCATGAAAAGTTCGAAGGCCTGAAAATCCTGCCTACCCATTTTTCACACAAAAGTTAGGGATTAAAATGTTACGGTTAGGGTTACAGGGCTCTTTTAAAATATAGATCTTAGTCTCAAAAATCACACAATCATATACCTTCTTCCTCGTGCAGCCAAATTTGCTGTATAATATACCAGGAATATTACAAAACTGAAATAGAGAATACAGAAAATGATTGACAGTAAGTAGAAAGTGACATATACGAGGTGAGCACATAGTGTAGACCGCCTTATGTGACAAGGAATTATGGGAATACATACGCATAAGACCGTGAAAGAAGTCTTCACAAAGGTGGCGTTAGTCAAGCATTGTAAAATGAGTAGATTGCCATTAGTGTGTGTGATTACAGATGGCCACAAATTTACCACTCTTCCCAATGACAGCTGAAGTCCAATTCACTCCCTCTTAAATCCTCTGTGACTTGCTTAACTGATAACACAGAGTATTAGTGACATTCTAGAACTTCCAAGGTTAGGTCATAGGGCTTGCAGTGCCTGTCTGGGAATCCTGAAACAATCTCTGGGAGCCCGGAGCTTCCATCTATCAACCTGGAGACGGCCATGCTAGAGAGGCCACACGTGGGCAGTTTGGTTGACAGCCCCAGCCGAGCCCAGCCTTTCAGTCAGTCACGCTGTCCAAGTGTATGACACACGCACGATTGTTTTAGACTCACTAAGCCAGCCCATCTGCCATATGAACACCACCAATTGATTTTTATCAACATCAACAGAAGAGTCATCCTTGCAAGCTCAGTCCTGCTCCAATTCCTGACCCGCAAAATTGTGAAGTTTAAGAAAATGATTGCTAGGTTAAGCCCGTTTTCAGGCAGTTCATTACGTATCAATATATTACCAGATCATCAGGTTTAACAAGTGGGAAAGAACATTCAGCTAACACATGCTCTTCAGCTCCAGTCAAGTTAAACTTAATCATTCCCCATGTATACATGGCCATCTCTGCCCCACTGTACCTCCCACATCCTCTGACCTCCTCCACAATCCCCAATTCCAAATCCTACATACCTCTTTCTTAGTTTCTGCTTCCTCTGAACTTGTATCCTTCCACCTCTCCAAAGCCTCACTAGGATGGCACTGTCCCTTTTTCCCACAAGAGTACAAATTTGTGTCTACTGTCCCAATTAATTGAGTGCCCCTCCTACTCCCCAAAGTGTCCCATTCTAGTCAATAAATTATATGGTCACTCTATGCTTAACACGCTGCTTTGAATCCCAGTTATTTGTGTAGAATTCTCCCTCTTATGCTAGATTATATGGTTACTTGAAGAAACCAAGTACTATAAGCTTTCCTTCCTACTGAGCACCTACACCGTGCTGCCTCATGTACCTGAGCCTTCAGTAGTAACTTGGGTGATCGGCTTGCAGGCTGGACTGAACTGAGGACTAATGAGAAAGAAGACGAACACTTGGAAAAGGTTATTTCCAGGTTGGTGTACTCTGGAACCAGGAAAAAGGCAGTGTGGAGGGCTCCTGAGATAAAAGGAAACCCACCAGGTCAGCAGAGCCCAGGACTGCAGGCCACGACCTTTTGGCCAGCAGTGATTATGTCAGTTCATGTCCAGGTTTTTAGACCGTTTTCTCGACATGACAGATATATAACCTGGTTACTAGTGACAGTTTTCTTTTGTTGAGACTGGACCTACTTAATCTGTCAGTGCAGCGGCAACCTGGCCATGGCTAACCAGAAGGACATTCAGTAAAAGCTTAATGACAGAAGTCAGTTAGCACTAAGTCACTATTGAAAGCCATGGGAAAATGTAACCAGCTTACTTAACCTAGCTGGTAAAGGCTAATGGAAATAAAATGCTCAAAACTTATGATTTCTCAACCATTATATTCACTAAATGTTTCTATTATGCCTCTGGTCTTATAAAAGCAGAATCTCTTTTCTCTCCCATAAGGCCTTAAGCCTACTTAATGTAGCTCACTTTAGCCATCTGACCCTTCAATCTGAAATATTCTTAGAAAATGAACTGTCACCCATTAACTCATAACAAATATTATAAGAAGAAAAGACTGTGATTTTATTTTCAGATTTTTGGAAATAGTTTTCAAAAAAATAAAATGACAAGAACACATACAAAAATTGCAACCATTCACTGAACTATGAGTTCTTGGCAGAGGAAAGGCCTTTTGAAGTATTTGAGTCCCTCTCCTTCTGAAAGCCAGGATCACTTCTCAAATGTCCCTCACGCAACCAGCCTCCTCAAATCCTTCCCAAATTTGATGAACTTCATCTCTTAAAAGTTAACAGGAATCATTTTAAATCATTTAGAACAAAAGAAAGAATAAAATACAGGAGGTATGCCTCTTAAGTTATATGTTTTTAAAGAAAACTCACATCCTTGAAATAGCTTTGCAATATGCAGAGCACAATACTGGCTTCATAAAAACAAAATGACTCTGTACTTGCATCCTTTAAATGTGAAAAGCAGCTGTCATCTTCCTCTAAAAAATTAGCAAGCAATATTCATTCAGGAACATTCGTTTAACTGTACTTCATATAGTTTTATACTTGGGATGAGGCTAAAACAAAAACACAAAAACCAGCCAGCCCAGAGCTACTAATAAAACAAATAGTAATTACTGAGAGATGTGACCAAGTGAAAAATCAATCCTGAATAACAAAACAAATTTCTAATTACAGAAATAAGCTGACTGAAAATTTCCACACTTGGAAGATTCTGATGACGATAAAGAAATACAGAAAGTGGGAACAGTAAGTAAACGTGATGATTTGGTTCCTTCCTGTAGGTCTACTGGTCCAGCTGCCAGCCATACAAGTCTCTGGGTTCTCAACGAAGTGTGACCAGTTCTTCTGAAGAGGTAGGATGAATAGCAACCGTGTTGTCAAAGTCAGATTTTGTTGCTCCCATTTTCACTGCAACTGCAAAGCCCTGCAGCATTTCATCACATCCAATTCCCTGCATATGAATTCCAACCACCTACAAAAGAAAAGAAAAAAATGTTTTTACCTCCACAATTGCATGAGCCAATTCCTTGTGATAAATCTTCTAGGCGTGTGCACACATGCACACACACATTTGTACACTAATGATTTTTGTATTAGTCATGAGAAGTAAAGTGAAGTGAAGTCGTTCAGTCGTGTCCAACTCTTTGCGACCCCATGGACTATAGCCTACCAGGCTTCTCAGTCTATGGGATTTTCCAGGTAAGAGTACTGGAGTGGGGTGCCATTTCCTTCTTCAGGGGATCTTCCCGACCCAGGGATTGAACCCCCATCTCCCGCATTGCAGGCAGACGCTTTACCCTCTGAGCCACCAGGGAAGCCTAGTCATGAGAGATACCTGGTATTTAAAAACCTCTAAAAAAACTTACATCTTCAATCCTGATATAGCATAAAACAGCCTATATGTCCCTGCATAATTCTGCCCCAATATCCCTCCACTGCTCACTTCACTCAGCTCTCACAAAGGCTCTCCGCTTTCCAGCCTCACCAGCTTTCCTCCTAGCCTGAGGATTCACCACGCTCTCTCCTGATGGAACACAGGCTGTTCCCTCTGTCTGGACACTCTTTCCTCCCCTCTCAAGTGTTAAAGTCCCTTCATTCTTCAGATGGCTACACCTGCCTTTCTGACCAAGTTAAACCATCCACGTGAGCACTCAGTCCCAGTATTACTCCATCATGGTTCTATCACAACTGCAGAGTTGTATTACTTGGGGACTGGACAATTACAGTCTGTCTTTCCCAGCAGACATTAATCTGTGGATGGAGGGGACCCTGTCCACTTTTGCTTTCCACTCTATCCATCTGGCCTAGCACAGAGATAACTCTTAGAGGCACTCAACCCACATGGGCTGTCTGACTGCACAGATGACCATCAAAAGGCATTTGTTTCAAATCACACTTTCCAATGAGGTTTCTAAATATATTTAAAAACTAGTTAGTGTTCATCTAAATATATTTAAAAACTAGTTAATGTTCATCTCCAGAAAATATTTCTAGGGTATGTAGTCTGCTGAAAGATAAAGTTAGAGAATATAAAGTTTCACCACAAAAATATTGTGCTTCAAAACAAATCAGGAATATTCTTAATATACCTGAACAGTACACTTAAAGATGGTTAAGATGAAAATTTTATGTTATTTATATATATATATATATTTTTTTTTTAACAGTTGAAAAAAAGTATATCTCAATATAAGACAAAGAAATCCCAAATCATACACTGCATATATTCAACATGGCTAAATTTTTAGATACGGTGATCTAAAACTGAGTTCACAAACAGCTTCTGGTGATGGCATGAGTCTTATGCTATTTCTGTTCATAACCCAGTTCTTAGCCTTTAGTTGACTGTCAGGTAATGTTTACCAAATGAATGAATGATAAATGGTATAAAGAAATAACGGATATGAAGAGGTAAGTAACAACTCACTGTTTCAATAACTGGACATCTCAGGCTACTGAGAACATTCAGGGCAAGAAACGGCAACTTTTATCTTGCTGCCAAACTACTTACTTCTCTTCATACTGATTCTCTGCTTCTGTTAACTTTCAGTGACACTGATTTCCATAAGCCAGCGCCTGTCTCATGGTTTTTAGTGTAAGGGCCCAGTTGATTCAGATACAAACTATGTCCTCTTTCATAAGAAAAGTTGGAACCTACATCTGAATCTTCGGGTATCATTTCTCACAGAGCCATGTTCCCATATTGCTAAGTTCCACCTTAGTATTTAATTCAATTTCTAGAAAAGTCCAATAAGCTGACCTAATATCAAAACAAAATCCATTTTTTAAATTATTAAGAAAAAAAAAGGAAACTGTTCAACTTCAAACCAAAATCACAATGAAATACCACTTCACATCCATTAGGATGGCTACAATTAAAAAAAACACAGTAACAAGTGTTGGCGAAGGTGAAGGGGACCTGAAACCCTCGTATGTTGCTAAAGGGAATATAAAATGGTGCAGTCACTTTGGAAAACAGTTTGGCAGTTCCTCAAAACGTTAAACCACAAAAGATAACTGATTATCTCGGAACATTTTACTAAATAAACTTCTTCCTCACTGATTGGTTATGTTAACTCTAAACTTCTTACATTAAATTCTTACACTTACCAATATTTCTGAGTTGCCTATCTGTTCTGGCCTATTGGTCAATGACATTCTTTTCCCCTCACGTTTTTCTTTTTTGGGGCCAAACCATGTAGCTTGTGGGATCTTAGTTCTGCAAATGGGGACTGATTGTAGGCTGCAACAGTGAAAGGGCCAAGTCCTAACTATTGGACTGCTAGGGAATTCCTCTCCACCTTACATTTTCAATGCAGTGGAACCTTCTTTCTATGTGAAATATTATGAAGAACTCCAATATAGAGAGACAGATAAAAGAGCAACTGTGCTGGCTAAACCAGAAAAAGCTTTACTAGGTCTCTTCCCTTCCCACCTCACAAAAACACCTCCACCCCTGCCAATCTTGAAGACACTCTTCAGCTTACTGGACTTGACCCATACCTTTTCCTCTTTGTTGGCACAAACCATTTTCATCACACATTTTGTTTTCCTTTTGGTAACTGCATGATACATTGGGGTAAAGGTGGTAGAATAAATCTTCACATTTTCTTTTCCATATTTATAAATGGCTTCATCTGTAAGGCAGGGGGGAAAAAGCACCTATCAGAAACTGAAACAATTCCACCGAGCAGTCAGAGAGATGGCCAGAAATACATAACCTGAATCAAGTCATAAAGGTAAATTACTCAAAACGACAAGGAAGGACATTCTACAACATAAACGTCAGTATCATGAAAGACAAAAGACAAGCTAAGGAATTCTGTCTCTTGACTAAAGGAGACCAAAGAGGTATCAAAACTAAATATATTGTATTATCCTAGAATAAATGCAAGACTTGGGGGGAAATGTTAAATATAAAATTATCTGAGGTAATTAGCAAAATTCGAATAAGGTTTAAAGTTTAGATAATATTGCATGTATTTAAATATTCCCATTTGCAACTGCTTCTGTAAGGCAATGGCCTTATTCTTAGGAAATAGATACTGAAGTACGTGTATGCAAACAGCGAGAAAACGATAAAGCAAAAATGTGATCGGCAGACAGGAGTCCTCTGGTGTTTCTGCAACTCTTCTTTAAATTTGAAATTAGTTCAAACTAAAAAGCTTTAAAAAGTCAGACAGATAAAATGGAGTAGGGAAAGGAATTACACTTTCAAAGTAGTAACAGTTGGGGAAGAAACTGGAGATGTGATAAGAAGCTAACCACTGTGCTGGCCCAAAAGTTCATTCAGGTGTTTCTGTAACATCTTACGGAAAACCTCGAATGAATTTTTTAGCCAACCCAATAAAAAGAATTATAATTTGGGGGGGGGGGGGCTGAGAAAGATTTAGTCAGCAGATAGACACCTAGCTAAAGTTAGCAGAGAAGGGGAAGAAACCATAATTGACCTTTGTTTTTAACCACCTACCTTCTGTGAGTCCCACTGTCCCAATAGGGGGGTGGCTGAAGACCACTGTGGGGATGTTGTCATAGTCTAATTTGGAATCTTCTTTGCACTCAAAAAGTCTATGGGCAAGTTTTCGACCAGCAGCAATTGCAACTACAAAGATATTTTAAAATCAGTGTCTAAGCTTATTGTTCATTTTAACATAGCAGAATTGTTCTACTAATCATTTATTCATCTGGCTTAACACACAAGTTTTAAGTTTTTCATCAATGCTCATTACAATATCCATTTCAATATAATAAAGACCTATCAATGCCTTAGTTAACAATCCAAAACAATTTGCTTATACGAATTCTACACATTCCATTACGATCCCCCCACATCCAAGAAACACATTTGCAAGTTTGCAAACATTTGGCAGTTACCTATTTTTTTAAATTAAACTTTTTATTTCATATTGGAATACAGCTTCTTAAAGGCTTCCCTGGTGGCTCAGATGGTAAAGAATCCACCTGCAATGCAGGAGACCTGAGTTCGATCCCTGGGTTGGAAAGATCCCCTGGAGAAGGGAATGCCTTCTTGCCTGGAGAATTCCATGGACAGGACTCCGGCAGGGGTTGCAAAGAGTCGGACACAACTGGGCAACTAAGCACACACAATAGCTGATTAACAATGTTGTGATAAGTGTCAGGTGGACAGCAAAGGGATTGAGCCATACATATACACGTATCTATTCTCTTCCAGTGGCAATTACCTCTTAATGAGGATATTAGCTTTTTGATACAATATTTACGGAGCAAACTATCTCAAGCATCTATTTCAAGCATCTTCAGTTCTACTTTACAATCAGCTACTTCACAGGAATAATTTAAGTTTCTTTTAAAAATTATTTTTATTTCTTATTAATTTTTTAAAAAGTTTACCTTCCTTAGCCTGTTCTTATTCCTAACAGTCTTTTAGAACAAATGCCTGAGTTCAATATAAGCACTAGTTTTTAGTTTTATTGACTTCAAATTGACAAAAAGTTTTTTTCCAAAGTAAGGCATCAGTAGGATATCGAAGAAATTTTCTTCACTTCAACAAAACTTTTGGCTGTTCAATTATGTTATGAAGTCTTTGAAACTTTGCTTGTTTTGCTTTTGTTGAGAGAGCTTCCTAAAGGAGGTGAAGGGCTTGGGGTGTGTGACCAAGGAAGTTTCCATTGTGAGTAAGAACTGGGTGATTATGGAAAGGCGGGTGAGGCCCTAGAGGGGACAGAATGAAGGTGATGGAGGGATGCTGCCAACAGAAGCAGGTAGAGAGCCTGAAACGACATCAGTTAACTCAGGCAGTAGGCTGAGGCATGGGATTCAGGGGATGGCGATCAATCTTAGTTGTATCAAGACTAAATAGTCAGGGTAGGAAATTGGGAGATTGGGATTAATATATACACGCCACTATATACAAAACAGAAGGCAGAGAAGGGGACGACAGAGGATGAGATGGTTAGATGGCATCACCAACTTGATGAACATGTGTTTGAGCAAGCTCCAGGAGTTGGTGATGGACAGGGAAGCCTGGCGTGCTGCAGTTCATGGGGTCGCAGAGTCGGACACGACTGAGCAACTGAACTGAACTGAACAAGAACTACTGTAAAGCACGGGGAACTGTTCTCAGTCCTCAGTAATGACCTATATGAAAAAAGAACCTGAAAAAGAGTGTATATATGTATAACTGATTCACTTTGCTGTACACCTGAAACTAACACAAAACTGTAAATCAATTATACCCCAATAAAAATTTTTTAAAAGACTAAATAGTATGTAAGAAATATATAAGATTAAAATATATATTTTCTTACAAAAATATAAGAAAGCCACTCTAAATCACTAGTTCCCAAAGCCACTTCCTTCCACAGTCATGAACACAACTCGGATTCTAATTTCCAGCACTGTTCAGAGGGTGACTGTATTATCTGTACAAAAGTTTCAGTCTTCACTAAGCATTTTAAAAATCTTTGAAAGAAAATTCAATACTACTAAAAGCATTCTCCAAGTAAAAATGGAAATTATTCAGAAAATGTCAGGTACCCAACCAACATCCATTTCAAAACATTTTTATCATAAAGACATTCATCTTTTTAACTTTGCTTGAGCTGATTTGACTGTAGAAAGCTCAACAGTTTTATATAACACACAGAGCCTCCCTTATTCGCCCCCAAAAGAAGAAACATTACCTGGAGTAAGAAGAGCTTTTCCACACACATCCCCAACTGCATAGACACCTTTTACGTTAGTATTCTGGAATTCGTCTACTATGATGTGACCTTTGTCATCAGTTTGAATCCCCTAAAATTGTAAAGGGACGTCAGGTAAGTATTTGGCCATCTATAAAACACAGCAGCTCACATCTCTGGATCCGCCTCACTTCAGGCACCTCTTCAGCCTGAATCTCTAAGAAACCACAGGATGAAAAACATCCTTGCAAGTTGGCAAGTTTGGTATCTTTTGTTGGACTTAAAAGGCAAATATTTTATGCAATTTTGAGGAGTTTTAACAGGATTTGACTTTGTGTTGTACGATTCAGTGGGCCAGAGAAGCCTGAGAAGGAATCACTCAGCTGTCATACATGGAAACTGGCATCCCTGTGGAGTCCATCTAAGACAGTGATTTTGCATTTTTCCCTTGGAAGCGCTGCTCCTGAAGCATGCTAACTCATACTTCAGACGGGCATAGCCTGAAGCAGTCATCAAAAACAGATTTTGTTGAAGTTCACAGTTTTATCTTTAAAACCCCAAGCAAAATTTCTATTCTACTCTAAAAACATATCAATGTTGCCTTTAACCAAATTTTTTTGCCTATACGTTGAGTTGAATTTTTGTTCCAAAAAGATGTATGATGCGTATCTTGTGGTTTTGCAGATCCCAGGTGTATATATCCCCAAAGGAAAAGTAGAGAGGCAGCAGGCATAGGGAGAAGGTAGTGTAGTGGTGAAAAGTACAGCCTCTGGAGCACAGAGATCTGGGTTCAAGTCCCAGCTCTGTCACTTACTACTGATAGTTATGAGACCTCCCGTTTATCGACAAATACTTGCACCTCAAAATGAGGCATTAATGTAGTCACTGTGGATACAGAGGTAAATAATACAGACATCTCTATTCTCTGCAGGGTTTACAAGCCTGGTGGACAATTTCTTATCTCTGTGCCCCTGGGCTCCTCACTCTTACCCCTAAAACAGTTGTTGGCAAGAATAAATTAGGCTAGTATAGCACAGCGAACTCTTCTCAATACACAGTAATGACCTATATGAGAAAAGAATCTAAAATAAAGAGTGGATATATGATGCTGTGAAAGTGCTGCACTCAATATGCCAGCAAATTTGGAAAACTCAGCAGTGGCCACAGGACTGGAAAAGGTCAGTTTTCATTCCAATCCCAAAGAAAGGCAATGCCAAAGAATGCTCAAACTACCGCACAATTGCACTCATCTCACACACTAGTAAAGTAATGCTCAAAATTCTCCAAGCCAGGCTTCAGCAGTACATGAACCGTGAACTTCCAGATGTTCAAGCTGGTTTTAGAAAAGGCAGAGGAACCAGAGATCAAATTGCCAACATCCGCTGGATCACGGGAAAAGCAAGAAAGTTCCAGAAAAACATCTATTTCTGCTTTAAGGACTATGCCAAAGCCTTTGACTGTGTGGATCACAAGAAACTGTGGAAAATTCTGAAAGAGATGGGAATACCAGACCACCTGACCTGCCTCTTGAAAAATCTGTATGCAGGTCAGGAAGCAACAGTTAGAACTGGACATGGTACAACAGACTGTTTCCAATAGGAAAAGGAGTATGTCAAGGCTGTATATCGTCACCCTGCTTATTTAACTTCTATGCAGAGTACATCATGAGAAACGCTGGGCTGGAAGAAGCACAAGCTGGAATAAAGATTGCCGGGAGAAATATTAATAACCTCAGATATGCAGATGACACCACCCTTCTGGCAGAAAGTGAAGAGGAACAAAAAGCCTCTTGATGAAAGTGAAAGAGGAGAGTGAAAAAGTTGGCTTAAAGCTCAACATTCAGAAAACGAAGATCATGGCATCTGGTCCCATCACTTCATGGGAAATAGATGGGGAAACAGTGGAAACAGTGTCAGACTTTAATTTTTGGGGCTCCAAAATCACTGCAGATGGTGATTGCAGCCATGAAATTAAAAGACGCTTATTCCTTGGAAGGAAACTTATGACCAACCTAGATAGCATATTCAAAAGCAGAGACATTACTTTGCCAACAAAGGTCCGTCTAGTCAAGGCTATGGTTTTTCCTGTGGTCATGTATGGATGTGAGAGTTGGACTGTGAAGAAAGCTGAGTGCCGAAGAACTGATGCTTTTGAACTGTGGTGTTGGAGAAGACTCTTGAGAGTCCCTTGGACTGCGAGGAGATCCAACCAGTCCATCCTAAAGGAGATCAGTCCTGGGTGTTCATTGGAAGGACTGATGCTAAAGCTGAAACTCCAGTACTTTGGCCACCTCATGCAAAGAGTTGACTCATTGGAAAAGACCCTGATGCTGGGAGGGACTGGGGGCAGGAGGAGAAGGGGACGACAGAGAATGAGATGGCTGGATGGCATCGCTGACTCGATGGACGTGAGTTTGAGTGAACTCTGGGAGTTGGTGATGGACAGGGAGGCCTGGCGTGCTGCAATTCATGGGGTTGCAAAGAGTTGGACACGACTGAGCAACTGAACTGAACTGATATGTATATGTAAAACTGATTCACTTTGCTGTACAGCAGAAACTAATACAAAATTGTAAGTCCACTCTATGCCAATAAATTTTTTTTAAAAGATTAAAGTAGGCTAGTACCATATTGCCAAGACTTAAGCAGAGTAATCATTCAATTTGCAGTCTAAAAATATATCAACACTGAACTGAGGGAAAATTTTTGCCTCATTTTTTAAAAATTCAGCAAATATAGTTGAAAACTGGACTAGCAAAGCTTAGGTCTGTGTAATGGCACAACATCTCTTGAAAGGTGAAAAGCTGGGTGAATAGCTTCATTAATATAAAAATAGATTACTGATTTTACTAACTTTCACTGAATAATGAGATTAAAATCAAGTAAAACATGTCCCTGGATATTTTATTCTTTTTAATTATGAAAAATGGCTTTTAGTGAAATGAAAAAGGGATGGAATTTATAACAGATACTAATATTAGAATATAAACCAAACTGTCACACACTCCTCAAGAGGCTCCATCAAATACATAGTGAAAGTCACTCAGTCGTGTCTGACTCTTTGCCACCCTATATAAACCTCCACCAAATATATAAAATATTCTATTATTACTAGTAGAAGAGTACAGCATATCAGAACAATTATCATTATCCTCACCATCAGCAGCAGCTGGTTAACATTGGCTGAGTTCATACTATAAGCCAGCATCTAGGCAAGCTAGTTTGCATGCACTTTCTCACTTACTTTCTGTCTAACCCAATGTGACAAGTACTATTTTTATTTCCATATTTCCATGAAGTAGTTGAAACTTAAAGAGTAGCTAAGCGACTTGCCTAAGGCCATGAAACTGGTATAAGGTTCAAAATGGGGTCAAACACTGGGACCCACACCCCAGGCTACTGTACCAGACTATCCTTTAAAATTTTTAGTACCCATCCCATGCGTACCCATCCCTGAGTGCCACAATGTCCCGGACAAGTCACACACCCATCCATCACGATGAGAGCTGCAGAGGGTAAGGAATAATTATAGGGTTTTAAAGAGACAGCTATCAGAGTACGAAGGAAATCTGTAATGAGGAGGCTAGTCAGGAAATAGCAAGACAACGACCTGATCTAGAGTGAGGACACCAGAAATGGAAAAAAAAAAAAACAGCAAACAACTTTTAAAGAACTTTCAAAGGCAGAAGCAATGGGATTTGATGACAAATTAGACAAATGAAAAGAATCGAACAGAACCCACTCAAGTTTTGGGGGGTCTGGGACTGGATCAGGGGAAACCACAGGACTACCAACTGATTCAAGAATGTTTTAGGCAAGGAGGGTGGTCAAAAACAAACTTCTGGTTACAGTATAAGTAAGTATTAGGGATGCAGTATCTATAGTCACAAGATGACTATAGACAACACTGCTGTGAAGAGTGTATGTAAATCCCGAGTTCTCAACATACAGAGAAAAATTTTTCCTTTTTTCTTTCCTACTTTCTTTGTATCGTATCTGTATGAGAAGATGGGTGTCAGCTGACCCTTCTGTGGTAATCATTTCACAAAATACATAAATCAAACCATCATGCTGTATTCTCTAAACTTACACAGTAATATATATCAACCATTTTTAAACAAAGTTGGAGTAAGGGGAAGAATATCATAGGCAGACTAGGTCAACTTACCAGTTTGTTTAAATTCAGGCCCCAGGAGTTTGGGTCCCGCCCAATGGCCCAGAGCAGGCAGTCAACATCTGCAATAGTGGTGAAGGTGGGTTCCCTACCAGGAATCGAAGTAACCATGCGGAGTTCCAGGCCCGAAGAAGTTTTTTTAACTTCCCTGACCTATTGGCAAATACAAGTTATTAATTGGGGGTGGGGGGAATGGGAAGGAAAGCAAATAAACAGGAAACTAGAATTCTTGACATTTAAAAACTCTCCACTGAATCCTGCAAATGATTCAGGATTCATTGAGTGTGCTCAGTCATGTCCGACTCTTTGAGATCCCCATGGACTGTAGCTTGCCAGGCTCCTCTGTCTGTGGAATTTTCCAGGCAAGAATACTGGAGTGGGTTGCCATTTCCTTCTCTAGGGGATCTTCCCGACCCAGGGATCGAACCCTCATCTTCTGCTTGGCAGGCAGACTCTTTACCACTGAGTCACTTGGGAAGCACACATATGAGTCCTGCTGCTGCTGCTAAGTCGCTTCAGTCGTGTCCGACTCTGTGCGACCCCATAGACGGCAGCCCACAAGCTCTGCCATCCCTGGGATTCTCCAGGCAAGCACACTGGAGTGGGTTGCCATTTCCTTCTCCAATCATACGAGTCCTACATGCTGACAAATTTACTTCTGCCCAAAGGCCGCCCACACTAGAACTCTCTGGAGCCAAGACAGTATCCTTGGTGACCCCAAATCAGACAGCCAGTGGCCAGAAATGTCAACTCATGCCAAGACCCTAACACTTCAGCTTAAAAACAAAGTATTTTAAAGTGTACTTCAAAGTTGTGATAAAATTTTAAATCACAAATCTAAGCACAGTGATTTGCAACTGGACTTGGGGGAGGAAATGGGCTGTAGCAGCTTCATTAAGAATTTTCTAAACTGCACAATCCTTGCTTCTCCCATGACACTCTTAGGATCGGGGAGGAGGGTAGGATTAGGTCAGGAGGGTGAAGGACATACAAAGTTTAGTGGGAGTCCCAAGGGGATTCTGATGTTGACTTTCACCACCAGTCTAGACCTCAGCATTTACAAAGCAACTTCACATTTATTATTTTACTTACAATATGGCCTAAAAAGGACAAAGCTTTTGGGGGGAGGGGAATCATTTTTACAAGGCTCATACTCAGGGAAAAAAATCCAACAAGTTGGTGATTCCCTGAGAATAAAAAAAACTATATAGATATAGATATAGATATAGATATAGATAGTCACTTTGTCATTGTTTTCATCTACAAAACTCAATGATATGCTTTCAAAAGAGATTCCATAATAATATTTCCTGAAAAAAGTATAAACCTGAAAAATAAGGATGTTCAATGAGGACTGTGGTTTTTTAAAAACATTTATTATTTTATCTATCACATATTTATCTATCTGTTCTGGGTCTTATTTGTGGCAGGCGGGATCTTTGATCTTTATTGTGGCATGTGGGACCGAGCTCCCTGACCAGGGATCAAACCCAGGCCCTCTCTTCTGGGAGTGCAGTCTTAGCCACTGGACCATCAGGGAGATGAGGACTCCCTGATGAGGAGGAATTGGAGCACAAAAATTATAGTTTTAGTTCCAACTCAACTAAATTAAACTACCAGATTCCTAATCTTTTATACCTTAGACTTCATTAAAACATCAGTGTAAAATATAGCTTCTTAGGATAAAGAAAAGACTTGGAAGTATTCTAGAAAGGAATAACCGACTGGGGTAGACGTAATTTGTGTTGATAGAACTAGTGGGATGCAGGACAGATGGACGACCAAGGGTGGTAAGCTCGCCCAGGGCTCGGTCGTACCTGGGAGTACTTCAGCACCTCAATGCCAGCGTTCTCCAGCTCTTCGGTACAGTTGGAACTGATTATTGAATCAAAAGTTCTAAGCACCTGTATACAGAGGCAGCCGAGGGATGGGTGGCAGGAAAGAATAAAACCTGATTAAAGATACGCTACAAACCTGGGAGGAAATTTCAGTATCAGTCCCCCTTTCTTCTTCATTCATGGCCACACTGTGAGTTTTCTTAACCATTTTAAAAAAGTAACACAGTTAATTTACAACGTTGTACTAAGTTTCAGGTGTACAGCAGAGTGAGTCGGTTATACGCACACATTCCTCTTAAATGTTTACTCCGCTCTCCTGCATCTTTCATCGTGCCATGTGAACTGAGCTGCAGCGTGTGGGATCCAGCTCCCTGACCCCGGACTGAACCCGGGCCCCCCACACTGGGAGCCCTTAGTCTTAGCCACTGGACCACCAGGGAAGTCCCCGTGGTGAAAAACACATAACATTAAATTTACCCATATAGCCATTTCTAAGGACACAGTTCGATGGTGTTACGTATATTCGCATTGTTGTGCAACCAGAATCTTCCCCCTTGCAAAACTGAGACTCTGGGGGTGGGGGAGGGATAAATTAGGAGGCTGGGATTAACATATGCACAGTAGTTTATGCAAAACAGATAACCCACAAAGATCTACTGTATAACACAGGGAACTACACACAGTATTGTGTAATAACCTATCAGGGAAGAAAATTTGAAGAATATATATATGTATGTATAACTGAATCAGTGGTTAACACTTGAAACTAACATGATACTGTAAATCAACTAGACTTCAATTAAGAAAAACTGAGACTCTGTACCCACTAAACAACTCCCCGTTTCCTTTCCCCCAGTCCCTGGCAATGCCACTCCATTTTCTGTTTCTCTGAGCATAAGTACTCCAGATACCACATATAAGTGGAATCATAATATTAATTTTTTTGAGATTGGCGTATTTCATTTACCATAATGTCCTCAAGCTTCGTCATGCTGCAGCATGTGTCAGAATGTCCTGCCTTTAAAAAGCTGAATAATATTCCATTTTGTGTGGATATACCATATCTTTATCTATTCATGTGTCATCAGACCCTTGGGTTGCTTCTACCTCTTAGCTATCGTGAATAATGCTGCAATGAACATAGTAAGCAAGTATCTTTGATGTTTCCTTTTAATGCAAAGAACGTACTAAATTTTGACTGAATGTTAATACTCCAATACTATCTGGCCAAATGAAATTGATTTTCAGAATAAGAAATTAACCTGGCAGTCTGCTCAATTTAACTAATATTTATGTTTAAGCCTGTATGCCTTATTAGGCACTTATTAGTATACCCACTACTTCATGACAGAAACACCAGCCGGGGTGCCCACTGTTCTCAACTAGCCGCTGGTGGCTGGGAGGAACACTGGTCCTAATCCTGCCTTCTGTGCAGCTCCACGGGGAACAGAATACACGCTGCACCTTGTATTTATTGACAGTGAAACAGGAAATGCTCCCTGTATTTTTATTTTTTGGCTGCGCAGGGTTTCACTGCTGCACACGGCCTTCTCTAGCTGTGGCGAGCGGGGGCTACCCTACTTGTGAAGCACAGGCTTCGCTGACTCAAGGCCTGTGGACTCTTCCCAGACCAGGGATCAAACCCAGTCCCCTGCATGGGCAGGCGAATTCTTAACCACTGAACTGCCAGGGAAGTCCTCCCTGTAAAATTTTTAAAAGATTAGCATCAAGAACAGATTTTACCTTATCATGCCGTATCATTATTGATGTCTTAGAACCCAGGGCAGACAGGATGCCAGCTATTTCCACAGCGATGTAACCAGCACCAACAATGACACTGCGGCTACAAGAGCAGAGGGTTAAGATCGGGAAATAAGCTCATTTTTGAATAAATGTAGATTTACAGAAAAGCTAAGGATATCCCCGCCCAGGTTTTCCCAACGTTAATATCTTATATTCATAGCAGCACTACTCAGAATAGGCAATACATGGAAACAGCCTGAACGTTCATCGACAGACAAATGGATAAAGAAAATGTGGTGCATGTATACAATCGAATACTACTCAGCCATAAAGAGAATGAAACGATGCCATTTGTAGCAGCACGGATGCAACTAGAGGTTATCATACTAAGTGAAATAAGTCAGAAAGAGAAAAACAAATACCGTATGACATCACTTACATGCGAAACCTAAGATATGACACAAGTGAAACTTATCGACAAAGCAGAAAGACTCATAGAGGACAGAGTTGTGGCTATGGAGGGGAGGTTGAGGAAGGGATGGACTGGGAGTTGGGGTTAGTAGATGTAGAGTGGATGGACATGGTCCTTCTGTATAGCACATGGAACTATATTCAATGTCCTCGGGTAAGTCGTGAAGAAAATCAGTACCAAAAACAACGTACAAATTGCCTAACGGGTCACTTTGCTGTAGAAATTAACACAATATTGTAAATCAACTATACTTTAATTAAAAAAAATAAAGTTAACATCTTACAAACCGTGGTTTCCACAGGACTGGAAAAGGTTACTTTTCATTCCAATGCCAAAGAATGTTCTAACTACTGCATAACTGCACTCATCTCACATGCTAGCAAGGTAATTCTCAAAATCATTCAAGCTAGGCTTCAACAGTAGGTGAACTGAGAATTTCCAAATGTAAAAGCTGGATTTAGAAAAGGTAGAGGAATCACAGATGAAATTGCCAACATATGCTAGATCACAGAAAAAGCAAGGGAATTCCAGAAAAGCATCTACTTCTGCTTCATTGACTACACTAAAGCCTTTGACTGTGTGAATCACAACAAACTGTGGAAAATTCTTAAAGAGATGGGAATACCAGACCACCTTTCCTGCCTCCTGGGAAGCCTGTATGCAGGTCAAGAAGCAACAATTAGAACTGGACATGGAACAACAGACTGGTTCAAAATCAGGAAAGGAGTATGTCAAGGCCGTATATTGTCACCCTGCTTATTTAACTTATATGCAGAGTACATCATGTGAAATGCCAGGCTGGATGAAGCACAAGCTGGAATCAAGATTGCTGGGGGAAATATCAATAACCTCAGATATGCAGATGACACCACCCTTACGGTGGAAAGCAAAGAGGAACTAAAGAGCCTCTTGATGAAGGTGAAAGAGGAGAGTGAAAAAGCTGGCTTAAAACTCAACATTCAAAAAACGAAGATTATGGCATCTGGTCCCATCACTTCATGGCAAATAGATGGGGAAACAATGGGAACAGTGACAGACTTTCTTTTCTTGGGCTCCAAAATCACTGCGGATGGTGAATGCAGCCATGAAATTAAAAGACACTTGCACCTTGAAAGAAAAACTATGAGAAACTTAGACAGGATATTAGAAGTAGAGACATCGCTTCGCTGACAAAGGTCCATCTAGTCAAACCTATGCTTTTTTCCAGTAGTCATGTACAGATGTGAAAGTTGGACCATAAAGACTGGTCCAATAAGAACTGATCCTTTTGAACTGTGGCGTTGGAGAAGACTCTTGAGAGTACCTTGGACTGCAAGGAGATCAAATCAGTCAATCTTAAAGGAAATCAACCCTGAATATTCATTGGAAGCCCTGATGCTGAAGCTCTAGTACTTTGGCCACCTGATGCTAAGAGCCAACTCAGTGGAAGAGACCCTGATGATGGCAAAGACTGAGGGCAAGAGGAGAAGGTGGCAATAGAGGATGAGAATGTTTGGATGACATCACTGACTCAACAGACAGAGTTCGAGCAAACTTAGGGAGATAGTGAAGGACAGGGAAACCTGGAGTGCTGCAGTTCATGGAGTTGCAAAGAGTCGGACACAACTGAGTGACTGAACAACAACAAACCGTGGAACAACTGTCAAAACTGACTCTGGTACATTACTGTGGACCAAACTCCAGACTTTATTCAGATTTCATCTGTCTTTTCATTCATTTCCTTTTTCTGTCCAGTTCAGGATAACATAGTCATCCTAAGCAGAAAATATCCTTCTGTAGAGGGGAAATATATTTTTAGGTGTTTAAAAAATTCCTTAGCTTCGTTTCTTCAGAGAGGAAATAAAAAGCCTGTGAAGCTAGAGATGATTCCTTATGCAGTGATCTTCATACCTAAAACTAAAATTGGCATAGTTCTAACCACTATTATTCCCCTCTAGCTCAGTATTTCTCCTTGATTACTGTTAAATCCTATCAGTCTCTCCAAGATGATAAAAGGCCAATTTAAGCAAGCCATTTTAACTTGTAGGATAGAGCTGCAATGAAACTAGATGTCCTGAATAAATTCTGGTCTAAGAAAGCAACTTAAACACTAGATAAATGTTTGGACGAAGGTCTGAGTCCACAACAGGGAAGCTAACCCCAGTCCCTAACTTCCCCACTGCAGCCTACAGAAAAAGTGCCCCCTTGGCCCCTGTTGGGATTGGCGTTCTCTCAAGCTTCGAACACGGTCGTACTACTAGCACAATGCTTGGGTAAGAAGCAAGCAGTCAGGGGAGAAGAAAGGAAACCCTTTTTTAGTATCTTCTACAGGTAAGGTGGGCTTCCTTTGCAGCTCAGTTGGTAAAGAATCTGCCTACAATGCAGGAGACCTGGTTTGATTCTTGGGTTGGGCAGATGCCCTGGAGAAGGAAATGGCAACCCACTGCAGTATTCTTGCCTGGAGAATCCCACGGACTGTAGCCTGCCAGGCTCCTCTGTCCATGGGGTCACAAGAGTTGGACACGACTTAGCAACCAAACCACCACCACCAGAGGTAGGGTATCCGTGCTGTGAGTCCCTGTCTTTAGAGGGCTTCAGTGTGAATGGAGGATGTGGTTATGAACCCGAATGGCTGGGGGGAGGATGGAGCACGGATCCTGTGGAACACTTCGGGGCAGGGAGTTCTTCCTATGGTATGACCAGAGGTAAGAACTCTCTTATACAACCCAGTGTACAAAAAGAGACATGTCTAATTCGGAAACTAGGAAATAGCTCTTCTTCCCTCTCTACCGTCCCTTTTTCTATATTGACTCATTCCTTTCTTTGTGTCTTTGCTTCTGAGTCCCTCCTCTTCCCTCTCCATCTTCTCTCTCCTGCCCAAACATTTCTTATTTAAGTCCTACTTTTGTTAAGCGTTGCGCTGGACGCCATGGGTAGCAATCCCTGCACTTGAGGAATTCCTGACGGGAAACATGCCCAGGGGTCACTAAAGCACAGAGAACGACATGCAGTTCCAGCGTGGGAGAGGTCACAGGAAACACTTCTGATTCAGAGACCTATTCTCAGCAGAAAGGATATACAAGAATAGGTTAAAAATCTTCAAGGAGCTCAGTGTTCCCCTCTCAGCTTCCACAGGCCCCTCTTGTCCACTTCTTACCACTAAAGTAACCACTGGAAACAATCTTTTCATTTGCTTTGGTTTAGAACAAAAAAAGGAATTTATTGATTCATGTAACCAAGAAGTTCTGGTCAGGGATAGCTGCATCTAGGTGCTCAGATGCTGTGGTCCCTTAAAGACGCTCAGCTGTGCACTTCAGGCTGGCTTCATTCCCAGGCTCCACGCTGTGATACAAAGACTGCCAGAGGAATGAAGACACAGTGGCATGGTCTTAAGAAGCTGAAGCTCAGGCTGGGGAGAAGACACCTAGGCTTGTGGGGTCTTGATTTAAAACACCAGTGTTCAGTAGATGAAAACTCAGTAAGTTAGGTAAAAATTGTGAACCAAGAACAACCCCCACATTCTCCTTCTTACCCTAAATGCCTACAGGTCTTGGAGAGTCTCCAGGAGAGGAGGTGGGGTGGCCACGGCTCACCCTGGGGACACAGACACTTTGGCTGTCACCCATGGGAGGCCTCCACCACGTGGAAACAGTCTTATATTCTGCTGGATCCCCAGAGCTCTTCCCTTTCCCTCATTACGGCCCTCAGAACTCCCTGTCCCACAGTATTCCACGGGATCTGTGCTCAAGCCTCCCCTCAGCCATAGGCCCAATGAGGGCAAAGCTGGATCATACAGCCCAGAGCACGTGTTAACCTCACCTACCGAATTTGTTCCTTCTTTGATTATTCACTTACTTACCAACATAACAATAATAAAGGAGTCTTAAAAAAAGACAAAAATCATATACCAATTGTTATCTTCCTGTGTTTCCAGAGTCTTATTTATAACACGCATATATTCACTTCTGAAACTTGCATTGCTACCTACACAAGTTTCATAAATGGTTTAAAAATATGTAATGGACAGATATCTAGAATGAAGCTTCTCTGAGTCTAGACTGAATTATATCATTTAAACACGATGAATCACAACCACATTTCTGCATGTATTCTCACTTCTCATGTCTGTCATCCCTAAAACTCAAAAGATCATGAAGAAAGGCTGCTCTCTTAACATGCTGCCATGTCCCAGCAAACCTAAACAATCTGCTTGCTCTTCTCAAAGTCAGAAGATGACCTGGTCTGAATATTGTAATGGGACATTTTCATAGCAGCCACGAAAATGCCAGGACGCCCTCTTGTCCCTTGTGAACAGTCTGCGGCTCCAGGTGAATCAAGGTAAAGGACTGAGCAGGGATTATGAGTCACCCACCAGGAAGGTCTTTATGTAAAAGCTCGGGATTAAGACCTCACAGTGGACTGGCAGCGCCCACTGAGGGAGCAACAAAGTTGAGCAACAGTAACAATGACTCTGGGAGTGAGTAAGCGCTACTCACAGAAGATGAAGGCCAGTCTCTGGGCTAACAGGACCCCTCCTCCTGTTCCCTGGTGCCCCAATTCTTAGCATGAGTGAAGGGAGCACCCCTCTCATCTAGGAAGCCTGCAACTGGGAATTTCTTCAATAGGAACTTCCCTGGTGGTCCTGTAGTTGGAATTCCATGCTTCCACTGCAGGGGCTGTGGGTTTGATCCCTGGTTGGGGAACTACGATCCCATGTGCTGCGTGGTGCAGCCAAAAAAATAAAAGAGAGAAACCATCTTCCTTGTTATCTTTTTTCTCTGTGTGTATCTAAACCAGTGGCAGAGGTTTACAAAGGTTATTTGGATAAACACATATAAATGACACTTTCAGGAAACCTATTTTTGTGGGACTGATGGAAGCTTCATTTATCCAGAGGCCTCTGCACTAGCCACTCTGAAAATCTGAATGAGTCACTTTAGACATATCATCAATGGATGCTCTGTCACGCTGAAGAGAGAAGACAGTTTTAGGATTTCAGTGCTTATTCTCAAAACACCCCTGCATTTGAGTCTGGTCCTAAACATCTTATCATGGCCTTGGACCAAAAGCATGAAAAGATTTGACTCATTTATTGAGGGGTGCTCATGGATGAGAGACCCAAGGTCATAAAAAGAAAAGAGGTGGGAGAAGAGAATCCAGGAAACACCTACACATAACATCTGGGAAGAGGAAGTAGAAGAAATGTTAGGAGACTGAGGAAGAATGAACACGGAGGTCAGGGAGGAAAGCAGCTTACCGAGGCAACTCTTCCAGCTGAAAAAACCCATCACTGGTTATTCCTAGGCTGGCACCTATGTAGGGAAAGGCAATATAGGTCACACCAATGGAGCTTTCTCTTGTAAAACAACCATATTCTATGCACAAACCAAACACCTCCTCAGCTCATCACTGTTTTGATGACTTCTGTTAAGTCTCCACTCAGGAAGCTGCCAATCAAATCTTCCCAAAGTCAACATTGTAATTGCCTCTGCCATGATGACTAAATAACTATTAAATTTCTTTGAGAAATTAAGATCTCAGGTCCACCCCCAAATGGCTCACTATCTTGGTTCTCTTCTCTCTGCCTTTTTTCCTTCAAAGGTTTTAACCAACTCTCCCTTCATTGCGGGGAGACTTCCAAATGCATAGTTTCAGTTTTGACCTTCTCCCCAGGCTCCAGTTCTGTATTTCTAACTATCCAGCTATAAGATTCTACTCTGCTTCAAACTTGCTATTTTCCAAATTGAACCTTAGTTTTATAATATCTCCCAAACTATATCCCTTTCTCATTTACCACTTCAGTTAAAAAGACCACCCTCCATCAATAATCCAAAGTCTTGAGCTTCCCTGGTGGCTCAGTGGTAAAGAATCCGCCTGCCAATGCAGGAGACAATGGGTTCGATCCCTGATTCGGGAAGATTCGCGCACCCCCCAGAGCAACTAAGCCCGTGCACCACAACTATTGATTGAGCCTGTGCTCTAGAGCCCAGGAGCCAAAACTACCGAGCCCACGTGCCCTGGAGCCTGTGCTCTGCAGCAAGAAAAGTCACCGCATTGAGAAGCCCTTGTACCACAAGTAGGGTAGCCCCCGGTCTCCCCAATTAGAAAAAAGCACACACAGCAACGAAGACCCAGCACAGTCAAAAATAAATAAATGTAATTATTTAAGAAAACAAATAATCCAAAGTCTTGAGTTCTCAATCTGTGATTCCTTAACAATCATCTCATGAGTTATTAAAAATACTGCATTTTGCCAAATTTAATGCCCAATGATTAAGGATACAACTTGATTTCAGAAGTGTTGAACATTTTCTAAAAATGTGTCTTGGAATCAATGAAATAGAGTAGCTGGCTTTTCCTTCCGTGTTTCCTGTCTGCTCTCTTCTCCTAGCGCCTGGCATACAGCAGTGGTTCCGCAACTGTCTGCAGAGCCGAACTGAGTTCTTCCACCACATTTCAGACACTAACACTGTAGTTCAGAACCTATTACCACCTCCTGCACATTCTACTCGAACAACTTTCTAACTGGCCTTCCTCCTCTGTAAGCCACTGTCAGATTAAGTTTTAAAATTACCACTTAGATCTTGTCACTACTCTGCTGCTACTGCTAAGTCGCCTCAGTCGTGTCCGACTCTGTGCGACCCCATAGACGGCAGCCCACCAGGTTTCCCCGTCCCTGGGATTCTCCAGGCAAGAACACTGGAGTGGGTTGCCATTTCCTTCTCCAATGTGTGAAAGTGAAAAGTGAAAGTGAAGTCGCTCAGTCGTGTCCGATTCTTCGCGACCCCATGGACTACAGCCTACCAGGCTCCTCCATCCATGCGATTTTCTAGGCAAGAGTACTGGAGTGGCTTATAAGCTATTAATAATTGGTTTTCATGAATGACCTTTCATGAATGACCATGAGAGACTCCTTATTTTCACTTTATAAGTCTTCACAATTTGGCCCTACTTCTTCCAGTTTCAGTTCAATGTATTTTGGGGTTTTTTTTTTGCTGTACCATGTGGCATGTGGGATCTGAGTTCCCTGACCGGGATCGAACCCAAGCCCCCTGCCTTGGGAGGGCAGAGTCTTGACCACTGGATCCCCAGGGAAGTCCCAGTTCAATGTATTTGCTTCCAGATTTCACTGCTAGAAAACTGGCTGAATTGACTGAATGTCCCTTAAAGACCTATTCATCACCCACTGGTTCTTCTGGCCTTTTTCTTCTTCAGCACATAATACTCAAATCTGTAAGCCCTTCTCCTGGCACGTCTTTTTGGTCTATGCTAGCTCATAGTAATCCATCCCCCCTTTCAGCGACCCAACGCTCACTGTCTGGCAATCACCTTGGAATATTTACATTTCTCTGCATTTATTTTTATTACATGTTTTTAATAAATGTATGTTTTAAAAAACTCAAAAAGCACCACAGGCCATTGTGTGAAAAGCAGGTCGCTTTCCCACCCAGGGCTCTGGCCCTCCCCTGAGGGGAGTGGGCACTGCAGGGTTTTGTGTGCCCTTCCAGAGACCCCAGTGCATCTGCACAGTCTCCCCACCTTTTTAAAACAACACAAATTGCAGCATATGATACACATTGTTCTGCACATTGCTTCCTTTCTCTAAACAATCCATTTTTAAAGCTGTTCCCTATCAGGATATTTATATCCCATCTCACCAACTAAATTTTAAGTTATTTGACAACAGTATCTTTAACATTTTTTTTTACACTAGTTGTTCTTTAGCTTTTGAGCCACATATCCCTTTTAAAAGCTTATGAAATTTTATGGATTCCCTCTCCAGAGAGAAAGAAATACCTACATGCATAGAAACTCAAAATTTTCCATATCAGTTCAGGTTGGTTGTGGGTCTTCAGAAGCCAATCCATGGAGAGACTTCCCTAGTGGTCTAGTGGTTAAGACTGTGCACCCAATGCAGGGGACTTGGGTTCAATCCCTAGTCAGGGAACTAAGATCCCACGTGCTACATGGCATCGCCAAAAAAAAAAAAAAAAGACACCAATCCATGGAGAATATAAAAGTTGTATAAACCACGATCATCATCTATTAAAAACAAAGGGCTTATAACTAGTTGGGGAAAAAGATACAGACAGTGTTTCCTATGACAGAACAAGGCAGTACCTTATGATTCCTCTCTGTATATACAAAGTAAAGGCAGATGACTGTCGGAGATTCATTACTGCTTTAATTTCTAATTCTTTACATGAGAGAAAAATACGCATATAAGAAGGCTTAATTAGCTGATGAAGTTACATCTATACAAGATTTCTCTCCTTTAAACAAAACAGTAAATGTCTCACAACAAACTGAGGCCGGAAACAGACTCCATTGTGCCGAGAGGGGAAGGATGGGGCACTTGCTGATTTTTCCTCCTGTGTTACCTGTAGCCTGGAGCTGGATGAAATATATCTTTCTTTGCCCCATCACTGAAAAGTCAAAGTGTTAGTCGCTCAGTCGTGTCCGACTCTCTGCGACCCCAAGGACTGAGCCTCTGTCCATGGAACTCTCCAGACAAGAAAACGTGTGGGCAAGCCATTCCCTTCTCCAGTGGATCTTCCCAACACAGGGATCGAACCCGTCTCCTCATGCAGGTAGATTCTTTACCATCTGAGCCACCAGGGAAGCCCTGCCCTGTCACTTAGGCACCACTTAAGCCAGTTACATTCAGGTTCTGCAGAGACCTCCTCTCAGGTGTCCAAGACAAAGAACTGGCAAGGGGCAGATGCCCTGGTGTGGTGGATATGGTGGGAAACAACGGTAAGGGCTGTCTGACTGTTATTTGTTAGCAGATGCCTTTGGAAGACTCACCGGGGATCTGGCTCTCCTGAGGAACCGAGGGCACGCCGCCTGTGGCGATCAGGATGTGAGGAGCTGTGTATTTTTTCCCGTTGACCTCCACTGTGGGCTGGGGATCGCATGTGAATGCTGCATGGCCATGGATGATGTCTATGTGGGACTGGAGAAGAGAGCATGGTAACATTAGCCTGTTTGTAGGACTGAAAAACAAGGGAGTGGGGAGGGAAGTATTGGCAGTTTGGGGTTAGCAGATGCAAATGATTATATTTTGGATGGATAAACAACAAGGTCATACTATATAGCACAGGGAGCTATAGTCGATATCCTGTGATAAACTGCAATGGGAAACAATATGAAAAAAATATATATGTATAATTGAGGTACTTTGCATTATAGCAGAAATTAACAGAACACTGTAAATCAACTATACTTAAATTTAAAAAAAAAAAAGAGAGAGAGATTAAATAAAAAGATTAAAAAAATAAAACAAGGGAATTCCCCAGTGATCCAGTGGTTAGGACTCAGTGTTTTCACAGCCAGAGCCAGGGTTTGATCCCTGGTTGGGGAACTGACCTCAAGCTGCACGGCACAGCCAAAAAAAAAGAACCCCCTCCTCCAAAAAATAAGCAAAACAAAACTTGCAGCAACTTATTTTTTCCAGTCTCTATGGAGGATTTTGATTTATGGCTTGCTGATGCCAAGACAACTCTCTGATGTCCGAGTTTCTGCAGAACTTCTAACTGTTGATTGATAGTTAGGTTGGGGGTTGCCACTGATGCTGAAGTATACAGTAAGTAGAAATAAAGATGGAATCTTGGGTGAAAACCCAGAAACTAAAAATATATATATGCAAGTCATCCCACGAGGAAGAAGATTACATGTTTGTTCCCAAAAGGTGAAGGAGAAAGCCTTCCTCACTTGGAATGAAAACACAATGAAGAACGATGTGTCTGGAGGAAAGAAGCCTGAGAAAAACAAGAAGAATAAAGGTGCAGGGAGCTGAGGCCCAAGCAGGGAGAAACGCCATCCTTCTCTCTTCTCAAACGAAAAGGGGAAGAACATCACAATTACGACTGTGAAGTTTTACACAGAAGGGTTTGAGAACTCAGATCTGATTTGCTCTCACTGGCAGCCTCCATGCCTGGGACTGAGTCTGAACTGCCAGCAAGTTTCTGCCAGCAGTGATACATGCACAGGCAAAAAAATGTGGGCAACCCGCAAGGAGACTGGAATCCTGTAAGCACGATCACAGAACAGGACGGTTTAAGTTTGAGCACACCTGGTTCTAAATTGAGCTATTCCCTCCTTTCTAATCAGCCCTCCAGGCCTGTTCTGCAGATGCCCTGCTTAATCAAGGTGAAACAAGATTGATGCCAAAAGCCACAAGCCTCCCAAAACACCTTCCTTCATAAGGTAATGATTTCCTATGCGGGGTTAGACAAAAAAGGGAGTGAGTCGAGTGGCAATATAGGTAATCATTTAGGAAAGAAACTGATGAAATTTTAATTTTCATTCCCTAGGATATTTAACAGAAAGTTTCCTATTCTGAATTTCTGGATGACCCATGGTTCCTTTCCCATATGAGGTCATGGAAATTCTGCTATACACCAAGATTTGTGAGTATTAAAAAAATGTTGTTTCCTGAGTAACTTTCCATTCTCTTTTGCAAAAGTATTTTAAACAAGTTCCATTAAAAAAAAATTATTATTTTTTTAACTTGGGTGTCTTAGTATAGCAAATGGCATCTCACATTCATGTCTATCAGCCTTAAAATCCCGTGAACTCAGTGCACAGGGATCTGAAGACCAAATATGTTCCCTTTGAACTGAGCTTAAGGTCAGAAAATATCACCTTCTCAAAAAGAAACCTAATGAAAAGAATTAATATAAAAATATAAACATGCTGCTAAGGAGATTACAGTGGCCCAAATATAACCCAAGTATACTTAGCATTAGCATACTGATCTAACATAACCTAAGCGATGCTGAAGTCTTAGAAGCTGCAGAGTGAGACCACAAAAACCAACGAAGGATGGTGAGAGCCATGCCATCAAAAGAGTTGGAAATTCCCTGGTGGTTCAGAGGTTAGGACTCTGAGCTTTCACTGCCCGAGGCTGTGGGTTCAACCCCTGGTCGGGGAACTAGGATCCCGCAGGTCGTGTGGCCCAAAATAAATTAATTTAGAATAAATAAATAAAAAAGAGGAAGGAGAGTTGGACGGTTCGTGGTGCACAGTTCGTCGATGTCTCCCACAGTGCCGTGGAAGAGGTGTGACATGGAAGCACAGAGGGGCTTCCCTGGTGGCTCAGACGGTAAAACAGGAGGCGGGAAAGGCCTCAGGACAGCAAAGAACACCACAGTGTGCTGAAAGCAAACACACCGCGGCCTGATTTTCTTTTTTCCTTTCACTTTTAGACTCTTCATAGATACGTTTATTAATATATACATAGATAAGCATAAACACATGTATTTCCTTTCTTCATTGGCCAAGAGGGCCTAAAACCAATACTAGTAGCAATGAGCACATCTACAGCCCAGTTTATGTCTGCCTAATTTTGCTGACTGAACTACGTTCACAAAAATGCCCTTCTGAACCACAGCATGTCCTGAGTAGATCCAGCCACCAAGGACGAGGGTGTTCTGAGCAGGTGAGCGGAGGCAGCGTTCCAGCCAGATAATGGTCCTGAATTTAATCCACAAACTGGCACACTGTTACATAAATCAGGCTCTTAGGTGCTTGGTTTCTGGAACTGAGTGGAGGGTCAGACAGGTGCAGGCAGGTATTCGGTGAGACCTGGCACATACCACCATCTCTCCACACAAACAGAAACAAGATTGATCTACCGAGTCCAAATTATGCTCTGACAGATCAACATCAAAACCATTAATCACAAAGAAAGAAAAGAGATAAATGTAAAGGCTGTGTTTCAGCCTGGCCAGATTCAGTTCTCCAGCAGAGAACAGCTCCTTCTCAAAGTTCAAAGCCCGACACACTCACCTTGGTTAGATTATTTTGATAGATGGTGTTCAGGCGGCTCACATAGGCGTCCCGCTTTTCCTTTATAACCCTGCAATGAACCGGAGTCAGTACTGAGGATCTGTAGTCTCCTTGCTCAGTGGTAACTAGGGCCTCTGACCATGAACACCCCAGAGCAGAGAATCAGACTGTCCACGAGAGCCCTGGGGGTGTGTGTCTCTAAAGGCAGGCGCCCCTTCCCCTGTGTCTGTCTGCTTTCCGTATGCATGCAAAGAAACCTTAATCTACTCCAGGGAAAACATTCAGTTAACATAAACTGTTCATAAATTTCTTTCTGCACAAAAAGCAAGGAGCACTGCTTTGGCACAAAGCCTATATGTCATGGCCACTCATTATTTGCTCAATAAATGAATAAATAAGCTAATTTTTTAAATGTATGGCTTCACAGACATTTATACGAGGGGATTCCCTGGCAGTCCAGAGGTTAGGACTCCCCATTTCCACCGCAGAGGGCATGCGTCAATCCCTTGGAGAACTAAGATCCTGCATGCTGCAAGACGCAGCCAAAAGGAGACCAAAACAAAGTTTATGGCAGTTCCTTTAAAAGTTAAACATAGGGGATTAAGAGGTTCAAATTATTATGTATAAAATAAGCTACAAAGATATATTGGACAGCACAGGGAATACAGCCAATGATTTATAATAACTACAAATGTAGTATAACCTTTAAAAGGTGTGAATCACTATGATCTACATCTGAAACTTATATAATATTGTATGCCAACTATACCTCAATAAAAAATAAATAAAAGGTATAAAAGCTTCCCAAAAAAGTTAAAATATAAACTGTCATAAGACTCGGCAATTTTACTTCTAGGTGTAGACCCAAAAAAACTGAAAACAGGACTTGCAGACCAATGTTCATAACATCATTATTCACAACAGACAAAAGATGGAAAAAACCCAGGAGTCCATTGAAGGATGGATAAATACAACACGGTATATAAACATTAGGGACTATCACTCAGCCTTACAAGGAATGAAATTCTGACACATGCCACAGCATGGATGAACTCTAAAAATGTTAGGCTAAGTAAAATAAGCCAGGCATAAAAGGTCAGATATTGTGTAAGGTACCTAGAATAGGCAAATCCATAGAGACAGAAGATAAAGTAGAGATACCAGGGGTTTGTGTGTGGGAGGGAAGACTGTTTAACAGGTACCCTGTCTCTGCTTGGGAGGCTGGAAAAGTTCTGGAAACGGATGTTGGTGATGGCTGCACAACACTATGAACAAACCTAATGCCACTGAATCAACAACTTAACAATAGCTAACATGGACCTTGTATGTTGTATGTGTATTTTAAAACCACTCTATTGAGGTATGATTGAGATACAAAATGCTACGTATTTAAGGTATACAACTCGATGAGTTTAGAGACAAGTACACACCTATGAAATTATCACTGCAGTCAATGCCATAAACACATCCATCACCTCCAAATGTTTGTTATATACTGTTTACATTAATAATAATAATACGCCCCCAAAAGTTTATGGGTCACTTCATCATGAAAGAAAACATTTGCACTTATAAACAGAACCGTCTCAGCATTTATACTTACCGCCAATTGAATTTACTTTCACAACTTTGAAAGCCATAATCAACGTGGTCATGCATGAATTCAGAGTGGACAGCAGTGTTCCACATTACCTGTATCAAAAAGAAAAGTGGTGCGTGAGTCTTGAGAGAAGAGAGATATTTTTTCCTATAGAAAAGTAACTGTATAACAATAGATAAAAATACTGATCTTTAAGTCACAGATAAAAACATAAGAAAAATAAACAAATAAAACTAAACATTTTTAAAGAGAAGTTCAGAAATATGACCAGATAGATTTTCTAGTGAGGCTTCTGAAATGTTCGGGGAAATTACTTCTGCTCTTGAATTCATTCCCTAGTTTATAAGCTCTATAAAAGCAGAATAGTATATGCCTCACAGTTTTATTCACTACTGCTTACATTCATTCTAAGTTTCAGATTTCTTTAACCTTTTGCATCTATAACTTTAAAAGTGATTTGGAAGGAAACAGAGATAAAACTGATCACTGGAAACTTTAAAAGAACGGACTCTTACTATGTATTCGGTAACTACAACATGTCTTTGTAAGGATATATGTAATCAGACACCTGGAACTCACAAGATTTGACTGGGATGTCGCCTATAATCTGTAAAAGCTTTTTATACCAACTGATTGTCATGATAACTGAATTAAAACTGGCATCCAGAAGTCTAGATGGCAAACTGCCATTTTATTGGTCAGAAATGCCCGAGACTCCACTTTTAACAAGCCTTTGATTTCTTCTTTATGCTTTTCTCCCCGTGTGCCTCAAAAAGAATAATCTGATGACTTTGCTGGACTCTTTTAACTGAGGTGCAGTTCCATCAACTGCTTACCACCACGGCATCCAAATACTATCCTCAGAAACATCATTCAAGCAACTTGAGAAATTCAATTTTAGAATGGCCAGGAGATACCCCAAGTCACATGACACATGGTTTTAACATGGATAATTTACAGGGCAATAGATTTCTGCTGAAAAACAAAAACCATCAACATCAAGATAAAACAAAACAAAAAACCCCCGACAATCTTGACACATCTTTTCAGGAGAAAAACCGTTCTAGACTCCCTGGGAAAAAAATCAGAGCTGCACTGGAGCAGGTGAAAGACCAGATGGATTGAGGCAAACACCCAACTCTGTGCAAAGTCACTGAGGGTTCCAGGTATTAACTGAAGCCACGTGTGTGAGCCACACCCATCCATTTGCTACCCTCAGCTACTAGGTCTTGGTCATTTCGGCACTTGGGCTTAGAGTTGGATATAATCGTTTTTATTTCCTGGCTGGACCTCCCTATTGAGAAAAGGTTATCCTGTGCAGACAGATAATGCTTTTCTTTGACATCATGACTATACATATTTGGTTGGCCTATGTTCCTTCTAGACCATCAGAAGTTGCAGACGACACTGTGTTCTATTCCTGGTTATCTCCCCACTGTGTCCCCAAAGGAACTTTGTCCCTCTGAGAACTTAACCACAAGGTGAATGGCCAGGATGAATTTCCCTTGTATGTATGATGCAGTTAGTATCCAGGAGCTAATATTTTGTGGTTATCTCTGCAGCAGCCCCTCCCTCCCTTTTTCTGGGCTGAATATGTCATTCACTTGCTCAGTTTCCTCTGCAGGGGTAGCTTGCCCTGGCCAGGAGAATCTAAAGCCATCTGCGGGGAAAGTGCTGGGTGAGGACATCCTGCCTGGAGCTCCACCAGCCATCCTGTGGCTTTGGGGCATGATACTACTGATCATACACTGAGGATACCAGAGCGGAAAGATGGAGAGAAGCCAGGGGTCTTTCAGATACTCTATCCCCAGGCATCTTTTCTCCCTCTTCAGGCTTCTAATAAATGTTATTTGTGCATGCTCAGTCGCTCAGTTGTGTTCAACTCTTTGTGACCCCCTGGACTGTAGGCCACCAGGCTCCTCTGTCCATGTGGATTCTCCAGGCACGAATACTCGAGTGGGTTGTCATGCCCTTCTCCAGGGGATCTTCCTGACCCAGGGATCGAACCCTAATCTTCTTCATTGCAGGTGGATTCTTCACAACCGAGCCACCAGGGAAGTCCGAATGATATTTACAAACACAAATAAAAACTATCCTGTGGTGTAAGCCACCATTAGTAGGTTTCTCAGCTCTTTTTTGTGACAAGGATTTTAACTGGTACATCTGAAAATAACCTTATTCTGATCACGATTCACCAAATATGCCCAAGGGGAATGAAAGGAAGGAGAAATAAAAGTTCTACCTTTTTGGGTACACATCCGACATTCACCTAGAAAAAAAATAAGAGGGACATATTTTAGGAAGATTCAATTCAAAACCATCAAAGAAACCTGCAAAAGATGAAACCCAAGCATCCACCCCGGAGATTTACTCCCTTTTTTCTATTATAGAGTTGAAAAAGTTACGAACAATACTTCCTTGTGCGAGAAGGCAGAGAATTTTACTTATCAACATTTTGTCCAGAAAAGCAGTGGGTTGCAGGGGGGAACAAGTCCATTTCTGAGGCAGGGCAGGGGGAGGGAGGCACTCCGGGGATGATACAGATCAGGAGGTAGCCAAGGTCAGAGCTTGCACAAGCCAAGAGGGACAAAGCAGAAGAGAAAGAGCAATGCAGTGGCGAGAGGACCCACCAGCTGAATAAAGGCAACTGAATCATTTGAGCAGCTGTCCTAGAGGATTTCTGAGAAATTTACTATGGCTTATGCTGGGTAAAACACCCAGAATGTCTCCTCTGAGAAAATCTATAGCAGAAAATTACATTATTTTTCAAGATCAAAATATGATGATGAATCAAGCAGTAAAGTTCATCCATTATCTCTCTCTACGCTTATATACATGAAGCTAATACACCATATATACACTTATATTCATGTATATATATAGATCTTTATGTCTATATGTTAGAAACAGACCACAAACTTGACTCTTAGTCTTTGAGCAGCCAATACAAAGGAGAACACAGGTAGTAAGATTTCAGTAAAAACCAGCCAGATGTTTAAAAGTATACTATTCATCATAAAAAAAAATATAACTATTCAAACTCCTTAGAGAGAAATTCCTCCCAACAGTCCTTGTAAATTGTGATGTATATGTATACACACACATTTTTGTGTACATTTGTTTATTTCCTTTTGATCACACCCTACAATTTATAACTTGAAAAAAACTGTGGCTAAGAGTAAGACTAATTAGTACTTAGGCAGCAATATTGTACTATAATTATGTAACATGATAAATATTCTTATATTAGGCAATCATATTACAATCGATAAATACATCAAAGTGACAGGCTATACACCTTAAACTTACACAATGTTAACACATCAAACTTATTCAACTACAAATATGTATTTTTTAAAGAGTAAGCCATTAAAACTGCACATACTGTTTGGCACACACCATTAGAGGTTAGCAATTCTAAATTTAGGACTGTATTACACTTAAACGGCCACATATTATGTTCCAGCATCCAAAGATACATAGATAAGGATGTGCATTCACTGTCACAGGGATTAACTGGAAACAAGGTAACTATCCATCACTTAGGAAGCATTATTATAGGGAAATTACTGTACATTGAGCCTATGGAATACTTTGCAGTCCTTTAAAAGGCCACAGTGATTTGTATTTACTGTTACAGAAGGGTTTCTTAGAATATTAAGTGACAAAAAGAAAGCTGCAGAACAATTTGTTCTCTATATTCTGATTTACATTTATATATATTTGAAAATGTGCACATACAATTAAACACTTTGAGCACATACTCCATGTTATTAACAGTAGTCATCTCTGGGGAGGGAGAAAATGTTCATATTTTACTCCATATACTTCCTATAATGTCATTCCTTACTTGTGTAATTCATTTAGACAAAGAAATAAACCAAAATGATTTTATCTGGGTAGTGGAATTTAGATGGTTGATTCTTTGATCGCTCTTATCTATTTTCAGTATTTTCTACTATACAATTATTTTTCTTTTACATGGAAACATTTGTTACACTGGAATAATTTATATCAGGTGCTCATAAGCTCTGCTGACCACGACCATAGAGAACTAGGCAGGCTCTCTGGATGCCTAAACATTACAGGTCTGGGGCCAAGTGTATGACTTTTGAGTAGTTTATTTTTTAGAAGTTTAACCATTCATTCATTCAGAAGTACTGATTAAGTGCTCACTCACTAATGCCAGAAATAATGCAAAACAGAGCACTAAATGGACGCAGACTTTGCTCTCATGGAGCCACAGTCCCGACCAGAAGGAGGTGCTTGGCCTGTCCAAGAAGCCGACTCCAGAAGCAGCAGCAGAATCACCCACATTCCCTAAAATCGCAGACTCTCGGGCCTGAAGTCAAAGGAGGAAGCTGGTAGAAAATTATGAGCTTTAGGAGCCAGAGAATCTGTCTAGCACACTTTGGGACCTGGGGCTAGGGCTGAATGGAAACCCATGACCTTGACATACTCCTCCTCCTATTTTGGCAGCTCCTAGTGACAGGCCTCCAGGGGTTTCCAGTGGTTTCCAAAACCTCAAACACTTCAGTGCAACCCAACTATCAAATGCTTCTTTGACGTGGAAGGAGAAAATGATTCGTTACCTACAAAACTGAGGAAGCTGGGGTGGAGAGCTCTATGCAGCCCTGGTCAACCCTCCTTCCCACTCTGTAGCTGAGGTTGAGCACAGACGTAGAGTCAGACAGACAGGAGCTTGAATCCTCTACTTGCTGGCAGTTAGGGGTAAGTTTCTAAACCCTTCTGAGCTCAGTTTCCTATCCCATAGAACGGGACTGATAATACTTATATTGTAGAGGTTTTGAGATGATCAGAGATGATGTATGTAAAGCACCTATTTTCTAATTCATGATAGTTCTGATGATGCCACTGACCTCTCTGAATTATTTCTGCAGTCTGCCGGCTCTTCTGGCTATAGAAAAGCCATATGGAAAAGTGTGTGTCTTAGTTGCTCAGTTGTGCCTGACTATGTGACCCCACAGACTATAGCCCACCAGGCTCCTCTGCCCATGAGATTCTCCAGGCAAGAATACTGGACTGGGTTGCCATTTCCTCCTCCAGGGGATCTTCCCGACCCAGGGATCAAACCCGCATCTCTTGCATTGGCTGGCAGATTCCTTACCACTGAACCACCTAGGAAGCCTGAGAGTCCATTGATACCTGTAGCAAAATTCATGAGCTTCACCATTTAACCAAGGTCTGGCCTTCTAACCTACAATTCTGCCCAGACAAGTAAAAACGTCACAGTAACTCAGCTAATCTGCAATCTCATGGGTCAAGAATGTCACTGGTGCTTAAGTAACAGTAAGCTTCCTTCCTCTGGTTTCCCCCTTACCGTTTCCCATCACGAGTTGCCTATGGTTTCTTCCATCCATTTTCCTTCTTCACAGCCTAAAATCTAGTTCAGGACTGAGGCAGGAGCACTTCACAAATGACAAATCGTCATTCACTAAGCAAAACACTATTGGTTCATCAACAGCTTCTTTGAGCACAATCTTTCAGTCATGTTGCACAAGACACTGTTCTAGGGGCTCAGTGTTGATGACCAGAGGAGATAAAGATCTCTGTCTTTGGCGAGTCTCACCAGCTTTACATCCACAGCTAATAAGCCCCTGGACACCACTTACCCACGTCCCTTCACAATTCTGACCACTCCTGATGTGTGTTTTATTTCTCCACAATTTAGCTCCATTCTGACAGCATCCATTGGAGACAGGATCAGATCTCAGAGGTGAAGGGCTCAGTCCTACAAGACTGCCCTATCCCCCATGTCAGTCACCAAACACAAGTCCAGATTATCAGCTGTGCTTCTGACCAACCTGCTATAGATCCAAAGTTTCAATGACTCCACCTCCCACCGCCCTTTCTTGGGTTTGATTAATTTGCTAGAGTGGCTCACAGGACCTAGAGAAACGTGTGATGAAACATTTTACTCACGAGATTACCAGTTTATTATAAAAAGCTATAACGTAACTCAGGAGCAGACCAATGGAAGAGATGCGCAGGGTAAGCTATGTAGGAAGGGGTGTGGAGCCCTCATGCCCTCTCTGGGCACACACGCCGCTCTCCTCAAATCTCCAAGTGTTCACCAACCCAGAAGCTCTCTGAACTCTGTCCTTTTGGTTTTCTCTGAAGGCTTCCATTACACAGTCAGGGTTGACTAAATCATTGGCCACTGGTGTTATTTGACCTCCAAACCCTTGTCCTTGCCTTCCCAAGGTCAGGAGGTTAGGCTGGTTCCTTTGCCAACCAGGACCTATGCTTACATTCTTTCCATCAGACACCTCATTAACATAAACCCAGGTGAGGCTGAATGTCAAGGCACTCATCATATAGTAAATTCCAAAGGTTTTAGGAGCTCTGTGCCAGAAATGGGAATGAAGATCGAATACGTATTTCTTATTATAAATCCAATTATCACACCCTGGCACATATTAAACATTTAATATCCATGTCTTTTACCTTCAAATTTCAGATGAAAGTTAGTCTGGGAAGGCATCTAGCTTGAAAGAAGAGTGAAGGTATTCTATATAAAACAGAATCTAAAGCAAGAAAATGAACTTATATAAGAGGTATTCAAATGTTAGAACTAAAATTGTTTGAGCTCAATTCTTATTTTAGCAGATCCTTAGATTAACATGCAATCTCCCAGTCCCAGGGATCAAACACAAATGAACTGCTACTCTGGGGCAACCAGGAGAAACCAGATTCAGCTATGTGAGACTAGCTCCTCTAGGGTGTCACTTTTCTCTACCACCTGACACCCACTGAGTGATATCTGGCCCCACAGTTCTTGCTCACCCCCAAAAGAAAAAGGATCTAGGATTCCATATCCTATTTAATATCTCATGTTGCAACATTCAGTGAATAAACGGCTATTAATTGTGACTGTGTGAAATCTGCTTAGAAATGCGGAAGGTCACTCATATTTCCATAAAATTCTTTAATTCCACTCGACCAGAAAAATTCTGTTGCTACTTGTGCAAAATACCTTTTACACGCAAGCAGGAACTCTGAAGGATTAAGAGGCAGCCTTTCTTTTACCAGCCTTGCAAATTTAGTGGGTTCTGAGGTGGATGGCAAAGCAACATTACTAAGACTGTTGCAAAAGATTAAACAATCAACAAGGTAAATCAAAAGACTTCAATAATAGGATTTGCCTGCTTCAACAAACCCCACCCTTTCTGATCACTCCTTTCTTTGGCACTTAGGAACATAGGTGTGCCTCATTTTATGAAACTCTCAACTCATGAAACAATCAGGATTATTTTCTGGTTTTGAGGGATCTTTGTCAATACTGAAGGAACTAATGGCAAGGTTCCCTAAACTGAGCTCTCTTTTTAGTAAATGTTCATTTAAAAATGCATGTTCAACCTTGGGAAAGTGTTAGTTGCTCAGTCGTGTCCGACTCTTTGCAACCCCGTGGACTGTATAGCCTGCCAGGCTCCTCTGTCCATGGGACTCTCCAGGCAAGAATACTGGAGTGGGTTGCCATTGCCGTCTCTAGGGGATCTTCCTGACCCAGGGATCGAACCTGGGTCTCCTACATTGCAGGCAGATTCTTTACAATCTGAGCCATCAGGGAAGAACATCGTGGTAAAATAAGACCGTCACAGAAAGATAGCTATTGCATGATTCCACTTACATGAGGGATCTAAGACAGTCAAATTCAAAGAATCAAACAGCGGAATGGTGGCTGCCAGGGCTGGGGATGGGAGAGGGCAATGTGGATTTACCAATTAACAGGCTCCAAATCTCGATAAGCAGGATGTTTTAAAGATCTGTTTAGTAAATGTTCATTTAAAAATGCATGTTCAACCTTGACAGCAATACTGTACCTACAGACAGCAATACTGTTGTTGTTCAGTCGCCCAGTCGTGTCTGACTCTTTGCGACCCCATGGACTGCAGCATGCCAGGCCTCCTTCCTGTCCATCACCAACTCCTGGAGCTTGTTGAAATTTATGTCCATCGAGTGGGTGATGCAGTACTGTACACTTAAAATTTTGTTAAGAGGGTAGATTTCATGTTAAGTATTTTTACCATTAAAAAATATGCATGTTAAGCCTACTGGGGCTGCTGCTGCTGCTACATCGCTTCAGTCGTGTCCGACTCTGTGAGACCCCATAGACGGCAGCCCACCAGGCTCCCCTGTCCCTGGGATTCTCCAGGCAAGAACACTGGGGTACATGCTACTACCTCCAAAAGTGTATGATTTACCTGTTATACCATGTAATTGTTTGCAGCCTGAAGTGAAGAAGTGTTAAGTTGCTTAGTCATGTTCGACTCTCTGCGACCTCATCAACTGCAGCCCACCAGGCTTCTCTGTCCATGGGATTCTCCAGGCAAGAATACTGGAGTGGGTTGCCATTTCCTTCTCCAGGGGATCTTCCCGACCAGGGGCACATTCTTTACCATCTGAGCCACCAGGGAAGCCCTGTAAACAGCCTAGATGAATACAGACAACAATTTACCAGATGGCTGTTTCTCAGGCCTCTTTTAAAGCCTCTACTCCTCCTGCTGGTCTCTCCAGCTGGTGTGTACAGCACAGCTCACTGTGACATTAATGATCAAGAAGACTTTTGCTAGGCACAAACTTTCCATTATAAAATAAGTAAGTCACAGGGATGTAACTACATACAGCATGGTGACTACAGTTAATAACACTACTTGAAAGCTGCTAAGAGGGCAGATCTTAAAAGTTTACAAGAGGGGACTTCCCTGGCAGTCCAGTGGCTAAGGCTCCACACTCCCAATGCAGGGGGCCCAGGTTCTATCCCTGGATGGGAAACTAAGATCCCACACATCACAACTAAGAGTTTTCATACCACAACTAGGACCTAGCTCAATCAAATAAATTAATTAAAATAAATTTTAAACAGTGAAAAAAAAAGTTCACAGGAAAAACTTGTAACTATGTATTGTGACAGATGTTAACGACATTTATGGTGGTGACCATTTCACAATATATACAAATATCAAATTATCTGAAAGTAATATAATACATATTAAAAAAAAGACTTTTTGTCCAGGGATCAACCTGGACAAAAAGTTACTCCCTAACTCTCATTGGTTAAGAACCTCATACTGATACACTAAAACTGGGTTAGTCTTTATTGTTGCATCAGTACACTCAGCAAGAACACTGGAATATGTGCTCCTGCAAGCCCTGGGGCAAGGGAATAGTAAGTCAGAAAGAAGGGCCCTGAACCACGATGACCAAGCTCCCAGAAGGCGCTAGTTCACCCTGGCTTTGGGCAACCTCTGCATTTTCCCTTGGTCTGCACTTGATCATGAGACAAGCATGATACAGGCAGGCCTCGGAGATGTTTCGGGTTTGGCTCCAGACCACCGAAATAAAGTGAGTTACCCCAAGAGTCACATGAATTTTTTTGGTTTCCTAGTTCATACAACAGTTATGTTTACACTACACTGTAGTCAATTAAGTGTGTAACAGCACTGAGAAAAAAGGCACAAAACTAAGAAGCACTTTATTGCTAAAAAATGCTAACCGTCATCTGAGTCCTCACCAAGTCGTGTAGTTACAATCAAAGATCACTGATGGCAGACCACCATAACAGATACAATAATGAAGAAAAAGTTTGAACTACCACGGGAGTTAAAATGACACAGAGACACGAAGTGAGCAAATGCTGCTGCAGAAATGGCACCAAGAGACGCGGGCAACGCAGAGCAGCCACAAGCCTGCAGTTTGTAAGAAGGAAACACAAACACAGAATCTGCAAAGTGCTACAAAACGAGTCACGTCCCTATTTACCTTTTTGGAGACTCCACAGAATGAACTCAAAAATTATCTCATGTATTCTCCAGCCCTCAGAAATGAATGACTTGCAGTAGGCAATACAAGATTACTTCTGATTGAAAGCTGATTTCTTTCAGCTTCCCATTTTTAATGTCTAACCTGATCCAGAAAAATAAAGACTGATTTAAGAGTGAAATCATGTTATTGGAGCTGCACAAGCCTTTTCCCCTAGTTCATCCACTAGACGTTGAGCAGCAGTACTACCTTCACTTATTTCCACACTGAACTCGAGGGCAACAGAATGTGCTACTCCAAAATAGTGGGCCACCCTACTGCCCATGCCACTCCTCCAGCATTATTTTGAGGTGAAGACAATTTAGAAACAGCAGACAGGAGGAACTCTGATCTCCCCACCTTTGTGCTGAAAAACAAAGCTAACATTTCCCTTAGTGAAGGTGTTTCCCACCCTATCCTATACTAGCTGGAGCAAAACCCTTATCACTGGAGATGGAAAGGTAGCAATGAGATGAATCTGTACACACACACACACACACACACCTTATAAAGTAACTCTTCTCTTCCATTAGTATTAGTTGCCCCCCATATATTTACCTTCCCACAATTTATTGCCTCTAGATGTCCAAATCCCCCTTCCTTTGGTTACTTTTCCACAATTTGTCACCCTCTGTTAATTTGTATTAAGCTTCCAGGTCTACGAGTTCCTTTTTTCCCAATTCTTTTCTGTGACACTCATGTGTGCATGTGAAATAAACCTTTTCTCCCATTAATCTGCACATTGTCAAGTTTAATTTGCAGGCCCCAGCTACTGAACATAAAAGGGTGAAGGAAACGTTTTTCCTTTCCTACAGAACACAGTATGGGACACAGTCGTCTCAAACCTGAGTTAGTAACAGTTTAAGGTGATAAACTCCATCAAGGAAAAGTGAAGTCTCAGTATACCAACACAGGTCACTCATCCTGAAAACACCTGTCTCCTTGGAAGGGGCCGACCCCATTATATCACAGAAGGGACAAAAGCATCCAGGAAAAGGAAAACTGTATATGTGGCAAGCAGTCACACCACATATACACCCATGGAAGGCATTTACTCTGGAAGCATGAAACTGTGAAAGCAGGAAATGACTCTTGGACCAAACTCATTATCATCTGACCCCGACAACTGTGCAGGGTTCACTAGATTTGTTCTTGTGCTTCCATGGGGTCGAATTCAGTCTTCGCACAGTTCCTGCTTCCCATGAAGCCTGCAGCATTGTGTCTGGCTCAAGTACACCAGAATCAGAATCGGGCTCTTCATAACAATACACTTGCCGGGGCTTCACTCCAGACCTGCTCCATCAGGAGCTCTGAAGTGGACACCCACCTGGCAGATTCCAAAGCAAGCGTTTTTTGTTTTGCTTTGTTTTTTAATTTGGCTGCACCAGGTCTTAGTTGCAGGATCTTCGTTGTGGCATGCGGGCTCCTTAGTTTTGGAAGGTGGGACCTGCTTCCCTGACCTGGGATCGAACCCAGGATCCCCACATTGAGAGAGTGGAGTTTTAGCCACAAAATGATGACTGATTCCTAAGAGGCAGAAGAAGTTTCCTTCTGTGTAGCTGAGAAGATTAAAAATGTTCATCAAGTCATAAATTACTCCACACAATGACACCAAAGCCATAGCTTCTGATGGCTGGGCTGCTAATTCCATACATTATTTTATGCTTGGTTTGTTTTCAACCACATTTCAGCTGACACTCAATTTGCTCCTTGGTAAAAATGAGGGTCCTAGGCTAGAACACGGAGAAGGCCCTGGCACCCCACTCCAGTACTCTTGCCTGGAAACTCCCATGGATGGAGGAGCCTGGTGGGCTACAGGCCATGGGATCGCTAAGAGTCAGACACGATTGAGCAACTTCACTTTCAATTCACTTTCCAATTCCTGCATTGGAGAAGGAAATGGCAACCCACTCCAGTGTTCTTGCCTGGAGAATCCCAGGGACGGGGGAGCCTGGTGGGCTGCCATCTATGGGGTCGCACAGAGTCGGACACGACTGAAGTGACTTAGCAGTAGCAGTAGCAGGCTAGAACAATGCTTCTAAATTCCTATAAGGTTCTGTGTGAGTCTGATCCTTAATGAAATGAAAGCAACAAGGCACATGCCCCATTTTCATAAAGCTAAAAGTATTTAATTTAAAGGACTGTCAGGGCTTCCCTGGCAGTCTAATGGTTAGAGTTCCGCATTTCCACTGCAGGGAGCATGGGACTGTTACCTGGGCAGGAAACTAAGATCTCATAAGCCGCACAGCATGGCCAAATAAATAAATAAATGACTGTCCTTTACTTAAAATTATAAGCTTCCTACTTTTAATAAAAAAAATTCTTGATAAAAATGATAGTAATACAGTTTTTTCAAATGGTCATTAAAAAGAATTGAGTCAGCAAGCTTGTTAGTGCTTCCTATTAAAAAAAAAAACAAAACTATAGTAAGACTGAATTAGTAGAGCTCCAACATCATTTCCAACTTTATCAATCCTTGAGTCTAAGCTTTCATGCAGGAAGGCTAAAAACAAAAATGTGTACTTTTTTATTTGTTAAAAACCACATGGAAAATTTAGAAATTACATATAATGAAAGAAGATCAGCTCTGGGATTTCTTTGGAGGGAATGATGCTGAAGCTGAAACTCCAGTACTTTGGCCACCTCATGCGAAGAGCTGACTCATTGGAAAAGACCCTGATGCTGGGAGGGATTGGGGGCAGGAGGAGAAGGGGATGACAGAGATTGAGATGGCTGGATGGCATCACCAACTCGATGGACATTGAGTCTGAGTGAACTCTGGGAGTTGGTGATGGACAGGGAGGCCTGGCGTGCTGCGATTCATGGGGTCTCAGAGTCGGACACGACTGAGCGACTGAACTGAACTGAACTGATCACAATATAAGCTCCATGAGGATGGGGATTTTTATCTGCTTTGTCTGTTGCTATGACCACAGCATCGAAAAATGTACCTATATACCTGGTATACTAATAAACGAGCAAATAATTAAAAACAAAACGTAATCGCACTCCCTGTAAATTACCACCACCACTAGAAGGCTCTAACCTGAAACTTCTGTGTGAATTCACCCACAGCAAAAAATTTAAAAATCCACCAAGCTTGAGATCTATATATTTTTTAAAGTTTATGCTCTTAAGAATTTTTTATTTATTTATTATTTTTGGCTGTTCTGGGTCTTTGTTGCTGCGCATGCAGCCTTCTCACTGTGGTGGCTTCTCTTGTTACAGAGCACAGGCTCTGGGCGCCAGGGCTCCAGTAGTTGCAGCACGCAGCTCAGTAGCTGTGGTGCACGGGCTAAGTTGCTTGCTCCATGGCATGTGGGATTTCTGGACCAGGAATCGAACCCATGTCCCCTGCACCGGCAGAAGGAGTCTCATCCTCTGTGCCACCAGGGAAGTCCCTAGACTTATATATTTAAGGAAAAAACTGGTTGGAGAGTCAAAAGTAAAGAAACATTTATGTCAATTTCCCAAGGGACATCTCTCAACAGTATTAATACCTTAACCATAAAACCACTTTTACAGTGTCCTTTTCCTGCTCAAAATCCTTCCATAGTTAACTGTGCTTCCAGAAACACTGTATTTTTACTACCCCTTGCCCATCAGCTTCTCTTTCTCATTGGAGACACCTCTGGTCCAGTCAAATTTGATTACACAACACACCCTGCCTCTGTGCCTAAGCCCCTGACCTACCCTGTCAAAAAATGATATATATCCAGTTCAAGTTTACAAAGATATTATTATCTCTATCCCCAAACTATCCAATGTGCCCAAGCAGACGTGATCATTTCTCAACTACTCTAAGGGAACCTTACTCTGGTGCCATCGCACTCTGGGGTTGACTGTCTACAATACATTTTGCTCCCCTATCATACAGTAAATTTCTAGAAGGAAGATACCTTTGCCTACAAATCTTGGTATCTACCCTTTTCTCTCAACCGCCTCCAGTCCAAATACTTCGCACTTAAGAGAAGTGAAGTGAAGGCAGGAACAAATGAAATGTGCTTCAATTTTCCCTACACCTGTTTGGAAATCACTGCATGTAAGGAGTTTGTTATGGCACCTGCAGATAACCCAGATAACGAGCATCCTGCTGCTGCTGCTAAGTCGCTTCAGTCGAGAATCCTGGGACAAATCTAAACTCACGTTTTATCAATTAGTTACTATCTTCTCTGATAGTCAAGGCATACTACACCCTTCCTGGCATTTCAAAACCAAATCCAGTTTGATACAAGCCCAAATGGCACATCATAAAAATATGAAATGGGGGATTTTCCCCAAGAGATCAGTGTTTACTGAAAACTAAATTGTAGCAGCAGAATGAGATAAGGAAAGTGAAAGTGAAGTCACTCAGTCGTACCCCTACTCTTTGCGACCCCATGGACTATATAACCTACCACGTTCCTCCGTCCGTGGGATTTTCCAGGCAAGAATACTGGAGTGAGTTGCTATTTCCTTCTCCAGGAGATCTTCCCAACCCAGGGATTGAACCTGAGTCTCCTGCATTGTAAGCAGACACTTTACCGTCTGAGCCACCATGGAAGTCCGAGCTACCAGGGAAGTCCGAGCCACCAGCGAAGTCCGAGATATGCAAAGCCAGGTTCTTCACAAGGAAACGGTGAGTGGCTAATTCCTAAGCTGTCCTTTGCTAGCTCTCCAAAGTAGTTGATTTTTTTTTTTTAACTGGAAGTAGCTGATCTTGTAATTCATCTATTTACATTTCTAACAGGAATCTTAAAGTGGGGGCATCCTCTTCTTGATTAATACCAATTAATCAAGGCAATGATAAAGGATGCCACAGGCTGATTAGGACATTCACGAAGAAGGAAAACAGAAAAGCAGAGAGGGACTAAAATGGGCAGCTATCAAGTGATGTCACTGGCTGTCCCGGGGGCCTCTTACTGGCACCCCTCCATGTGCTTTCTGCAGTCAGACTTTTTCGAGGCTCCGTCTGGACTAAGGTGTCATGGTACAAGTTGATCATTAAACCGGGATTTTTCCTTTCGTTGTTCCCACTTCCGTTTTGAACTTCAAAAAAGAGCACTGGACACTGGAGACAGTGTCCTGTCTCCTTTAACCTTTCACAGCTGTTAATTTTGAGTTTCATTCACATACGGTTACTGAGCAGGGACTTTGTTAAAGTGATAAGAGGCTGAAAACATACAAACCCGCTTCTGCCTTTAAGGAGTTCCCAATGTAGTGTCATTTAAGTATCTCTCTCCAAAGGAACTTCAAGAACCCATTCCCAAGTCAAGGGACTCTTAGATACAACTTTTCTTTTTTTTTTTTTGGCCGCATGCGAGGCACGCGGGATCTTAATTCCCGACCCAGGGATCGAGCTCACGACGCCTGCAACGGAATCGCAGTGTTACCACTGGACCGCCAGCAAAGTCCCTGGGATAATACCAACAGCAAGTACCTCACCCAAGTCCTGCAACAGAAAAGCCCTCATCAAAAACTTGGAAACTAAACTTGTTTTTTTAATGAATAGTTTCTGAATCGCTGGATTTACAACCCTCTTTGGAGGAGAGGTAGTTTTAAAATCCCGCACTCCACCCCCCACCCCCCCACCCCCAACGAAAGATCTGTAAAATCATTTAATAGTAAATCCTACATCCACGTAAACTGCAGTCGGTGATTCTCAACCTTGGCTGCAATTCAGCATCGCCAAAGCCGAGGTTGCACCCGGGTTAAGCAGAATTTTTTTCAACTCCTCAGGTGACTTGAATGTGTAGCCAAGAGAACCGCTGCTGTAACTCATTCTGCCCTTAACACTGAAGGGAGAGCCCCAGGATCCCCAGTGAACTGCACACGCTCCATCTTTCCTCCCCCCGCCCCAGAGAGACGCGGGCGAGCGGCAATTATTCTCCACGCAGTTTTACGTTTCAAGGGTCTGGTGTTGAGATCCAGCATGGAATACAATAATACCCTTCCACCCAGAGGAGTGAGGATGTAGGAAAGTTCTGTTAAATTTAATCACCTCGGGCCACCGTTAGGATGACACCTGCGCCAGAAAGGATGCAGGCTTAGCTTCGGGGGTCGCGGATAAGTCCTTTTATACTTCCTTCCTCTATACTCGCTGGGATCCTGACTCCGACCGGCTAGGCGAAGCGGAAAGCGCTGTGCTGGCGGCGGGGGGCGGGGGGTGGGGGTGGGAGTGGATCGCACTAGGGAAGAACGGAGGCTGTTCCTGCAGAAAGCAGCGGACACAAAGCGGGGCTTCGGAACGCTGCTCGGCAGGGACCCAGGCACGAGGAGAAGCGCCAGGAACCAGGGATACTCACGCATGTGCCGCCCAGCTTGTGTCTCTCCACTACGGCCGCCCGGGCGCCCAGCTCCGCCGCCCGGCGCGCGCTGGCCAGCCCGCCCGAGCCGCCGCCGATCACCAGGTAGTCGTACGAGATCTCGGCGCCGGCGCTGAGCGGCGGGCACGGCGGCTGCGGCTCCTGCTTGCATGCCATGGCGCGGGAGAAGGCGCAGGCTGCCCTGGCCGGAGGTGGCGCGGAGCTGGGGAAGGCGCGCGCCACCCGCAGCCAGCAGTGTCCCGCGCTCGCGATTAGAGTCCGGGCCAGCAGGGCCATGCGCGCGGAAGTGCGCGCCTTGGGGGTGCGGCCGGGGGCGGGCCCCGGGAAGGAGGGGGGCGTGCGGGCCCCGGGGCCGGCGCAGCCTCACCGTGACTAAGCACTCAGATGCCGCGCGGTGCTCCGCTGGGAGCGGGGCGGGGTGGGGGTGGAGCCCTCGGGCACGGCTGCCCTGGGGCGGGCCGGCGCCGAGGGGCGGTGTCGACCCCTCTGCGTCCCCTCGCGCTCGGGAGCCAGCCCTCCCTGCTCCAAAGGGGGATGTCTTTCCCGATCTCGCCGCCTACGTGTTCTCCCCAGCACCTGGGTCCCCGCACCCGAGTGGCATCAGCCGGATGTAGGTTTCTGAAGTCGGATGGGTGGAGGAAGGATGAATGCCCCTTTTTGTTCCCCCAGCCTTTTCTGAGCGAGCCCCTTGGGAATTGCCAGTGGCGCCCGACTTCTCCAGGAAAGGAGACTTGCCCACAATCATTTTGAGGGTGATGTTTCTCAAGGTTTAATCCGCAGGCCACCTGATCCCTGGACCCTAACCCAGATCTACTAAATCGGAAGCTTTGGGGCAGGACCCGAGCAATCTACATTTTAAACCCTCCACCCAGCCCCCATCACCACCACCAGATGATACTTTAAGCACAGTTTGGGAGGCTTTGGAACAAATGTTTTTGTGTTCAAAAGTTGAGGCATAAAGATAGCGTAGAGATGGACACACAAAAGCATTTCCTCCCAGGCTGTAGAGACTGGGGTGTCATTTTAGAATATCTGGAGGCTCTCAACGCCACACCACTTTGTGTGGCCAGCGCCCGTCACTCACGAGGCTGAGAGCGTTGTAGGCAGAGGAATAAAGGTCCGGTCTGAGAGAAGTTTAGGCCCCGCATGTGCCAGGGGAAGGAGAATCAAACGCACTCCAGTTAGACTAGTATCCAATTCTTTAAGTTTTTGTTTGGATTATTTTTGTTTTCTTTTCCTGATTAAAAAGGAATAGAGAAAAAAATGGGAAAGTTCCTCCTTTCACTAGACTGCCATGTAGTAAATGTAGATGAAACTGTTGAGTTTTTTAAAAAAATCATTTTACAACTATCATAGTGATCGCTGTGTCATTAAACATTAAACCATTGGGTGAAAGTTTGAGGAGGAAAGTTATTTACATAGTCAGAATATGTCCGCAAAGATTGCTTACTGAGCACAAAGGGGAAACTGGTGGCTTTACAGTAGTCCACACACCACCCTATTCCAGTGGTCAAAGGCGAATATAGCGGGACAGCTCTCATTGCGTGCCTGGCGATGCAATGCAGTAAGAAGAATACAGCTTCACTTATGTAGTATTCCTGCTAAAAATCCATAACCTGAATCTATTCATGAAAGCCACCTGAATCTATTCAGAAAAAGCCACAGGGTGGGAAATTATACAAATAAATGACCTGTACTCTTTAAAAGCTATAAGTGTCTTAAAAACAAAGCAAGCTCAGTAACTATTCCAGGTTAAAGAAGATTGAAGAACTAAGAGAATGAAGGGCCAAGTTTGATCCTAGATGAGATTCTGGATGGGGAAATTTTCCTATAAAGGATGATTGGTGAAATTTGAATATGGCCTGTATAATACGTGAACCGTGAACTTCCTGATGTTCAAGCTGGTTTTAGAAAAGGCAGAGGAACCAGACATCAAATTGCCAACATCCGCTGGATCATGGAAAAAGCAAGAGAGTTCCAGAAAAACATCTATTTCTGCTTTATGGACTACGTCAAAGCCTTTGACTGTGTGGATCACAATAAACTGTGGACAATTCTGAAAGAGATGGGAATACCAGACCACCTGATCTGCCTCTTGAGAAATCTGTACACAGGTCAGGAAGCAACAGTTAGAACTGGACATGGAACAACAGACTGGTTCCAAATAGGAAACGGAGTACGTCAAGGCTGTATATTGTCACCCTGTTTATTTAACTTATATGCAGAGTACATCATGAGAAATGCTGGGCTGGAAGAAACACAAGCTGGAATCAAGATTGCCAGGAGAAATATCAATAACCTCAGATATGCAGATGACACCACCCTTCTGGCAGAAAGTGAAGAGGAACTCAAAAGCCTCTTGATGAAAGTGAAAGAGAGTGAAAAAGTTGGCTTAAAGCTCAACATTCAGAAAACTAAGATCGTGGCATCTGGTCCCATCGCTTCATGGCAGATAGATGGGGAAACAGTGTCAGACTTTATATTTTGGGGCTCCAAATCACTGCAGATGGTGATTGCAGCCATGAAATTAAAAGACGCTTACTCCTTGGAAGGAAAGTTATGACCCACCTAGATAGCATATTCAAAAGCAGAGACATTACGTTGCCAACAAAGGTCCGTCTAGTCAAGGCTGTGGTTTTTCCAGTAGTCATGTATGGATGTGAGAGTTAGGACTGTGAAGAAGGCTGAGTGCCGAAGAATTGATGCTTTTGAACTGTGGTGTTGGAGAAGACTCTTGAGAGTCCCTTGGACTGCAAGGAGATCCAACCAGTCCATTCTGAAGGAGATCAGCCCTGGGATTTCTTTGGAAGGAATGATGCTAAAGCTGAAACTCCAGTACTTTGGCCACCTCATGGGAAGAGTTGACTCATCGGAAAAGACTCTGATGCTGGGAGGTGGGAGGGATTGGGGACAGGAGGAGAAGGGGACGACAGAGGATGAGATGGCTGGATGGCATCACTGACTCGATGGACGTGAGTCTGAGTGAACTCCGGGAGTTGGTGATAGACAGGGAGGCCTGGCGTGCTGAGATTCACGGGGTCGCAAAGAGTCGGACACGACTGAGCGACTGAACTGAACTGAACTGTATAATATACAATAATACTACATTGATGTTAAGTTTTCTGAGTTTGAGAATTGTACTGTGGCTAAATAAGAGAATATCCTTGTTCTTAAGAAATATTTGCAAGTACTTAGGAGTAAAGAGTCTGAGTCAGAGAAACTTGGTTTCATATCCGCCTCAACTCCCCCCCTCCCAACCCCAAAGGCACTATCATAGTCACTTAATCCCTCTGAGAGTCATTTCTTCATGTGTGAAGTAGGAAGACTGACAGAAAGAAGACAGGCATGTCAAACAAAGAAAATAACTTAGAGTGGAGGAAGTGAGCTAGCAGTAAGAGGAAGTAGTAAGCAGAGCAGTGCTGATTGGCTGAACCATAGGCAGCTTGAAGGGGGCAATGGGAGACGGGTGGAGGAGTCCTGGAAAGCCTTGCTAGTAAGCAGGCTAAGGTGTTTAGACATTATTCCACAGGCAGTAGCCTCTGGAGATTTCTCAGAGGTGTCTTTCCCTGGAAATAGATGAAATGGATTGGAAATGGTAAAACTGGCAGTGTAGGAGGCAAAGCTAATAGGTGGCAGTATTGAGAACAGACAGGAAGGAACAGATTGGACAAACTAAGGAAGTGAAATTGACAGATTGGGGAGAGGGCACAAGAGTCAAAGATGACAAGTCTTGAACCAGGAAATATGGGAGGACAATGATGCCATAAAGCAAACATAAAGATGATGAATGGAGGTCAAGGTCTACATCTCTGCTGGTTTTAATAGAGAAAACTTTCCATCCCCTAAGTACATAATCCCATGCAATATGCTGAACAAAGATTCATAATGTATTATTTGAATCTAAAATATTTTATGGTCAGGACTTCCCTGGTGGTCCAATGGCTGAGATGCCATACTCTCAGTGCAGGGGACCCGGGTTTGATCCCTAGTCCAGGAACTAGATCCCACATGCTGCAACTAAGATTGAAGATACTACATGCAGCTAAGGACCCAGTGCAGGCAAATAAATAAATAAATAAAAATATTTAAAAATATATATTATGTTCATGTAAATGTTTTTCCTTTTTGAACTTCTGACTTAGGTGGGAAGGAACAGGTAGCCATATCCCCAGCACTTGAAGACTTCAGACTGTACCTAAACTCTCTCTTCTTCAAGCAAAGAAATGTCAGTTAAAGAAAAAATTTAGTAAATGTAGCTAATAAGAGGTAGTTTCAGGATGCTGAGAATGAAAATCAACTAAGTTATTCAAGTGTGGCAGTCTTATGACATGATTATAATCTACCATAATTTGTAAGGAACAGCAGAGGAAAGCATCTATTTCATGTTTTAATAATTTCATCATTAATTTTTTCTTTTGACCACTAGACAATTTTAGGTGATTTCCACAAAGACTGTGAAATATTTGTCAAAATAATCAAGTGTAAGTGAAAGTTAGTCACTCAGTTGTGTCTGAATCTTTGTGACCCCATGGACTGTAGCACACCAGTTTCCTCTGTCCATGGAATTCTCCAGGAAAGAATATTGGAGTGGGTTGCCATTTTGCCAGTGATTAATATGGATTGAACCAAGCACTGTCCTGAAGAGCTTTCTTAGGGATTTCTCTGGTGATCCAATGGCTAAGATTCCACCCTCCCAATGCAGGGGGCCTGGGTTCGATCCCTGGTCAGGGAACTAGATCTTGCATGCCACAACTAAAGATCCCACAAGCTGCAATGAAGATTGAAGATCCCACATGCCACAAATCAGGCCTGGCACAACCAAATCAATCATTCAATATATATATATTTTTAAAATAGCTTTATTAAGCATGATGGTAAGAGCTTTCTGTTATCCCCTCCTGAACCCAAGAAATAAATAATATTATCATCTCCATTTTGGAAATAGAGACCAAGGCACAAAGACAGTAAATGCCTTAACTTGAATAAGATGACACAGTTGGTGAATGGCAGAGCTGGGTTTCAGATCCTGACTCTAAACCATATTTTCTTAACCATTACTGGAAAGAAATCATCAAAGATATTGTCTCAGTGAGAATACAAGATCCAAGTTTTTTTAAGTGTTTTTTTTTTTTTTTTGTAGGAGAAAATGTTGAATATCGCTTTTTATTTTGTTAAAAGAACTTGTAGCCTCATACTTCCCTGGTAGTACAGTGGTTAAGAATCTGCCCACCAGTGCAGTAGACACCGGTTCGCTCCCTGGTCTGGGGAGATCCCACATGCCTCAGGGCAGCTAAGCCCATGTGCCACAACTGCTGAAGCCTATGCGCCGAGACCCCAGGGTCTACAACAAGAGAAGCTGCCGCATTGAGAAGCGCAAGCACGGCAACTAGAGAGCCGCCCCTGCTCACCACAACTAGAGAAAGCCCTCACACAGCGACAAAGACCCAGTGCACCCAATAAAACATTTTAAAAATTGCTCTTCCCTTCTGTGGCCATCGCTGAAGCACTATCGGCCAAAATGAAGTTCAATCCCTTTGTGACTTCTGACCGAAGCAAAAATTGAAAAAGGTATTTCAATGCACCTTCCCACATTCTCAGGAAATTTATGTCTTCTCCTCTTTCTAAAGAGCTAAGACAGAAGTACAACGTTCAATCCACGCCCATCCAAAAGGATGATGAAGTTCAGGTTGTATGAGGGCATTACAAAGGGCAGCAAATTGGCAAAATAGTTCAGGCTTACAGGAAGAAATACATCATTTACATTGAACGAGTGCAGTGGGAGAAGGCTAATGGCATGACTGTCCATGTGGGCATTCACCCCAGCAAGTAGTTATCACCTGTCTAAAACTGGACAAAGCCTGCAAAAAGATCCTTGAACGTAAACCCAAATCTTGCCAAGTAGGAAAGGAAAAGGGTAAATATAAGGAAGAAACAATTAAGAAGATGTAGGAATAAAGTCATCTTGTCTATAGCTTTAATTAAAAACTGTTAAAATGAAAAAAAAATTTAATTGTAGCCTCTCCCTATGCATTTTTTTCTAAAGTGTAATTTATAGGAAATGTATTCATGACTCATAAGTGACATTTATATTACAACTCTGTCTTCTTTTAAGCTAATAGGTCAAGAGCTATTGTTAGAAGGAAGGTAGAAATGGTACTCCAATAAACAATCTGAGAAGTCCGTACAGGAAATAGTAGTACACAAAGAAGCTTGCACATCCCAGTTGCTCAATGAAATATAAATTTCTCATGATGCATATGTGAAAATAATTACAGTTATTTATAAGAAGGATAGAAATAATGAGAAAAGAAATAATATAAGGATTACTCAATTACACAATTTCATTGTTTCGTATTGAGAAAACGAATAAATACTGAAGAGACAGAGAACAATAACTATAATTGAATGTGAGATTAACAAAAAGCAAGTTTTATAATAAGAGGAATTTTTCCAAGGGAAAGAGCAAGACTCCTTTGTTGGAAAATGGGCCACTCCCTCAGAAGATATATCTAGACAGAAATCATATACGCACTGATTACCCTTTTGATCTCTACTTGTTTTGCTAATGTATTTTAAAAGAATATGGGTGGGGGAGATTATTAAAAAGCTTTAGAAATAACATATACCTATTCTGAATCTAAACATGTTTTATTATTTCTGTAATCACTTCTTTTTTTACAATGTATATTTCATCCCCATGACTTACTTGTTTTGTAAGTTTCTGCCTCTTAATCTCCCTCACCTGCTCATTCATCTGCACAGCACCTCCCACTCCAGCAGCCACCTGTTTCTTCTCTGTGTATATGACGGTTTCTATTTTGAGTGTCATTTGTTTTGCTTTTTAGATTCTACATATAAGTAAAATCATACACTATTTGTTTTTCTCTTTCTGACTTATTTTACATAGCACTGTACCTTCTAGTTTCCTTCATGTTATCACAAATGACAATATCCCATTCTTTTTTATGACTGGGTCATATTCCATTTCATTCTTTATCCATTCATCTATCCATGGGCACTTAGGTTGCTTCCTTATTTTGGTTATTTGAATAAGACCGAGATGAACTTATGGTTGCATATACCTTTTCAAATTAGTGTTTTTGTTTTCCTTGGGAAAATATCCAGAAGTAGAATTGCTGGATCATAGGGTCATCCTATTTTTAATTTCTAGAGGAACTTCCACACTGTTTTCCATAGTCACTATCCAATTTATATTTCCATCAACAGTACACAAGTGTTCTCTTTTCTCCACATCATCACCAACACCTGTTATTTGTTATCTTTTTGATAATAGCCACTCACAGGTGTGAGGTGATATCTCATTGTGGGTTTGATTTACATCACCCTGATGATTAGTGATATTGAGCATCTTTTCATGTATCTGTTGGCCATCTGTATCTCTTCTTTGGAGAATGTCCATTCAGATCCTCTCCCATTTTCAAATCAGGGTTGTTTGGTTTTTTTGATGTTGAGTTGTTGGAGTTCTTTGTATATTTTTGATGTTATATCAGATATATCTGGACAGATCATCCAGACAGAAAAGCAGTAGGGAAACACTGGCCTTACACAACACATTAGATCAGATGGATACATGTAACACTCCTTCCAAAAGCAGTGGAATACATTCTTTTTTCAAATACACATGGAACATTCTCCAGGATACATCACGTGCTAGCCACAAGTCTCAATAAATGTAAGAATACTGAAATCATATCAAGCATCTTCTCCTACCACAACGCTATGAGACTGGAAATCAACTATAAGCTAATGGGCTTCCCTGGGTATAGAATCTGCCTGCAGTGTGGGAGACCTGGGTTCCATCCCTGGGTTGTGAAGGTCCCCTGGAGAAGGGAATGGCTACCCACTTCAGTATTCTGGCCTGGAGAATTCCATGGACTATTCCATGGGGTCACAAAGAGTCGGACACAACTGAGCTTTTTTGTAACTTTTTAAGTTAATAAAAAACCTGCACAATAGCACAAATACATGGAAGGCTAAACAATATGCTACTAAACAACCAATAGGTCAATGAATAAATCAAAGAAGAAATTTTTAAAATACCCAGAGATATGTGAAAATGGAAACACAATGATTCAGAATCTATTGCTGTTGCTGTTTAATCACTAAGTGATGTCTGACTCTTTGCAATTGCATGCACTATAGCCCACCAGGCTCCTGTGCCTATGGAATTTTCAGGCAAGAATACTGGAGTGGGTTGCCTTCTCCAAGGGAGCTTCCTGACCCAGGGATTGAACCTGCAGCCCCTCATGCATCTCCTGCATCGAAGGCGGATTCTTTACCCCTGAGTCAAATCTATGGGGTGCAGCAAAAGAAGCTCTAAGAGGGAATTTTATAGCAATACAAGCCTACTTCAGGAAACAAGAAAAACCTCAAATAAGTAACCTACCTTATACCTACAGAAACTAGAAAAATAAGAACAAACAATACCCAAAGTTAATAGAAGGAAATAAATAAGATCAGAGCAGAAATAAATTGAGACCTAAAAAAAATTTGGAAAGATCAATGAAACTAAGAGCTGGCTCTTTGAAAAGATTAGAAAAAAAATTTTTTTAAAACAGATTAACTTTTACCCAGATCCATCAAGGAAAAAAAAAAAAAAAAGAGCAGGCCTAAATCGATAAAATCAGAAATTAAAAAAAAGACATTATACTTGACACCATAGAAATATAAAGGATCATAAGAGATTACTCTGACCAATTATATACCAATAAAATGGGCAATCCAATCATTCCAAACCCAAAGAAAGGCAATGCCAAAGAATGCTCAAACTACCGCACAATTGCACTCATCTCACATGCTAGTAAAGTAATGCTCAAACTTCTCCAAGCCAGACTTCAACAATACGTGAACCGTGAACTACCTGATGTTCAAGCTGGTTTTAGAAAAGGCAGAGGAACCAGAGATCAAATTGCCAACATCCGCTGGATCATGGAAAAAGCAACAGAGTTCCAGAAAAACATCTATTTCTGCTTTATGGACTATGCCAAAGCCTTTGACTGTGTGGATCACAATAAACTGGAAAATTCTGAAAGAGATGGGAATACCAGACCACCTGATCTGCCTCTTGAGAAATCTGTACACAGGTCAGGAAGCAACAGTTAGAACTGGACATGGAACAACAGACTGGTTCCAAATAGGAAAAGGAGTACGTCAAGGCTGTATGTTGTCACCCTGTTTATTTAACGCATATGCAGAGTACATCATGAGAAACGCTGGACTGGAAGAAACACAAGCTGGAATCAAGATTACCAGAGAAATATCAATAACCTCAGATATGCAGATGACACCACCCTTGTGGCAGAAAGTGAAGAGGAACTCAAAAGCCTCTTGATGAAAGTGAAAGTGGAGAGTGAAAAAGTTGGCTTAAAGCTCAACATTCAGAAAACGAAAATCATGGCATCCAGTCCCATCACTTCATGGGAAATAGATAGGGAAACAGTGGAAACAGTGTCAGTCTTTATTTTTCGGGGCTCCAAAATCACTGCAGATGGTGACTGCAGCCATGAAATTAAAAGATGCTTACTCCTTGGAAGGAAAGTTATGACCAACCTAGATAGCATATTCAAAAGCAGAGACATTACTTTGCCAACAAAGGTTCATCTAGTCAAGGCTATGGTTTTTCCTGTGGTCATGTATGGATGTGAGAGTTGGACTGTGAAGAAGGCTGAGCACTGAAGAATTGATGCTTTTGAACTGTGGTGTTGGAGAAGACTCTTGAGAGTCCCTTGGACTGCAAGGAGATCAGCCCTGGGATTTCTTTGGAAGGAATGATGCTGAAGCTGAAACTCCAGTACTTTGGCCACCTCATGCGAAGAGTTGACTCATTGGAAAAGACTCTGATGCTGGGAGGGATTGGGGGCAAGAGGAGAAGGGGACGACAGAGGATGAGATGGCTGGATGGCATCACTGACTCGATGGACGTGAGTCTCAGTGAACTCCGGGAGTTGGTGATGGACAGGGAGGCCTGGCGTGCTGTGATTCATGGGGTCGCAAAGAGTAGGACACGACTGAGCGACTGATCTAATCTGATCTGATCTGATCTTATCAGAAAATAGGCAACCTAGGAGGAATGGAGGAGAAGGCGATGGCACCCCACTCCAGTACTCTTGCCTGGAAAATCCCATGGACGGAGGAGCCTGGTAGGCTGCAGTCCATGGGGTCGCAAAGAGTCGAACACGACTGAGCGACTTCATTTTCACTTTTCACTTTCATGCGTTGGAGAAGGAAATGGCAACCCAGTCCAGTGTTCTTGCCTGGAGAATCCCAGGGATGGGGGAGTCTGTTGGGCTGCCATCTATGGGGTCGCACACAGTCGGACACGACTGAAGCGACTTAGCAGCAGCAGGAGGAATGGACAAATTCTTAGAAACGTGCAATATCCCAAAACTGAACTAGTAAAACTTACAAAATATGAGCAGACTAATTACCAGTAAGGAAACTGAATCAGTAATTTAAAAATCAGACAAGAAAAAGAATAAGAGCAATTCAAATTGGAAAGGAAGAAGTAAATCTGTCCCTGCAGATTATACTATATTTAGAAAATCCTAAAGATGCCACCAAAAAAATTATTAGAATTATATATATAATTAGTTCTATATACTATATACATACACACACACACACACACACAGTGAAATACTACTCAGTCATAAAAAATGATGACATTTTGCCATCTGTAACATCATCGATGGACTTGAAAGGTATTATGCTAAGTGAAATTAGGGGTGAGATGTGGGAGGGAGGCTCAAGGAGAAGACATATGGTTGATTCATGTTGATGTATGGCAGAAACGAACACAATACTGTAAAGCAATTATCTATGCTTCAATTTAAAATACATTTTTTAAAAAGACAAATACTGTATGGTATCATTTATATATGGAATCTAAAAATAAAGCAAACTACTGTATATAACAAAAAGGACTCACAGATACAGAGAACAAATTACCAGTTAACCACTGGGGAGAGAGAAGTGAGAAGATGCAAGATATGATTAGGGGATTAAGAGGTACAAATAGATACACTGTTAGGTATTAAATAAATAAGCTACAAGGATATATTGTGCAACATAGGGAATATTGCCAATATTTATTAATAACTATAAGTGGAGTATAATCTTCAAACATTGTGAATCACTATGTTGTACACCTATAACCTATATAATATTGTACCTCAACTATATCTCAATTTTTTAATTTATTCTTTTTTCAATTGTTTTAAAAGGGAAAAAAGAATAATACAGTGAACATCCACATATTTTGGCTTAAGAAATGAAGTTTTACCACACTGTATAGCTCCAAATATCCATCCCTTTTCCATCCTCCTTCCTCTCTTCAGAGGTAATCACTATCCTCAACTGGGTCTTTATCACTTCTCTTTTCTTGGAATTAAATGTCCCTCATCAGAAAAACAGACATCCATGTTCTTATAATGGAATAACAAATTTGGCCTTGGAATACGGAATGAAGCAGGGCAAAGACTAATAGAGTTTTGCCAAGAAAATGCACTGGTCATAACAAACACCCTCTTCCAACAACACAAGAGAAGACTCTATACATGGACATCACCAGATGGTCAACACCGAAATCAGATTGATTATATTCTTTGCAGCCAAAGATGGAGAAGCTCTATACAGTCAGCAAAAACAAGACCAGGAGCTGACTATGGCTCAGACCATGAACTCCTTATTGCCAAATTCAGACTTAAATTGAAGAAAGTAGGGAAAACCACTAGACCATTCAGGTATGACCTAAATCAAATCCCTTATGATTATACAGTGGAAGTGAGAAATAGATTTAAGGGCCTAGATCTGATAGATAGAGTACCTGATGAGCTATGGAATGAGGTTCATGACATTGTACAGGACACAGGGATCAAGACCATCCCCATGGAAAAGAAATGCAAAAAAGCAAAATGGCTTTCTGGGGAGGCCTTACAAATAGCTGTGAAAAGAAGAGACGCAAAAAGCAAAGGAGAAAAGCAAAGATATAAACATCTGAATGCAGAGTTCCAAAGAATAGCAAGAAGAGATAAGAAAGCCTTCTTCAGCGATCAATGCAAAGAAATAGAGGAAAACAACAGAATGGGAAAGACTAGAGATCTCTTCAAGAAAATCAGAGATACCAAAGGAACATTTCATGCAAAGATGGGCTCGATAAAGGACAGAAATGGTATGGACCTAACAGAAGTAGAAGATATTAAGAAGAGGTGGCAAGAATACACAGAAGAACTGTACAAAAAAGATCTTCACAACCCAGATAATCACAATGGTGTGATCACTGACCTAGAGCCAGACATCCTGGAATGTGAAGTCAAGTGGGCCTTAGAAAGCATCACTACGAACAAAGCTAGTGGAGGTGATGGAATTCCAGTTGAACTATTCCAAACCCTGAAAGATGCTGCTGTGAAAGTGCTGCACTCAATATGCCAGCAAATTTGGAAAACTCAGCAGTGGCCACAGGACTGGAAAAGGTCAGTTTTCATTCCAATCCCAAAGAAAGGCAATGCCAAAGAATGCTCAAACTACCGCACAATTGCACTCATCTCACACGCTAGTAAAGTAATGCTCAAAATTCTCCAAGCCAGGCTTCAGCAATATGCGAACTGTGAACTTCCTGATGTTCAATCTGGTTTTAGAAAAGGCAGAGGAACCAGAGATCAAATTGCCAACATCCGCTGGATCATGGAAAAAGCAACAGAGTTCCAGAAAAACATCTATTTCTGCTTTATGGACTATGCCAAAGCCTTTGACTGTGTGGCTCACAATAAACTGTGGAAAATTCTGAAAGAGATGGGAATACCAGACCACCTGATCTGCCTCTTGAGAAATCTGTACACAGGTCAGGAAGCAACAGTTAGAACTGGACATGGAACAACAGACTGGTTCCAAATAGGAAAAGGAGTACGTCAAGGCTGTATGTTGTCACCCTGTTTATTTAACGCATATGCAGAGTACATCATGAGAAACGCTGGACTGGAAGAAACACAAGCTGGAATCAAGATTACCAGAGAAATATCAATAACCTCAGATATGCAGATGACACCACCCTTGTGGCAGAAAGTGAAGAGGAACTCAAAAGCCTCTTGATGAAAGTGAAAGTGGAGAGTGAAAAAGTTGGCTTAAAGCTCAACATTCAGAAAACGAAAATCATGGCATCCAGTCCCATCACTTCATGGGAAATAGATGGGGAAACAGTGGAAACAGTGTCAGTCTTTATTTTTCGGGGCTCCAAAATCACTGCAGATGGTGACTGCAGCCATGAAACTAAAAGACGCTTACTCCTTGGAAGGAAAGTTATGACCAACCTAGATAGCATATTCAAAAGCAGAGACATTACTTTGCCAACAAAGGTTCATCTAGTCAAGGCTATGGTTTTTCCTGTGGTCATGTATGGATGTGAGAGTTGGACTGTGAAGAAGGCTGAGCACTGAAGAATTGATGCTTTTGAACTGTGGTGTTGGAGAAGACTCTTGAGAGCTCCTTGGACTGCAAGGAGATCCAACCAGTCCATTCTGAAGGAGATCAGCCCTGGGATTTCTTTGGAAGGAATGATGCTAAAGCTGAAACTCCAGTACTTTGGCCACCTCATGGGAAGAGTTGACTCATTGGAAAAGACTCTGATGCTGGGAGGGTTTGGGGGCAGGAGGAGAAGGGGACGGCAGAGGATGAGATGGCTGGATGGCATCACTGACTCGATGGACGTGAGTCTGAGTGAACTCCGGGAGTTGGTGATGGACAGGGAGGCATGGCATGCTGCGATTCATGGGGTTGCAAGAGTCGGACACGACTGAGTGGCTGATCTGATCTGATCTGATCTGATGCATAAGTGAAAATAAATTCAGTTCAGTTCAGTTCAGTCGCTCAGTCGTGTCCAACTCTTTGGGACCCCGTGAATCGCAGCACGCCAGGCCTCCCTGTCCATCACCAACTCCCGGAGTTTACTCAGACTCACGTCCATCGAATCAGTGATGCCATCCAGCCATCTCATCCTCTGCCGTCCCCTTCTCCTCCTGCCCCCAATCCCTCCCAGCATCAGAGTCTTTTCCGATGAGTCAACTCTTCGCATGAGGTGGCCAAAGTACTGGAGTTTCAGCGTCAGCATCATTCCCTCCAAAGAAATCCCAGGACTGATCTCCTTCAGAATGGACTGGTTGGATCTCCTTGCAGTCCAAGGGACTCTCAAGAGTCTTCTCCAACACTACAGTTCAAAAACTTAGAGCTATACAAATTAACTTTGAACAATTTAACATAACATTAAATGAGAAAAGAATATATTAAAGTTTGTAAAACAATATTATTTTACTTAGAGTTACATAATATGCTAACATTTGAAACTTTTCCATATATATATATATATTTAGAAAATTTTAAAAATCATCCATAATTTCACCACTCTGATGTAGCCATTTTTCCTTGTTGGCCTATTTTAAAGTCATGTCTGCTAATTCAATCATCTATGTAATTTCTGAGTCTGTTTCCCCTGGTTTTCTTCTGCTTATGTGTCACCTTCTCCTGCTTCTTGTCATACCTAGTAATTTTTTAATTTAATAGCTGAGGGACTTCCCTGGTGTTCCAGTGTTAAGACTCCAGACTCCCAAGTCAGGAGGCCCAGGTTTCATCCCTGGTCATGGAACTAGGCTCTTCCCTGGTGGCTCAGATGGTAAAGCATCTGACTACAATGCGGGAGACCCAGGTTCAATCCCTGTTTCAGGAAGAACCCCTGCAGAAGGAAATAGCAACCCACTCCAGTACTCTGCCTGGAAAATCCCATGGACGGAGTAGCCTGGTAGGCTACAGTCCATGGGACTGCAAAGAGTGAGACACGACTTAGCGACTTTACTTCACTTCATGGAACTAGATCCCACGTGCTGCAAGAGCCAAAAAAGCTGCCACAGCAAAAAAAAAAAATAATAATAAGTATTTTAAAAAATGTAATGGTTAACATGATATTGAATAGCTGAATTTTGTTCTTTTTAAAAAGTGTTGCTCTTTGTTTTTGCAGAAAGTTGTTACTTATGGATCAACTTGATCCTTTTGTGACTTCTTTTCTAAAGTCAACTTGATCCTTTTGTGACTTCTTTCCTAAAGTTTTTTTAGAGCAGTTCTAAAGAAGCCTTTAAGTAAAACTCTCTTGTGGTCTCATAAATGCCTCACAGAATGGTCAGAAAACCATGGTCTATAGGCCAAATCTAGCCCATGGACTGTTTTTGTAAATAAAGTTTTATTGGAACACAGCCATAACCATTTGATTATTTATTATGAATGGCTGCCTTTGTGCCACAATAGTAGAGCTAAGTATTTGAGATAGAGACTACATGACCTGCAAAGCTTAAAATATTTGCTATCTACTCATTTATAGAAATGACCACTACCTGGTCATTTACATAAAATGTTTGTTTATTCCTCTCCTAGAGGGGGGACTTCCATGCTGGTCAGTTAGAGTCTAAATGTTTCCTTACTTACATGAGCTGTATGGTTCAATCACCTTACAGCTCCTTGATCTGTCTTTGCCTGCCCTTGTGGAGTTTCCCTCCACCTGTGGAGCTTAGGATCCCAAGTAGATTTCTGGAATCACTCTGAAAAATAAATATGGCATTTTCTTACAAAACTAAAAATGTGTTTACTATCAGTTCAGTTCAGTCACTTGGTCATGTCCAATTCTTTGCGACCCCATGGACTGCAGCAAGCCAAGCTTCCCTGTCCATCACCAACTCCCAGAGCCTACTCAAACTCACGTCCATCCCGCAGTGATGCCATCCAACCATCTTATCCTCTGTCGTCCAATTCTCCTCCCACCTTCAATCTTTCCCAGCATCAGGGTCTTTTCAAATGAGTCAGTTCTTTGCATCAGGTGGCCAAGGTATTGGAGTTTCAGCTTCAGTCCAATATTCAGGACTGATTTCCTTCAGGATGGACTGGTTGGATCTCCTTGCAGTCCAAGGGACTCTCAAGAGTCTTCTCCAACACCCTAGTTCAAAAGCATCAATTCTTCTGCACTCAGCTTTCTTTATAGTCCAACTCTCATATCCATACATGACTACTGGAAAAATGATAGCTTTGACCAGAAGGATCTTGGTTGGCAAAGTAATGTCTCTACTTTTTAATATGCTGTCTAGGTTGGTCATAGCTTTTCTTCCAAAGAGCAAGCATCTTTTAATTTCATGGTTGCAGTCACCATCTGCAGTGTTTTTGGAGCCCGCCCAAAATAAAGTCTCTCACTGTTTCCATTGTGACAGAATAAATAATGATACACCTAGCTTGTATAAATCTCAAGGAGAGTATACTGAGTAAAAAAAGACCATGAACTCCTTATTGCCAAATTCAGACTTAAATTGAAGAAAGTAGGGAAAACCACTAGACCATTCAGGTATGACCTAAATCAAATCCCTTATGATTATACAGTGGAAGTGAGAAATAGATTTAAGGGCCTAGATCTGATAGATAGAGTACCTGATGAGCTATGGAATGAGGTTCATGACATTGTACAGGACACAGGGATCAAGACCATCCCCATGGAAAAGAAATGCAAAAAAGCAAAATGGCTTTCTGGGGAGGCCTTACAAATAGCTGTGAAAAGAAGAGACGCAAAAAGCAAAGGAGAAAAGCAAAGATATAAACATCTGAATGCAGAGTTCCAAAGAATAGCAAGAAGAGATAAGAAAGCCTTCTTCAGCGATCAATGCAAAGAAATAGAGGAAAACAACAGAATGGGAAAGACTAGAGATCTCTTCAAGAAAATCAGAGATACCAAAGGAACATTTCATGCAAAGATGGGCTCGATAAAGGACAGAAATGGTATGGACCTAACAGAAGTAGAAGATATTAAGAAGAGGTGGCAAGAATACACAGAAGAACTGTACAAAAAAGATCTTCACGACCCAGATAATCACAATGGTGTGATCACTGACCTAGAGCCAGACATCCTGGAATGTGAAGTCAAGTGGGCCTTAGAAAGCATCACTACGAACAAAGCTAGTGGAGGTGATGGAATTCCAGTTGAACTATTCCAAACCCTGAAAGATGCTGCTGTGAAAGTGCTGCACTCAATATGCCAGCAAATTTGGAAAACTCAGCAGTGGCCACAGGACTGGAAAAGGTCAGTTTTCATTCCAATCCCAAAGAAAGGCAATGCCAAAGAATGCTCAAACTACCGCACAATTGCACTCATCTCACACGCTAGTAAAGTAATGCTCAAAATTCTCCAAGCCAGGCTTCAGCAATATGCGAACCGTGAACTTCCTGATGTTCAATCTGGTTTTAGAAAAGGCAGAGGAACCAGAGATCAAATTGCCAACATCCGCTGGATCATGGAAAAAGCAACAGAGTTCCAGAAAAACATCTATTTCTGCTTTATTGACTATGCCAAAGCCTTTGACTGTGTGGCTCACAATAAACTGTGGAAAATTCTGAAAGAGATGGGAATACCAGACCACCTGATCTGCCTCTTGAGAAATCTGTACGCAGGTCAGGAAGCAACAGTTAGAACTGGACATGGAACAACAGACTGGTTCCAAATAGGAAAAAGAGTTCGTCAAGACTGTATATTGTCACCCTGTTTATCTAACTTATATGCAGAGTACATCATGAGAAACGCTGGAATGGAAGAAACACAAGCTGGAATCAAGATTGCCAGGAGAAATATCAATCACCTCAGATATGCAGATGACACCACCCTTGTGGCAGAAAGTGAAGAGGAACTCAAAAGCCTCTTGATGAAAGTGAAAGTGGAGAGTGAAAAAGTTGGCTTAAAGCTCAACATTCAGAAAACGAAGATCATGGCATCCGGTCTCATCACTTCATGGGAAATAGATGGGGAAACAATGGAAACCGTGTCAGACTTTATTTTTCGGGGCTCCAAAATCACTGCAGATGGTGACTGCAGCCATGAAATTAAAAGACGCTTACTCCTTGAAAGGAAAGTTATGACCAACCTACATAGCATATTCAAAAGCAGAGACATTACTTTGCCAACAAAGGTCCGTCTAGTCAAGGCTATGGTTTTTCCTGTGGTCATGTATGGATGTGAGAGTTGGACTGTGAAGAAGGCTGAGCACTGAAGAATTGATGCTTTTGAACTGTGGTGTTGGAGAAGACTCTTGAGAGCTCCTTGGACTGCAAGGAGATCCAACCAGTCCATTCTGAAGGAGATCAGCCTTGGGTGTTCTTTGGAAGGAATGATGCTAAAGCTGAAACTCCAGTACTTTGGCCACCTCATGCAAAGAGTTGACTCATTGGAAAAGACTCTGATGCTGGGAGGGATTGGGGGCAGGAGGAGAAGGGGACGACAGAGGATGAGATGGCTGGATGGCATCACTGACTCGATGGACGTGAGTCTGAGTGAACTCCGGGAGTTGGTGGTGATGGACAGGGAGGCCTGGCGTGCTGCGATTCATGGGGTCACAAAGAGTCGGACACGACTGAGCGACTGATCTGATCTGATCTGATCTCAAAAGCTAATATTAAAATTTTTAATATGGCTCAATATTTTTTTAAAGTTTTTAAAAAGTATTTATTTATTTGTCTGTGCCAGGCTTTGGTTGCAGCACGTCTTTAGTTGCAGCATGTGGTATCCAGTTTCTGACCAGGGACCAAACCTGAGCCCCTGCACTGGGAGCACAAGAGTCCCAGCCACAAGTTTGTTTTTAAACATGCTTATATGGGTACTCAAGGAATGGTACAATTAAGATAAGTGAATTTAAAAAAAAAAAGATGTGCATTTCATTGTAGTTAATGAACTCCAGTATTCTGGCCTGGAGAATTCCATGGGGTATAGTCCATGGGGTCACAAAGAGTCAGACATGACTGAGCGACTTTCACTTCATGTCAATGAATGCTGTACAATTTCACTTTACATACTATTCTTGAAACAACAAACTTAAAAAGATGGAGAACAGATTACTGGTTGCCTGGGGTATGGTGGTGATGAAGGATAGAAAACGAAGTGCCTGTGGCTATAAAAAGGTAGGGCAAGAGATAGTGATGGAGCTATTATTATGTGTTACGTATCTCGATTAGCGGAGGTCACAGGAAACACAGGTAATACTGTATACAGCGAAATACCCACCGATAAATGAGTGTACGTAAAACCGGTAAGATCTGAGTAAGCTTGATAGATTGTGTCAATATAAATTTCCTGTTTATATAAATCCTGTACTATAATTTTGAATGAATTTGCCAGTGGGGGAAACTGAGTAAAGAATGCATGTGCTCCCTCTGTATTATTTCTTAAACTCTATGTGAACCTAAAATTATCTCAAAATAAAAAGTTTAAAAAATTGTGATGTGTGTACAAAGCTTAATGAAAACAGCACATTTCCTATCATTCCATTTATAGAAGTCCTGTGTGTGCGCAGTTGCTCAGTTGTGTCCAACTCTTTGCAACCCCATGGACTACAGCCTGCCAGGCTTCTCTGTCCATGGGATTTTAGATGTTTTAAAAGAGACAGAGCTAATCTATAGTAGAAAAAAAATCAAAACAATGGTTACTTTCTGGGAAAAATCTTGTATCTTGCACTAGTATATGAGGTTAAGAAACAAGACAAGAGGCCTAAAACGGATTAATTATGAGAATCCCCACACCACCAGAATTTACTTACAGCTTCAGCTCTCCCAGAAATGGAATCACCTGATCAGCACTAGGTAGGGAATCTACTTCTTGGACCCCTGCCATCCTCTAAAATAGCCTTGCAATAACCAACCTGCTGTTTTGCCTAAAATAACTTCCGTGTTCCTGTTCCCTTTTGCCTAGTAAAGTCCTTCATTTTCTCGGCTCCCCAGAGCTCTTTTCTATCAGGATAGAAGATTTGAATCAACTTTTGCTCAAACTCTCAAAATTTTTAACATGTTTCAGTTTATCTTTTAACAATGATTATGTTGGAACCCAAGGAAGGGTAGAGTTAAGACGTTAGCTTTTCAATGTAGTTAATGAAATGCATGCTGAAGTATATATATGAAGTATGCAGACACATATGATATAGTTAATGATACGCACACTGAAGTATCTTGGGGAAAATGTTCTAAAGTCTCCAACTATGAAATGAATCAAAATAAGACCTATTGATGAATGGATAGACTGACAGATATATGATAATATGTATACATATGATCATATGTATAAATGTGGGCTTCCCGGGTGGCTCAGAGGTAAAGAACCCACCTGCCAAACCAGGAGATGCAAGGACACAGGTTTGATCCCTGGATTGGAATGATCCCCTGAAGAAGGAAATGGCAACCTACTCCAGTATTCTGGCCTGGAAAACCCCATGGCAGGCTACAGTCCATGGGGTCGTAGAGTCATATATGACTTAGCAGTTAAACAACAAATGACATAATAAAATGTCGGTGTATGGATAGTCATTGTAAATTTATTCAACTTTTTTGTCTGAAAATTTTCATAAGCTATCAAAAAACTTAACTAGTTCTTTTTAAATACAAAAATTTCAAATATTAGGTAACATAAGCAGTTTTGTTGTTACTCAGTCGTGTCTTACTCTTTGCAACCCCACGGACTGTAGCACACCAGGCTTCCCTGTCCTTCCCCATCTTCCAGAGTGTGGATTCTCTTAATACATACAATTCATGCTACGTGTTAATAAACATTTTCCCCCCAATCAAATATGATTCAATTTTAAAATGTGATGGCAATCCTACTTAAATTTTTTTTTTAAATTTATTTGGCTGCACCAGGTCCCAGCTATAGCACACAAGATCCTTTGTTGCAGGATGTAAACTCCTAGCTGTGGCACGTGGGATTTAGTTCCCCAACCAGGACCAAACCCTGGCCCCCTGCATTGGGAGTACAGAGTCCTAGCCACTGGACCACCACAGAAGTCTCAACAATCCTACTTTTTTACACATAAAACTGGTAGCATCACTTCTTAAATATTAAAAAATGTGAAATTTGTGTTTTAAGAATGCTAATAGAGAATGACTTAATATAAACTATCAAGATTTAAAAGTCCCTTCCTCTTATACCAAGGTTTCCCTGGTAGCTCAGATGGTAAAGAATCAGACTGCAATGCAGGAAACCCTGATTCAATCCTGGGTCAGGAAGATTCCCCCAGAGAAGGGAATGGCAACCCACTCCAGTATATCCATGCCTGGAAAATCCCACAGACAGAGGAGCCTGGTGGGCTACAGTCCATGGAGTCACAAGGAGTTGGACATGACTGAGCAACTAACATCATTTCTTCCTCTTATACAATACTCAAAGTGTTCATATAAGATTTTATTGCAAGAACTGTAACACCTACAAACAATAGCTTAATTATGATCACTGAGAACTGTGACCTTACATCAATCAACATGACTTTCCTATTTGTTCCAGGAAATTCTTGCCAACAAGGATAGCTATAAATCAGCACATAACTTAATTGTCTTCATTGTTAGCTTTATAAACTTCCTGAAAATCTAATTATGTGAACAACAGGTTACTCATCTGGGTAAAAAGCTTCCCTCTCATGCACTAAGAAGCTGAATTGGTCACTCAACTGGGCAAATTCCCGTTCTTATCAAAAAGAGGCCACATGTCTGCCGTCAAGTCCTGCATCTTGCTATGTCCACCAGAACTAAACCCTTATACCATGTACTATGTCTAATTCCAGTTAGAGCTCCACATCAAAAAGACTACCTTAAACCCTTCCAACCTAGATTTGAAAAGCCTTATAAAAATCATCCTTGAATTCCCCTCTAAGACACTACAAAAATTATGATACATCAGTATTCTCCCTTAATGCAGTGAGAAACTTGGTTTTAGTTGAATAGGTTAGTTTGGTGGTGCGGTGGGAGGAAGGGGTGGATAGAAGTAGATAACTGCGGTGAAGAGACTTCACAATCAACAAAGTTTGGGCAATGTGTTAAAACATCATGCAGTTCTTAGAGTGTGTGGGAAGCTCCGCTTTACTGTTCTGACAGAGACTCACCGCTGTCATCAACAGATTATACTAGGAATACAGAGAGGAAGCAAGATGCCTAAACAAGGAAATCACGCCAAAATGAAGACAGTTAAGAAGTGTGGAACTTCCTTTCTTTCCTTTCTTCATGTAGACAAAAAATGAGAAGCTCTGAGTCAATATAGTTAATTACTTCATTGGTATACCATATGAAAATTTATAATACTTCATCTAGACTCATTTTGAGTTTGTGCCCTCCTATTTTGCACCTTCACTTCCAGGATAAAGTTCTTAGCCTACAAAGCCAAGCCCTGTGTGCTCCTAACTGCAACCTACCTCTAGGCACCTCCAAACTTGAAACTGCAATATTTTAATTCCTGGCTTTTCTGCATTTAATTTCCTAAACTTGAAATCCCACTCTTCCTCTTGCCCCCGTTCCCAGTTCCTAACCTTTAGGACATAATTTAGGGATGATTTCCTTCAGGAAAGCCTTCAAGCCCTCGCTGGGGATAGGGTTCTACAGCCCCGTGCCCATCCTTTTCACAACACTCAAGCACTGGCTGTATTTATGTTTGCTGCTGCTACTGCTGCTAAGTCACTTCAGTCGTGTCCAACTCTGTGTGACCCCATAGACGGCAGCCCACCAGGCTCCCCTGTCCCTGGGATTCTCCAGGCAAGAACACTGGAGTGGGTTGCCATTTCCTTCTCCAATGCATTAAAGTGAAAAGTGAAAGGGAAGTCGCTCAGTCGTGTCCGACTCTTCGCGACCCCATGGACTGCAGCCCACCAGACTCCTCCGTCCATGGGATTTTCCAGGCAAGAGTACTGGAGTGGGGTGCCATCGCCTTCGGCTACTAAACTGAGTTTCTGAGCTTCCTGGGGGCAAATTCACTAACTTACACGTATTTGAGTCTCATAAATCCTCCGGGCAGCAAACTGTGGGGCTCAATAAATGTTAGCTGAACTAAATGCCAGGGTGGGAAAATTGATGGGCTAGGTCAGAAAATGAACTTTCAAAGCATGAAAGCTTGTAAACTGCAAGGATCTCCCTAGCTTAATTGCGCTGCAGGTTGGCAGAAGCGCCGTGGAGGTAAGTCACGGGATGGCAATGAGGTCACAGAATTGTGAGGCCGAGTTAAGTCTTTAACAATAACCCTGCTGGCAAAACTAACCCGGAGCAGAGAAGGGGTGGCGGGTCTCCAGGATTAGGCGCCAGGTCCCACTTTTGAATCATCTTTCCACAGGAACCAGAGACCACGAAATGGGCCGGAGACCGTTGAGGCGATGAAGAAGGTGCTTCGGCAGAGTGGCGCTCAGTTGCTCCGACCCAAAAGTCCACAAGCACCCTCTACGGACGCAAGGCCAAAGGGCCAGGCTGCCTCCTCACAGCGTCAACTGCCCGTACCCTTTCTATTACGCCTCATTTTACTCTTGACAACTCTTTTTCACAGTCTCCGGAATCCAGGTGCGGCCAGCCTCGCCAGAGCCCACGTTTGACTTGACAGAGAGCACGTTTGACAGGACTTGACTAAGCGGGCGCCAGCGAGGCCGTCTCACCGCCCACGTGACGTGAGGTGTCCTGCATTTGTTCTAACGCTACAGATTATGAGTTCAAAAACCTGGGCTCATCTCAATCTGACCAACGACCCGGCTTCAGGGTCTAGCTGTCTCCCCAAATTCCTCCCTTAACAAGGTCTCCACTCCACTTTCCCAGGGAGGCGCAGCCGGAAGGGGCGGGCCTTCCGCCCGGAAGCGGGGCTCCCGTCACTATGGCTTCTCGTGGGGTTGTTGGTATTTTTCTACTCTCTGCTCTCCCCCTCTTGTGTCTGGAGCTCCGGCGTGGGATACCAGATCTGGGTAAGTGTTGGCTTTTCTCTTTTGACCCTCATACTCGGGTAACGGCCCCATGAACACTGCATTGAATTTCCGTTTCCCAGCCGCGATGCCTCTGGGCGGCTTTGACTACGACTCCCAGGTTGCACCGCGCCGGCCTCCCTCTTCCGGATCCAAGTCTGGATCGGGGTCCGGGTGGGGTCTTGTGGGGGAGCGCGAGACTCCCGCTTTTTTGAGGAAGTTGACTGCAGGTGGCTGAAAAAGTCGCCCTTGATCTGGGGAAGTTTTGCGTGTAAGGGAACATGAGGCAGAAAGCACAGGAACAAACATATACAGGACTTGCAAATCGTGTTGAATGCTCAAAAGGAAATAAACTGACGTGAGGTAAACCTGCTGAGGAATTTAAGCCGAGATTTATTTATTTATTTTTATTTTATTTTTAAACTTTACATAATTGTATTAGTTTTGCCAAATATCAAAATGAATCCGCCACAGGTATAAGCCGAGATTTAAATGGTAAGGAATCAACCCTTTGAAAAGCCGGAAAACATTCCAGACAAAGGAATTGTGACGCGTTGGAGGGAAAGGATGAAGACTATTGAAGCTGGATCAAGGAGACATAGAGGGAGATTGGCTCAAGATAGTATCAGTAACATTCATTTAGCACCAAATCCTAAATGCTGTTCGTTCATTATTTCATCTGATCCGCTTTACAATCAATATGAAAAGGCAAAAAGATGGGTATTATTATAATCCCTATTTTTGTTGTTCAGTCGCTAAGTGGTGTCGGACACTTTGACAGTGACCCTATGGACTTCAGCACACTAGGCTTCTTTGTTCTTCACTATCTCCTGAAGTTTGCTCAGACTCACGTCCACTGAGTCAGTGATGCCATCCAACTATCTCATCCTCTGTCACCCCATATCCTTCTGCCTTCAGTCTTTCCCAGCATCAGGGTCTTTTCAAATGAATCAGTTCTTCGCATTAGGTGGCCAAAGTATTGGAACTTCAGCTTCAGCATCAGTCCTTCCAATGAACATTCAGGGTTGATTTCCTTTAGGATTGACTGGTTTGCTTCCCCTGCATTCGAAGGGACTCTCCACAGTCTTTTTCAGCACCACAATTGGAAAGCATCAAGTCTTCTTGTCCTCAGCCTTCTTTATGATCCAACTCTCACATCTGTACATGACTACTGGAAAAACCATAGCTTTGACCATACAGACTTTTGTCAGCCAAGTGGTGTCTTTGCTTTTTAATACACTAGGTTTGTCATAGCTTTTCTTCCAAGGAGCAAGTGTCTTTTAATTTCATGGGTGTAGTCATCATCCGCAGTGATTTTGGAGCCCAAGAAAATAAAATTTGTCACTGTTTCCACTTTTCCCCCATGTATTTGCCATGAAGTGATGGGATTGAATGCCATGATCTTACTTGTTTGAATGTTGAATTTTAAGCCAGCTTTTTCACTCTCTTCTTTCACAGTCATCAAGAAGCGGTTTAGTTCCTCTTTGCTTTCTGTCATTAGAGTGGCAGAAACTGAGATATGGTGAGGTTAAGGGACTTCCTTAAGGCTTTTTAGAGGTCTCTGGGTTCTGTGTGGAGAATGTTTTGCAAGGATGCTACAGCAGAAGCAGTGAGGCATGTTAGGCTTCTGAAGTAGGGAAGTCATGATGACAGTTGGCCTGGACTAGGATAACAGAGAGGGCAATGGCACCCCACTCCAGTGCTCTTGCCTGGAAAATCCCATGGACGGAGGAGCCTGGTAGGCTGCAGTCCATGGGGTCACTAAGAGTCGGACATGACTGAGCGACTTCACTTTCACTTTTCACTTTCATGCATTGGAGAAGGAAATGGCAACCCACTCCAGTGTTCTTGCCTGGAGAATCCCAGGGATGGGGGTGCCTGGTGGTCTGCCGTCTATGGGGTTGCACAGAGTTGGACACGACTGAAGTGACTTAGCATAGCATAGCATAGGATAACAGAGGAGGTGAAATGCACACAGATTTGGGATTTTAGCCAAGTAGAATCAGCAGGGATGTTGATGGATTAATGATTTGGGTGACGGAAAGCAGAGATTCAAGGATGACTCCTACATGTGGCAAAGAACAACTTCAAGCAGTTGGTGGTACCAGTGATAAAGGGAAAAATGAAAGGAAACGTGGACTGGTGGAGAATTCGTTCATTTTTGGACATATTAATGATCTGTTTACATGTCTGTCTCCCTTATTAAACTCACTTCTAAAATTGGCCACTGTGAGAATTCCCTGGAATTGGTTAGGATTTGCACTCTCGCTGCAGAAGGCAGGTGTTCAATTTCTAGTTACTGCATGCATGCATAAATCAATGACTGGATGAGAAGGAAAGAGAGAAGGAAGAAGGGAATTAAGAGACCATGATGAAATTTAACTCTGTATATTTCCTCTCGTTACCCCTACCTGCAAGAAGTCAGGTACCCAGAACGTTGCTTAAAATAAGAAATTAAAATAAAATGCCTTTTAAAAAATCTAGAAGTTCCCAGCCATATTGGGCTCTAACAAGACCTTTATCTAAATGATAGACAGAAATGTTAAATTCACACTTATTCCAGAATCTACCTGCTTCCTTACCTTACAGAATTCACCGTTACTCTGCTCATCTATAATCTACTTTGCACTATTATTTGAGTCACTAGTCAATGAGAAGGTGGTTACTCAGTTGCACAAGGAGATGTTCACACGATAAGCTATGACCACAGGATAATATCCTTGAGCACAGAGGGCCCCCCCCCCTTCTTTTTTTGTATTCCCATCACTTATCACAATATCTAATTTAATAAAAGTAAAAAATTCTAGAAAATGCAGCTGGCCTCCTGGTAGCCTTTCCACTTACAATTGTGAACTGGTAGTTGTCTACTTTGGTTTCTTGTTACTGGTTCTGCAAATATCCAGTAACAGTGTTTTAGTCTATTTTAAAAATCATACATCTCAGTGCAACAGCTGCAGGGCTAGTTATGTTTGGACCAGAACTTAGAGATATTGCTACTTTTAGCTCGAACTGCTAATTGAATTACCAAAGAGAATTCAGACACGTTCATTCACCTGTGCTATATTTTTGGACATATATTGAGAAATGATCTGTTTTTTTTTCCACTCTGTAAAAGCATTCATTGCTGATACATTTTTACTTATACTTAAGCCAAGTGTTTTAATGCTGATTCATCACATTTGTTATCCTTTGAAGTGTCCTGCATATGGGCTCTTGAGCATAGTATAAACAAAACATCTCAACTTAATTTAAAAATTTCTTACTTGAGAGGTGTACACATAAATCTAGTTCTTTTGTATTCCCATTTGAAATTGCTTGCTTGTTAGAACAAAAAGCAGTGTTATAGAACATAAATTCCATAAAACATTTGTTTCTCTAAATATGAATACTCTAGGTATCAAATTACTTTTGAAATGATCATAGTTACTCTAGAGTTAATTACATGTCATATTGAACAATACCTGAATCAGTAGTTAATGCTGGCAAAGGTTGGAAGGGCTATAATGCAAAAGAAAACAAAAAAACTTTAAACAAATTTAAATTGCTTATTTTTTTAAGGATGATATGTGTGTGTGTGTGTGTGTGTGTGTGTGTGTGTATATGTATATGTATGTGTGCGTGTATATATGTTTTCAGTTAAAAATAAAATATTTAAGTCTGTATATATGATTCCTTTGTTAATTCTTAGTTATTTGACTAACTGCCAGCCCCCATCACACTGGTAAGATGGTTCCTCTGTACTTTTGCCTGGTAACTTTTGAGAATTACAAAACAAAACTAGAAATTCATGGAGGGTGGAAACCATTTTTAATCCAACTTTATATGTACACTCCCTACCATTTGGCAAAGTGTATTACACAAAGAAGGTACTTGTTACATTTTTGCTGGTTAATTTTCATTTGGTTCTTAAAATAATAAAAGTACTGAAATTTTAATTTTTTCTAGGCAAACGTGTATCTAGTAAATTTATTTACAAATGATGAAGTAAATATTGAGCAATAGAGAAGTACAGAGTTGCATAATTTACCTGTGAGAAGAATTTGGTGTTTCAGTGGGAGTGGCTTTTTTTAAATAGAACTAGAATCTAATAAGATGATACTATCACAATTTAATTCCCAATTATGTGGATTATTTTCTTTCCTTCTCTGGGCAGAAAGGAAACCAGAATTTATGCATTATGGATAGTCATATATTTATAATATAGCCAGTCACTCAGATTATACTTATATTCCTGAGAGATAAGATGTTCTAGAATCGTTTTCTGAAAACTTGTTCTGGTAATGACAGTCATGATGAATTTTGTTGCCCAAAGGAGACTATATGAAAAATCTTAAGACAGTTACATACCTTAAATTTTACTATACTTTTCTAGACAGATAATCTTCTGTCTAATGTATTAGTACTCATTATTAGTATCAAAAAAAAGTCTTGAATTGTAATTGTAATTTTTTTTTTAACCTTTATAAGGAATCAAAGATCTAATTTTGCTGTGTGGCCGGATTTTCCTACTGCTTGCTCTTCTTACATTAATTATTTCTGTGACTACCTCATGGGTTAACTCGTTTAAACCTTCCCAAGTTTATCTGAAAGGTAAGTTTACTCTTTATGCTACCCTTTTATACTTTTCTACTGAAATTTCTTTCCTTTATTCGAGAACTTTTGCACAATAAGCATTATTTTACCATTCATTTGTGCTATGTAATTTTATGGTAGAGTAATACTTACAACTTTAGTTAACAATTTTGAATGGGCTATACCCCAATATTTTTATGAGAAATTGTTCTTTTTTCTTGTATATATGTCTGAAACTGTATCATTTCTAACCCAAACTTTAAAAGGTCTATACAACAGCAGATATCCCTTCTTTTGACATTCAGTGGCTTATAATCTAATATTGGTTAAGTCACTGAAAGGGTTGCCACTCACACCCCACGTTGAGAATCTAGGCGTATTGCTTTTACCGTCATGTCCAAGGGTGACCAAATAGCTGGAGCACAGTATTCTACACCTCATGTGTGGGAATGGGCTTCTGTAGAGCTGCTAAAACCCTATCCGGCACCTGCAGGAAAAACCCCCACCATCATTATTCTTGAAGTCTCCCTACCAAAACTGTAACACGCAACATTAATACATGTCAGAAAGTTTTTGTTTCAGAACAGACCTTTTCCTACAGATTGACATTTCTTACAGAAAGAAATTTCTTGCAGATTTCTTTGTTTCAACTGTGTCTGTCTATCTGATCTTTATTATTTGAAAAATAAATCTGTTTTTTGAAAGCTTTTCTTTCCCCAAATGTGAGGATCTACAGATGATTTTCAGAGAAAATAACATTCAACTTACGGATACATGGGAATTAAAAAGCACTTATATGTTTTGATATCTTAGAAGAAGAAGAGAAGAACGAGAAAAGGCAAAAACTTGTGAGGGAAAAACAACAAGAGGCACAGGGTGAAAAGGTAAACCCTACTGTTCGGAAAGTATTAAATAGAGAAAATACAAAAATATCCGGGGGAATTTCAAATTTAGGTCACAACTGAGCGACTTTCACTTCACTTCAGAGAGCCGTCTTCAGACTTCACGCCTGGCCTTACTGCCTATCACCCTTTTAGCCCATCTAAAAGAATTGAGAGGTATAAACATTGAGAAGTCAAAGTCGCTCAGTCGTGTCCAACTCTTTGCGACCCATGGACTATGCAGTCCATGGAATTCTCCAGGCCAGAACACTGGAGTGGGTAGCTGTTCCCTTCTCCAGGGGATCTTCCCAACCCAGGAACCAAATCCAGGTCTCCTGCATTGCAGGCAGATTCTTTATCAGCTGAGCTACCAGGGAAGCCCGTAATTCAGTGGCGTTTAGAGTATTCACAATATTGTATACAACCACTACCTCTGTCTAGTTCCAAAACATTTTCATCACCCCAGGAGAAAACCCCAAACCTGTTAAACAGTTATGTCCCCATTCCTCACTGCTTCGATCCTGTGGCAGCCAGCAATCTGCTTTCTGTTTGTATGGATCTGTCTGAATGTTTCATACAAGTGAAATCATATAACATGTGACCTTTTGTGTCTGATTTCTTTCCCTTGCCTAATGTTTTGCAGGGTTCATCCATACAGCATAAATCAGCACTTCATTCCTTCTATGACTGAGTCATATTCCACTGTATGGATGGATCAAAATTTGTTTATCTGTTCACTGATGGACAGTTTGGTTGTCTCCACCTTTGGACTATTGTGGATAGTGCTGCTGTGAATATTTGTGTGCAAATATTTGAGAACTTACTTTCAATTCTTTGGGAGTATATACATAGAAATGGAATTGCTGGGTCATGTGGTAATTCTATATATTAACTTCTTGAGGAACTGCCAAACTATTTTCCACAACATTTTGTATGTCCACCAGCAATTTCTGAGGGTCTCAGTTTCTCTACATTCATTTCTGATTTTGATAGTCATCTCTTTTTCTTAGTCAAGTTAAAGGTTTGTTAATTTTTTTTCAAAGAACCACTTTTTGGTTTCATTGGTTCCGTTGTTTTTCTATTCTATCCCCTGTTTTTATGTCTTCTTTATTATTTGCTTTCATGTGCCAGCTTTGTGTTTAACTTGTTCTTTTTCAAGATTTTTAAGATGTAAAGTTAATGATTTGATATTTTTTCTTCTTTTTTAATTAGATATATATAGCCATAACTTTACCTCTGAGCACTGCTTTTGCTTCATCCTATCCAAGATTGGTTTTGCTTTCTAGAAGTTGCATTTACCATGGATGATCATCTAACAGTTATTTTCATGATCTTGAAATATCAGGTAGCACTTGGGCATACTTATATCTCCAACCCTAGTAAGTTTTTGTTGCACTGAAAACCCATTAAAGGATGTATCAGCAGACTGCCATACAAGCAGAAGGATAGAACATTTGTTTTTCTTTGCATTATGTACAAACGCAAATTTTTAGAGAGTAATGCAACAGTGGAGGATGTAGGTTTTTGGGCAAAACTGAGTTAGTGTTAAAACACCACGTCTTACCTGGTTCTTATTTACAACTTTATAGACAATGTAAATAAAATCTTAGGGGTGTTAGTGTATAGTCACCTGATTTTTTTTTTTTTGAACAGGTCAGCAGATACATAGAGAATGTTCTAAAACCTAGCCAGGAAATGAAATTGAAAAAGCTGGAAGAACGCTTTTATCAGATGACGGGTGAAACCTGGAAGTTAAGCAATGGTCATAAACTTGGGGTTAGAAAATATTCTCATTTCATATTTTTTAATTCTGCTATTGTTTATGTTTCCTTTAACATATACTAATTTTTTTTAAATTGCAAACTATTATTCCAGTCTATTTTTAGGAGTCTTTATTAATAATGCTTATATATCAGTTATATATATATAGAGAGAGAGTTTTTATTGATCATATTTGTATGTCAAATGTTTAAGTGGTTTTTGGTGCCTAAAGAGCATATAACTTAGATCCTTGAAAAGTTCTAACTTAAGACAGTCTGAGAAAACTTGACTAAATCACATCTTTTATATGAGGGCATCCAAATCTCTTGGGTATTATAAGCTCACATTATATTCATTCTGTTTAGCTCTGTTTTTTGAAGCCAAATTGACCTTTGACTCTCTTCCTTTGGCACTGAGTATGAATTTTGTCATTTGCAAGTGGAAGTTTACAATGTTAAGTTTTATTTCAGAGAAAAAAGGATATTCATAAAGAAATTCATTTTTAGAGGAACTGGCTGTAGATTTTTTTGTGTAAGATGCTTTCTGTCCCAAAGACTTCTTTTTTGGCTTTCTGTTTACATTGTACCTTTCATCTCATAACGAAGATGATCCAGTAGGGGTAAACAGGATTCTGACAGTGAAGCAGAATGTATGTATCCATTTCATAATGGTAAATATGTCATGAAACCGTCAAGGGTTGGTAAGAAAGGTAATGTGAAAGATGGCAACATAAGATACAACTGCTCCAGGTAGTGACTTCACTTCTGAATTGAGTTTGCTTTTGACCAGGGTGATGAAGATTTGGAGCTTGACAGTGAGAGTCAGACATCTTTTGAAACATCAAACAGAGAAGCAGCAAAGAGACGGAACTTGCCCAAGCCTGTAACCAACGTTTCACCACCCGCTGAGCAGCCCACGAAGAAGAAGGTTCATTACTTAATAACTGTTCACTGAGCTGTATCTGCATACAGTAGGGATATTGTTTTTTGGGTGGAAGTGGTATATTGAGGGAATCCAGATGGTGTCTTCATTAAGAATCACTTCAGCTTCATTAAGTATCACTTTTCTTGTTAAATACTAGCATTCTGAGCCAAACTTACAAGGAATCTAGGAAGATAAATGATAGTACATTTAGTAAATAGTTATTTTTAAGGAAGTAATTTAATTATGTAGAAACAAAAAATGCAATATTTACTAACGGAGACATTCCTTTGGGCAGCTAAGATATAAGGAAGTCATATATTTTGTTGTTGAGTCGCTCAGTTGTGTCTAACTCTTTCTGACCCCATGGACTACAGCATGCCAGGTTCCTCTGTCCTCCGCTATCTCCCAGAGTTTGCTCAAACTCATGTTCATTGAGTCAGTGATGCCTTCCAACCATCTTTTCTTCTGCTGCCCCCTGCTCCTTTTCCCTTCAGTCTTTCCCAGCATCAGGGTCTTTTCCAATGAATTGGCTCTTTACATCAGGTGGCCAAAGTATTGGAGCTTAGTTGAGTGGCTAACGTTATTAACATGAAAATATCATTGTCCTCAGTGCCCCTTTTAGGGAATGAGTTAGTAACCATTCACTCTGGAGCAATGTCCAGGTTTATTATTCGTTCTCTTCTTTCAAATCTTTGATCCCTAAGAAGACTGATTTGGAGCTGGTTAAGGTTGAAATAAATGTGTTTCTATTGAGTCTTAGGGAAAGCTGCTAAGCTATGCGTTCCCTAAAAGTAGTTTCCAATGTATTGCTTCTCAATCTGAGGTTTCCTGGTCCCTTCATGGAGCTTGAGGGTAGGAACTGGGTCTTTGAATTGTTTCTAACATTTGAAAAAGATCTAGAGAGCTACATGGACTCATAACATTTGTAAGATTCTTTGCTATTTGTTAATAGCATAGATTATCTCATGCTGATGGTAAATTCTAATTGACCATCATGTATGTTTTTGATACCAAACAAAAACAAATGATTTATTTAATAAATGCAATGAATATTTGTTAGATAAAATGTTATAAAATATGGAATCTATGGTATTAAAAAATAAAAAGCATCCCTTGAAGGTGAAATTGTTGTACAGTGTTTTAGTGAGAGAAAATGCTTTGTACATCTGGTTTTTTAATAGATTAACAGAAATAGGGAAACGTGGATAAATCATGAAAGCAACCAAAGTGAATGGTGGTTTTCCAGCCCCTTAGAAGGCGCCAGTGAAGAGAAATACATATGTACTCACCCTGATGCATATATGTGTGAACCTAAATAATTGCGGGGTTTTACTGAACTTAATTTTTATCCTCTGTTTCTTTAGCAGTACATTTTTATGTCATATCTTAGAACAGCATAAACATAACCTTCTTTAAATGTGTATAGATTAGCAGTGTCATCTGAGATCTGTTTTTTTTTTTCAAATCCTGTTTTTATGATGTATTGTTAGCACAGAGTTGCTTATCCAAAAATGTTTATTGAGTCTCTCATTGTAAACATTTTATAAATGTATATTAAAAGATTTCATTAAGCATAGATATGTCCAAACTCTATGTTGAAAGGAACTCTTCTCTTCGAGGTTATTTTTTTCTTCTTCTGTTTACATTCCTGTTTACTAAATACTTACTTTTCTTTAGGTTCTTGATTTACCTGAAGAACCTCCTGAAACAGCTGAAGAAGTAAGCTTATCTTTTTTTTCTTTGAAAATCAATGTATTTTTAATTTTCTTTAACATTAAGTAAGTACATCTTACCTACATTTGGGTTTAGAAAGAAAAAGTACAGTGTTTATGTGTTTGCACCATGATTAGGTCTTGTTTCAAATATGGGGTGGTATCAAATGCTTCAGTCAAGCCCTATTTTGGAAGCCTGCTGTCTGCTGAGCTTGTGTTTTAAAGCCCTTCCACTTCATCGGGCAGAGATTGGATATGTGGTCTTTTCCAGAATGTTAGGTCATCAAATGAGTTGCCTATTAAAATAGAATCAAAATAGGCAGATGACTTCAAATTGTAGTTTTTCCATTAAAAAAGAGAAAATGAAGGATGCAGCTACTTTGTAGGTGTTTGAATTGAAAGATGGTTTGCTGTTTGGGGTCAGGGTTGGACTGAATCCCGACTCTGCATTGTGTCCTCTGCCCAACTGCTTTGCCATAATCTGTGCCACCTTCTTGCGGTTGCCCAGCTCAGTTTCAGTCAGTCTCTGAGGTACAGAAGCACATCTTTAAAGCCGTGAAATGGTGTAGGCAAAGGCAAGCTGGATGGTTTTCCATTTCTTGACTCTTCAGCGACTGTTACACTCGCTGAAAACCATTTCTGAGGCAGCCATGAACGTGCTGGAGGGTCTCATTTTTGCCAACACATTTGCAGCTCATAAGTTAGTATTTTGGATACTAAAATACTGAGGAAAATTCTGAAAGTCTTATAGAAATAGAGACAATGAAGTGTGCAGTCAGTCCTAGGAGAATCACAGTCCCAGGAGAAACACAATTTAAGAAAAAACCAAAGGTCTGATTCCTCCCTGTTACACCCATGACATCCACACCCATGGTATGTCTGTCCCGACCCTCCTACATCCTCACCTCTCCTCAAGCTCTGGGTTGGTATCTGTGACAACCACTTAAAATACGGGAGTAACTAAGTACAGCTCAGGTTGACAGGGAACGCCTTTTCTCCAGCTTTAAAGCACGTGACCTTATTCCCACAGAACACCAGTCTGTCACCAGTGACGATAGACGTCAAATGGTCAGTGAATCCTTTGAAATTGTACCTTTTTGCGACTATAGGTAGAAGGAGGGTGCTCTTCAGAATCTCAGGTCTGTGACCCTAAAAAGGTCAACACATCTCCACCTGGAAGCAGTTGGTGTTGCTCTCCTCTTTATAAGAGTTATTCATAGTCATTCCGTTTTGTTTCTTTTCTGCTCTTTTCCCATACTTGGACAGATGACCTGTGCTACACTCATTAAAGTGTCTGTCACAGTAATGGAGTTTTAGAGCTGGGATGAACCTCAATCATGTCTCATCCCATCTCCTCAACTTGAGGCTGAAGCCACAGGCAGGATTTTGGAGCCCAGGCCCTCTGGCTGCGTGAGACCTCTGGGCTTAATTCCCTTGTTTACTCTAGAAGCAATACTATCCCTATTTGCTTCTCCTTGCTCCTATTTGCTTCTCTTCTGGCCTTGCTCTGATTTTTGGTCCTCTTTGCTATTTTTGGTTAATAAAGTCAACAAAATTATGGTAAAAAATTGTTACTTGAGAATTACATGTTACCTGAGAATCACATATATTCTTAGAATCAATCAGGTATAAGCAACTTTAAATTATATAAAAAAGTTTTGTGAAGAATGCCACTAATGTATAGTTAATACCATTTGATACTTGTCTAGTGTATTCTATTCTACACTAATCAGGAAAAGAAAATAAATTTTGGAAGATTTTGATTGTCAGAATCATCACTGGGCAAGGCGTTTTCCACCTGTGCAGTTGCTACTGCACATAGATTTCTTAGAATTCAAAGGATAAATTCCTAACTCCCCGCTAGCCATTCATTAGCCCTTATTTTTACCTCCCTGGATGACTCTGGGTGTCCCAGTTTATTCTCCTTGACCTGGTCAGCCAACGCTTTGATCTGATGAGCTGTTTCTGAGCAGTTAGCCTGGTCCCTCCGGGTGTCTCTGCCTGACCTTTCCCCTCTGTTGTAGTTGGACTGTTTAATAATAATGAAAGTAGACCTTAGGCGTGGAATGTCATCATCATGATAAAAGTTAAAACAAGAAAAAGGAAGCATTTTAGTTTGGAGAGTGTGCCTTTCCTACCTATCCTTCACCCTGTCACCCCAAAGAAGTGCTTTCAAAGTTAAAAAGGCACACCTGGAGTTGGCAATGAGCACTATGCCACAGTTACCCCAGATTTTAGGATGTCTGTCTTTGTCAGTCACAGTCATATTTGTTTCTGGCTCTCTGCAAAGTACCATTTCGTATTTTGTCAACTTTGAAGCTTTGCTCTGATACCATAATCATGATCTATCATCATACATAAAGCTTGCCCATCATAACTAATATGTTTTAATACCTAAGCCACACAGCTGTTTCATGAATCCATATATAAAAGAATAATTTCACCTTTAGGAATACTGGAGATTTTCATTTTCAGGACATTCTCTATTTTCTTTTTAAAGTTGGGCCCATTAAGTGTGTGGTGTCACCCACAGAATAGAGGGACATCTTAATAAATCTGTGTTGCTCAGGGAAGGGACTAACATTCATCTTAAAGGTTATCAAAACAGGATGAAGTTTTCACTGTGTGAGTGTGTATCCTGTATATGTAGTAGCTGTGGCTCTGTAGGCTTTGCAATAGCCATGTGAGAAAATTCCTGTCATAGTGGAAGCCTCCTTGGACTTAGGAGCAGACTAATAGATGAGTGAACTAATGGCTGACATGGGTTTCTGAAAGGGGGGTGGTATCTGAAACAATGCCATTCTTAAGCCTTATACCGTGATGTAAGTGCTTGTTATGTATTTCATATTACAACTATCGAAAGAGTTATAAGTAATCTATAATTCACAACAGAATAGTCACCACATGTTACTGTTCTACTTTTAAACTGAAAAGACAATAACCATAGAATTTAAGATAATTTGAAAAGAGTTTTGTAAATCATCATGTAATTACCATAATACCATAGCAACTATTTTCATTATTGTATGCTATCTTATTTCATTTTAAGGGGAGCCAAATTTTAATTAGTGCTGCCCCTTTTCATTTAGATTTCATTTAACAGTCTGTGTTTGGGACAGAGATTTACTTTACAATTTGGACTGTGTTCCAGGCCTTTGACCTGTTCATAGGTCAGTCCATTGGACTGTCAGTAGCCTTAGGAGACAATTACACACCCACCTTTCACAGTAACTGTTATAACAGAACAGTAACTAGGTTTCAAACAATGATTGTTCATTTCTCTTAAGTTTTATCTAATCACAATGGTAAACATTAAGTCACTATTTTTAACCTTAGTTTCTTTGAAAGCGTTTGGCTTTAATTCTCCTCTTAGATCATTAAAGTTTGAACAAAACCTCACTGCAAAAGTTAGGTTTTATTGTTCTACAAATAAGCAAAATTGACTTTTGTGATTGTTTGTGTTTTATTATAAAACTTTCCTTTAGTAGAAGTAGTAACAGAGCTCAACATCACACCAATCTGGATGTGAATAAAACACTCTACCTACTTGCATGGAAATAATGCTAACGTGGCTTTCCTGAAGCGGGTGGGTGCTGCAATAAAACAACCATTTCCACCATTTCTGTAACTGTGCTGCCAACAAAACTCCCAGGACAGTTAGGATAACGCTCATAAAAGTTAAAGACAAGAAAAAGATAGCATTCTAGTCTGGGAAGTGTGCCTTTCTTACCCATAAGAAAGGGTTAAAACACGTTCCATAGGACCATCAGAAAGGTTTTCCTGAGGGTGAATAATGAATGTCAGAATTAATGACTAATTTGTCATCTTTTCTTTTTTTTAAATTGAAGTATAGTTGATTTCCAGTGTTGTGTTAGTTTTGGTGGACAGCACAGTCATTCAGTTATACATATATACATATTCTTTTTCATTATGGTTTATTATAGGATATTGAATATAGTTCCCTGTGCTATACAAGTAGGACCTTGTTGTTCATCTGTTTAGTAGCTTGTATCTACTAATCCCAAACCCCTAATTTAGCCCTCCACTTTGGTAACCGTAAGTTTGTTTTCTATGCCTGTGAATCTGTTTCAGTTTTGTAAATAAGTTCATTTGCTTCTGTTTTTAGATTCCCCACATAAATGATACCATATGGTATTTGTCTTTCTCTTTCTGACTTTATTAGTATGATCATCTCTAGGTCTTTCCCACTCTTTTCTTTTTTAGAATGTTCTTTAAAGTACTAGCATGTTGCAAGCTCTTTTTAGCTATTTAACACTTTCATCAGAGGAAAAATTGTGGGGGAACTCAATATGTAGAACAAAGCTGCTCAGGAAAAGGGGGTCTCCTAGATCCCCAGCAGCCAGGACTAACTCCAGGCTCATCTCTCATTCTCATGAGGAAGACATGGTGCCCAGCCTACAGTGATGGGGTGGCCTGGGTAGCGTTTTTTTTCCTTCCAGTCCAGTGTTTGTCTTGCCTGCAGTCTCTGAGGTGGCTCTGGATCATCTCGGCTTGGTAAGGCCTCTTTCGAGGCCCAGCTGCAGTCTTGATATTGTCTGGGCAGACAGAAACCTCGGGTCTCTGGCGCCCTCTCTGGAAGACTCTGTCACTGGTTTCCTCAAGCAGTGGGAAGATATTTTTCAGGTTCAGAAGAATTATTTCTGTGTTTAAGGTGAATTTTCTCTGGACCTTAATGTTGGCATACAATTCTGAGAGCTAGATTTCTGCAAAACCCCACGAGTGCTTAAACTAGGTACAGGTGTTTCGCAGGAGTAGTAATTTTGGAATTACAAACAGCCGTGGTTGGAATTCTAATCTGAACACTTTTTTCCTCAGGTCGTGACTGTAGCTCTCCGCTGTCCAAGTGGGCGTGTCCTGAGGAGAAGGTTTTTCAAGTCTTGCAGTTCACAGGTGAGGAAAAATCATATTTGGAGAAATATTTGTGTTGAATTTGGCAATAGTTTATTCCCATGCAGGGAGGATGTGTTGTCTGTTGTCTGCACTACCATCAGGAGAGGATAAATGGGATTTATGTATGCTTTACGTGACAGAAATTTGGAGAATTAGGCATGCTGAGCCTTCTTGAATTGTGATTTCTGCATTCAGATTTTTTTCAGTTCTTCCTTGTTTTAATTTGTTTTTTTAATTATATTTCACAGCTCAGTGGTAAGATGCTTTCAAATCTTTAGGAAGCAGCTATTATTAACTCTTCTTATTAGCACTAATGGATTATTAATCTAAGAAGCCCCACTGCTTGTATGTGTTTTCAGATCATTCTCTAAAGCTTGTTCCTTTTTGTTCTAATAGACTTCTTTTCCTTTTAAAAACAATATTGTGTTCACTAGCAATGATTTGGAAAATATAGAAAACTAGAGTGAAAAACAATTTTGATTTGCCATCTGACACCAAAGCCAATTACTAATATGTTGGTGTATTTCTGATTTTAAGTACATTTGAATTTATCATTATGCATGCATTAAAAATCTAAGTAATTATCTAAATAAATTTCTCCTTATTGCTGCATTTAACCTTCTATGTCTAGACTGCTATAAACTATAATAGGAAATACTAGTAGGTTAGACTACATAAAAATTTTAAATTCTATAAAGCTCATCAAGTTAAAAATTTGGCAGCAACAATTTAATAATTATTTATAAAGTAATGATTATGCTAGCTAGAGAAAAAAGACTTGCCTGGGAAATCCCACGGACAGAGGAGCCTGGTGAGGGTCCATGGGGTTGCAAGAGTCGGACATGACTTAGCAACCAAACAACAACACTTTAATAAATATTTATAAAGTAATGATTATGCTAGCTAAAAAAATTTGAAAAATTTAAAACCAAGTGATAAACATGAAAAGAATGTTTGGTCTCACTTAGAATTAGAGAAGTGCATATTAAAATGGATACCATTTTCTACCTATCAAATTGTCAAAGATTAAAAAGAAGAGTACCCAGTTTGGGGCAGTGTGTGCAGAAAACAGGGATTCTTATTAAATTACATTCACATTATTCATGTAAATGTAATTTAGACTGCTGTTCTTGCAGGATAATTTATCAGTATGTATTTTAAAATATATCTTTTGGCCCAGTAATTTCATTTATAAGAATTTATTCTTTGGAAATAATGACAGATGATCAAAGGTAATAATATAAGTGCTTATGTAGGCATTGGTTAAACTAAGGCTCATTCACATACTGGAAAATTATGGCATTTTGTGACATAATGCACATTTATTACATGGACTATCAACAGGGACATGGATGGTGGTAGAAGTCAAGGGTTACTTATAATTGATATGTTTCACTTTGATATAAAGTATAATTATTGATATAAGTTGATATATGTATAATTGATAGCAGCATCCCCTGAGAACATTCTGTCATTGAGCTTTCTTCCTAAAGCAACACACCATCCTTTAGCAGGAGTCTTAGTGGAAATTTGGACAATTACAGTGGGAATCTTTATGACAGGAAATGCAATACATTCATAGGGATGGCCTATTATCAAAAGGCAGAGTCTCTGGGCCGTGGACATGTCTGTTTTGCTGGTCCTGGGTGATTTTGATGTGGACTATTGGCTTTGATTGTAATCTAAATGACTTTTTTCCCAAATGCTAACCTTTTGTTCTTAACCTTTTTAGTGAATAATCTCCCCATTCCCTATGATTGGAGCTTTCCTAAATGTTAAATGCTTCTGCTGCCTATAGTGTCAGTAGTCCCTAGGCCTTCTTTGAAACAAAAGGTATCAAGGGTCATTCACATCTCAAAATTCATGGCATGCTGTTTTGCTTTAAACACTGGAAAGTTCCTTTGAAAGATATGAAAGTTCTGTTTTGTGGCTCCTAGGGGCATGATTTAACAATGAGAGATCATAAACTATCACGAGGAACACAACCGTGTGCAGTATTTGTAACAGAGCTTTTTCTCTTCTAGGTCTTGTTTGACTGGATGATGAAGATTGGGTATCGCACATCCCTATACAGCCTTTCTACTTCCTTTCCCAGAAGGCCTCTGGAAGTGGAGGGAGGCTGGTCACTGCAGGACATTGGAATAACTGTGGATACTGTACTCAACGTGGAAGAGAAGGAGCAGAGCAGCTAGTTAAGAAATGCCAACTAGCTGTTTTACATGAAATCAGTTACACCATGATCTTACAGGACAATAGAGGATTCACATTAAAATCATGCCATACGTTGATTGAGCTCAAGGCCATACACATTTCAATGTTGATCTCCATGGAAATGTATGGACATAAAGTATTAGAAAAGGATTGCTTTCTACATATAATAATCTGGGAGTGTGCCATTTTACAATGTACCAAATGAGGATGAGATAGAAATGTATACAGTAAGGTGCTCACTAATTTGTATTTTCCCAGCTGACGTCATTTATCAGTTTCTTCTTTCAGCGTGCCTTGCCATAGTGAACATTTCACCACTCAAACTCTTTAAGGTCTTCTAAGTAGGAATGTTTAGTCTGCTGTATTTCTAGAAATTAAACTTTGAAAATGTTTCAAAGCTCTTTTTAGACTTCAAAGTTCTTTTTGATAGAAAACACTGTACTCATGTTTACTTAACTAATGTTTGAGATTTATTTTGCCTTGCATTGAACTGTAACATTTACAACATTCCAGGTGGATCAGTGTTTTAAAGATAAAACAATGAAAACAAAGTGAAGGTGAGTTTTAAAAATATATCCGGCACTTCATTTCCCTGCTTATACTTCTATAATGGTGTATTCACACTATAATAACAAGTTCAAACTCCAAGGATGGTTTAAAGGCTGTCGAGAGTTGGACTCTGAAGAAGGCTGAGCGCCGAAGAATTGATGCTTTTGAACTGTGGTGTTGGAGAAGACTCTTGAGAGTCCCTTGGACTGCAAGGAGATCCAACCAGTCCATTCTGAAGGAGATCAGCCCTGGGATTTCTTTGGAAGGAATGATGCTAAAGCTGAAACTCCAGTACTTTGGCCACCTCATGCGAAGAGTTGACTCATTGGAAAAGACTCTGATGCTGAGAGGGATTGGGGGCAAGAGGAGAAGGGGACGACAGAGGAGGAGATGGCTGGATGGCATCACTGACTCAATGGACATGAGTCTCAGTGAACTCCGGGAGTTGGTGATGGACAGGGAGGCCTGGCGTGCTGTGATTCATGGGGTCACAAAGAGTGGGACACGACTGAGCGACTGATCTGATCTGATCTGATCTGATTCATCCCTTTCCTATGCTACCACTCTTTTTTTTTAATAGATTTTTTTGTTTGTGTGATTGGCCGTGCCCCAAGGCATGTGGGATCTTAGTTCCCCAATCAGAGGTCAAACCCATGCTCCCTGCATTGGAAGTCTTAACCACTGGACCACCAGGGAAGTCCCTGCAGCTATCTTAAAGAGTCAGTTTAATTTGGCTCCTCTGTGTATTGCCCTTTATTTAAGCTCCTTTCATTCTTCTTCTGTAGAATTTATTACACTGTATTATAGCTGTTTTCCCAAATACATAATTCCTTAAAAACAAGGATTACATCCTTTCCCTTCAGAAGTACCTAGTGTCTAGTAATGCTTAATACAAAATGTTTGAAAATAATAAATTGTCCCAACCTTTAACTTCTTTTTCCCTGGAATATTCCACACTGGGAAAAAAAAAAAAAAAAAGAACAATGTTTTCTGATTGTAAATTAATTATAAAATCATTTGGAAACAAAGTTACAAAAACAAAAGTAAAATCACACATAATCTCAATACCCAGAAATAAGTATGACTGACATTGTGATTCTGTAGGTCCTGCCAGATTTTTCTGTACTTACATGCCATAGATTAAAAAAATAAGACCTCATATTTTTAGAGCTTTTGGAAAAAATTATTATTGTAAAACCTACCAAGTAATGCTGCTGCTTAGGAAATGTGGGAGCAGGCTCCATGGTGGTCCCCAATGATCCGTGCCCCCTGGCCATCATACCACAGTGTGGTTTCCTACATTGTACCAGGGTGGTCGGTGTGGTCAATAAAATTCAACTGAAGTGGTGTGTGTCACTCTGAAATTAGGTTATGAAAGACTGTGGCTTCTGTCATGAGTTGTCTCTGGTCACTCAAATGGAGAAAGAAGTCATACTGTGGGTGGCCTCATGGAGAGGCCTGTGTGGCAAGGAAGTGAAGCCAACAGCAAGAGGAAGGAGCTTGTGCAGTTATGTGGGAGTTGGAAAATGCAGCTAACAAATTAAGGAATCTAGCTAAATCTATTTCTAATCAGAGTACTGAAAACATCAGCCTGTTTCTTCTTGCTGCTTATAGTAAACTGTGAGAAGAAAGAGAAGTTCAAGAAAGGACTTCAAAAGGAACCAGGGTTCACTGATTTGGAAGATCCCAAATAATGCCAAACAAAATGGCTTCAGAGCAAAGTTAAATCAAGGACACTCTCAGGAAGCGTGAAAGTGTTAGTAGTTCAGTCGTGTCTGACTCTTTGTGACCCCATGGACTGTAGCCCACCAGGCTCTTCTGTCCATGTGATTTCCCAGGCAAGAATACTGGATGGGTTCACTTCGTTCAGTCGCTCAGTCGTGTCTACTCTTTGTGACCCCATGAACCGCAGCACACCAGGCCTCCCTGTCCATCACCAACTCCTAGAGTCCACCCAAACCCATGTCCATCAAGTCGGTGATGCCATCCAACCATCTCATCCTCTGTCATCCCCTTTTCCTCCTGCCCTCAATCTTTCCCAGCATCAGGGTCTTTTCAAATGAGTCAGCTCTTTGCATCAGGTGGCCAAACTATTGGAGTTTCAGCTTCAACATCAGTCCCTCCAATGAACACCCAGGACTGATCTCCTTCTGAATGGACTGGTTGGATCTCCTTGCAGTCCAAGGGACTCTCAAGAGTCTTCTCCAACACCACAGTTCAAAAGCATCGATTCTTCAGTGCTCAGCCTTCTTTATAGTCCAACTCTCAAATCCATACATGACCACTGCAAAAACCATAGCCTTGACTAGATGGACCTTTGTTGGCAAAGTAATGTCTCTGCTTTTTAATATGCCATCTAGGTTGGTCATAACTTTCCTTCCAAGGAGTGTCTTTTTAATTTCTTGGCTGCAATCACCACCTGCAGTGATTTTGGAGCCCAGAAAAATAAACTTAGCCACTGTTTCCACCATTTCGCCATCTATCTGCCATGAAGTGATGGGACAGGATACCATAATCTTAGTTTTCTGAATGTTGAGCTTTAAGCCAATTTTTTCACTCTCCTCTTTCACTTTCATCAAGAGGCTCTTTAGTTCTTCTTCACTTTTTGCCATAAGGGTGGTGTCATCTGCGTATCTGAGGTTATTGATATTTCTCCCAGCAATCTTGATTCCAGCTTGTGCTTCTTCCAGCCCAGCGTTTCTCATGATGTACTCTGCATATAAGCAGGGGGACAATATATAGCCTTGATGTACTCCTTTCCCTAATTGGAACCAGTCTGTTGTTCCATGTCCAGTTCTAACTGTTGCTTCCTGACCTGCATACAGGTTTCTCAAGAGGCAGGTCAGGTGGTCTGGTATTCCCATCTCTTTCAGAATTGTCCACAGTTTATTGTGATCCACACAGTCCAAGGCTTTGGCATAGTCAATAAAGCATAAATAGATCTTTTTCTGGAACTCTCTTGCTTTTTCGATGATCCAGCAGATGTTGGCAGTTTGATCTCTGGTTCCTCTGCCTTTTCTAAAATGAGCTTAAACATCTGGAAGTTCATGGTTCATGTATTGCTGAAGCCTGGCTTGGAGAATTTTAAGCATTACTTTATTAGTGTGTGAGATGAGTGCAATTACCTTTCTTTGGGATTGGAATGAAAACTGACCTTTTCCAGTCCTGTGGCCACTGCTGAGTTTTCCAAATTTGCTGGCATATTGAGTGCAGCACTTTCACAGTGTCATCTTTCAGGATTTGAAATAGCTCCACTGGAATTCCATCACCTCCACTAGCTTTGTTTGTAGTGATGCTTTCCAAGGCCCACTTGACTTCACATTCCAGGATGTCTGGCTCTAAGTGAGTATTCACACCATCGTGATTGTCTGGGTCATGAAGATCTTTTGTGTGCAGTTCTTCTGTGTATTCTTGCCACCACTTCTTAATATCTTCTGCTTCTGTTATGTCCATACCATTTCTGTCCATTATTGAGCCCATCTTTGCATGAAATGTTCCCTTGCTATCTCTAATTTTCTTGAAGAGATCTCTAGTCTTTCCCATTCTATTGTTTTCCCTATTTCTTTGCAATGATAGCTGAGGAAGGCTTTCTTATCTCTCCTTGCTATTCTTTGGAACTCTGCATTCAGATGCTTATATCTTTCCTTTTCTCCTTTCCTTTTCACTTCTTTTCTTTTCACAGCTATTTGTAAGGCCTCCTTAGACAGCTGTTTTGCTTTTTTGCATTTTTCTTGGGTTAGTCTTGATTCCTGTCTCCTGTACAATGTCATGAACCTCCATCCATAGTTCATCAGGCACTCTGTCTATCAGATCTAGTCCCTTCAATCTATTTCTCACTTCCACTGTATAGTCATAGGGATTTGATTTAGGTCATACCTGGATGGGTTGCCATTCCCTTATCCAGGGGATCTTCTGGACCCAAGGATTGAACCCAAGTCTCCTGCACTACAGGCAGATTCTTAACCATCTCAGCCATCATGGAAGCTAACACTCTCAGGAAAGCACAAGAGTACAACTGTAAAGTCATTTGTTAAGATCTGAAAAAAGATAAAAAATGATGCCTCAGAATAAGACTCAAAGAAGATTCAAAGTTTTCAAAATATATCAGCAGGAACCTGGTCAACTTGGACCGAAAGAGACAGAGAAGTGAAAATACAGGGAGGCCTTTGGACCCCGAAGATTCTACTGGTGGGAAGCAGCTGAGAAACGGTTCCCCCGTAAACCGTTCATGTAAAAGGATGACTCAGAAGATGAGGCCAAAGCCTCAGAGGGCCCAAGTCAAGAGCCATTTGAAAGTCATTTCCTGGCAGGAAGACTGAATTCTAGTCAAGGAATTTCTAACACTTGCCCAGCTGGATTTCAGAACTACTCACTGAGCAGTAACTTCTGTGTGCCATTCATTTTGTGTCTTTCTGAGCAGGAATCATCCTGTCTGATAAACATGTGTACTGGGCACCAGGAGGGGGAATACCATTGCTATTCACAGGCCTACAGAACGGGAGGAACTGTGCTTAAGTGCTGCAGACATCCTCATAGCTCCATCTGCACCTGGACCTGATTTAGATAAGATTCTGGACTCTGAGCTGATGCTGGAATGGGTGGAGACTTTTATATTCCTTGGGAGGGGGCAGGCTGTGGGAGCCAGCCTCCCAGGTGGCCCTAGTGGTCCCTCTGTCCTGGTATTCACACTTCTGCACTGTTCCCGCCCACAACGTACCAGGGTGGATCACAGGCCCAATAGGATAAACTAGAGTAATGCTGTGTCCCTTCTTACCTTAGATGACAAAGGACAGCTGCTTCTCTCCCTGGCTTTGTTTCATCAGTTACTCTGATGGAATCATACTGTTTGAAGTCTGGTGGAGATGACCATGGGTCAGGCAATGGGAGCCTCTCGCCAACAGCTCTGTAAGTGAGCTTGGGGAGAATCCTCCAGCTTCAGTTTTATCCAGAGACTGCAGGCCTGTCTGACACCTTGACTGCAGTCCTAATCAGAGACACTGAACCAGAACCACCCAGCTAAGGTGTTCTGGGATTCCAGACCCATAGAAATGGTGGGAGAGAGAATACACATTGTTTTAAGCTATACTGTTTTGGGGAAATTTGTTACGTGGCAATAACTAACTAGTACAAGCAATATTCAGGGCATTGTCCCCAGCAATATAAAGACCTTCATCCTTAGGAATGACTTTTTACTTTTCCGGATTCTTTGGTTCCTCTAGCTGTTTAGATCTCTTAATCAAGATACCTTTCAAAGACTCAGGAAGCTTCCATTATTCTTTGAAATAGATTCAAATGCAAAGAGAAATGCAAAAGAAAAAAAATCCAAACATTTCATATTTACCTGTTCTAATCACAGGTTCTATTTTCAGTTGTCCATCCACATCCATTTCCAAGGATACTGGCTGCAGAAAAGAATTATTACCATTAAAAATAAAATCTGTGTTTTTTTTTAAAAGCTAAAATTCCAGACATTAACAAATAGGTCCTAAAATTAGTGGGATAAATATTCCTCCAACCCTCTAATCCCTGATTTTTAATACAAAAACGTTAAAGCCATTTCTTTGCCTGGCAATACATTTGTCTTTAACACAATGAAAAAACACTATGAGTTGCATGTACAGCTAAAGTGCTAAAAATAGATGGTTAATTGTTTCCTTGGTGATAAAAGCTAATTTTTCTTCTTAATTTAGGGAAACTGCAGATGCCTTAAATCTTCAGATTCTTGGTTAATAATACCATTCTCTTATACTGTAGTCTTCTTGAAATGAGTTGGAGAAATTAGAAACATATGATTAAGGACTTATTTTTTTCTAGATGTGATGATGGTATCATGGTTAGGTGAGAAAAAAAGAAAGCCTTTAAAGATACAATACTACAATATGATAGGAATTATGGTCAAAATCTGCTTCAAAATAATCAGAGGGGGACAGTAGGTAGGGATATAAATGAATAAATGTTAAATTTAAGTAAAAGATACATTGAGGCACCTTATACTCTTATTTCTACTTTTGTTTAATTTTCCATGATAAAATGTTTAAAGATATCACCAGCTTAAGACAAAAAAAGAAGCAGACTTGTAAACTGTCAAGTGATTTCTAAGAGAAGTATGACTTAAAATGCTTTAGATTTTTTAAAAAAGAATAGCCTGAGGGAAAACTAACTTGAATCCTATTTCAACTTAGCCTATGTATTATTGTTTTTAATAATAAAAACAATGCTAACAGTGAAGGAGCGATACTGAAAAATTTAGAAGACATTCATCTTTAGTGTACTAACGAAGAGTCTGAGTATCAACTGAAAAAAAGCAAAACATGAGAGTTGTGGGCTATGTTTTTATTTGGGGGCAAAAGGAGGACTAAAGCCCAGGAGACAGCATTTCAAATTGCGCTGAGAAATCGCTACCAAGAGGCAGGAGGGAAGGTCAGTGTCATATATGATCTCAGTGACGGGCTCAGTACAGTCAAGCTCACATTTTATCAGAGGCTTGCTGCTAGTCATAGGGAGCAGGTGTCACCATTCATGATGTTAGCATTTTTCTAATTATGAGGAGATGCAAGAATTGGGCTCATAAAGTCTTCTAAAGATATCTAACTATTTGAAGACCTGTTACGCCAGTTTTTCCCAGAACACAGAGTGGGTCATACCTGTTTTCACCCTGAGCTCTTTTAAGGGGGTGTTGAAGGTCAGCAGCTGCAGCAGCTCATGATTTAATCCTTGTTGAGGTAGATGGCATATGCCAATTTGTAGCTGGCATGAGTATTTAAAAAGAGTGTGCAGTCAATATGTGTACTATATAACCTATTTATCTCTAGCACACAAGCCACATTCTCTTATTTAGAGAATTTCCCCTAATTTTATTACTCCTCCTCTCTGTTCATGCTTCACTTTGTAACTTTCTCCCTGTTATGAGCTAATGGGGGCGATCAGTTGAGTAACTGGGTTTAATGGTACCATAGCTGCCTATTATCAAAATACCGTAATTGTCATTTCAGGTTGTTCTACTATTGACAGTGATACTAACACATATTTTGTTGTGGGCAGAAGAGAAAATAAAAAACATAAAACCATCTTTTTTTCTGTAGGATATTTTAAAAGAAATGTGATATTCCCTTTTAAGGTAGGGGGGTGGGGTGGGGAGTCAGGGGTGGGAGAGGGAAGACGCACCTTAATCAGATAATTGTTCTGTTGGCTGAAATTTTGAGATTCTGAAAAGAACAAGTTTTGAACCATACAGCAGTTTTGGACTTCCACTTAGGATGTGAAAAAAATTCCCTTAGAGACCTACAAAAATGTTTCTCCTACCCTAACAAACAGCTTGATGAAAGACACAATGGCAACGTTTTTGAGCCCTCAGAGGTTGCAAGGCAACCAGAGAAACTGAACTCTAAGATAATCCACTGGGAAGAGAGACAGGACAGACTGTTTTCCATTTCACATGGATGGGACAAGCTGCTCCAGAAGTCGATAAGAAAAACTCAGCAAAGATTCTAGCATCTGTAAAGGCTGCTGCTGCTGCTGCTAAGTCGCTTCAGTCGTGTCTGACTCTGTGCGACCCCATAGACGGCAGCACACCAGGCTCCCTCATCCCTGGGATTCTCCAGGCAAGAACACTGGAGTGGGTTGCCATTTCCTTCTCCAATGCATGAAAGTGAAAAGGGAAAAAGAAGTCGCTCAGTCGTGTCCGACTCTTAGCGACCCCATGGACTGCAGCCCACCAGGCTCCTCACTGGGTTACTTCATCTGTGGGTCTTAGTGCAAAAGGAAAATACGAGAACTTTTTGCTCAAAAATAAAGAATTCAGGATGCTGATGGCACAGCTTGAAAGCAGCTGCAAAATCAACGTGTGGGCTGTCTGTGATGTACAGATCACGTGCCTTGAAGCCAGTCCTCAGATATAGAGAGTTCTCACCTACCTGAGAGCTCTTCGCCCTCCGCCTTCACCAGTCGTCCCTGAGGAGGAGAGCGTGCAGTGCTGACCCGCTTTCACCAGTCGTCCCTGAGGAGGAGAGCGTGTAGTACTGACCTCCCTGCAAACGAGGAGGTGATTGGTGGCTGTGAAGGTGATGATTGGTGGCTGTGAAGGTGATTGGTGGCTGTGGAGGATTGAGGAGGTGATTGGTTCCTGCGGAGGACTGAGGAGGTGATTGGTGGAGGAGGTGACTGGTGGCTGTGGAGGAACAAGCTCAAAGTCCCATTAGCTTCCCGGACTCCCTCTGCTCTGCAGAGCACAAGTCATGACGTGCTGGGCATGGTACTTTCTGGAGAAGCAGCAGAAGTAAAATCCATCTTCCTCTCCTAGAACGCGGGCAAAGACTTGTTGCCTCAGGGGGAGGGTAGAAGTCAGAAGTCTGTGCTCCTGGTGGTGGGGCAGGTACAGATACCGAGTGATTGCTCTCCTTGGAGGGCGGGGGCGGTGGGGGGACCACCACGCCAGACCACCGCAGTTACAAGGCAGCATTTGGCGGCCACAGGAATGCCAGGAAAACCTCACCCCTGAAGCCAGAGTGCGAAGGGCCTGACTGAGATTTGAGGCTGAATTGGGACAGAACACATCTCACCTGGTCCTACCACGAGCTTAGCACCAGAGTCACAAGCAACATCTGTGGACAACCGGGGAAGGCGTCAGAGCCTGGAGAAAGACTCTCTGATGCATGTATGCGGGGACACTGGCAAGCTGAGAGGGGGCACAGGGACCCCAGAAAACCTGACACCCAGCGCCTACCCTGAGCACAAGGGGACAGCAGCCTGTCCACCTTTAATGGAATTTGAGGCCTATGGGCCCTGAGACTATGAGTAATAGAAGTCTATACCTAGTGAAAATATCTTTCAGAAAATGAATCATGAGGGAATTCCCTGGTGGTCCAGCAGTTAGGGCTCGGTGCTTTCACTGCTGAGGGCCCAGGTTTGATCCCGGGTTAGGGAACTAAGATCCCACAAGCCGCAAGGCACAGCCCACAGAAAAAAAAGAATCATGGGATACTTTCTAAGACATACAAAAGCTGAAGGAATTGTTCACCAGTAGACTTGCACTATGAGTTAAGTCTTTACGGTAGAAGAATAATTATACCAAAGGGAAATATGAACCTAAACAAAGATATGAGAAGTCCTGGAAATAGTCTACATTTAAACAAGCAAATACATATATACAAGTCTTAAACATTATTATTTATATTTCTTTAAATAATAATCTTATCTAAACAAAAGCAATATTATATATGATTTTTAATATGTGCAAAAGCAACGTGTATGACTAGTACAAAGTTTGGGTGAGGGTAAACAAATATTATAAGGTTCTAATTCTGTATGTAGCATGGTGTAATACTATTTGAAGACATTGTTTTAAGTTAAAAGCATACCACAAATCCTAAAACTACCAGTTAGAGTAACAAAATTATAAGCTAATAAGCCACTAAAATGATAAATGGAATAAAAAATATTCCATTAATCCAGAAGAATTAAGAAAAAAAGAATGTATGAGACAAATAGAAAACAAATAGCAAGATGACAGACATAAACCTAACTGTACTGATAATCACAATTAAATGTAAATACTCTCAATATTCCTAAAGACAGAGTGTTAAATTGGATTAAAAAAATTAGTGCCCAACTGTATGCTGCCTAAAAGAAACAGGATGGGGCAAGAGCTGATGCAAAAGCCTTGGAGGTGGTTCTCTGAGCCTCAGTTTTCTTATCTGTATAATGGGAATGTTTAGAGTTATGAGGATTAACTGAGTAACTATGTATAAAGACCATAGAACAGGTCCTGGAACATAAATTTTCTGTAAGTGTTAATAACAGTAATTTTTTTTTCAAAGTGGAGAACTGTTGGAAGGCTGTCAGGAAAGGAGATATTATAAATCAGAAAGTACCATTTTTCTAAAGGTCATTCTAGCTGCAGATTGGAACAAGGAACGAACAGACTTGCGGGTTTAATAAGGAGACTTTTGCAAGGGGTCCATTGAGAGCTATGAGACAGTTAAACCAAGGAGGCAGAGGGAACTTGGAAAGATTTTGTGAATTAGGCGGTGGAAACTACCAGCCTTGATGTTTGAGGTGGTGGGAGGCTGTGGGAGGTGGCAAGGGGCCTCTCCAAACTGTGGCCCTGGCAGCAGGGGCTGGTGGTGACGTGCTTCACTGGGTCAGGGGAGCCTGGAGGACGAGGTCGGGGAGGTGCTGAGCCCAGTCCTGGACGTGCTCAGACTCAGGGACCGTGGGGCATCCTGGAGGAGGGGCTGCAGAAGCAGTCTGGAGTTCAGAGGACAAATTGTGGCTGGAGACAGAAGATTGAAACTGTTGGCAAATAAATGAAAACTGGACCACAATCAACCAGTCTGGAAAAGGTGGGGGGAAGGAGATAGCTAGATGATTTTTAGTTTCTCCTGGTTCCCACATGTGTAGGATTCCAAGTGTTGAGGTTGTTGAGGGACAAAAAGATACACACACAAAAAAACATTAGATGGCAAGATTTATACACCAAATAGTATAGTATGATGCTGAAACTAAGACTTGAAGGGGGCATGTGCCATCTCCATTGACTGGAAGGCTCTATGTGAAAGCATCTATTCTCCCCCAGCAATAGACACTGCAGTCCTGCTCAAAAGCCTAGCAGGTGTTTTTCTTCTTTTTCTTCTGCATGTATGACTATAAAAGCTGATTCTAAAAAAATTTTTTTTTGATTGTTGTAAAATATATATAACAGAATTTACCATTTTAGCCATTTTAAAGTGTACAATTCAGTGGCATTAAGTACATTCACCATGGTGTGCCACCATCTATTTCCAGAATTTTTTCATCATTCCAAACACACCAGGCATTGAAAAGTAACTCCCCATTCCCTTCTTCCCCAGTCCCTGGGGATCTCTATTCTACTTTCTGTATTTATGAATTTGCCAATTCCAGGTACCTCATATAAGTGGAGTTAAAACAATATTTGCTTTTTTGTGCCTGGTTGTTGCACTTAGCATGTCTTTTAGGGTCATCTGTGTTGTAGTATGTATCAGAACCTGACCTTTTTATGGTTGAATAGTATTCCATTGTATGTATATGCCATATTTTATTTTTTTTGCCAACTGATGGGCATTTGGGTTATTTCCACTTTTTGGCTATTGTGAATAACGCTACTAGGAACTTTGGTACCTCATGTATTCTTTGTAAGGTTTAAATAAGTGATTCGACTTAATAGTAAAAGCAGGTTGCATTGTTTTCTTTTCCATTACGGCTTAGTACAGAATATTGAATATACAATAGGACCTGTTTATCTATTCTATATATAATAGTTTGCATCTGCTAGTCTCAAACTATGAGTCCACCTCTCCCCCACCCCCCCATCCCCATTTCCCTTGGCAGCCACAAGTCTGTTCTTTATGTCTGTGTAGACTCATTTATTCTTGAGGCAGTTTCATAAGGTTAAAATATCCTAGTCATTTGCTCATTACTTGTGTTTTCAAATTTATCGTTGTTGTTCAGTCGCTCAGTTGTGTCTGACTCTTTGTGAGCCCATGAACTGCAGCACACCAGGCTTCTCTGTCCATCACTATCTCCATGCTTCCTCAAATTCATGTCCATTGAGTCAGTGATGCCATCCAACCAAGTTATTGGCAAGTATTATTCATACTACCATCTAAATGTTTTAATCACTTTTTTGAAAATTCATGGGTTTTTTGGTGCTCCCTGAATGCTTTCCTTCATTTTATCTTTTGAAGTACTTTCATTCTGTTGATATTTTGAGTCTTTTGATATTTGCTCTTAATTTAAAAAAATTTAATATTTTCTCTTAATCTTCTTTTATGGAATAGTAAACACAGCTCAATTAATTTTTAGCTGTTCCTCTATTCAGTTCAGTTCAGTCCTTCAGTCGTGTCCGACTCTTTGTGACCCCATGAATCGCAGCACGCCAGGCCTCCCTGTCCATCACCAACTCCCGGAGTTCCTCTATTACAAGCACTTAATGATAAATTTCCTGTAGAGCCTGGTTTGGTTGCATTGGACAAGTTTTATTTCTGTGAACAGGTTCATTGAGGTATATTTTATATACGGAATTTTCCCGTTTCAAGGGTAAAGTTTTTTTGTAAATTTACCAAAAGGAGCAATTATGACCATGAACCAGTTTTAGAACATTTTCTTCATTCTAACAGGTACCTTTGTGACCATTTGCAGTTAGTTCCCATTTCTACTGGCTAGGCAACCACTAATCTACTTCTGTCTTCATAAGTTTGCCTTTTTTCGGCATCTCCTAGAAATGAAATACGTGTAGTGTCTCATGTCTGGCTTCTTTCATTAGCATGTTTTGAAGTTCATCCATGTTGTTATGTTTCAGTTAACTTTTTTATTAGTGGTGGTTTACCACTCTATAACATTTTTGTCTATCCACTGAGCAGTTAACGGACATTTAGAATGTTTCCAGGTTTGGGCTATAATGAATGAACATTTGCATGCATGTCTTGGTGTGAACATGTATTTTCTCTTGGGAAGGTATCAATGAATGGAATTGTTGGGGCATAGTTAATTTATGTTTATGAAGTTGTCAAGTTTTCCCAAGTGGCTGCACCTTTTAAAATTAACTGATAGCAATATATGAGGGCTCCAATTTCTCTGCATTCTCACCAATATTTGTTATTTGTGAATAAATAAGGAAATCATTACACTTTTTCTGATGAGTGTGAAAACTCAATTGTGCATTAGTTTGCATTTCCCTAATGACTAATGATGTTGATCTTTTCACATACTTATTAGCTATTTGTGTATCTTCTTTAGTGAAATGTCTATTCACATCCTCCACCCATGTTCTAACTGGGTTGTCTTACTGAGTGGTAAGAGTTCTTTTAAAATCTGGATACAAGTCCCTTATTAGATATGTGATGCAATCTTCTGGTTTAATTCTGTCCTTTGAAGCATTAAAGTTTTGAATTCTAATGAGGCTGTTTATCAACTTAAAAATTTTATGTACCATTCTTCTGGTGTTATTTACAAAATCTTGGCCTAACCCATTCTCAAAGGAGTTGTTTTCTTTTTAAAGTTTGTTTGATCCATTGTTACTGAATTTTTAGTATGATAAGGTTAAGCACCTCAGTTCACCCTTTTGCACTTGGACATCACTTTCCCAACACCATCTGTTGAACAATTCTTCCCTTAATGAATTGCCTCGCTACTTTTGTTGACTATAAATAGAAGGATTTATTTCTGGACTCTCAATTTTGTTCACTGATCTATATGTTCATCCTTACGCCCAAACGACACTGTCTTAAAAACTGTATAGTTAAATTCTGACATAGGGAAGAAAATGTACTCTTTGTTCTTGTTTCTCAAAATTGTTTTGGCTGTTCTAGATATTTCATCCAGACTTTCCTGGCAGTCCATGGTTAAGATTCCATGCTTCCAATGCGGGCATGGCTTCAGTCCGTGGTTGGGGCACTATTGACCCCATGTGCTGCAAGGTGAGGTCAAAAAAAAAAAATTAGGTATTTTATTTACATAATTTTATATGTATTTTCATAACCAGTTTTTCTAAATTCTATTTTATGGAATTTTAAATTTCCTTTACTTCATCTTTGACCCTTGGCTAGTGGCTAAGTCACTTCAGTCCTGTCCGACTCTGTGTGACCCCACAGACGGCAGCCCACCAGGCTCCCGTGTCCCTGGGATTCTCCAGGCAAGAAAACTGGAGTGGGTTTCCATTTCCTTCTCCAATGCATGAAAGTGAAAAGTGAAAAGGAAGTCACTGAGTCATGTCCAACTGTTCACAATCCCATGGACTGCAGCCTACCAGGCTCCTCCATCCATGGTATTTGCCAGGCAAGAGTACTGGAGTGGGGTGCCATCACCTTCTTTGACCCTTGAGTTATTTTTTAATTTCACTATTAACCTCTAAATTAACTGCACTACAGTAAGAGAATTTGGTGTCATGGATCAGTTCTTTGAAAGTTTCTGAGACTTGCCTTATGGCCTAATAATTGCCAATTTTTATAAATGTCCCATATAAATTTGTCAAGACTGTGTATTCTCTTTTGGGATACAGAGATGTATATATGTTTATTCTATCAATTTTATTCAAATGTTTTCAAATCTTCCACAATTTGTGTTTTACTGTGTAACAGAGAGGTGAGTTGAAATCTGCCACTGTAATGCAAACTTGTCAATCTTTCTCTGCATTTCTAAGGCTTTTTAACATATTTGAGGCTATTTTGGTATGTGCATAAAAGTTTAAATTATGTGTTAACACATATATATAAGAGTATATATATATGAGTATTGATCTTATACTCTTAAAATTGTCTCCAACTCTGTTTTAATATTTATATAGCTACTCCAGATTTCCCTTGTTTAGCATTTTTTCTTGGTCTAATCTATCTTTAATTTCAACCTATCCAAATAATTTGCTATTGGTATGTGTCTTGTAATCAGTTATATAGCTGGATTTTCTAAAAAAAATCAAACTTGACCCTTTATGTCTTTCAACTAGAAAATATAGTTCATTTACATTGATTATAATTTTGAGATGTTTATACCTATTTTTACTATGTCATTTTCTTATATAAAGATGAAAAAATTCAAGTTTTTTTTTCCCCCCTTTCTTCTTCACACCACATAAGGACTCTGTATTTTCCTTTCTACTACTTGGGATTTATACTACACACTTAACTAGTCCTACCAGTTGTACTAAAGTTTATCTGGAGATTATTCTCATTTCTAGATTAAAAGGTAAAGATAAAATAACATATTTTTGTTTTTAAAAGAGTCTACCCAGCCATATGTTATCCTACAGTTTTAGCATATAATCCATAGTTTAAAATATGAATAACAGGGGGACTTCCCTGGTGGTCCAGTGGTTAAGACTTTGCCTTCCAATGTAGGGGCTGCAGGTTCACTTGGGAGCTAAAATCCTACATAGCTTACGGCCAAAAACCAAAACATAAAACAGAAACAATATTGTAACAAATTCAATAAAGACTTAAAAAAATCTGCATAATACAAAGTACCTAATGAGATGATGTTTACAAATAATCATCCATTATGGCCTAAAAGTTATTGGGTACTATCAAAATTTTTTTCTTCTGAAAATAAGTTCTATACAAAGAACACCACATTTAAAGTACCTCAAGTGAAGTCGCTCAGTCGTGTCCGACTCTTTGCGACCTGTGGACTGTAGCCCACCAAGCTCCTCCGTCCATGGGATTCTCCAGGCAAGAATACTGGAGTGGGTTGCCATTTCCTTCTCCAGGGGATCTTCCCGACCCAGGGATTGAACCCAGGTCTCCCACATTGCAGGCAGACGCTTTAACCTCTGCGCCACCAGGGAAGCCCTTAAATACAAGAATACAGCCTCTGAGAAAACCTCCTGTAGAGACACAGAACTTCAGATCCAAGCACTAACATCAAAGATTTCAAAGGGAGGAAAGGAAGCCAGGTTGAAAGAAAAAGGGGGAGGAGGCAGGAGAGGGGGGGCGAAAGTACCTCAACACAACTATTATTACAAGTCAGAGATCTATGAAATTTCAAGCAAGTAAAATGTTCATTTAAAGTGTACCACAGTAACTCAATACGTTTTTGTTTAAAACAGAAAGTTTATTTGCTCAGTACACCAAGTAGAATGCAAGCACTATCATGACAAATATACAGAAATATGCAGATCAACATAAAACAGTAATTTAGTTTTAAAGAAGGGAAATCTCTTTAAATGTTATGACAACGTACTCCCAAGAATCCTTTTTTCAGTTAATTATACATTTCAATAAAATAAATGGTAATGAATTAAGTGGAAGTTAGCTTGTGAATTTTTCTTAAAAATAAAAATCCAACCCTATTAATCCATGCCAGTTAAACACTCTTAACTAAAATTTCCCAAGTAAGTGCAAGAGATGGAGTTAGTTACCTTTTTTGCTTGAACAGTCCCAAGGAAAATGGTTACTACAAATACAGCAGGCAAACTGTTAAGACCGACCGATCTAGAACATAGTGTTGCACTAATTTCAGTCTCAAATTGTGCTGAACGCTCATCATTAGTATGGCACATTTTGGTCCATGATGTGGTTTAATGCCAAGACAGATCCCAATTTGTTACAGAAACACATAGATTACTGTTGCTTTTTTTGTTGTTTTTATATATATATATATATAGATATATATATATATATAAGCCAGATATACTTCCACATACAAAGGCAGGTTTTCCCAAGAGGGATTTACAGGAAGTAGTCTGGGGTGCGCCGGGTCACATGAGGCTCTCCACGACGAGGTGCTGGGTCAAACTGAAGGCTATAAATGGCAAAAAAAAAAAAAAAAAAAAAGAAAGAAAGCAATTGGTTACAGGTTTTGACTTTGCAGGCATACAAATCAATTAAGAACAAGACGTTGAGGCAGAAAGAGCAGTGCTCGTCTCCCACCTTTTCTGTGTTGTGACCCTGGGTAGTCACTGCAGGTGTTCTCTTCCACAAAACCAGCTCACTGAGCCACAGTGAAGATTTAAGCTAACAAGCTGTCTGGCTCACGTCTGACATAAGAGGTCTGTAATATTATCATCAGTTGAATGGAAGCAATGAGAGCAGACATGCTTGTTTTAGATTTTAAGGGAAAAGCATTCAGTCTTTCACTATTAAGAATGATGAAATTAGCTATGGGGGTTTTGTAGATGACCTTTATTAGGATGGGAAAGTTCCCTTCTTTGACTAGGTGAGTGCAGCTGACCCTTGAACGAGGTAGGGGTTGGGGTCCCGACCCTCTGCAGTTGAAAATCCGAGTATAACTTATAGTCAAGCCCTCTGTATATGTGGTTCCTACCTGTGGTTACAAGGATCCTGTAATACTAGTGTTAGAGAACTAAAACAGGAAACCACATATAAGTGGACTCATGCAGTTCAAATCTGTGTCATTCAGGGGTCAACTGTATTTGTATTGTGAATTTTGACAAATGGCTTTTTCTGGCCTTACTGAGACGATCATGTGGTTTCTGTCCTTTGTTAATATGGTTTATTATAAGAACTGATTTTCCTATTTTGAACCAACTTTGCATTCCTAGGATAAATCCCACTTGGTCAGTGTATAATCCTTTTTATATACCGCTGGACATGGTTACTATTTTGTTGCACATTATTGCATCTATATATGCATCAAGACTCTAGTCTGTAGTTTTCTTAAAATGTCTTTGATTTTGGTATTAGGGAAATATCTTTAAAGAATGGGTGGGGAAGTAATCCTTCCTCTTCTGTTTTTTTGGAGGTGTTTGTGCAGGCTTTTCCTTTTAAAAAAGGTGCTAATTCCTTTTTTTAATCCTCTGGTCAATTCACAACTGAAGCCAACTGGGCTTGGGCTTTTCTTAGTAGGAAGTCCTAAAATTATTAATTCAATTTCTTCACTTGCTTCAGGTTTATTGAAGTTTTCTGTTTCTACTAAGTCAGTCTTGGTAGTTTTTCTTTTTGTCTTTCTAGGAATTCATCCATTTTATCCTACTTACCTAATTTGCCCCCATACAGTTATTCCTTGTATTCCCTTACAATTCTTTTTATTTCAGTAAGCTTGTGTGGATTCTGCTAATGTTGGGTGTTCACTCTTTTTTTTTCCTGGCCAATCTACTTAAGGCTTTTCAATTCTATCAATAAGAAACAACGTTTGGTTTCACTGGTTTTCAGTATTTTTCTATTTGATTTTATTTCCACCACTTACTTTATTTCCTTCCATATGCTTGCACTAACTTTAACTTGCTCTTCTTTTTCTAGGTCCATAAGATGTAAAGATAGGTTATGGAGGCTGGATTCAGAGATGAGGGTACCAGCACGAGTGAGTTCTGGTGAGAGCCCTCTTCTGGGTTACAGACTGTCAACTTCTAATTCTACTTGATTTCTAACATAGGCATTTACAACCATAAATTTCTCTGAAACATTGCTTTCCCTGGGATATCCCGTACGTTTTGGTACACTGTGTTTTCATTTTCACTCATCTCATTTTCTTTTTGACTCTACCTGAAAGGTTATTTAGGAGTGACTTTATTTCTACCTATTTACACATTTTCCTAGTTTTTCTTTTGTTATTGATTTCTAATTCATCCAACCATGTTTGGAGAATATATTTTGTATGGTCCCATTCTTCTTAAATTTACTGAGGCTTGGCTTATAGCCATGCACATGTTCAGTACTGGACAATGTTCCAGGCGTGTTTGAGAAGACTGTTCTGCTGTTGCCGGGTGGAGAGTTCTGTAGATGTGAGGGAAAATGTTTCTCAAGCCCTCTATTTTCTTGCTGGTCTTCTGTGTACTTCTGTTACTGCCAAGTGGCATAATGAAGTCTCCAGCTATTGTTGAATTGTCTGATTCTCAGTTCTGTTCGTTTTGCTCCATGGATTTCAGGGCTCCACTATCAAGTGCATATCTTTGTGACACATTTCCCTAACAGTCAGACTCTTGATCACTGTGAAATGTACTTCTTAACGTCTAGTAACAATTTTTGTTTTGAAATGTTTGGCCTGATATTAGTATATCCAGTTCAGCACTTCTGTGGTTCCTATTTGCATGGCATATCTTTTCTCATCATGCATCTTTTAATCTATTCATGTTTTTGAATATAAATTATATTTCCTATAGACATTATAAAGCTAGATATTTAAAAAAACACCAACTTGATAATTTCTGCCCTTTGATAGCATTGTGTTGATGACTCATTCAGTGCTACTGATATCGACTGGATTTATACCTGTCATTTTCTTTTTTAAAATTATGCCTTTTGTTTCTTGGTTCCTGCTCTCACTGCATTCTTTGTAGTAAAATATTACTTTCTAACATACTATTTAAATTCCATAATAACTGTACACTTATTTTTAGTAGCAGTTGCTCTAGAACCTAGACTATACAACTTGCAAAACTCTACTTCAGATTTGTAAATTCTAGTGAATTAAGAGGTGTTCATTCCTAGATAGCATATAGCTCCTTTCCATTTCTACTTCCTTTTTTTTGCTACTGATGTTATACATATATATATATATATGTTACAAACCCCTAAATTATATATACTATATAATTAGTATACTATGTAATTACTATTTTACACACTCTTACAACCTTAAGCTGAGACAGGAGAGTGAGTATATATTTATAGATTTTGTTAAATATCTTCCTCATTTTTTCTTCATATACTTCCTTTAATTCAAATTTACCATCTGGTGGCCCTTACTTTAGTACAGCTTTGTTCCCCCCCACCTCTTTGTGCTGTTACTGTCAAATCTACATTTCTGTATATTCCATTTCTTATAAGTTCAACTATACTATAAATACATCCATACTGTGTCATGCAGCTGATTTTTAAATTCATTAAGAAGATGCAATCACTATTTTCTGTGTGTAGCAGATTTACTGTCTGGTGTCCCTTGCTTTCAGCCTGAGGTGTATCTTATATGGCAGGTCTGCTAGCACGGAATTCTCTCCGTTTCTGTTTATCTGAGTATGCCCTTTTTGCATTCATTTTGAAGTTGTGCTGGATATGACCTGGATTTTTTTTTATTTTTAGCACTTTAAGAATGTTTCATTGCCTTTCTGAGGCAATGTCAGCTGATTACTCCATTGAGGTACTCTTTTGTAAGTCATTTTTCTCTTACTGTTGCCAGGATTTCTTCTTTTAGACTCTCAGAATTTTGACCGTGATGTCTGACTACACCTGTGTCCATACAGCCTAGTAACTGAGTACAGCCTTCTTTTCTCCCAGTTGTGATGATCTCAGGAAAGCTCTTCTTCTCTTTTCCTGGTTTTATCTGTTAAAGTTCTCCTTGCTTTCCTCTTTTGCTTATTGCTACTAATATTGTGGGAGCTATGAGAGCCTTCTTCATTGGTCTCCACCATATTACCCATTGTCTTCAACACAATACTTAGGCTTGCAATTCTTGACCCTCGGTTCTAAGTAAGGTCAGTCCCCTCAGGCAAAGGTGAGGAACTTTTTCTTGCATCTTTCTGAACAGAACTTTTATTTCACTGTTAAGAGATGCAGGCAGGTATGAAGGTCCACTTCTTAGTGGCATCCCCTGTTCTACAGCAGGTGCTGGCAAGAACCAGGGATACAGCATTCTCTACTCCTAACGTGCCCAACTGGAATACAGCCTCCAACCTAGGACCAGGAAGGGGAAAGGAGTCTCAGCCTGACTGACTGAACAGAACTGGAATGGGGAGGCTGAGATATGCTAGCATCTGCCTGTGTCGGGGAAGAAGCCCTGTCTTCTTGGCCACACCTACGGAGTAGCTTCTGTACCAGGGATCTGGAAACAGGAGAGAACACACTGTGACTCAAATTCCACAGAGTCAGGTGTTATGCTGAGAGTCAGCAGATCTTCTAGAATCAGTGTGTATACATTTGCTGTATACATTTAGGACAAATCTCAAAAACGTGAAATAACAGTTTAATGTAACATTCTCCAGTCCAATAGTGGTTTCTGTTGGGGAGAGGATTTGCCATGTTTCTTGGCCCACTAATCCAAAATCAGAAATCTTCTACCTCTAATTTTCATAATCTACATTATAGTTCTCCTTTTAAAAGTGATTCCATACAATTAAAAATTAAAGGTACTTACAAGGAATATTTCAAAGTGTCATCTAATTCCATGATAGCAGCCTGGTTCCCACAACGATAACAGTAATTGGGTGCACTGAAAATGGTAACCACGTTCCGATCGTGACACCAATTGTATCCCTGCAACGTTAAAAAAATAAAAACCAACCCATCAAAATCTGTATTTCACCATAACACTGTTATGTTGACAGATGAAACCTTTATTCTGTGCATCACCTGATGTGGTGTCCATCTTTTATACTAGACATCTGCACTGAGGCTCACCTGTGGACACAGGGTTCTCTTACTTAGGGCTCAGTACCTTTTCCTGCTTGGTCTATGTTTGACATCAGGGCTAGGATGTGTATTCAGATTTCTCCCACAGTGATGGAAGAGGTCTCAATTCCTCCTCATAAATTATGTCAACTTTTGCTTTATGAATTTTGACTCTATTACTAGGTAAATTAAAATTTAGAATTATTCCCTCCCGTAGAACCAGATCAGTTTTCATCAGTGAAGACTTCTTTTTATTTATAAGTATCTAAAGCCTTGCTCATATTATTAGTTATACTTTGGATAATTATCTAATTGATACACTGATACACCATTTCCCATCCCTGTACTTCTGGTCTATGGTATCATTATGTTTTAGATAAATCCCAAATCACAGATGAATTTTGATTATGTATCCAATCTGAAGGTCTCAGTATTTTAGGGAAGTACAAATTTTCATCCATTCACATTCCTTATGATGACTGATAGAATTAGGTTTATGTTTACCACCTGCATTCATGTTCTTTATTTAACATGCTGTTACCCTACCTGACTCTATTGGATTAGTGAAGTTTTCTCTAAGATCTTGAAGCCACTCCCTAATGGTTTGGAAGGATTATATTCTATTTATATTCCTTTAGTGTTTAAAAAAAATAGTAACATCATGGTAGAGAAATCTGGCAGGCACCACCTTAACTAAGTGATGCAAGTTAATGCCACCGGCAGTGGGACGATCTCATGCCCGGCTATGACGTGCCGAGAAGGACGCAAGCATCATGTCATACTCTGATACGCCCGCCAAAGATGCCTGTCCTGAATCATAAGGAAACATCAGCCAAACCACAAACGAAGGCGATTTCTACAAAACTCTTATAGTCTTCAAAAATGTCAAGATTATCCAAAACAAAGAAAATCTGAGGAATTTTGTCCACGTCAAAGGGGACTGAATACAGCATGAACCTGGATTAGACTTACACGCACAAATATAGTTAAATTTTGCTATAAAAAATTTAACTATAAAAGGACACTGGTGAGATAATAAAAATTTGAATAAACTATTTAGATAATAGTACTTTCTCAATGAAAATTTCCGGACTGTGATAACTATACCATGGTTATTTAGGAGAAAGTCCTTATTCTTACAAACTACACATGGAAATTTGGATGTAAAGGAGCATTTCACCTGCAACTGACATTCGAACAGTTCAAAAGTCAGGGGAAAGGGGAACAGGAAGGGAGAGACAGAATGATGAAGCAAACATTAAAGTATACTCAAGGAATCTGAGTGTAGGATACAAAGGAATTTTTTTGTTACCATTTTTTGCAACTTTTCTCTAAGTCTTAAAGTGAGTTACAGTTTTGCTCTGGTCAACAATATTTTCCTTACTTGCTAAAACCAGCCAAGTTTTTTCTCCTTTCCTTTAGGTAATGGGGAGGGATGTTTCTGACACTCAAGTCATGAAGCCTCATCGAAACACTTATTGGAAGCAGAGATCATCATCCCATAGGAGAAGCACATACCTCCATTACAAGTTGGTGAGCGCGAGAAACCAGTGTGAGACCATTAGCATGGTTAAACGTTTCAGAAATATCTTGTCCAAATGTGTAGCCAGCACCACGTGGTGAAATACCCCACCCACCACGATCATCTGGATCTGACCATAACAGATCACACATCGGGCCCTAGCAAGGAAAATGGAGTACATAACATACATTATTAGCACTCATATGTGACTAATCTAGGGTTACCACATGTGGTTATATTTCTTTCTTTTTCATTAAAACTAAGTTTAAGTTTACCTCATGTGGAACTTCTTGTAAACGATCCAGGGCTCTTATATGATCCAGTGTATCTATGGATGGAGAGAGGCCACCATGGAGGCAGAATATCTGTTTAGGAATTTAAAAAAAACGAACTTGTTTTATTAAATGCTAAGTGTCAACCTTAGTAGCTTTTCTTTTCAAAATAATCTTTTATAATGTTTATAGTGGAAAATTTTATAAAATACAATGAAAAAAATCAGAAAACATTATCAGAGAAAGCAGTTAATATTCAAATATATTTCTTCTGTCTTTTTTCTTTATAATCCTAGGTATTTTATGTAGTGTGTTTCTGCTTTCTCTAGAATGCAATTTCTGTGCTTGTGACCACCACTATTACCTTTTCTGTTGGTTACTGCTGACAGATAAAAATTTAAAATTTCTCTTACAGCAAAGATCCTACTGATGCCTGTTAATGATTCTAATATAACAACAGCCTGTCAGTTTCTAAGAGTTTTCTGAGTACATAATCATGTTATTTTCAAATAACAAAATCATAATTTTGTTATTTTCTTCTCAAATGTTTGGGCTTCCCTTGTAGCTCAGCTGGTAAAGAATCTGCCTGCAATGCACGAGACCTGGGTTTGATCCCTGGGTTGGGAAGATCCCCTGGTGAAGGGAAAGGCTACCCAATCCAGTATTCTGGCCTGGAGAATTCCATGGACTGTAGAGTCCATGGGGTCACAAAGAGCTGGACATGACTGAGCGACTTTCACTTTCACTTCTCAGTGTTTATACCATTTTTTTTTTTTTTTTTTTTTACAGCTCAGTGCATTAGCTAGGACTTCCAAAAACAACATTGAAAAATAAAAGATTTGGTGGGAGGGAGGGGAGACAGTACTCCCAGGTCCAGCCTCCAGGGATTCTTAGTCAGAGATAGTAATAATAAAGTTTTAGAGGACACTTTCCTCCTGATTTTGAAGAGGTTTCTGATGTTTTGCTGATAAGTATAGTCAGTCGGAGAAGGCAAAGGCACCCCACTCCAGTACTTTTGCCTGGAAAATCCCATGGATGGAGGAGCCTGGTGGGCTGCAGTCCATGGGGTTGCTAGAGTCGGACACGACTGAGCGACTTCCCTTTCCCTTTTCACTTTCATGCATTGGAGAAGGAAATGGCAACCCACTCCAGTGTTCTTGCCTGGAGAATCCCAGGGACGGGGGAGCCTGGTGGGCTGCAGTCTATGGGGTCGCACAGAGTCGGACACGACTGAAGCGACTTAGCAGAAGCATAGTCAGTGGGTTTTTTTTTTTTTAATCCAGTTAATGCTATTTCACTCCTTAATTGAGCTTCAAAGATACAGCACGTCATTCAGATGGTTTTGGTCTGATTTTATCTTTCTGTGCTTGCCATGTCTGATGTTATATTGGGGCTATACTAGCTTTACAGAGTGAGTTTTAAGCTCTCCATCTTTTCCTAAGCTCTAAAACATGGAAATGTTGTATTTCTTAAAGGTTTGGTAGACTCTGCCTATAAAACTATCTAGATCTGGTAACTCCTCAGTTTTTTCTTAGCCTGGTAGTTATTTACACTCATCTAAATTCTTTGAAGCAGTTTAATAATATTCTGCTATAATAAATTTAACCTATCTTTTCAACTTTATTGAAGTAAAGCTATACCTGTGATATGCAAGTACCTCCATACTTAACAGTAATGCTTTATTTTTCAATCCCAGTGTTTTATGCCACCTCCTCCTCTTTTTCTGGATCAGTTTTTACTATTATGTTTCCCAAATAGACTTTTCAAACCTTGCTTTTGGCTATATTCATCAACTCTGTATTTGTTGGTATCCATTTCTGCTTTTATTTTGAATTAACCCTTTACATTTATTTAGTGTTTCACTCTTTGAATTAAATGTTTATTTTACATTTCTATTTTTCTACAGATAAAATGTGATTTATAAATAAATGCATTTCCCTGCATTGCATCCCTTACTACATCTAAAAGTTTCAGTTTGCACCATATTTCCACTTGGTCATCTGGAAATACTTTTTATCTTATGAGTGTTAGTAGAAGACTGAAAGTTTCCAAGGAGGGAGATTTGTCCGATTACTTAGAATCAGACTGCCGCTTAATGCATGGTGTATAAATAGATGGATCAATAGGTGGAAAGGGAAGCAGGAAGGTGAAGAAGGATGAAACAAAGGATTTGCTGTCTCACATAAAACTCACCCAACGCCCTGTTCTGAAACTTTAAGGGAAAGACACAGACAAGGCCAGGGAGATGCAGAAAGAATGTCACAGAAACCTAGCCCCTAAATTACTAATAAGAAAGCTTTTATCCACCCCCGCATACATACCTGTCCATCTACTAAAGCTGTAAGTGGCAGATAATCAAAGAGATCTGTAAAATATTTCCAAACATTGGCATTTCCATACTTTCGCAGACATTCGTCATAAAAGCCATAAACTTGGGTAATTTGTCGGCTTTCGTGGTTTCCTCTCAGTATTGTAATGCGCTCTGGATAACGCACCTGGAGGGAAGGAAAAGGAACCCATGGTATACCTGGTAGCTACTAGCGTTAGTTAAGCACATTAACCTCTGACCCGCTTCATTTAATGGCCAATACATTAAATGTTAATTCTTTCTCAGAATAAAAAACTGTCTTACTCATCCCAGGTCCCCTCTTGATTACTTTGAAATATTTTTTTATGGTCATCTTTCTTCATTACTAGGTACTCATACTCCCCTCGCTGGAATTCCTTATTTAACCGATATTTGTACCTGATTCTTTGTCTCTAACACTTTCTCATACTCATATTATCATTAGTCTTCCCAGTGTTTCCAGAACACTATAACTTTTTAATGCTCAGTGGACACAGACCAGAGATCTGGACTTGAGATAAACTCTACACTCTTCCTCCTTTTTCCCACAAGGAAGAATGTATTTGCTAACAAAACACAAAAACAGGCTCTGAAAAATCTGGGCAAAATTTCAAATGTATTTATAGCTTCCTTTCCATGACAGAACATAGAGATGTACTTTATGGCATAATTTTTAGTTAGGAATGTGTCTGATAAGTATGAAAAAGCATCAGATTCTGTAAACCAAAAAGCTGCAAGTGCATACTTCATATATATTTACTAAGCAACCACTGTGTGTCCAACACTGAGCACAGAGTTCAAAGCTAGATGCCAGTTCCACAGAAATATATGAATTCTGCTGGATGGGGACTAATTTCAAAGGATGAGAAATAAATAAAATAAGGCAATAAACCACTATGTGACATAAATAAGGGATGTGAGAGCAAGTTTCACGATAATCTAGAGTAAAAAGAGGAAGGCTACCATGGAAGCAGTAGGACTTGAGCCGAGTTGTGAGAGGGGTAGGAAATAAGAGAGACTAATCTTCTGAAGAAATCAGACAAGGAAATATTTGGAGACAGACAGCACATTTAAACTCTCTGATTTGAGGCAAAAAGTTTATGCTACCAACTCTGAGCAGCAAATTCAGGCTAGACAGTAGAGGATCAGTCAAGGAGTGTAAGCTTGATTCTAAAGGTAAGACAAAATCATTGAAGAGCTGGGAACACTGAAATAAGATGAAAGTTAAATAGAGATTTAATCTGGCAGCATATGCAAGGTAGATTTGGAGGGGTCAGGTCTTGGAGACAGAAATGTAGGTTACCACATTACTGTACTAATTAAAATATTACTGTACTAATTAAAGTGACATGATGAAGATATGCATTAAATGACAGTAAAAATAGAAAAGACACAGGAATAACAGATTTCTCAAGGCAAGAATTTTAAAAATTCAGTATCAATTAACTATATATGCGGGATAAGTTGACTAAAAATGATTCCAAGACTTCAGCTATGGATTACTACCTATAGAAATAATTTACCAGAAGTAGGCAAGAGATGTTTAATGCATCATTTCCATATCTTTCTCCCAAAAGATGTAAAATCAACTATTATTTTAAGGGGCTATAAAATGAATGGATCATAAACTAGAACATTATGATATGCAATGCCCAGTCTGTCTTTTGCTGATTTAAAGCTTGGGGGAAAAAAATGAATTTCTTTAGTCATACCTTTAATGCCACAAGAAGAGTTACCGTTTCCACAGAATAATAACCTCTGTCTACATAGTCACCCATGAACAGATAGTTTGTATCTGGTGACTTCCCACCGATTCTGAAGAGTTCCATAAGATCATGGAATTGACCATGCACATCTCCACAGACGGTAACAGGACAACGGACTTCTTGTACATTTGATTCTTTTGTTAAAATTTCCTTAGCCTGTTAAAGAAATGAAATCAACAATTAAAAAAAAAGATTCTATCACAAATCTGAAGGCATCATTTCTTGTCTATTTAAGAAAATGTGGAGAAAAAAATCAACTGAAATGTGCATTATAAAATCATAAACTAAAACCACAAGAGGATACCACTGTACACATCGTAGAATTATAAGTGTTTTTGAGGATGTGGAGAAACTGGGAACGTTCACACAGTGTTGGTGGGAATCTAGAACGGTATACCTGCTGTCGAAAACAGTCCAGCAGTTCCTCCCAGTGTTACATACAGAACTACCGTGTGATCCAGCAATTCATCCCTAGACAGACACTCGAGAAGTGAAAACTGCAGCTGACACATGTTCATGGCAGCATTACTCACAATGGACAAAAAGCGGAAACCACCTCAACGTCCATTAACTAATGAATAAATAATGGTATTATTTGTTCAGTGGAGTATTATTCAATAATAAAAGCAATGAAAGACTGATTACACGCTATTAACTTTGAAAACATACTGAGTGAAAGACAGTCACAAGTGGTCATATTGGATGACTCCATGGATGTGAAATGTTCAGAACAGACAAATCTACAAAGAGAGAACATCAGGGCTGCCTAGGGCTGACGGGTAATAACTAAGGGGTATGAGATTTCTTCTAGGGTAATAGGGCGGTGATGGATGCACATATCTATGAATGTACTAAAAGCCAGTGAACTGAACACTCAAAATCAGTGACTTGTATGGTATAGAAATTTCATCTCAAAGCTGTTTTTAATGAACAATATTATTTATAGATTACAAATATCAATATTAAAGAAAAAGTCACAATTATTCAAATTCTTTCACAAACACCTTACACCAACTCATAGGACAATTTTCAACTTCTTTATTTCAACTATTCTATATTTAATAACTCAAGTTACTGTTCAGAGGCCCTAAAGTACAGAATTTATATATAAACAGTGACAAATTAAATATATTGACTAAGTTCAAGTTCATGACACCTTACTTATCTAACAACTTTTCCTAATAAGAGCCCAGAATCAGAAAGTAAATGAAAAAATCCTCTGAAGTAATGAGCAGATATGGTAAAAGTATATGTACCAACTGAGACATGAGCTCCCTGCTGCCCAGTCAGTCACTGGGATGGGGCAAGGAGGAGGGCAGAGCTGCTACAAGGTGTAATTCCAATTAGCACCGAAGGGAATTTGAGATTATCAAGTATCTCCTATGAGGTTTGACAAATGGCTCAGAAATGTCCAAGTTCACAAATGAAACAGCATTTTTATCAAGTTTAGTCCATAAAAATAGCTTCCTAATTTTGTTCAGGAAAAAAAAAATCAAACTGAGGAACATAAATCAGAATTCAGTTGGACCTGATGTCTATTTTTTTTTTTCGGCTGTGCCGGCTCTTTGTGGTGCACAGGCTGAGTTACCCCGGGGCTTGTGGGATCTTACTTCCTCAACCAGGGATCAAACCCATGTCCCCTACATTAAAAAGTGGTCAACCGCTGGACCACCAAGGAAGTCCCTGGACATGATGTCTTGTATTTATTATTACTGGGAAAAACCCTCAACATTCAGCTGATGGTTCCAAATCTAAACAGGAAATCTCCTTCATATACAAACACTATCTTCAGTACCTTATTTTAAACATGGAAATAAAAAGCACCAAAATGTAAATATTATCCAATTCAGCTGTTCTTTTAAGGACATATGGTTATCTTAACCCAGCACAGGTTTTATAAAACTATGAAGATGAGTTAAGAGACATGATTCACAGTGTGTGTTTGCTTTACATTAGTAGCAATACTTCCTGAGGTTTTATCTTCATACAATGAAGTACTTCATCAGGCCAGACAAATTTTTATCTTTACAGTACAGATCCCTGATGTTTCTAAATGATTTATAATTCACACCCTTTATTATAAAGTGCTCTTATTCTGCGATCACTCTGGGTCCCTTCAAGCAAAGGGTGGGCTGGCCTGGCAGAAGTTAAGTATAAAGTTCACCTGACAGCTAGAATTCTCAATGTACAAATCTCTGTGTGTCAGGGGTCCCCCAAAGCGCCCCAGGTTTGCTGGTGATTCACAAAGACGATCCACAGAACTCAGCACACAGGTGTACTCACAGCTATGACTTACGACAGTAAAAACAGACACAGCACAATCACCAAAAAGAAAAGGCCCAGAGGCACGGCCCTGAGCAAATCAAGGGCAGGCTTCTCCAGGCGGAGCTGCACAGAACACACCTGAGGCCCGTGTGCAACCTGCCCGTTACAGGGAAGCTCTTCAGCCTCGGCGCCCAGACGGGGAGCTGGTCCCTCTGCTGCTGCTGCTGCTAAGTCGCTTCAGTCGTGTCTGACTCTGTGCGACCCCATAGACAGACGCCCACTGGATTCCCCCATCCCTGGGATTCTCCAGGCAAGAACACTGGAGTGGGTTGCCATTTCCTTCTCCAATGCATGAAAGTGGAAAGTGAAAGGGAAGTTGCTCAGTCGTGTCCGACTCTTTGCGACCCCATGGACTGCAGCCTACCAGGCTCCTCCGTCCGTGGGATTTTCCAGGCAAGAGTACTGGAATGGGGTGCCATTGCCTTCTCCACTAGACATTCAAAGAAAACCATGTGTCCAGCATAAATCACACTGTTTGCATGAACGGTTTAGGCACAGTGAGCCATTCTCAACAGGGAATGGTGCGAAGCCTCCCCAAATCCAAGCTTCCAGACACCAACGGCAACCTTGACACCCAGCCTTTAAACAGACAGTGGTCTCGGGGCTGCTATGCCAACTCTTTTCTGTACACTGTGTAACTCTGCATGTAATTCTCATGAGTGTTTCTTTAATGTGACTTAGTACTCAAAGCTTAATTATCTCTACGACTCTGATAGGGGCTTCCCTGGTGGATCAGTGGTAAAGAATACTCCTGCCAATGCAGGAGACACAGGAGACTCAGATTCTATCCCTGCATGGGGAAGATCCGCTGGAGGAGGAAATGACAACCTGCTTCAGTATCCTTGCCTGGGAAATCCCATGGACAAAGGAGCCTAGCAAGCTACAGTCCATGAGGGCGCAAAGAGTTGGACATGACTGAACATGCGTGAAGACTGATGATAGTTCGGTTCAGTTCAGTCGCTCAGTCATGTCTGACTCTTTGAGACCCCATGGCCTGCAGCACGCCAGGCTTCCCTGTCCATCACCAACTCCCGGAGCTTACTCAAACTCATATTCATCAAGTCGGTGATGCCATCCAACCATCTCATCCTCTGTCGTCCCCTTCTCCTCCTGCCTACAATCCCTCCCAGCATCAGGGTCTTTTCAAATGAAACAGCTCTTCGCATCAGCTGGCCAAAGTATTGGAGTTTCAGCTTCAACATCAGTCCTTCCAATGAACACCCAGGACTGATCTCCTTTAGGATGGACTGGTTGGATCTCCTTGCAGTCCAAGGGACTCTCAAGAGTCTTCTCCAAAACCCACAGTTCAAAAACATCAATTCTTCAGAACTCCACTTTCTTTATAGTCCATCTCTCACATCCATACATGACCACTGGAAAAACCACAGCTTTGACTAGCTGGACCTTTGTTGGCAAAGTAATGTCTCTGCTTTTTAACAGGCTACCTAGGTTGGTTGCCTTCTTCCAAGGAGCAGGCATCTTTTAATTTCATGCCTGCAGTCACCATCTGCAGTGACTTTGGAGCCCCCAAAAATAAAGTCTGACACTGTTTCCCCATCTATCTCCCATGAAGTGATGGGACCAGATGCCATGATCTTAGTTTTCTCAATGTTGAGCTTTAAGCCAACTTTTTCACTCTCCTCTTTCACTTTCATCAAGAGGCTCTTTAGGTCTTCTTCACTTTCTGCCATAAGGGTGGTGTCATCTGCATATGTGAGGTTATTGATATTTCTCCCGGCAATCTTGATTCCAGCTTGTGCTTCTTCCAGCCCAGCATTTCTCATGATGTACCCTGCATATTAGTTAAATAAGCAGGTGGACAATATACAGCCTTGACGTACTCCTTTCCTGATTTGGATCCAGTCTGTTGTTCCATGTTGTTCCCTGTTGCTTCTTGACTTGCATACAGATTTCTCAGGAGGCAGGTAAGGTGGTCTGGTATTCCCATCTCTTGAAGAAGTTTCCATAGTTTGTTGTGAGCCACATAGTCAAAGGCTTCAGCACAGTCAATAAAGCAGAAATAGATGTTTTTCTGGAACTCTCTTGCTTTTTTGATGATCCAACAGATGTTGGCCATTTGATCTCTGGATCCTCTGCCTTTTCTAAAACCAGCTTGACCATCTGGAAGTTCACAGTTCATGTACTGTTGAAGCCTGGCTTGGAGAATTTTGAGCATTACTTTGCTAGCGTGTGAGATGACTGCAATTGTGTGGTAATTTGAACGCCCTTTGGTATTGCTTTCTTTGGGACTGGAATGAATTCTGACCTTTTCCAGTCCTGTGGCCACTGCTGAGTTTTCCAAATTTGCTGGCATATTGAGTGCAGCACTTTCACAGCATCATCTTTTAGGATTTGGAATAGCTCAACTGGAATTCCATCACCTCCACTAGCTTTGTTCGTAGTGATGCTTTCTAAGGCCCACTTGACTTCACATTCCAGGATGTCTGGCTCTAGGTCAGTGATCACACCATCGTGATTATCTGGATTGTGAAGATCTTTTTTGTACAGTTCTTCTGTGTATTCTTGCCACCTCTTCTTAGTATCTTCTGCTTCTGTTAGGTCCATACCATTTCTGTCCTTTATCGAGCCCATCTTTGCATGAAATATTCCCTTGGTATCTCTAATTTTCTTGAAGAGATCTCTAGTCTTTCCCATTCTATTGTTTTCTCTATTTCTTTGCATTGATCGCTGAGGAAGGCTTTCTTATCTCTCCTTGCTATTCCTTGGAACTCTGAATTCAAGTGGGTATATCTTTCCTTTTCTCCTTTGCCTTTCACTTCTCTTCTTTTCATAGCTATTTGTAAGGCCTCCTCAGACAACCATTTTGCCTTTTTGCATTTCTTTTTCTTGGGGATGGTCTTGATCACTTCATCAGGTATGACCTAAATCAAATCCCTTACGATTATACAGTGGAAGTGACAAAGATTCAAGGGATTAGATACAATAGACAGAGTGCCTCAAGAACTATGGACGAAGTTTGTGGCACCGTACAGGTGACAGTGATCAAGACCATCCCCAAGACTCTGATAAGACCTAGTTAAAACTGTGAAGTGAAGTACTGTGGTGATGGAAAATGCCCCTTGGCCCAGATGCATCCAGGCAGACAGCTATTATTACTGCATGCACTGCTGTATTCCTATCCATTCAAACTTGTTTCGTTTCTCACCCACTTAAAACATTCTTCCTTGTTGCTATCAAATCAAATCTATGAACAGAACTGAGAAAATAAAAGTTTGGAAATGACATTCACATATAATTCTTTATTTTCACTCTACCTATGTTTAAGAATACAGAAAATGGAAATGTCAAGTCTTCCCAGCCCCTCAACAGGTGACATGCTATTGACATTTCTATTTCTGTGCTGGTGCCCATGACTGGAACCAAAATACCACAAAGCTACTGAATTTGGTTTTGGGATAGCCAGCATACAAATTCCTTTCCCCTCTATTTACACATAAATCATCTACTATTAAAAAGTGATTACCTCTTACTCCTAGGCAAATTCATCTAAAGAAAGCCATAGAACAGAGTGATCTCTGAAAAAGATGAGATTAAATAAACCTCTAAATCCTATGAAAGTCACTCAGTCACGCCCGACTCTTTGTGACCCCAGGAACTATACAGTCCATGGACTTCTCCAGGCCAAAATACTGGAGTGGGTAGCCTTTCCCTTCTCCCGGGGATCTTGCCAACTCAGGGACTGAACCCAGGTTTCCTGCATTGCAGGTGGATTCTTTACCAGCTGAGCCACAAGGGAAGCCCTCTAGATCCTACAGGGCAAGGTTAATGTAAGTATGGTGGCCTGTCCTCCTGCAGTTACAAGGTTTCTTCCAAAAATGAGAATTGACTTTTTTTTTTTTAAAGGGAACAAACTTTTTCTTTCAGTTCAATGACACTTAAGTGTCTACATGCCAAGTAATATCAAGCTTGGAAACACAAGTAAGAAAAAAATCATATACTCTGTTAAAATTAAGAAAGAATGAGGCACGCATATGTACACAGAACAAGACACTATGTGGTTAAAAAGGTTTTAGGATAACTGTGATCCCATTTTAATAAAAACAGTACACCACAAACATCCTCGCTCACAAAACACATGCTTTTTGCACAGAGAAAACAAAAGGCTGGAAAACAACCTCAGGTTTGTCTCTGAGGTAGGGCGGTAATGGGAGGGGAAGGTGGGTTTAACAGTGGAGCCCACTGGTTTCCTTCCCTACATTTTTGAGATGCTTAAATTAAAAAAAAAAAAAAAGTATTACTTTTTCAATGGGCTTCCCTGATGGCTCAGCTGTTAAAGAATCCGCCTGCAATGCAGGAGACCTGGGTCTGATGCCTGGGTTGGGAAGATCCCCTGGAGGACAGCATGCAGCCCACCTCAGTATTCCTGCCTGGAGAACCCCCATGGACAGAAGAGCCTGGCGGGCTACAGTCCATGGGGTCGCAAAGAGTTGGACATGACTGGGCGATTAAGCACTTTTTCAATCTTAAAAAATAATTTTTTGAACTTCGAAACAAATTCTAGATGGCAATAACCTAATTATTAGGTTATTTTTATTATATAAAATATTTTATATTATAAATATAAAATATAATATTTCATATTATAAAAAATAATATATTTATTATTATAAAAAATAACTTTTTGAACTTCAAAACAAATTCTAGATGGCAACAACCTGATTATTATTGTTGTTTTTAGGCATAACATAAAAACAACCACAGTGCTATATTCATATAAGGGAATTTTATTCAGCCACAAAAGAGAATGAAGTACTGACACAGGCTACAACGTGGAATCTTTAGCCAGACACAAAACAAGTATCACGTGATGACGCTGATATACAGTGTCTAGAACAGGCAAATTCAGAGACAGAAGTCCATCAGTGGCTGCCAGGGGATGGAGAAGGAAGAATGAGGACTGATTGCTAGTGGGCACAAGGTTTATTTTCTGGAGTGATGAAAATGTTCTGGAATTATATGGTAGAGATGACCGCAAAACTATGAATATACTAAAACCACTGAGTTGTACACTTTGTAGGGCAAACGTTTATACTACACGAATTGTATCTCAATTTAAACATACAAGGAAAGCCCAAACCTAAATGTGAAACACTGCTGTGGCTCTGAACTAGCCTTCTTGGAAAGATGACAGGATCTTTTTTTTTAATTTTATTTTTTGGCAGCAGCACACAGCACGCGGGATCCTGGCTCCCTGAGCAGGGACTCAGCTGGTATCCCCTGTGGTGAAAGCGTGGCATCCTAACCACTGGACTGCCAGGAAAGGACGACAGTGATTTTAATGCCATTTTTTCTTAGAAAAACTAAATTCAGGAAATACACATAGTTTATGTAGTCTAAAATGCAGTGACTGTTTTGGTATTAATTTTAACTTCAATTTATGGCATTTTGATTTCCTTTAATCAAAGAAGACTTCATCCACCAATCCCTTCATAGCATTTGTCCTAAAAGAAAAAGTGAAGGAAAAATCTCTGCAAGATCTTCAAAGTAGAGTAAAAGACATATGTTGCAAATAAAACTACTCCATGTGAAAGTAGTTTATATAATTATCTTCATTTTATCTGTGAACATGATTTTACACATCCTATGGACAGCTGAGAAATGATGAACTGATTTTAAAAAAGGCTGCTTTCTAGTCGGAAGCAGTAGTTCATGCTAGTCCAGTCTGGTTTAGTTTCTTTACCTGTCTGACGTGAAGGATGGCTTAGATAAGCATGGAAAATGATTTGTTCAGTCGGTAATACTGGGTTTTAACCTCAGATTTCACCGTAGTCATGCTATATTTTGTTATAGTAAGACAGAAACACGCTACTCTCTATCTCGATCACTGAATTAAAAGAATGACTTATTTGTATCTGGCCGTGTCAGGTCCCAGGTGTGGCGCGGGAGCTCAGCAGCTGCAGCTCGTGGGCTGTTTCGCTGCGGCACGTGCGATCTTAGCTCCCTGACCAGGGACCAAAACGGCGCCCCTGAACTGGAAGGCAGGTGCTTCCTCAGTGGACCACCAGGGACGTCCTCTACATCATTGCATTTTCAACTCTATGGGCCACCAGAGCTGGCACCAATACTTGCTCAAGGGAAGTTAAAATGAAAGTAACAGGCTTTTTGGCTGTTAACACCAATGTTAAGTACAAACTATTAAAGAAAACCATTCGAGAGCTTTTCTCAACTCAGAAAAATCATTTTTACCAGGACCCAATTTTCATTAAGATGGTTTCAGGCATTCATGAATTTATGCATGCTATTTCACATCAGTGAAGTAATACCCTACAGAGAATTCTGCTTCTTTCAAGGCTGAGGCCAGGACCCAGGAACATATCCATTAGACCAATACAGAATTTACATATTTATCTATACAAACCTCAAACTGTTTCTAAGTAGCCACTGTATAATCATCAGCATAAAGCTCTGCTCGCACACACATGGGCTAAAATTTCCCTCCCTGCTTAGAATATCATCACCAAGGTTCTACAGAATAAAATAAAGTTTATCAGGTCGAAGAGCCTAAAAATGTCTCCTCCTGAGACTCGACCAAATGTTAAATATAGTTCTAGTCAGAATGTCCTCAGCTGTGCCAGGCTGGCTCTCCAGGCACCCTATCTTTATAAATCACGCTGCACACCGTGAACAGACGCAGAAGCAACCGCTCTGCACACCAAGAGGGGCAAAATGTGCGACTGGCCCCAAAGTTCGACTGCTCGTTTTTTTTTCTTAATTAAAACTTTTTTTATTTAATTTTTGGCTGTGCAGGGTCTTCGCTGCTTCACATGGGCTTCCCCTTGTTGTGGAGCAGGGGCCCTAGAGCACGCAGGCTTCAGTGGCTGCGGCACGTGGGTTTGGAAGTTGTGGCGAACGGGCTTAGTCGCTCCGTGGCGTGTGGGACCCAGATCAGGCACTGACGCTGTGTCCCCTGCACTGCAAGGTGGATTCTTAACCACTGGACCACCAGGGAGCCCCTGGACTGCTAATCTTAAGTTCATGTTAAGAGTTGGTCATCTTCTTGGAAGACATGCCTTAACTATTTTATGCAAACAGTTTTTCTCTAGACAGAAACTAACCTTGAAGGCCAGACATACCATATCATGCATACCCATATATATTTTTTAATCAATAGTTATTCTCCAATTGGCATTTGGATGGATTTTATTTTGCCACTACCTCAAAACAGGGCTATTTCCCAGTACCACTCTGGTCTTTAATTTCAGCTGATTTCTTTGTGATACAGGCAATCTGAGTTAGAACAGAAATTTAATTTTGAGGGAGAAACCACCACCCTATGATGTAACTTCTATAAAATAATATTTCTAATAGACTCTCAAAAAATCATGTTATTAAAAAAACTAAAATCTAGTCACAAAGAATTAAACAAAAAGATGATTTTTACAGTTTTAAAACATTAGGCTTAACTTTTTATTTTCTCTTATATTCTTTATGCCTGCCATTCTTGACCTGGAAGGGGAGAACACATATTAAGTAGACCAAGTGAGGAACTACTACCAATCCCAGCAGTTTGTGCTTCAGGTAACAGGGATCACAAGAAATAACGAAACTATTTTTCAGAGTTCTAGAGCCACTAAATGGAAAACCTCTCTTGAAGTACATTCTCCACAGAGAAGTCATATCGACATCTGTTTATTTTGCAGCTTCTTCCAAAAGAAAATAGGATGACACTTAAAAGAAGATAGAACAGCTGTTTTTTTGTTGTTGTTGTTTTTTTAGCTTTTCTTCATTTAGTATCTACTGCAAATTTCTTGTTAGGACTTCACTCCAGTGGAGTCTTAACACAACTACCCCAGGAGGTCAGCAAACCAGGAGGTCAGTGATCACCCCAGCCTTAGCGATAAGGAATAGGAGGGGCAGGGCTGGGCAGCCATCAAGCTGTGGAGCCAGGGTCTGAAAGCAGGCTGGCCATTATAAACAAATGCTGCACTCAGCAGGAAAAAGGAGGGCAGAGGTAGGGAAGTAAAATGGAACTGTAAGGTTAGATGACAGAAAATCAACACCACAAAGGTTTGCCACAGCTGCTGGAAAGGGGCTCCACACTAAGCACCGCTGAGAAGGGCAGGGCTGGGGGCCGGGGGCGGGGGGCGGCGGAGCACTCCACATCCCTGGCAAAAGTGGAGGATAAAGATAAATGACAGAGCTGCCACTTAAAAATTCATGCTTGGTGGAAAAGTACAAATATTCAGAGAAAAAAGTGGGTAAGATATAAGCTTAAATGTACCTCAAAGATTCTAGGGACTGGCAGTCCAATTTATTTAGGAGCTGAAGTCAAAATAATCTCTCTGGACAAATTCAGAAAGCTTGCTCAGGTGATTAAAAGATCATGTGATCGAGGAGGGGTGCAACATTCTTCTCCGGAAAGACATCTTAAAATTATCAGACAGTCAGAGGGAAGAGCTGATTCAACTACCAACGCTGCCCACCAACTTACAGTCCATGTCTACTAGTCACAGTGAGGTTAACGGACTCAGCTAATTGCAGAACTGGGTTATTTCACCTGACAGGAGAGCCTGAGAGACAGCGATTTAAAACAAATTTTAAAACGTGAAATTACAGGTTATCACACAAGAAAATTGAATGTAGCCAGAACGTGAAGCGGTCCATAAGCAATTTGTCTCAGAAACACAAATATACCACTTTTTGCCAGTTCTATTTACAGAAATACATCCTCCTGTATCAATAAATAGTTATTTAGTAGACTCATAGACGTAGAAAACAAAGGGTTACCAAAAGGGGATGGGGAGGGGATAAATTAGCAGTTTGGGATTAACATATACACACTACTTTATGTAAAAGAAACAAGAACCTCTGTATAGCACAGGGAACTATACCCAGTGTCACGTAATAACCTATAATGAAAAAGAACCTGAAAAAGAATATTGTATGTTTATAGCTGAATAAGTTTGTTGAACACTTAAATGCAACATTATACTTCAAAAAAAAAATGTTAATAAAGACCCAAAACAGCGTTACACTTAAGTTACACTTAATTTAAAAAACAAAACACTATTTTAAACTTAGTATTAACTCTTCCATTTCTAAGACATTTAATTTTAAGGGTACTCTATAAATAATATTAATAAAATCTTTCCTTCAATGCCTTTCTGAGGCATCCTGCTTTCCAAACAAAATCAAGAAAGTCTTAGGGCTTATGGCTTAAAAATACGTAACAATTCAAAAGCATTAAAGGATACATAATTTTGTTACTCCTTCACGAGACCTTTTTACATAAAAATAGTCTAGGCTATAAAAGATCAATGAGAAAAAAATGTCAAGTCCAAAATAATTCCAATGGTTAAGAAAAAAATAGATACAGAATTCAGAAGATTGTCTACGATCACACAATCAAGAGCGACTGAAAACAGTAAACCATCTGCATATTTTATTACTTTTTGGCAATGAAAAAAAACCTTACATGTAACAGAAACAGAAATAACCTTCCGAAAAGTGCTACCCTGCAGGAGAAACACATACCCCACTTATCATTTCAGGTAGGCACTGTTGCCAAACTGAAGACTTGCCGTCTTGTTTCTGAAAAATCAAACATTTTTGCTTCCCAAGAGCCTCTCAACGTGAAGACCAGCCACCATCTGTCTCAACTAGAGTCAACTTCTATTTTAAAAAAATCACAGTCTGCCATCACACCCACCTCTCTACAAACAAATGCCTGACGCATTACCAAGTATTAGCGATGTTTGAAGGGCCAAGTCACCTGAGAAAAAGCCTCTGTTTATTACCACGCGCGTTGATAATTCACAACACCCAGGCTCATTTCGGTGCACTTTCCATTACGAGGATGCAGGAGATTAATCTGCCCGGCGGTTGAAGCTTCGGGATTGCCAGTCCGCCGGGGTTAATGCTGGGGTTGTCAGCAATCCTCACTAGAGCGCCGGTCACCCCACAATCACACTCGGGTGATGAATTCCAGGTGCCACGGAGCCCCCGCCCACCCATCCCGGACGCCTTAGGTCTGGATCCGGGGCGGTGCGGGGGTCTGGGCCTAACCAAGGGCTGTGTCCCGAAAGGGGTCCTGGAAAGGCCCCGCCCTGCCCAGGGTCTGATGCCGGACCGGGAGACGCAGCTCCGCGGGTGCCTGGACCCGGTGCCGGGACGAAGGCGGGCGGGCGGCCCGGGAGGGGAAAGAGGAGGGGTTCCCCCACCCAGCCGAGGCTCCCCGGCCGCACCTCGCCCCTCTTCTCGCTCACCTTTTCACACAGCGTCCGGACTTGATTCTCGTTGAGCTGTTTACACTCATTCAGCTGCTCGACCCACTGGTCCAGGTCCTTAGTGAACGCCTTGTCGTCCATGGCGGCCCCCGCCCCTCCGCCGCCTCCTCCTCCCGCCCCCCGCGCGCCCCCGCCCCGGGCGCCGCTCCCCTAGCCCCCCGCCGCCAGCTCCCGGCGGGGGAGGGAGGAGCCGGGCACTGCGGACCCCGCGCCCCGCCCAAGCCCCTCGGGCGGCTCCGAGCGCGCGGCCTCCGGGAGACCCCCGCCCGCCCCGGCCCGCCGGCCCGCGCGCCCGGAGAGCCGGTGAAGGACGCGGGGACGTGCGGGGCTTCCGCGCAGCTGCCGCCGGAGAATGGGCACCCGCCGCCTGCCGACCGCCGGCCGCTCTCGCCTCCCTGGCTCCTTCTCTCTCGCTCTTTCTCTCCCCTCCCTCCGGCTTTCCGTCATCGCCCGGGCATTTCCGCCGGGAAAAAAGGTGAGCGGGTGGCGCCGCCGGGCCCGGGACGCGAGCAGGCGTGCAGCGCCTCCGTGTGGCGCGGCGGAGAAACAGGCCGACGGGCGCGCCGCTATCTCGCTTTTCCCTTTTGTATCGTACTTCTCCACTCGGGTCCAGACCAGTCTCTCCTCGCTCTTCCTTTACGTCCTTTTCTCTGAGAATTTTCTTTCTTCTTCTTTTTTAGCGCTTTGGAGAGGGAATTGGGAAGCTTGTGCTTCTCCTTGACCACATAGTCTCCCCAGAGTCTAGCACTCTCCCATAGCAGGCGTTCATTATCTATTAAACAGATACATACGTAAATTCTTCCATATCTTAGCTCTGTCATTAACCTGCTGTAGGGCACCGACATCTCGAATCCTCCCTTTAGGCATCAGAAAAACGAGTCGATTACTCTGTGATTATCAATCAGTTGTCCCTTCCAGCTCCAGCATTCTTCACCACATTTATGCAGTGTTTACTGAGTTCTAATGATTTGTTCACTCAGCAAATGTTCATCGAGCAACTACTAACTGCCAGATACCCTGGAGAGCAGGTGGTCATCAAGCATACTTCCTCTATTAGACAAGTGGCGGCAGGCAGCATCCTTTACCAGGAGGCAAGGGCCCCTTCTTGGCATCGCCAACCTCCTCGCTGTGTCCTTGGACAATGACCAGATTGCCCCCAGCCTCTGAGTCCTCATTTGTTACAAGGGTGCAGTAAGGCCTGCCTTTTCAAGTTGTGAAGATTAAATTCTACAAGAGCTTATCCAACAGTACAGAATGGAACTCATGTTCCTTGTCTTACTATCCCTACTAGGCAACAGCTACCGAAAGCTTTTCTCCCCGGGGCAAAACCTTGAATTTGCCTGGAGAAGAGGAAAGAAATTACACCGATTTGTTTTTTGGACGGTGGCAGAGGCCAAATGTGTGAAGGACCAAGGTCTTTTTGGTAAGCTATAAATACTCCTATCATCAGCAGTCAGTCATATGGTGGGAAATACGGCTGGAAAGCTCCTGTTCTCAAGTGCCTTGTAAATAGCAGAAAAGTAGTTGAAGGACAGAACGTGAAAAGACCGCGAAACAGTACTGAACAAACGGGATACCTGCCTTGATTCAGGAGATTTGCGATCTCCGAGGAGATTCGTCTATAAAGGTTGAAAGGAGGTTGAGTTTCAGCTAAACCTGGCAAGCTCAGAATGAAAATGAGAGTAAGAATAGTATTTTTTTTTTTGGAGTTCCTAGAGAAGATGGATTGAGAACCAAAATATACCTTGAGGAGAAATGGGAAGGACAGATTGTGTTTAGGGAGGCAGGTCCTTGACATACAAGCAAATGTGTTTGAGATTAATGTGAGAGAATGCTCTTAAAGCTGGGAGTAGGGAGCTGAGTTTGTGAGGATGATGCTTCAGAAATGAGTGAAAAAGAAAATTCATAATTTGTTGAAGCTACGTTTGGGGATTTTGTTACTGACATCTAAACACAAGCCTGAATGATACATTCAGATACTACTGATTTTTAGCGTTGACTAAATAAATAGGTGAAAAATTATGATTTTTTAAAAATATTTTTTGGACATCAATACTGTGTATGTGAATTGAGTGTTTACTAGCTTTTCCACATCCTTATTATTGATTTCTAGGCTGTTTGACATACTTGTTTCAATATTTCACGCAGTGTGTTACTTGGATTTTATGTTTGTTTGTAAGAGTCTTGCCATTCATGATGAGTCTTTATTATGCCAGACGGTATTCTAACTTCTTAGATTGTTACCTCATTTAGTTGTGTCACTACAACCTTATGAAAGTAGGTGCTATCATTATAGTTTCAATTAATTAAATGAGGGTACTGAGGTAGAAAAATCACTGCAGATGGTGACTGCAGCCATGAAATTAAAAGATGCTTACTCCTTGGAAGGAAAGTTATGACCAACCTAGATAGCATATTGAAAAGCAGACACATTACTTTGCCAACAAAGGTTCGTCTAGTCAAGGCTATGGTTTTTCCTGTGGTCATGTATGGATGTGAGAGTTGGACTGTGAAGAAGGCTGAGTGCCGAAGAATTGATGCTTTTGAACTGTGGTGTTGGAGAAGACTCTTGAGAGTCCCTTGGACTGCAAGGAGATCCAACCAGTCCATTCTAAAGGAGATCAGTCCTGGGTGTTTGGAAGGAATGATGCTAAAGCTGAAACTCCAGTACTTTGGCCACCTCATGTGAAGAGTTGACTCATTGGAAAAGATTCTGATGCTGGGAGGGATTGGAGGCTGGAGGAGAAGGGGACGACAGAGGATGAGATGGCTGGATGGCATCACCGACTCGATGGACGTGAGTCTGAGTGCACTCCGGAAGTTGGTGATGGACAGAGAGGCCTGGCGTGCTGCGATTCATGGGGTCGCAAAGAGTCGGACACGACTGAGCGACTGAACTGAACTGAACTGAACTGAGGTAGAGAAAATAAGTGAGGGGCCTGAGCCCAAACATTTGGAGCTGGGAAATGAAACCGGGTAGCCAGAGCCATGGTCTGTTACGCTCTGCCACCAGTCCTGTCAGTAACTTTTAAGCAGATTTGAAATGTCTCCTCTGCCTCAAGATTACATGGGTATCTTATTATGTATTTTAATGGAGAAGGCAATGGCACCCCACTCCAATACTTTTGCCTAGAAAATCCCATAGACGGAGGAGCCTGGTAGGCTGCAGTCCATGGGGTCGCTAGAGTCGAGCACAACTGAGTGACTTCACTTTCACTTTTCACTTTCATGCCTTGGAGAAGGAAATGGCAACCCACTCCAGTGTTCTTGCCTGGAGAATCCCAGGGACTGGGGAGCCTGGTGGGCTGCCATCTATGGGGTCGTGCAGAGTCGGACACGACTGGAGTGACTTAGCAGCAGCACACGTGTATAAATGACATATAGGGTTTACTCTAAATTTTCTAGTAAAATTTCCTTACAATAATTTTTGGGGGTCAACTTTTGAATTGTGGTAAAATATATTTACCATTTTAACCCTTTTAAAGCATATAATTCAATAGCATTAGGAACACTCACAGTGTTGAGCAACCCTCATGACAATCATTTCAATACTTTTTCATCATCCCAAACAGAATCTCTGTACCGATTAAACAACAATCTACTATTTCCCCTAACACACACATACTTTTCTATATTACTTATCATAAATATCAGAAGAGCCCTTACCCTGACAAGTACTTCTTGGCATTTATTCTGATACTTAAAAAAAATTAATTTATTTATTTAAATTGGAGGCTAAATACTTTACAATATTGTAGTGGTTTTGCCATACATTGACATGAATCAGCCATGAGTGTACATGTGTTCCCCATCCTGAACTCCCCTCCCGCCTCCCTCCCCATCCCATTGCTCAGGGTCATCCCAGTGCACTGGCCCTTAGCACCCTGTCTCATGCATCGAGCCTGGACTGGTGATCTATTTTACATATGATAATATACATGTTTCAATGCTATTCTCTCAAAATCATCCCACCCTTGCCTTCTCCCGGAGTCCAAAAGTCTGTTCTTTACATCTGTGTCTCTTTTGCTGTCTTGCATATAGGGTCATCATTCCATCTTTCTAAATTCCATATATATGCATTAGTATACTGTATTGCTGTTTTTCTTTCTGGCTTACTTCACTCTGTATAATAGGCTCCAGTTTCATCCACTTCATTAGAACTGATTCAAGTGTATTCTTTTTAATGGCTGAGTAATTTTCCATTGCATGTATGTACCATAGCTTTCTTATCCATTCGTCTGCTGATGGACATCTAAGTTGCTCCCATGTCCTGGCTATTATAAACAGTGCTGCGATGAACATTGGGGTACACGTGTCTCTTTCAATTGTGGTTTCCTCGGTGTGTATGCCCAGCAGTGGGATTGCTGGGTCGTATGGCAGTTCTGTTTCCAGTTTTTTAAGGAATCGCCACACTGTTCTCTATAGTGGCTGGACTAATTTGCATTCCCACCAACAGTGGGAATGCACCCTCTCCACCATTTATTGTTTGTAGACTTTTGGATAGCAGCCATTCTGACCAGCGTGAGATGGTTCCTCATTGTGGTTTTGATTTGCATTTCTCTGATAATGAGTGATGTTGAGCCTCTTTTCATGTGTTTGTTAGCCATCTGTATGTCTTCTTTGGAGAAATGTCTGTTCAGTTCTTTGGCCCATTTTTTGATTGGGTCGCTTATTTTTCTGGAATTGAGCTGTATGAGCTGCTTATATATTTTTGAGATTAATTCTTTGTCAGTTGCTTCATTTGCTGTTATTTTCTCCCATTCTGAAGGCTGTCTTTTCACCTTGATTATGGTTTCCTTCATTGTGCAAAAACTTTTAAGTTTAATTAGGTCCCATTTGTTTATTTTTGCTTTTATTTCCATTACTCTGGGAGGTGGGTCATAGAGGATCCTGCTGTGATTTATATCAGAGAGTGTTTTGCCTATGTTCTCCTCTAGGAGTTTTATAGTTTCCGGTCTCACAAATAGATCTTTAATCCATTTTGAGTTTATTTTTGTATATGGTGTTAGAAAGTGTTCTAGTTTCATTTTTTCACAAGTGGTTGACCAGTTTTCCCAGCACCAGTTGTTAAAGAGATTGTCTTTTCTCCATTGTATATTCTTGCCTCCTTTGTCAAAGATAAGGTGTCCATAGGTGCATGGATTTATTTTTGGGCTTTCATTGATCTATAGTTCTGTCTTTGTGCCAGTAACATACTGTCTTAATGACTGTAGCTTTGTAGTATAGTCTGAAGTCAGGCAGGTTGATTCCTCAAATTCCATTCTTCTTTCTCAAGATTGCTTTGGCTATTTGAGGTGTTTTTTTTTTTTTTATTTCCATACAAATTGTGAAATTATTTGTTCTAGTTCTCTGAAAAATACCATTGGTAGCTTGATAGGGATTGCATTGAATCTATAGATTACTTTGGGTAGTATACTCATTTTCACTATATTGATTCTTCTGATCCATGAACATGGTATATTTCTCCATCTATTTGTGTCATCTTTCTTTCATCAGTGTTTTATAGTTTTCTATATATAGGTCTTTTGTTTCTTTAGGTAGATTTATTCCTAATATTTTATTCTTTTCATTGCAATGGTGAGTGGAATTGTTTCCTTAATTTCTTTGTGTCTTCTCATTGTTAGTGTATAGGTATGCAAGGGATTTCTGAAACCCCTTGCATTCTTATTCTGGTACTTTAAAAAAAATTTCTCCCCCTTTGGCCACTTGACAGGTGGGATCTTAGTTCCCTGACTAGGGGTCCACAGAGTCAACCACTAGACCACCAGGGAAGTCCTGTTTGGATACCCTTGAATTATCTGGATTATTGATTGAATTCTAATTTTCATTTTCCCATATAAGATTCCATTTTCTCACAGCTTAACATCTCTGAACTTGAGTCCCACCCTACAACCAATGACATCTTAGATTCAATCAAATTTCCTTAGAATGAGGATTTATGGCCCAAGGGCTGTGCTCAACTTTAGTTTGGTCTCTCCTCACTCTTCATTTCAGTGTGATTATAGGAGTCATTTAATGGCTAATTTATTTCTGCTTGCATATAGTTTTACTCCCATTCTTATTGATTTAATTTTCTTTTCGGTCTATAAAACATTATAGGAACTTCTCAAAGTCAAGTTTATACTAAAAGGTGAATTCAGAAAACGTTTTTCTTATACCCCTTTCACTCTCTTCTCCTTTACTCTTAGTAGTAATCAACTTCACTATTTTCCATTTTTACTGTGTTCTTTTATGCAAAAATATGCACATATATCTCTTATGCAATGGGTAATACATTTTATGTATTCATGTAAAAAGTATTAAATATTTCACAGAAAACACTCCTTAATGGTTCCTATGTATTGTTCATTTTCTGTTTACAAATTCATGGTCTTCCATTGGTATGTATAACAGTTTCCTCAATCAATGTCTTGTTTGGGCATTTTGATAATTTCCAAGATTTTCCAATTACAAGTAATACATTTATATTTTTAGTGGAGAGTTTCCATCAGGATAAATCCCTGGAAGTAGGGTTCCTGGGTCAAAGATTAAAGGCATATGTAGTTTCATTAAATATTGAAAACTGTCTTTAGATGTTGTACCTGTTTATACATGCCCACAGGCAGTATGAAGACAGCCTGTTCCCCTACAGCTTCTCCAACAGAGAACATGGTCCAGCTTTGAATCAGAACCAATATGACAGGTAAGAAATGGTATCTCAGTGTATTTTTAATTCATGTTTCTGCTTTTTTCATTTTTTTCTAAAACTAGATTACTATGACTGTATTATTCATTTGCTAATAATTCCCTAGGTCTGGAGCAGGGATGTATCACCCCTTAATTTCAAGCACTCTCCTTCCAGTATCTGAAATCAGGGTTTGGTTAACAGCCAAGGAATACATTTGTTGGAATTCCAGATGGGTATCAAAATATAAATTGACTTGTATGTATTGCTATTAAAAGGTCTCTATATTATATTAAATGGTAAAAAAGAGACTGCCCAAATAGCATGGTCTCATTCCTGTAAAACCACACACATACAAATATGCCACAGAGAAAATAACTAGAAGGATATTCTTTTAAATAAGAATAGGTGCTATTTCTTGGGAGAGATGTAGAGGTTTTGTCAGATTTTTATTCTCTACTGTATTGGAATTCTTTACTGTATTGGTGAAATTTTTACGAGTACAAAGTCATTTTATAACTATAAAATAACTTAAATTTTAAATTTTGAAAAAAATTTAAAAATCTCAGTAAGATCCAGAAAAAAACCCATTTGTGACTAAGGATAATGGCTGATAGGTAGGTGAAGAACAGAGTACTATAAACACACAGCTGTTCTCACCTGACCTCTCAAGGAAATGAAGATGCCAAAATCCAGTGAGTAACTGGCAAACATCCTGCTACATTTATAAATGCTAAAATGGACTGGCAAGTTAGGAAGTAAATGTCAAAACTAAATGGTTATTCACTTAAAAATAATAAAATTGTTGTTTAAAAATTAGGCTTGAGATACACTTTGAAAATTAAGATCTGAAGGCTAAGAGTTACTGGAAACTGGAAACCAGAAAGACCTCAAGAGTGATCAAACAGAAACATGGATACAAATAACCAAAAAGTGATAACCAAAGGGGAGGACAGTAACATGTGATTCTGTTTGCAACTGTGAGCACCATACAGAAAGATACTGTGGCTAAGAATTAAAAACAGGAAATACATTAAGTACAGGCAGAAGTGAAATATTTCACTTAATGTATCACTTGAGATTCTGACAGCTGTTTCTGGGGAGATACATAAAACAAAAACAGGGAGAACATTTGAGAGGAGTACCCAGCAATAATCTGAGTCAACAGATACTGAGATTAAATCACCTGAAACTGCTCCATGTTTTTCCACATAAGCCCATTGATCATAACGTTGAAATGCTAGAATGACAAAAGTTCCTCTATTTGTATATATTGTCATTTTTTCTATGGCTTTACTCAATCTATTGTCACAGGTCAATAAGGTGAAAAATCTCCCATAATAATCCTATTTGTCCATTTCTGGATTTCTAAAATTTTGCAAATTTATTTCCAATTTTGAACTACACTTTAGTATTCTGTGTAATATATTTACATATTATGTATTCATAGTAATATTAACTTTATAAATTATTGCTCTGAAACTTTTCCTTAATGTCGCTTTATTAGTATTATCATCAGTTTTCTTTTCTGCAAGGCAACTGGTGAATCTCTGTCCAATATTCAAGTATAAGGTTCATCTCTCAATTTATGTTTTTTTATAAGCAGCAATGCTATAATAAAGAATATATCTGGCTGTTGTCCCTGGTTCCTGGAACCCACTTCAGTATTCTAACTGGAAAATTCTATGGACAGAGGAGCCTGGCAGGCTACAGTCTGTGGGGTCACAAAAGTCAGACCAGACTTAGCAACTAAACCACCACCTGCCACAGAGCGGCCAAAATCCTTCATATTTGGAGTCAGGGGAGTATCTGTTATATGATGAGGTGACTCAGAATGGGGTCTGGTCACCAGGAAGATCAACCCCATGTCAGGCCAGCCACCTTTGGGCCAGCCTGACCTTAGGGGAGGGCATAGGGCTGGGGACTCAACTCATCTGTGTGACCAAGGATGTAATTACACATGTTCATGTAATTAACGGAGAAGGTGATGGCACCCCACTCCAGTACTCTTGCCTGGAAAATCCCATGGATGGAAGAGCCTGGTAGGCTGCAGTCCATGGGGTCGCTAAGACTCGGACACGACTGAGCGACTTCACTTTCACTTTTCACTTTCATGCATTGGAGAAGGAAATGGCAACCCACTCCAGTGTTCTTGCCTGGAGAATCCCAGGGACGGGAGAGCCTGGTGGGCTGCCGTCTATGGGGTTGCACAGAGTCGGACACGACTGAAGTGACTCAGCAGCAGCATGTAATTAAATTCCAATAAAAACTCTGGTCACTCAATCTCTGTGGAGCTTCCAAGCTGGTGAACACATTGATGTGCTGGGAGGGTTTGATCCAAAAGAGACACTCATGATGAAGTATCATTCATTAACAGATTATTTTTACTTTGTCATTTGATGGGTACCAGTAGAGGTTGTATGAAAATTTTTTTCATTATTTCAGGTTCCTGGGTCAAGAACCCAGAAAGCCAGGCAATAAAATTAGTCTTTAGTCTGTTCTAATATTTTGCCCTGAAAAATTCCACCAAGTGGAAGACCACAAAAGAAACCTAGCTGACTCAGCAGGTTCTGTGTTCATTTTCAATAGATGACATATCTGAAACATTTTTATGACTAACCTGTAAGAAAGGTTAAGAGGGTGGGTGTATCTTTAAGAAACTGTCACAGAAGTGAATGATCTTGGGTTAGTTTTGAAAACAAGGAGCGGGGGATGGAAAGTAGAGAGTCTGCCTTTCACCAAAGCTTACTGGAGGATAATCTTCAGGATAACATTTGAAAAGAAAAGTGGGAACACAGCCAATTTTGAGGAATTGTTTTCATTAATATTCAGATGTAGTTGTAAACACCTTGGTTGGGAGTTATTAGTTACTTGATTTAGCATAACTCTCAATATGAAAAATAATTCACTTCTCAGTATAACTAAAATGATCTTTGCCAAGGGACTAGATTTGTATGCACATAGAGCAATTGTTTCTTAATCAAGTATGAAAAATCTCAAGTTACTCTATTGCTCTTTGCATACTGTCTATTCAAAATTTTCAAGGGATTATATGTATCAGGTTAACAAGCTGATGACTGGAATTAGAAAGCAAGTAGCACTGAGATAGGTCTTATATTCTTTTCAAACCAACAATTCTGAAGACTATTAACTGATGTTCACTAAGATGACTCTAGGGGCAAAATATCTTGAAGGGCCTTCTGCATGAATGCATTTATAAAATAAGGGAATAACATTTGCCTTTATGGGGCTATATAAAGATTAGCTGATGCATGCACACAAGCAGAACAGCATACTTTAGGCACAAATCAGATGTTCAATAACTGCTGACTGAACACAACCTTCAAATAACCAAACATGCTCAACTGACTATACCAGTCAAAACATAGATTCTCACATTTTAAGAAAAAGAAATGAATCTGTCATAGATCTAAATTATTCTTACCTAACCAAGGAAAACAGACTTAAATATAGACTTATAAATCCTAAATGCAGTTTCCTGTGACAAGTAAGAATGCAGTGTGTTTTAAGGGTTCCACAGGGTATTTTAAAGGAGACTTCTTATAAATACCAGTTCAGTTCAGTTTTCTTTAACGGTTAAAAGATTCAGAACTATGATGCTAACAATAAAGCAGACAACAGATCTTATACTTCAAGGAATGAGTAAAATTTATGTCATCACAAAATTTTCCTATCTTAATCTCTATCTAATGAGTTCTTTTAAATCTTCTTCCCACATTGCATTACTAATGAACACTTTACTTTCCAGTTTCTCTTCATTAGCTCTGCTAAGAATCTGCAGTCACTCCTCTTAGAACTGTGTCCATCAGATCTAATTTAAGGAATGCTTGTCTTATATAAATAATTTAATTTTCTTCCTCCACATTGCTTTTTTTCAAACTACATTGATAACTGGGAGTTAATCACACTACTCAAGCAATATCAATATGGTAAGAACTGAAATCAAACTATGCCTGTAAAAAAATTTAATAGCTTTAAAATACCACATATACTTGAATGCAAGTCAATTTTTCTCCTAAAATTATTCCCATTGAGAAGAATATGGAGGGTTACTTTATTTTGAAGTCTTCAACCATTACTTTAAGGAAGGTCTTTGGGAAGGAAATTAACTTGAAATGACTTCAACCAAAAGCAATTTTAGATACATACCCAGGTTTAAAAAGCATATATCTCAAAGAATTTAGAAGTGAGGATGATATGCTTTGGAAAGCTCTGTAATAGGGCTCCAAAAGGATCTGGTGATGTCAAATGTGCAGAAAAAGTGAAAGTGAAGTCATTCAGTAATATCTGAGTCTTTGCGACCCCATGGACTGTAGCCCACCAGGCTCCTCCATCCATGGCATTTTCCAGGCAAGAATACTAGAGTGGGTTGCCATTTCCTTCTTCAGGAGATCTTCCCGACCCAGAGACTGAACCCAGGTCTCCCGCATTGTACGCAGACGCTTTACTGTCTGAGCCACCACGGAAGTCCCAAATATGCATAAGAGGACTTGAATACATCTGTTTATGAGTTAATGCATTTTAATATAACACACAATTGACATTTAACATACATATCGCTAAAAGTTTATGTATTTCAGTTTACCAAAAAACTTTTTTGAGGAATTCTCTCATCAGAGAAATGAAAGTATAGCCTTACATTTGGCTGGATTCAGAATTCAAGTTTTAGAAGCACTTTTATACTAGGAATATTAACAGAAGGCACAGTGACAGAATTAAAATATATGAAGTTAATTTGATTACCTCATCAGAGGCCCCCCTGAATATCTCAGCCTATGGGTCATGCAGTTAGGCTCTACTGCATTACTTTATTTTGTATGTGTCAATTCTCACAATGTGAAATAAATTACTTATATATTTATTGATACTTGGCTGTCTTGACTGGAGTGAGAGTCACTCACTCATGGAGTGAGTCCCTGCAAGAGGGCAGGGACTGGGGCTGGTCCTGTGAACTCCGGGCAGGAAGGAAGTTTGTCAGAGTCGGGAAAGGGAAGGAGGAGGTGAAGGCAGAAGCAGCTGGAGTAGAAGCTTACTGAATCTACTTCGGTCAGCAATCTGTGGGCTCTTCTTGCAATGAGTGTATGTACAAACCAAAGATCATCCATATATTTCCATATTAGTCAAGAAACACAAAAGGGAAAAAAAAAACCATGAAACTAGAAGGACTAGAAGGAATTCAGTTTATTCATATAATTCTTCAAGTTCCAAGACAATGATATTTATAGACAAGCAGTTTTTCATTAATAATGCTTGCTCAAACTTTAATTTGTTCTATTTTTATTTTTAGAGCCAAAACACAAACTTGAGGGGAAGAAATGCTTCATTTTTTCATGTTCTGTTTCAAAGTGCAGGTTTTAAAATGTAACTCAATGTTTACAAGGTTTTTTTCATTACTTTTTGCAAGAAATTAAAACTCACGAAATAAAAATATCACAAAGCCAATATTCAACAAAATCTGCGAGTTGTTTAAAGAAAGTATCTTTAATCAGAATACTGAATTTTTGATTAACCTAATAGAAAAAATTTTAATAATAAATCTGCAACATCTTTCCCTAACCAAACATTAAACAAATGGCAAAAGCAAAGTCATTCTTTGAAAAACAGCTGATATTACTACTTTAATACCTTTTCAGGAGTTCTGATTTTTACAGAATTTTTCCAAATATATCAATAATCTGGGCAAAACATTTATGTTATTTTTGTACTACTTTAGTTCTAGAGTATTTTTCTAATTCCTGTTTCAGTTGCAGTTCTTTGCTTGACTTTCCCCTTTTAAAATCTATTTGTTAAAGAAGAACCCTGAAATACTCTGAATTCCATCTTATTTGGTTAATGTGACTACTGAGACTTACCCTGGAAGATCTTAGTGTTTTTCTAAATTTAAAAATTAGCTACTCTACAATAAATTTGGCTGAATCACACTCTCTTTGGATACCTATACTAGATAACATAAAAAGTAAGCTAACATAAAAAGGTTGCCAAAAAAAAAAAAAAGTTGAAAAAACACTTTAGCTTTGCTAGTTATTTAGATTTAGCCAATGCAAATCTCTTTACCACATTTTAGGGCCCACTAGACTTGGGAAGGGGCTTACCTGGTGGCTCAGATAGTAAAGAATCTGCCTACAATGTGGGAGACCTGGGTTTAATCCCTGGGTGGGGAAGAGCCCCTGGAGAATTGAATGGCTGCCCACTAGCAAGTATTCTTGCCTGGTGAATTCCACAGACAGTAGCCCGGCTACTGTCCATGGGGTAGCAAAGAGTTGGATGCAACTGGGCGACTAATGCTTTGACTTTCAGACTTGGGAAAGTCTATCCAGTTGTGAGGGATCTTTCTGACTTGGATCTTACAGAGACAGGGAATGGTTGTTGGTGGGCAGAGCACTTGCTGAACACACTAAGCCCTGTTGTTTAATGATGATTATTACTCAAATACTTTTTACTTTCGTGGAATGTTGAAAAGGAAAAAAATAATCTATGATCACACCATTAAAAAACTTGTGTTGCATTATTTAACTACTGAAATATAACTCAACTAATGGCACAAAGCTAAAGACATTATCCCCATTATTTGCTATAAAATCACTAGAAGAGCTGTTTCAATTATAAAATACAAATAAAAAAGAATCTGGTAGAAAAGGTTCTTCTGGAAGAAGGTGTTAATGTGCTTTAAATTTCAATATCATGATCTAAAACTGCTTCTAACATAAAGATTTTTAAAGTCTCTACTCAAGGACAAACAGTGAAAATATGCAAACCTCCTTCTCTGTTAAAATATATTATGCCAGTTAAAATTAGAAAATATTGAAATTAAAGGTATTTCTCATATTAGACTGATAAATTATATGAAGTTTCAAAAATTATAAAATTATTGGTCTAATGACTGATCTAAGTAAAAAAAATACTTAAGTCATATGGCACAACACTACCATAAATTTGTATCAAAAAATATCAGAGACAAAAATCTTTTCAAGAATTACTACTATTACTTACCCTTAATCATATTAAATGTTACATTTACTCTCCTTATTCTGTTAGCATAATCCCAAAGAGATTCTTTATATAATTGTAACAGCTCTAATAGCAACATCTCAAAAAATAAATTTCACAATATAGTTATTGGTTCTGAAAGCTAGGTGAGTACTGAAAATAGCCTAGTAGGCAGTTCACAAAATTAAATGGAAATTCTTTTGGCATTTAGATGTCAGAGGTTGATTTCTTATTGCATTATATGATATACTATTGCATTTAAATGTTTTATCAAGGTTGTAATGTTTATAATTTCTTACTAATTGACATATATTTTTAAATTTTAAAAATAAAAAATACGTAAGTAAAAAAATACTTGGATAAACTTGTTAAACCCCCTTTATTTCAGTAGACAGAAGACAATTCTCAATGTCCTGGCTCAAAGGGTTCTTGATGGCATGGACCTGGAAGAAAAAAAAGCATGAGGATTTGAGATGAGTTAATGATTCAGACAGACGTCATGTTTAATAGGAAAGTGGAAAGAATCCAGTTATTATAGCCAAAGAAACCAGAGTTCGGACTGCACATCTGCCCTTCACTAGCCGTGGGATCCTGACAAAACTACACTATTTAATCCTCTCCAAAGAGTAGCTTCCTCATCTGTAAAAGGACAATAACATCCCTGTATCTCTCTTATGTATCTTGTGAGAATTAAGTGGAATAAAGGATGTAACTTGTCTTGCACACAGGGCTCTCTCAGCTCTCCCTTTAGTTCCACTATGGTGCTACGTACAAGCAGCAAGAGCAACAGCAAGGAAGTGGGTCACAGGGCTTCTCACACCTTCAGAAGGATATGGTTTGTTTTAGTGTGATGTGATCTCTATGGATTACTTTCACTCACAAAAACTAAAAGATGTGCTTACTGTCTTCTAATTGTTTTAGAGTTACTCTTTGATACGATAATAAGTGCTTCCCTGGTGGCACAGAGGTAAAGAATCTGCCTGCCAATGAAGGAAAAGCAAGAGACGCAGGTTCAATCTCTGGGTCAGGAAGATCCCTTGGAGGAGAGCATGACAACCCCCTCCAGTATTCTTGCCTGGGAAATCCCATTGACAGAGGAGCCTGGTGGGCTACAGTCCATGGGGTCATAGAGAGTTGGACATGACTGAGTGCACACAGAGGCACATATTTATAAGTAAGCAATTGTTTCTTTTCCTTTTATTTTCACAATAATATAAGTGACAGAGAAGGCAATGGCACCCCACTCCAGTGTTCTTGCCTGGAGAATCCCAGGGGCGAGGGAGCCTGGTGGGCTGCCGTCTATGGGGTTGCACAGAGTCGGACATGACTGAAGCGACTTAGCAGCAATATAAGTGAAGTGAAAGTTGCTCAGTCGTGTCTGACTCTGCGACCCCATGGACTATATGGAGTGGGTAGCCTTTCCCTTCTCCAGGAGATCTTCCCAACCCAGAGATCAAACCCAGGTTTCCTGCATTGCAGGCAGATTCTTTACCAGCTGAGCCACTAGGGAAGCCCAAGAGTACTGGAGTGGGTAGCCTATCCCTTCTCCAGCAGATCTTCCTGACCCAGGAATCAAACTTGGGTCTCCTGCATTCCAGGAAGATTCTTTACCAACTGAGCTATAATATAACCAAAGGAAACATGTAACTAAATATAATAATAATATAACCAAATATAACCAAAAGGAAATCAACCCTGAACATTCATCCGAAGGACTGTTGCTGATGCTCCAATACTTTGGCCACCCAATGGGAAGAGCCAACTCATTGGAAAAGACCCCAGTGCTGGGAAAGATTGAGGGCAGGAAAAGAAAGGGATGACAGAGGATGAGATGCTTAGACAGTATCACCAATGCAACGGACATGCATTTGAGCAAACTCCAGAGATAGTGGAGGATAGAGGAATCTGGAAGGCTACAGTCCATGGGGTCACAAAGAGTTGGACACAACTTTAGCAAATGAACAAGTCAAAGTGGTAACAATTAAAAATTTTGAGAATCAAAGCTGGATTTGATTCCAGAGATAGCTTTTTTAGCATCACAATAATTATTAAGAACACAATAAAGTTCAAACTATGAAAACCTTTATGGAGCAACTACATTAAAGATTTCCTATTCTGACATTTCAAATGTCTTCTTTAATTCATAGGTTTGCCATGTCTACTACACTGTGTTTATCAGTATTTATCATTAAAGCAGCAACAGCAATGTATCAAACTGAGCAAAAAGGAAAAAGCATAGTCATATACCTTCTCCCCCACTTCTTTCCCTCCTCCTTTATAGTTTTTTTTCAGGCTATGATTTAGGTGAAAACTTTCCAATCCTGTTTAAACTTACTTGGTGGAGTGGGATGGGAACGAAAGGATACACAGATAATCACACCACCACATAACACTTTTTTTGTGTGAGAAATGCACACAAAAGGACTATGGAAATACAAGAGGAACGGTCACAGGAGAGAACAGTAAGGAGTTCACTGTGGTTTGAATACAGAGGTGGAAGTGAGGGGAAATGAGGTTGTGTATGCAGGGCTGTGAAGGGCCCTGCATTCCAACCTAACCTATTTGAGTTTTGTCCTATAGGTTAACGGGCACTGGTGGCAACTCCAATATACAGGTGCTGCTGTGATGAGGTTTCCTAATTAGAAACAGAACTACCCTAACTTTCCCTATTCAGACAAATGAATGATAATCCACTCAATAAAATTTTCTCCTTTAGTTTGTAAGAGATCCCAGGATTGAGAAAGAACTTTTTAAAAAAACACAATTCAGCAATTTATTTATTTAAATTTTTAGCCACACACCATGGCATGTGGGACCTTAGTTTCCTGACCAGGGATCAAAGCCACGTCCCCTGCATTGGAAGGCAGAGTCTTAACCGTTAGACCACCAGAGAAGTCTCTCAACATGCTTACTGAACTCTCTATTTTAACAAATACAAACCCTTGATAGTGTTAATATATTTTATTCCTTCTTTTATATTGCAGTTAATACCAAGTAGAGGCAAAAAGTCAAATCAAAGCTTCAAAACTAGTTTTTGGCTTAATTTGCAAGTGGTATTTTTCACCTTCTATATCTGAAGACACACACAACTTACAAAACTATGATTTTCCTTGAGAAACAACTTTTCACTTTAAAAGAAAATCTTTTATTTCCCCGTTTAAGACATTAAGAGATGATTACATACAGTACCTTGTACCTCTGATGGTAGAATGCTGCTGCTGCTAAGTCACTTCAGTCGTGTCCGACTCTGTGTGCCAATGGATAATTGTAGTTTTTGCAGAACTATTAATAATTGTTTTCAAAGTTTGCTTTAACTATGGTAAATATGCCTTTCATTTTAATTAAAACTATATTCTACAAGCAGAATTGTTTCAGAAAAAAAAATTTCAAGTTCCAGTGGCAATCTACCAAGTTGCTCTACCAATACACTTCAATTAACTTCCATTCACTTAGGCCACGATATTATATTAGAATACTATATATCTGATTGAAGTTCCCTTTTCTACCTTCTTTTTACTCTTATTTTTTCCTCCATTTATCAAAAAATGTATGTTCACAATAGGAAACCTAGGAAATAAAGAACACTCTCCACAAACCCGAAATTTTATCACTCAGTGAGACAAGTTAAACTATTAGTGTATTTTATTTCAGTATTTCTAACCATTTATTTACATAAGTAAATTTATATGATACAGTTTTGAAAACTGTCACCAGAAACTTTTATAAACCCTTCAATGGTTGCATCATATTTCATTAACTATAATTTACTTAACTATTACTCCTTGAAGCTGGGTTTATTGAAGAACAGCTTAGTGATATTACTTATTTTTTCCTCTCAGTCTTTGATAACTAGGTTTCCACTGACAACATAATTCAACTGCCTGATATTTAAACAATTCTACAAGCCTTCACAGAAAAATGTTATCTCACCACTTGCTGTAAATTCCACTTACAAAATGTACAAAGATAAAAGTGAAAACTCTAGAAAGCAAGCATTAAGGCTTGTGAAACTCACCGTAAGTCCAAGGAACTTCTAGAAGCACATCTAAATCAGGAGAGCAAGGGTACGGAGTAAATGGTTGATGGGGAGTATACTGTGAAAAAACTGGCTGCTGAAAATTGTAGACAGGCATTTGAGGTGGGAAATAGTCATTCACTGGCACAAAGTCATTTGCTTGTGGTTCCCCAGCCAAGTATCCAAAATATTGAGAGCACAAAAGATGAGAAGGGGTATTCTGAAAATTACTTGTAACTGCAGTCAACATCCCAGGAACAGGTGGCTGTACTTCATAGAATGTTACTCCCTGGTATGTCTGGGGGGTGGAACTGCCATCGCCGCTGCTGTAACGATAAACACACCAAGAATAGTAAGGATGTGAAGTTTCAAATGAGCACCCAGAGAGAGTCACACTTTGGGGTATATGTAGACTGTGGAATTTCATTCAAGTATGTGGCAGCATTCTGAGCTAAGACTTTTGAATTCTGTTCTTCAGACAAAGAGTATTCTACTGTTTGATTCACATTAAGGGTGATGTTCTCAGGCTTCTACGGGTATAGTACTGAAATTCAATGTGTCCTTCATGTATTTTTCTTTTGACTCAGTTTTTGCAGGTCGTGCTTTATTTATTTGCACAACAGGAATTTTGTTCTGGATATGCATGGGTTCTGGAGAACTGGTGCATGTATAACTAATGGATGAATTTCATATTTCATTATCCTAAGGTTCAAAGTCAGTCATTTCTAAAGTGGCATGGCTATCACTCACAAAACAAAACTAGGTTCTGATGCATTCGGAGAAGCATCAGTTCCTGGTTTTATGTCTGAGGGACAGGATTTCTCTGCAGTATCTGGGGGATTTTTAAGAAATTTCTGTGGAGGCATCTCCTGGTCTTTTGAAAATGTGTTATCTATACTTTTTTGGTCAAAAATTGCCAAAGCAGAGCAAGTTTTCTTCTCACTTTTTGTTTGAGCAGCACTAAGATTTCTATTTCTTTTCTTTGTGCTACTTAAGTTCCCTTGTTGTCCGGTGAAATCTTCTGAAGTAGCAAATGAAATATTAGTTAAATCTATTTCATCTTCTGAATCTTTCAGGTTCATTAAAGGTACTGATCTTTGAGTTTCAACTTGTTTTGGAGAGATGTGGCTTCTTTTCAGACTGTCAGATGAATCTGGTCCTATTTCATTTTCACTTTCAGAATGAGATCTCAGAGTCCTGTTACGTGTCCCGCCGCCGCCGCCGCTGCTGCTCAGTCGCTTCAGTCGTGTCCGACTCTGTGCGACCCCATGGACTGCAGCCTACCAGGCTTCTCCGTCCATGGGATTCTCCAGGCAAGAACACTGGAGTGGGTTGTTACGTGTCATACATACATACAAACAACTGTAAACATACAGTCACAAAATTTCAATATAAAGACATATTTTAAAATTTTACTTGGTAGAATTCTTAAGATTTCACATTTTTCTCTTTGTATTGGCACTATACAAGAAACATTTCCCCAGTTTTACTCCCTTGATTTGAATTTAGCTACTTTTCATGTTGAAGGTGATACATTCCACATTTCAAATATTTTTCCAATACATCTGAAAATATAGAGTGCTGTCAATACTGTAATAAATTATTTTATGCTTCAGACATTTCCTGATTTTAATTTTTTTGCAGTAGTTTCTAATTCATATACCTCCAGCCTAGTGATACACAGAGCTGGTGAAATCACCAGCTGTGACTCCCTGCTCAAAGATTATCTTCTGTTTTCACAAATGACTGAAGTATTTTGTCTGTTTAAGGTCAAGAATAGGAGAAGCAGACTTCCAAAATTTCTTGCCAACTGAACATCCTTGGCATTCCTATCTAAATGAGACAGTCTCAATGAAGTCTGAAGGAAGCATTCATTATGGAATGTTCAGAACAAGAGAGTTCAATAGGTCCCCAAGGTAATTATAATTTTTGGTGTCTCAACCAATTCTTTGAATTACAAGTGGAAAAGAACAAGTTGAAAGATAAAGGTGACCATTCTTGCACAGTCAAGACAAATTCATCTTTGGCCTGGAATTTGTATACCCCACTCATGAAACTAAAAGCCCCTTATTTTACTTAGTTCAGCCTCCTTAAAAGGCACTTGAATGACAACCTGCATTGTCATCAATATAATATTTGACAGTTTCCACAAAGTGCAATTTTGATTTTATCACATTTCCAAAGATGTTTCAGTGGCGTCTCAACCTTACAGATTGGCAGTTGCCTGTATAATCTGTCCTTTTAGTGCAGTGAAAGTCACTCAGTCGTGTCCAACTCTTTGCGACACCATGAATTATACAGTCCATGGAATTCTCCAGGCCAGAATACTGGAGTGGGTAGCCTTTCCCTTCTCCAGGGGATCTTCCCAACCCAGGGATCGAACCCAGGTCTCCCTCATTGCAGGTGGATTCTTTACCAGCTGAGCCACAAGAGCAGTAAAGGGGATGCTGTGGCTGCACGGGCTGGGACGTGAACCCAGGCCTTCTGCGTGGCAGGCAAGATTTCTACCACTGAACCACCCATGCACCTAAGGCACACTCTTAGAGAATGTTCTTCTATGACAATGACACCCTATATTGACTTTATATTAGAATTCATTCCCCTGCCAAGTGAGGCAGAGTTTGATTCTTTGAATAGCAAGTACCTACTTAGTAACAAAACTGAGATGGTTACAGAACTGGTTTCTGTTATCCTTCTGATAGCCTATTCATTTTTTAAAAATTAATTATTTGGCTGTACCAGGTCTTAGTTGTGGCATGCGGGATCTAGTTCCCTGACCAGGAATCAAACCCAGGCCCCCTGGATTAGGAGCACAGGGTCTTTAGCCACTGGACCACCAGGGAAGGGCCTCTGAGAGCCTATTCATCTTTATGCCACTCCATGATTATTCACAGAGTCATCTGTGCCAGGCAGAAGATTCTAGAAATGGAGTAAATAAAAGGTTGTATTTAGAGAGGCAAAACCAAACAAGACAGATGACATGCTTATCTTTTTTCGTTTCTATTATTCATTTTCCTTCATAGGATGGAAAAAAATGGTAAAAATGCAGCTTGTCATAAATTGAAAATCTTACAGAGTTGAATGAAACGAGAATGGTCAACAAGTCCAGTGGTGCTACTTCATGTCAAAATTAGAAAAATATAAGTAATGCAGTTTTTTACTAAAAATAACGAATTAAAAAAGTATTTAAAGATCTAGCATTTTGAAGTCATGTTCTTTCTGTACTGTGGTGTTAATACAATCCTTTCATGGAACAGTAGTATAATATGTGTATGTTTGACTTAAGTTCTCAGTAATATAACTTGGCAATTTGTATCTTTTAAACCAGTCTTGAAATTTGACAGGTCTGTGAAATTCACAAGTTTAAAAAACTCAATTTGATCACTTGTCCCATTCTGATGTTCTTTTTACTAAGCCAGTTACGAAGCCCCATCAATTCATTAAATAATGTCTGTCAAATATGACTTTTACTTTCTTATTCTGTAAAGCATCACTCTTTTCTAAGCCCTAGCTGACTTATTACTCTTAACTGAACTTAGACACTCCTTACCCTTTAAATCACTGTAAAAACATCTTTCATGGGACATCCCTTTTGATGAATAATGAAATTCAAACGAAGAGACTGAAACAACCTCCCCCCTCCTTAGCACACTCTTGTCCCTGAAGTTACATGTAGAACCCCAAAGAGGTAGTAAGTAAATGCTCAAGTATTGCTCCATAATAAATGCTCAATTTTATTCAATTTTTCATCAAACAGGGCTGATGGCAACTCCTACCTTGCATGCTTGAATGTTGACTTTTCTCTTTTGATTTCTGTGACATGTTTCATGCTAACCTATGTTTAAAAAATACAAAAACCTACATTGTTGATGGTTTAAAGTACAATATATTAATTATTTTATTTATTAGACATCTGCAATTGCTTGTTCTGTCATCCTCTAAAACACCCATCTGAAACTATCTTCATTAATGATCCTCTCCTTTAAAAATCGGTGACTCTGCTGAACGTCTCGTATTTGAAAAATGTTTGGAAAAATTTTGTAAAAAAGCAATTAGCAACGTTCTCTTTACCCACGTCTTACAACAAGTAGGAAGCCTGCTCTGTTTATCTCCTTCTCAGTAAGTCAGTCACCCAGCCCCCCATGGTACGTAATGTCGGTCAAGTGTGGATTTTTCTTTCTTATTCTGTAAAACAGTACTTTTTTCCTAAGACCCGGTGACTTACTACTTATAACTATATTTAGAACCTCTCCCCTTTAAATCATTGAAAAAACATGAAAAAAGCACTTTGTGAAAAATAAAAACAGTTAATGTTTGTACAGTCATTAGAACATTGCCAACTATTTAATAAATGCTGTATAAATTTTGTTAAACAAAATGTACTTATGTATGACAACTTCTAACTCCTTCATAATTAAATATTTTAAAATATTGCTACTGTTTCTCTGTGTGGGTGATAATGGTCAAGAACATAGACTTCACTGTCAATTTTTAATATTTATAACATTAAGTATAGCCTTGTTGTACAGAAGCTATTCAGTAAATACTTAGCCACTCACTCAATACAGCTCACTCATAATATAGACTTTCTCTTAAGCAATTATTAAAATTCACAACCTTCCAAGAAGCGTTTTCTAATAAAATAATTAATTTGTAAGTTTAAAGATAGACATTTGTTAAGGCATCTCTCATATACACAGTCATTCACATCATTTTACAGATAATATGAATGGTTTAATCTAATAGTTTAATTAGTAAATTCATTTTGCAAGGCAACATTTAAAGCATTCTCAATTTTTACAATTCTGTAAACTACATACTTGTTTGCTTCAACAAGTTCGCTCTCTTAGACTTACAAAACTCACTTTAAAACATTCATTACCTTTTGTTTTTTACAACTGGGAACAGCAGTATGTTTCTCTTGTTCCTGAGAGTCTCCACATTTGTCTACAGTGATAGGTCGTTTTTTAGAGGAATTTGAAACATTTTTAATTGTGTATTCTGAAACTAAAGGCACCTTCTCACAGGTACTGGACTTTTTGATACTCGTCCTACATTTTATATGACTATTCGCATTTTTCTTTCTCTTTGGTTGGAAAGTCTTCTTTCTGTTGTGCAGCATTTGGCAAAGGATAAAGGAAATGGTTAACTGAGCATTTTTAACACATATTATCTTCATATGTTCAATCGTTTTCATGACTTTTGTAATATGGACCATTTTCCCTAAATCCTTCCGAGGGGTGGCTGTTATACTTCCAAGCAGTGTGGAAAACTGACTGTAGTTGTATTCTAATTCTGTCACAGTGCTTCCATAATTTATGGATGCTATATATGGCACAAAGTTGATGTATGTGGAAATGGAATACTCCGACTTCGTAAGAAGGTTTTTTATTTCTGAAAGTTCTTCAAGTTCTCTTGACAGCAAACAAACAGCATAGGAGCAGTTAACAGCTTCATTATATTTGTAGATAATATCCAGATCTTTCTTAAGCTCAGAAATAGAAGTCTCTATCACCTTCCAAAGACAATCTGTTGGATTACCTTTTAGAAATGAGAAAGAAGTCATTTTTTCTTGGCAGTCAACCAGTTCAGGAAGAAGTGACAAATCAAACCAAAGCATACTTCGAAACCTCTGCTTGTCTAGTTTCTTTGCCACTGAGTTTTTAAGAAAGTGAATTGTTTCTGAGAGCATGACGATTTCAATATAGGTTTCAATGGCCTCAGGTTTTAAAATTACTGCCTTATGGCTGTAGTTTTCCATCATGTACAAACTATTTTCTTCAGTGATAAAAATATCATCTGTGTTTTCTTCTTGCAGCAACTGAAAATATTTTTTTAAAATTTCTAAGTCATCAGTACATCTCAAAGTGAGTTCCTGTAATTTTTTCACATCTGCAAATTCAGCTTGATCTAGTATTTCACTAACACAACAGATATCTGGATGTGAAGGCAAAGTACCATTAAGCCTAGAGTTTTCTATGCTAATTGTTGCTTTGTTTACTACAGCATTGGACTCTCTGGAAGCAATCACTGAATTCTCCTCAAGTCCAATAGTGGAAATTTGTTCACTGCTTAAATCTTTAGACAATGTATCATATATCTTCTGCAACTTAGAAACTGCACATCGATTCATTCTAAGTACCATTTCTTTGTTCCTTTCTGAGTATTTTTTGCAGAAAGACTGTCTCTTTTCTTTCCAAACAAGACTTTTTGAAGCATCAAAAAAGATATGTTCCAGACCATAAAGAGCTATTTTAATATTTACTGTCTCATTGCTCTTGATAAAATTAACTTTTGAGGAGATCATTTCTAAGATAATCCACAGATGGTCTTGTTTTCCTGGACAGGAATCAATTTGGGAATAGTCCCCATACATACTGATCAGGTTTAATGTACTTTTCCTCAAGGTTTCTAGGTCTCCTAAATTATCTCCAAAGTTAACTCCATAGGTAAATGGCACAGAAAGAGAAAAGTCAAAGCAATCTGAACACTGCTTCATTACTGCTTCACATTCATCAATTTGTCGCTTGTATTTTAAGTATGCGTAGTATGAATTGTTTCCCCTTTTGGTTTCTTCAAACAGTTCGATTAATTGATCATGATAGCTTCGCAGCTCAGAGAAGGCATTATATTTTAATCTGCATTGAAAAGCCGGATAGAAACTGGATTGTTGCTGAAATCCACGCGGTCTGCCAAGCAGCTCGCTGTACAGTGTCTCATCATACCAGAGCAAGCTCCGGAATGTTGGTTCACCTCCCAGGAGCCTTTTTTTGTTTTCAATGAATTGAATAGTTTCCATCATCATTTGGAGTTCTACCAAGGAGTCAATAGCACACGGTTTTAATCTGTGTCTGCAGTTACACCACAGGTTTTCTTCTACCAACAGGTCTCTTGAAATCAAGATTTGTTTAAATGAACATTTTTGTTTTCTTTCAAAAGCGTCAACAAACAAAGGAAGAAGATTTTGACAAACTTCACTTTCTTCCTGCAGAATCTGTACAGATGACGTTTCATCTACCCTCCTCAAAATTTGAGTGAGCTTAACTGTAGGAGCCAAATTATTACTTGGACAATGTTTTTCTTTGAATTCATTCATGTATGACGTAGACTTCTTCTTCAGAGGAGGAGAGACTTTGGAAGGTTCAGACTGGCCACGCAGATGAGGCATACAATTCCTCCCTGTAATGCCTGGTTTGGAGTCACAGGCTACTTCTGAAGGTAATGAGGAGTCACACTGAAGGTCATGGCTAACTTTTCCCTCCTTCTTTCTTTTGTTACGCTGATTAGAAGCAATGTTTCTTAAAGAGACTGCCTCAGTAGCCTTTTTAATCTTTACACGAGAATCAATCAAGTTGTTTTTCATCGTTTTCTCACTTAAGCAGGAGGAGCCTTCTAATATCTTATTCTTTTGATCTTTGTACTCAGTCTTAACACTTGATCCTTCAGTCATGTTCATGGGAACTGAATCCTTTCCTTTTTCTGCTTGTTTATCTTTCCACATTTTTCCATCCTGAATGTCTTTCTCTGCAATACCTTCTTGGGAAGAAGAGCCCTTTATGTTATCTTTTATGACCAGAAAACTATCATCGGGAAATACTTTCTTCCTCTCACTGTCTTTACTTTCTTCGGTTTCTGATGTGACAGTCACCTTAGAATTCTCAACATTTGTTTCATCCCCATCGATATGAACACATTTACTTGAAGAGCAATATTCTGTCTTTTGAAGTTCGTTTCCACCACATCCTTGCAGACAGTGTGGTGCAATGGTAGACACTGCTGGAAAATCTACAGCAGTAATGCTCTGTTTAGCCATGGAAGACTTTGAAGATTCTCCCTCACTGTCTGTCGCTGGAGCGGCTGATAACAATTGAGGAATACTGTTAGACTTTTTGCTTGTTATCCGAGTTTGACTTAATGGATCCATAAGGAAGTTTCCTGTAATAATTCCTGGTTTGGAGATCTCCTTAGGAGTTGTCCATTTTTCTATGGGAAAATTTACCTCCAGGTTTCCTTTATAACCAGATAAAATACGGTTATTTGGTTTGTAGGTATCAATGTTGAAAAAATGCTTCACCTCTGATTCTAAGACGGAAATAACTACGTCAGTTTCCACTTTTGTGTGGGCTATACAAGTTGCATCATAATTTTGGTCCACACTAAAACTTATGTTGTTTTCTTTTATGCAACTTAAAGACATCAAATTCCTTTTACTTATTATTTCTTTAGCCTCAGAATTGTTTACTTTTGTTGTATACTGATTATTATCAAGTGCTGAATGGTTCTCAAGTTTTTCATATTTACTAATGTTAGATGAAAACTCTGTATCAGTTTCATTTTCTTTTTTAGTTAGTTTCTCATCTGGGCAGTCTGGGGAAAAGAGACATCCGGTTTTTCTAGAAAAGGGCTGAAGTTCTGATGATTTGGGATTTCTCACACTGCTGTTAGTATAAGCTGACTGACTTGTACTTTGAGACACGGAGCACAGGGCTAACTGTGATTCTGGACACACTTGATCACAATACTCTCTCATGTGAATTGTTGTGTGACTACTGGAGACACCGGACACATTTTCAGAAAGGCACTCTGTGAGTCTCTCTCTATTTGTTCTATAAAAGTTGTGCTTTGATACATGAGTTAATGATTTATCAACTTCAAATCCCAAAGCTCTATTCTCTCCAGGTATATTGTATTTTCTTTTTGACAGAAAATACTTAGTAGAATAATACCCTCTTTCAGACACAGAACTATAACCTTGAAGGTCACAACTTTCCCAGAAACTATTGCATATTACTGCATATGCTCTTGGTAAAGGGCCCCCTCCTTTTTCTTCCACTTCAGTTATCAGCTGCAAAGACATGGGAACTCTTCTGTGAGCATCTTTTAAGTGAAGAATGGCTCTGTCAAGTTTTTTGGAAAGACATTGGCTTTTGCGTAAAGATGCTTCTCTATTTAGAATATCCAGGACACTCCCAATGTGTTTTTCTGACTGTGAAAAGGTTTTAATTCGTTCTTGGGATAACAAAAAAAAACATTCCAATGAGTCTTGACTTGTTAGCTTCCTCCTCTTCTCACAAATTTTGTGATGTCTTAAATTTTTATCTGGTATGTTCTGGTCCCTGAAAGATGTACAGGGCTTTCTTTTGCCAATTCTTGATTCTGTCTCCTTCTTACTTCTAGTATCAGCACCACTGGTTTTTGACTCTGTCAGGGAACATCTGTTTTCCTTGTTTACTGTTGTGACATCAGAAGGTTCAGTTAGCAAAGGTCTGTTTTGTTTTTCAGACATGTGAGTCACATGCATATTATGACTCAAGTCCAAAGAAAGTGAGGTTTCAGATTTACTTGCTAGTCCAGATTCTTGCCTTATATTACCAAATTCACTTTCAGAGGGATGATCTGAATTTTCAGCAGAACACTGAGAATGAATATCAAATTCTAGAACTTCTTCCTCCTCCTCATTTATTTCTGATTTTGTGGCTTCAGTTACATATCTGCAGAAATCATCTTCCGATGCAAGGGACTCAACAGAAGGACTGAATCCTTTCACAAATGTATTAGTAATCGTAACTTGAAGATCAGGAAGTAAAATTGGTTGGACGAGCTCTGCTTCATCATTTTGTGTAGAGGAAGAAGCACAACTGTGTTCCTCAGAGCAATGCTGGTCCTGATTCTCACCTCTTGTGGTGCTTTTCAAAACTTCCATCTCCCCATTACTGCTTCCCAACAGACCTTCCCAATCGATGCGAGACTTCAGAGCCTCATAGGAGTCCTCGAATTCTTCATAAAGTACATTTCCATGGCTATGAGCATCCTGTGGAATACTCACAGGAAAAGCATCATCACTCTCTTCTGATCCTACTTCAGTCTCATTATCCAATTTGAAACTATGAAGAACTGAGTTGTCACTTACTGTTCGATAAAATGAGTTGTGGAATCGATTTTTATCTGTATTTATTTCAGAAGCAGAAACCTCAAGTTTGCTTAACAAACCAAAATCTGGACTCTCAGAACAAGTGTCTTTAAACTGGCCTCTTTGGTGATCTTCAGGATTTGTGCTTACCACAGGCATTGCAGCATCGGCTATCTCAACTGCAGCATGTGAGGCTACATGTACCGAAGAACTTGCAATCTGAAGAAATGCTGTGGAAGTCAAATGCTCTCCAGTCCTTTCAGTATTCTGAATATCTTTTTCTTTTATGGCGGTAATGGGATCTTCATTTTCTAATGATGTAGACTCAGTGCATACATGTTTTTTTCCACTAGTTAACTTAAAAGCAGTAGAAAATTCTTCAGAACTCAGAATTTCAATGCTATTGTCATCTTTATTCACCCTCCTTTCATCTATGTTGGTAAAAAATTTTGTTTTGTGTGTCTGAAAACTCTGCTTCCCATCTCCATATATATTCCCTATATTGTTTTCTATAGATGAAGCAATGTCCTCCATTTCAGCCTCATTCTGGCTTTCTTGATCATTATCTCTTTGTTCTCTGAAGTCAGTATTCAGGTGCACACCACTGTTCAACTGTGCAATACAGAACTGAGTATGACGCTGACCTTTACTGTTAATTAGAGGAGTTTCTTTGCAGTCTCTTTGAATGTTTTCTAGGGACACTGGATCATATTCATTTCTCCTTTGAACACATATATATTCTCTAGCTGTGCGGCAATTTGCATCATGAGCTGTTTTAATATCATGACATGAAGTAACAGCTGGCAGTTGTGTGGTCTGGGGCATGTCTTCTGCTTCCTGGAAAGCATCAGCCGTAATGCTAACACAGTTTTGATCTGGTTTTTCCAATTTCAGCTCCATTAGTTTTTGAGAAATGGTAAAATTTGTATGAATGTTATCTTTATACTCTAAAGAGTTTTTAGGAGGCTTCTGTGGAAGTTTCTCCACTCTTGGAGTAAGATTATTTTGTATTTCCAATGCTAGGTGACCTAGCTCATACTTCTCCTCTGTGGTAAATGGCAAAGATTTTGGTTTTTCTAATCCCTGAGTAATTAATATTTGATCACAATTTTCCTGCAAATAATCAAGACTCTCATCCTCTTTGTTGTCTTGGTTCAAAGAAATGTAATTATCTATTCTTTTATTAGTAAAAGAATGATCACTTCCTTTCCACAAACTTTGCTTTTCTTCATGTTTGGCATTGTCTTCTGGCTCAGTGAAGTTTCTCATCTTTCCAGTATTTTGAATGTACTCATGTATGCTTTCTTCACTTTGGAGTGGAAGAAGTGTAGACATTTGGTGACCAGTCTCATATACAGTTTTAAAATTAGAAAACTGTGATTCTGGAGAGATGGGACCACTGTACTTGTCTGTACAAATATTCACCGATTCATAAGAGTCATGTGACTCACTGCTTTCGTCAGTTAAAAATGGGATGGTGTCTCTCTGCTGGGATCTCTGAGCTTTTTCTTCCTTGTGTTTTTGGATTTCAACTTCTGAAACTACATTTGACAAAAACATTGGGAAGGAAAAATCATCCTGGTTCTCACATTGTCCTGCCATGGTAATTGTATTGGGAGCTGTACAATCATAGGTCTTAGAGCCCAGGTTGTGAGCCTGGGTTTGTGAGTCATCCAAAGAAATTCTGAAGCAAGAGGCATCCAAACAATTAGTAACAGTCTGATCACCAGGCATGCCTTCAGATGTGGAGGCAGGATTAGCTGGCATAGATGACAAGTTTATTTCTGAATTAACAAAATCTAAACTCTTCTCAAATGGCAAAATCTCACTTAAACCTGTAACAGCATTATGTTTTCCCATGCTTTCTTCTCTCTTCATCAGTCTTGGGTCTTTGATGAGTTTTGAAGTGATAACTGTGCTTGAGTCAGTATTGTTATGAAAGGGAAAAGCAGCAGCAAGAGTACTGAAAATAGCATTAAGATATGTCAAATTTAGGAGGTCACCATTATTAACACTTTCTCTGGTATTACTGGGAATAAATGAATAGCCTGAATCACATGCAAGTAATTGAGAAGTATCTCTGCATTCTGCTGAATTGTACTCCATATGTCCACTGTATGTTTCAAGCACAGAAATGTTTCCATTTTGTGTATTTCCATAGCAATTAGAAATATCTGAGTTGGAAGGATTTATCTCTGAATCTGATGCATCGCATAAACAGTTTTCCTGAACAAATGGATCTATAGGTTTCCTGAAATGCTCAAAGATGACAGTAGCATCTTTTCCTTTTCCAATTCTTTTGGCCACTGTACAGTTATTCAGAGAGCATGTTCTTTCTGTGGAAATAATAAGAAAGTAAGGAAAAGTAGGAAGAAAAAGTATTCCTACAGGCAACTCTATTAATGCAAGTAAACCATGTCATGAGTGGCACTGACTAAAAAGTCTATCAAATAATCTAATGATGATTAAAGTATGTTCTCAGCAGAAAAAGCAAGAAGAGAAGAGGATGAGTAACTGACCAATAAATGATGGAGCATGAAATTCTGTCTTATAGACCCCTTACCAACATGTCTTTGCCATAAAAATTTGAATTCTGACAAACACTAAGAAATAGAAAAATTAAACAGGAATTAAAAACATACTTTTATCAGAGACTAGGTCTTTCTTCTCTTAGTTTCCTACAAGCAGATATTCTATAATAGAGTCTACATATGATTAGGTCAAATTATCTCCCTGTATCTACTGTTACCTTGCTTCATTTCCCTCTACCACAGGAGAACAAAAACAGAAAGGAAAGGGGAATTAGGTGAAGAAATGGGGGTGGGTGGAAGATCAAAAAGTTTGCACAAAATCCTTCCCAGAAGCCAAAGCAAACCACTACCCCTGCTCCACTATGAAATAAATATTCTGGCAAATAATATATGTAAATAAAAACCTGGAAAATAGAAGCAAATTTTCTTTCAATTTTATAGAGATTATTCCTAAAACTTCATAAAGAATTTCACAGAATAACAAAGGAACTTATAAAAATGCATAATGAGCAAGTAAAATGTTCACAAAGCATTCATAGCTAAGTGAAAGTGAAAGTCACTCAGTCATGTCCCACTCTTTGCGACCCCATGGACTATACAGTCCATGGAATTCTTCAGGCTACTGGAGTGGGTAGCCGTTCCCTTCTCCAGGGGATATTCCCAACCCATGTATCAAACCCAGGTCTCCCACATTGCGGGCGGATTCTTTATCAGCTGAGCCACAAGGGAAGCCCAAGGATACTGGCGAGGGTATCCTATTTCTTCTCCAGTGGATCTTCCTGACCCAGGAATTGAACCAGGGTCTCCAGCATTGCAGGCGGATTCTTTACCAACTGAGCTATTGGGTACGTAAGTAAGCAGTACCATGAAAATACCATTATTAAAACAGACTAACAATGAGAAACTGCTCATGAATAATATATGAAGTCATAATCATATCACTGAGAACATGCTATTTAGTTTTGACAAAATGCTAAAAAAATAGCTCTGTTGAAGATTCCCAAATTATATAACCATTGTGATTATACTTTCAATTATAGAAAGCTATAGTGGAAATATGTTCAAAAAGAGGGATGAGACTAACAGTATATTATTCCATATACTGGAATACATAAAAATATATAGTATCTTCAAAAGATTAATAAAAAGACAATACAATAGATAGTTGGGCAAAGTATATGACTAAGAAAATCATAGGTTAAATAAAAATTGTCAACAAATACAAAAAGATGTCCAACTCCACTAAATGCACAAGAAGATTCACATTAAAAAACCTTTTAAGATTCTGAAGGATAATTAATTTCCCTTTTCAAGATAAAAGCACTCAACTTACTAGGAATAGAAAGGAACTTCCTCTACATGGTAAAGGACATTTTAAAAAACCCACAGCTAACATGATACTTACTGGGGAAAAATAAACACTTTACCCCTAAGTTTAGGAACAAAACAAAGATGACCACTCTTACCATTTCTATTTAACATTCCACTGGAGGTTCTAGCCAATGCAATTAGACAAGAAAAAGAATAAAAGACATCTAGATTGGAGAGGAAGAAGTAAAACTCCCTCTATTTGCATATGGACCCTATCTTGCGTATAGAAAATCCCAAGGAAATCACTATTGAGAAAATAACTCTATTTACAAGAGGATCAAAAAGAGTGCAATACTTAGGAATACATTTAACGAAGTATAAAACTTATACTCTGAAAACCTCACCTTGTATCCACAAAATGGCTATAATCAAAGTCAGATAATAACAAGTGTAAACAAGAAAGCGCAGAAATTCTAACCCACATACATTGTTAAGGTAAATGTCAATGGTGCAGCCACTTTGGAAAACAGTCTGGCAGTTCCTTGAATGGTTGATACAGACTTACCCTATGATCACATGACTCCTTAGCTATATACCTAAGAGCAAAGAAAACACATCTACACCTAACCTTGTACAAGAAAGTTCTTAGCATAAATATTCATAATTGCTAAAAGGTGGAAACAACCCAATGGCCATCAACTGATGAATGAATAAACACAATGTAATGTATCTATGTAACAGGATATTATTCCACAAAAAGGAATGAGGTACTGATACATGCTGCAACATGCCTGGGCCCTGAAAACACTGTTAAGCAAAAGTCACCAGTCACAAAAGGCTACTATGTATGACTTCACTCATATGAAATGGCCAGAATAGGCTTATAGAGACAGAAAGCAGATTGGTGACTGTTTAGGGGTAGTGTGGGGCTTGGGGAAAAAGACAAATAATAGCTTTTAATGGGTAAATATTCTCTTTTTGGGAGAAGGCAATGGCAACCCACTCAAGTACTTTTGCCTAGAAAATCCCATGGACAGAGGAGCCTGGTAGGCTGCAGTCCATGGGGTCGCTAGAGTCGGACACAACTGAGAGACTTCACTTTCCCCTTTCACTTTCATGCACTGGAGAAAGAAATGGCAACCCACTCCAGTGTTCTTGCCTGGAGAATCCCAGGGACGGGGAAGCCTGGTGTGCTGCCGTCTATGGGGTCGCACAGAGTCAGACACGACTGAAGCGACTTAGCAGCAGCAGCAGCATTCTCTTTTTGATCTGATAATGATAACATATCCCACTCACTATGCTGGCAGAAACTTTTTAAATTTAATTTTTATTTTATATTGGAGTATAGCTGATTTACAATACTGTGTTAGTTTTAGGTATAAAGAAAAGTGATTCAGTTATACATATAAATATATCCATTCTTATTCATATTCTTTTCCCGTATAGGTTACTGAGTAGAGTTTCCAGGGCTATAGAGTAAATCCTTGCTGATTACCTATTTGATGTATATTAATGTATACATGTTAATCCCAAACTCTTAATTTACGCCCCCCCCTTACCTTTACCTTTGGTAACCATATGTTTGTTTTCAAATCTGTGAGTCTGGCAGAAATATTTTTTTAAAAAGTATATCATGCTGGCAATGATAGAGAATAATTAAGGTAACCTGATGGACTAATATTGAAACTGAAATTCCAATACTTTGGCCACCTGATGCAAAGAGCTGACTCATTTGAAAAGATCCTGATGCTGGGAAAGACTGAGGGCAGGAGGAGAAGGGGACAACAGGATGAGATGGCTGGATGGCATCACTGACTCAATGGACATGGGTTTGGATGGACTCCAGGAGTTGGTGATGGATAGGGAGGCCTGGCGTACTGTGGTTCACAGGGTCACAAGGACACGACTGAGCGACTGAACTGAACTGATGCAACCACTTTTGAAAACCATGACATTGTTTCTAGATTAAGTGGTACATTCCTGATGTAGATATATACTCTGTAGAAAAGTTTGCACATATGCACCGAGACACTTATATGAATGTTTAAAACAGCAATGCTTGGAATATGAAGAAAACCACAAAATGTCCAAATATACTCAGAGGTATAATGTATAGTCATAAAATTGAATATTATGTGTGTGAGTGTGTGTGTGTGTGTGTGTGTGTGTGTGTGTGTGTGTATGTGTATATATATATGTGAAAATGAAGAAACTATGGTTATATACATCAACATGGAAGAATCACACAAACATAACGCTGAGAAAAAGAAGTAAAAAGTAGTTACAGCATTAATTCTAGATATATAAAATCAAAACCAGGGAAAGCACACCTATTTTGCTTAGAGATTCATGATGTATTAGAAAATAATATTTAGCAGTAAGACCACCACAGATGCTACTTAAGTAGAAAAATGTATGTTTCTTACCAGTTTTCTTAGGAAATCCTGTTGAGAAGGATCTCAAAGATGTCATAAAGTGTCCATTATCTACTTTTTGACCAATAAATTTTACTGTTACTATTGCATATGGAAGACACTGCCTAGGTTTATCTACTGGCTGTGAAAGATTATTATATTCATACAAGTATACCTAGAAGATAAAGAACATTTTTATGATGATTAATTTTTACAGACTTGAATAAGGTTCTATTTTAAAAAATCTATTTAACTCCATGTTGCTATTTGTTAACCATCTTTCATACACTCCCCTCTCCCTGTCTTCTTCAACTCTAGTTTTCTTGAAGATGAATTTCTTTCCCCACAACATATTTTTTCCTTGATAGGCTTTGAATATCAGCAGAAACAGATTCAATCTATGTTTAAATAAAAAAGTATTTCTCCATTAAAACTTCAATGTTTTGCATATGCTAAGAACCACTATATTGTATTTTATCTGGGAGGAAAAGTCAACTAGAAAAATAACAATAGCTTAATACATCTTACATGTGGGAGCATGCTGCTAAGGCACTTCAGTCGTGTCCAACTCTGTGCGACCCCACAGACAGCAGCCCATCAGGCTCCGCCCTCCCTGGGATTCTCCAGGCAAGAACACTGGAGTGGGTTGCCATTTCCTTCTCCAATGCATGAAAAGTGAAAAGTAAAAGTGAGGTTGCTCAGTCGTGTTCGACTCTATGTGACCCCATAGACAGCAGCCTATCAGGCTCCTCTGTCCATGGGATTTTCCAGGCAAGAGTACTGAAGTGGGTTGCCATTGCCTTCTCCGATGTGGGATACTTCTAAAATATCCTCATTTAGTCATAAATATATGATTATATATAATGATATTTATAATTTAATCATCTATAAAAGGTTAAAAGTCTATAAAAGGTTAAAAGGTTAGAAAAGTGTCTATTTTAGATATGACAGAAAATTACTATTTAATAATTAGTCTACTATCTAATGACTAAAACATAAGCCTTTTCTCCTTTTACAAAGTACAAAGGATCAATAAGGTTATTTCAAAGTATCTTTCTTTTGCAAGTTAGGCATTAATCTATGAAACATTTAAATAAAAGTAGCTACTTGGAACAAAATTAAATGCAAATCTAGAAGCTTCTTTACTAATGTTTTCAGATCACAAATATTAAATCAGCTTTAACTATTTACTTAGGTCATATTACACAGAAAAAGGGTGCCAACAGACTTGGCAAAGTTGCCACAAACCTTTAATTCATAAAAAAAAATGCAGTATCTGTGAAGCAGATATACTTTGTGTTACCTTGTCATCTTATTGGCTTATTTGGTATTCAGGTTGTATTACATGACCTAAACAAATATGAATGAAGTAAGAGATTTCCACTTAATATTTTGGACAGTTGTTTTAAGAGTTGTATCATACAATGTGAGGCCAGTGACTTTCAAATAGTCAAGTGAATCAAAAAGTTAACATACTGCTGAACTGTAGGCTTGTAGTTCAATGGTATCCTTCAAAGAAGGTGTATTTCTTGACATATGGCAGTCAAAATTAGGAGAAGGATCCAAAGAAACTTTGCTTTTATCTAGTGAAGGCTGAATTTTCTTCACTTTCCCAAAAAGAACCTGGGGAAGAAAAGGTAAAAAGAAAGTCAATAAAGATATACCAGGACATTTTAAACTCTCATACCAGGAAAGTAAAACTAGCTCCTATTTTAAGGAAAGAGATTAGAATGGGGAGATAATTCATGTCCCAGATGAATGGGATGACTTATTAGAATTATGTCAATTCCTCCCTAAGTCGAACTCTAAGACTATAGTAACAAAATTTAACAAAAATTTCAGAAAATCCATTTACAGAAATGAGTTTTAGTTTAAAAACTTCCCTGGAAGATGAAACAAGAATAACCTACAAAATTTTTGAAAAAAATATTTGAATCAGAAATAATGATGGAACAGGAAAAGTGACATGTACTTCCAGATATTAAGTACTTTTTAAAAGAATACTACCACTTTTTAAAAGAATACTACCACAAAAAAGATATGGAAAAAATTGTATGAAGTAAAAAGTCCAGATAAGTCCAAGCAGCTATAAAAATACAGCATAATATTAAAAGCATCATTTGAAACAGATGAAGCAAAACCGGATTATTCACTAAATGGTGTGGACCTGAAAAACATTAAATTTGTCTCTTAATCTATAAACCAAAATAAATACCAAATAAATTAAATATTTAAGTAATGTAAACACTTAGAGAGAAATACAAATATTTATCTACTCTCAAAGAGAATTCTTTTCTAACCATATTGCCAAAACCCACAAACCAAAACCGTGCTTCTTTGTAAATAGTCCAAAACTTCTGTACATCACAAAAAAATGATCAAATTGTATCGCAGAAAACAATACAACAATTTTAAGGCAATTTTCAGGATTGGGAACGCGTGTACACCCGTGGCGGATTCATGTTGATGTATGGCAAAACCAATACAATACTGTAAAGTAATTAGCCTCTAATTAAAATAAATAAATTTAAATTTAAAGAAAAAAAATGAGTATAAAAATTTTAAAGACTATGAACCATTAAGTGATAAAAGGTGGGGAAAAGTGCAGTTAATATGAAAACATGTACAAATTTTACGTCAGCAATTCTATTACTTTTATTTTTTCATGTGCTAATAATTCATTCAAAGTTAAAAACAATACTAAATGTAGTGTGGTCCTCTGTACTTGGACACCGGAAGAGGAAAAACATTAGTAGAAAAACTGGCAGAAACCAAAAATTTGTAGCAGACAGTACTGTACCAATGCTGATTTCTTTCATTTTATTATTTTTTTAATTGAGATATAATTGATATATATACTATTAGACTCTTAGTTTTAACAGAGTTGAAATAGTTAGGTGAAATGGTAACATTAGGGAAAACTGTATACAGGAACTGTCTGTACTATCTTAATAACTTTTCTGTAAATTTAAATTTGTTCCAAAATTAAAAGTTTATTAAAAACTTAAAAAAAACTTTTTTATTTTAAAAAAGAAAGCACTAAGTGATAAAACATTATACAATGAAAACCCTAGCTCTCACGATTCACTTTAATGAATTGACAATGCTGATGAATCAATTAGAAAAAATAGAAAAAACAAAAATCTAGCAAAAGTTATTAATATGCAATTCACTCATTATCAGTGAATACATGCAGAATGTTAAGCTCGGCAATAACTATGAAAAAGAAAAAACTGAACAATGAGAAACTATCACATATTAGACTGGCAAATGTTTTTTAAAAAATATAATGCACAGAGATAGTAAAGATAAGAGCTAATAAACATTTCCCATGCTTTGCATAGGAATGGCAGTTAGTATAACCTTTCTCAGGACAACTGGGCATTACATAGCAAAAGCTGGGAAAGTGTACACATACCTGTGACTCCTAACTTGACACGTAAGAATTAATCAATTAATTCTTAGCAAATAATCACAGGTGTGCGTAAAATGTACCTACATGAATAATCCAAGTACTACTTGAAAGTACAAAACAAAGCAAAAGTAATTTATATCCCAACACTGAAAAATTTGGTAACAAATTTATGGTAGTGCTGTACAGTGGAATATTATATAGTCATTCAAAATGATATTACAAAAAATATTGAATGGTATGGAAAATGTTTTTATAATCAATAAAAAAGTTATATAGTATAAAAGTAGTAAGTAAAGTATTTTAATGACCATTGTACAATGCATATCCATGTATATGAGCAAAAGACGAAGTACAGATTAACTATCATTATCAATGGGCTTTTCGGAGCTTCTGAGTATGTTCCAAATTTCCTAAAATCAGTATTTTAATAAAATTACACTTTATGACTTTGATAATACCCAAGATCTAAAAATAACCAAATAATACCAAATGAACCATTGGTTTTATGTGGATGTATACACATCCTAAGTTACATAACTGAGGGTCTTTTCTACCTACTGTGATTTTAGTAGTCTTGGCAAAGCTGCAATTAACCAGAAAGTGTATCTTAGCCTACTTGTGTCTGTTGATGCTTACAATTCGACTGTAAGACTGATTTTTTTTTCTCAATTTTGAATAACTTCAGACTTTCAAAAAAGTTACAAAACAATTCAGAGGTCTATATACTTCTAACCCAGTTTTCCTAATGCTAACATCTTATATAAGATAGTAAAATTATCAAAACAAAGTAATTAATATTGTCTAACACTGTTAATTAAAATAAATAGTAGGAGTTTAGTAACTTTAGCTAAACCAGAATTATTAATACCAATGTTCTGGAAAAAGACACTGAAAACACTGATATTAATTATAGTCTGAAGAAAAGAGAGAGAGAAAGAGAATAAAGTCAATTAGAACAGAAAAAATATACATTAGGAAACCAAGATGATAAAGCCTGCCTTTTCTTACTTGAAGATTTTATGCTGCATATCCACTAGAGTCAAAAATAGGGGAAAATTTCAAATGGTGATGATGATGATAACTATTATTTATTTTATACAATGTGAGTTTAAAACAATAATTCATATTGAAAGTAAAATAATGTTTAGGTCAATTAAAGCAAACTGAATATATTAGTTCTTTCATGCTACCAACCTTAAACATGATAATACTTTCTACATTAATGCTTCTACTATGAGCATAATTCAAGGCAACATCAACATGTCTAAATATATAAATTCCAAGAAGAGGGTTTCCTAGTATCTTCAATGAAGATGCTTTGGTACTTATTCCATTGTGGTATATCTCAGCCACATCCTTCTGACGAAGTGCTAAAAAGCAGAAATGTTCTTCAAGTTCTCTGCCATGCCTTCCAATCTCACGCATCTCTGACCTAAAGCAAAACAGTGAATAGTTAAATGAGAACATCAATAGAATTTTCAAGAAGACAAATACTTCAAGCTTGCTAAAGACAGAAAACAAAATCTATAATCTAAACTCCTGAAATCTCACCTACATTCCACAAGAACTACTGAAACACTGGTGTATTAGGTAAGGAGTTCTACATGGCGGGCTCAGCAGTAGTCACAGTAGCAACTGCGACACCAGGTGATTCAAGCGTGGCTCAGTCACTAGGACAGAGCCGTAATTCCAAAAGATCATCAGCAGTGGAGAAGCTGTAGAATCCAGAAAGTAATGTGTACACCAATCAAAGGAAAACTCCTCTTGAACACCACATGCTACTAATATTTATTATTTCCTGGGACACCACTCACAAATATTAATATTTATATGCAAGAATAATTCACCTTTAACAGTAGACAGCCATGGCAACAAAACGCACAGCAACAATTACAAGCAAGACTCACCGATGAGATCATGACCACTTCTCTTTTCCCAGAGATGTCACCTTAACTTTCAACTCCACTGTTGTTATTTCCTGCTCATGTTTTCACCCTGATGTCAGGCTCTATAAACCACTAAGATCTCTATGCTTGATTGTTAAGGTATATTCTTAACAGAAGAACTGAAATACTTCTTTCTGTTTTCCTACTTTCTCTACTGGTTTTTCTTACGATCTAAGTTCAGTTCAGTCAATCAGTCGTGTATGACTGATTTTGTGATTCCATGGACTGCAGCACTTCAGGCTTCCCTGGCCATCACCAACTCCCAGAGCTTGCTCAGACTCATGTCCAATGAGTCAGTGATTCCATCCAACCATCTCATCCTCTGTCATCCCCTTCTCCTCCTGCCTTCAATCTTTTCCAGCATCAGGGTCTTTTCCAAAAGGTTCTTTGCTTCAGGTGGCCAAAGCACTGGAGCTTCAGCTTCAGGATCAGTCCTTCCAATGAACATTCAGGACTGATTTCCTTTAGGATTGACTGATTTGATCTCCTTGCAGTCCAGGGGACTCTCAAGAGTCTTCTCCAACATCAAAGGTCAAAAGCATTAATTCTTCGGCCCTCAGATTTCTTTATGGTCCAACACTCACATCCATACGTGACTACTGGAAAAACCATAGCTTTGACAAGACGGACCTTTGTTGGCAAAGTAATGTCTCTGCTTTTTAATATGCTGTCTAGGTTGGTCATAGCTTTTCACCAAGGAGCAAGTGTCTTTTAACTTCGTGGCAGCAGTCACCATCTGCAGTGATTTTGGAGCCCCCCAGAATAAAATCTCTCACTGTTGCCATTGTTTCCCATCTATTTGCAAAGAACTGATGGGACTGGATGCCATGATCTTAGTTTTCTGAATGTTGAGTTTTAAGCCAGCTTTTTCACTCTCCTCTTTCACTTTCATCAAGAGGTTCTTTAGAACTTCTTTGCTTTCTGCCATATAGGTGGTGTCATCTGTGTTACTGACATTTCTCCCGGCAATCTTGATTCCAGCTTGTGCTTCATCCAGTCTGGCATTTCTTATGATGTATTCTGTATATAAGTTAAATAAGCAGGATGACAATATACAGCCTTGACATACTCCTTTCCCAATTTGGAACCAGTCTGTTGTTTCATGTCCAGTTCTAACTATTGCTTCTTGACCTGCACACAGATTTCTCAGGACACAGGTAAGGTAGACTGGTATTCCCATCTCTCTAAGTATTTTCCACTTTGTTGTGATACACCTGGAATGTTAGGTCCATGAATCAGGGTAAATTGGAAGTGGTCAAACAGGAGACAGCAAGAGTGAGCATCGACATTTTAGGAGTCAGTGAACTAAAATGGACTGGAATGGGCGAACTTAATTCAGATGACCATTATATCTCCTACTGTGGGCAAGAATCCCTTAGAAGAAATGGAGTAGCACTCAGTCAACAACAGTGAAATGCAGTACTTGGACGCAATCTCAAAAACAACAGAATGATCTCTGTTCATTTCCAATGCAAACCATTCAATATCACAGTAATCCAAGTCTATGCCCCGACCAGTAATGCTGAAGAAGCTGAGGTTGAATGGTTCTGTGAAGACCTACAAGATCTTCTAGAACTAACACCCAAAAAAGATGTCCTTTTCATCACAGGGGACTGGAATGTAAAAGTAGGAAGTCAAGAGATACCTGGAGTAACAGGCAAATTTGGCCTTGGAGTACAAAATGAAGAAGGGCAAAGGCTAACAGAGCTTTGCCAAGAGAACACATTGGTCATAGCAAACACCCTCTTCCAACAACACAAGAGAAGACTGCACACATGGACATCACCAGATGGTCAATACCAAAATCAGATTAATTATATTCTTTACAGCCAAAGATGGAGAAGCTCTATACAGGCAGCAAAAGCAAGACCAAGAGCTGACTGTGGCTCAGATCATGAGCTCCTTAATGCAAAATTCAGACGTAAACTGAAAAAAGTAGGGAAAACCACTAGAACATTCAGGTATCAATGGTCTAAATCAAATCCCTTACAATTATTCAGTGGAAGTGACAAACAGAAGATCTGATAAAGTGCCTGAAGAACTATGGACAGAGATTCATGACATTGTACAGAAGGCAGTGATCAAGAACATCCCCAAGAAAAAGAAATGCAAAAACACAAAATGGTTGTCTGAGAAGGCCTTACAAATAGCTGTGAAAAGAAGAGAAGTGAGAGGCAAAGGAGAAATGGAAAGATATCCATTTGAATGCAGAGTTCCGAAGAATAGCAAGGAGAGATGAGAAAGCCTTCCTCAGTGAACAATGCAAAGAAATAGAGGAAAACAAAAGAATGGGAAAGACTAGAGATCTCTTCAAGAAAATGAGAGATACCAAGGGAACATTTCATGCAAAGATGGGCTCAATAAAGGACAGAAATGGTATGGACCTAACAGAAGCTGAAAATATTAAGAAGAGGTGGCAAGAATACACAGAAGAACTATACAGAAAAGATCTTCATGACCCAGATAACCACGATGGTGTCATCACTCACCTACAGCCAGACATCCTGGAGTGCGAAGTCAATTGGGTCTTAGGAAGCATCGCTATGAACAAAGCTAGTTGAGGTGATGGAATTCCAGTTGAGCTATTTCAAATCCTAAAGGATGATGCTGTGAAAGTGCTGCACTCAATATGCCAGCAAATTTGTAAAACTCAGCAGTGGCCACAGGACTGGAAAAGGTCAATTTTCATTCCAATCCCAAAGAAAGGCAATGCTAAAGAATGTTCAAACTACTGCACAATTGCACTCATCTCACATGCTAGCAAAGTAATGCTCAAAATTCTCCCAATAAGGCTTCAACAGTACATGAACCAAGAACTTCCAGATGTTCAAGCTGGATTTAGAAAAGGGAGAGGAACCAGAGATCAAATTGCCAACATCCACTGGATCATAGAAAAGGCAAGAGAGTTCCTGAAAAACATCTACTTCTGCTTTATTGACTATGCCAAAAGCTTTGACTGTGTGGATCACAAGAAATTGTGGCAAATTCTTAAAGAGATGGGAATACCAGACCACCTTACATGTCTCCTGATAAATCTTAGGTTTTAGAAAAACATTAATTTCTGAGCAATTTCTGGAAGAACTCCGACAACAATAGGACAAAGAACGGACGGGAAAAAGGAAATCACAGTAAGTTAGGTTCTTATACCCCACGTGAATCACTTTATGTGAAGGTGTATTGTGATAAAGAGGTACACAGAAACACCCTGTCTTACTGTGCTTCACTGCATTGTGCTTCACAGATACCACATCTTTTTATGAATTAAAGGTTTGTGGCAACCTTACCAAGCCTATTAGCACTCTTTTGCCAACATCATTTGTTCACTTTGTTCCCTGTGTAACATTTGGGTAATTCTCACAATATTTCACACTTCTTCATTATCATTACATTTGTGTATATATTACCATATATATTATAATATAGTATATATATAGTATAGTATATAATATATTATAGTAGTATATTTACATATATATTTTATTATATTTTGCATGTATGGTGATCTGTCATCAGTGGTCTTTGATATTACTACTATGACTCACTGAAGGCTCTGACAATGGTTAGTATTTTTTTTTTAGCAATAATGAATTTTAAAATTAAGGTATGTACATTATTAATACTATTGCATTCTTAATAGACTACATTATAGTGTAAACATAACTTTATATGCATTGGGAAGCCAAAGAATTTGTGTGATCATCTTTATTGTGGTCTGGGGCTGAACCTGTGACACCGCAAGGCATGCTATAATGCTAACCCTAGAGCACTGTCACTGTTGACATTTTGGGCCAAATAATTCTTTGTCTTACCTAGTCATATTATTGGCTACACATTATATCCTGTTAAGGGGCTGAGTAGAATGGAAAAAATACAACTTAAACAAGATATGATCCAGGGCTTCCAAAAACCCTTAAAACTATTAAAGTAGAAAGTATTTCCTGGAGGTTATGCTGGTAACAAAACTGTTTAAAAACTTCATAGTTTCCAACGTATGTTCAGAATTACACTTGAAAGTAAATGTAGGACTAAGTATGACTTACAAAATAAAAATGACCAATTAAAAATTACCCTTCCAAACTATTTCTAGGTCTAAAAAGATTTTTAAAAGGTTGCCTTTTCAAAGTTATTCAGACACTAGGATCTATGTCAGATTGTTATATGACAGAAGCTCTGAGTCTCAACACTACCGTTTCAGAGACAATAGGGTCTTTTGTGTTCATAGTACCATGTAATCAGATAACAATATTAAGATCTACTACACAGAGTGCTCTATTACCAAGAGATAGCAATACAAATTACATACTAACAGGATACTGCTGCTGCTGCTGCTGTTGCTGCTGCTGCTGCTAAGTCGTGTCAGTTGTGTCCAACTCTGTGTGACCCCATAGATGGCAGCCCATCAGGCTCCGCTGTCCCTGGGATCTCCAGGCAAGAACACTGGAGTGGGCTGCCATTTCCTTCTCCAAAGCATGAAAGTGAAAAGTGAAAGTGAAGTCTCTCAGTCGTGTCCAACTCTTAGCGACCCCACAGACTGCAGCCCACCAGGCTCCTCTGCCCATGGGATTTTCCAGGCAAGAGTACTGGTATTTATTAAATATAAAAAAGTGTTATGAATAATTTTCCAGAAATGTCCTCTCATGTTCTTGTGCATCAATACTAAGGAATAAGGGTTATAATCTGTGAGACTCTGAATCTTATCCATACTTTAAGCTCTAGAATGGAAAGTTCAAAATCAATCCAGCACTGAAATGCTCTATTTATGGATAAACTCTTGGTTGCAGACTCGTCATTATTTTTTTAATCAAAATTTTATTCATCATTAAGCAAAAACACCTGACCCTTGAACAACATGGGTTTGAACTGCACAGGTCCACTTATACACAGATCTTCAATAAATATATAATTGGGTCTCAGTATCGGTTGATTCTGCAATCATGCAATCAACCAACCAAGGACTGCAAACTTAATTTACAATCCATGACTGGTTGAAATCTGCAGATGCGGCACTTGTGGATATGGAGGAACAACTATGGGACCTGAGTATCTGCAGATTTTGGTATCTGGGGCGAGTCCTGGAACCAATCCCCTGTGGATACCAAGGGATATATGTAGGACTAAATATGATTTAAAAAATAAAAATGTGGTCTGGGACTATAAGTGTAGAAGACTTAAAAAACTCAAATTGATGAGAAATTATATAAGTTAACAAAACACAGTGGATGAGTGGTAGAAACACAATTAGTCTTGATATCTTTTGGAAGATGATGAGCTTATAATGAGTTTTGTGCTACCACGATGTGTATCCATTAAAACCAACTGCAACAGAATACAAGGTGTAAGTGACTCAGAATGGTTATGTCATAGTTAATTACATTAAACAGAGTAGGTTCCAAGATAACTGTATCTAACAGGTGATGAATAATTTTTTTGTTTAATAAATGAAACACAGGAAGTAACATCTTTCCCACAGTTAAACTGGAAACAAAAGAACACTATTCAGCAACTCTGTATTTAATTCTCTGGGGCGACATGGAGAGCATGAAAGTATTCAATTCAAAGGTATGTTTTTTAGATAATAGTTAAAGGAAATAAAGTTATTTGCTTTGGAGAGTTTGGAAGGGAACGTAATTGTTTTCAAGTCCAACAGATTGTGGGTGATGAATGATCACTGTTCAGCTGGCAGAAGAGCAACACGTGAAATGAAGCATAGATGGCTAAGATAAAACTAGGATTCAACAAAATTTGAATAGGAAGGAAAGTTTAGATTTGAGCAGTGATGTCACAAAGATGGAATAGGAGACCCTAGCCTGTGGCCCTTCACAAAAAGCAGCAATTAACTATCCATGAACAAAAACAGCTCTGGAAAGGCTGCCGACAGCACTTCAGAAACACAGTGAGGGGCACAAAAAATTTGAGAATAACTGCACAAAGAAATGGAGAAGGCAATGGCACCCCACTCCAGTACTCTTGCCTGGAAAATCCCATGGATGGAGGAGCCTAGTAGGCTGCGGTCCATGGGGTTGCACAGAGTTGAACACAACTGAAGTGACTTAGCAGCAGTAGCAGCAGCAGCACAAAGAAGAAGAACAAACAGCTTCAAATTGCCTGTGTCATCCCATCCCTTCCAGCTGGCATTGTTCAGAACCAAGAAGGAACTCCCTGGGTAGAAAATCATTCCCCTTCCTTGGAAAGTGAAGGGGGGGGGTCTGTGACCAGCTTCCCAGCCTTTCAAGGCATGGCATGAAGGACCCACTTCTATTACAGCCCCAAATAAAATGGACTAAAATGGGTGAACTTAATTCAGATGATCATTACATCTACTACTGTGGGCAAGAATCCCTTAGAAGAAGTGGAGTATCCCTCATAGTCAACAAGAGTCCGAAATGCAGTACTTGGGTGCAATCTCAAAAAAGACAAAATATTCTCCATTCTTTTCCAAGGCAAACTATTCAATATCATAATAATCAAAGTCTATGCTCCAACCAGTAATGCTGAAGAAGCTGAAGTTGAACGGTTCTATGAAGACCCAAGACCTTCAAGAACTAACATCCAAAACAAGATGTCCTTTTCATCATAGAGGACTGGAATGCAAAAGTAGGAAGTCATGAGATACCTGGAGTAACAGGCAAATTTGGCCTTGGAGTACAAAATGAAGAAGAGCAAAGGCTAACAGAGCTTTGCCAAGAGAACACACTGGTCATAGCAAACACCCTCTTCCAACAACACAAGAGGAGACTCCAGACATGGACATCACCAGATAGTTAAAACTAAAATCAGACTGATTATATTCTTTACAGACAAAGATGGAGAAGCTCTATACAGGCAGCAAAAGCAAGACCAAGAGCTGACTGTGGCTCAAATCAGGAACTCCTTATTGCAAAATTCAGACTTAAACTGAAGAAAGTAGGGAAAACCACTAGAGCATTCAGGTATGACCTAAATCAAATCCCTTATGATTATTCAGTGGAAGTGACAAATAGACTCAAGGGATTAGATCTGATAAAGTGCCTGAAGAACTATGGACAGAGATTCATGACACTGAACAGGAGGCAGTGATCAAGACTAACCCCAAGAAAAAGAAATGCAAAAACGCAAAATGGTTGTCTGAGAAGGCCTTACAAATAGCTGTGAAAAGAAGAGAAGGGAAAGGCAAAGGAGAAAAGGAAAGATATACCCATTTGAAAGCAGAGTTTCAAATAGCGAGGAGAGATAAGAAAGCTTTCCTCAGTGAACAATGCAAAGAAATAGAGGAAAACAAAAGAATGGGAAAGACTAGAGATCTCTTCAAGAAAATTAGAGATACCAAAGGAACATTTCATGCAAAGATGGGCACGGTAAAGGACAGAAACAGTATGGACCTAACAGAAGCAGAAGATATTAAGAAGAGGTGGCAAGAATATACAGAAGAAGTGTACAAAAAAGATCTTCACAACCAAGATAATCACGACAGTGTGATCACTCACCTAGAGCCAGACATCCTGGAGTGCAAAGCCAAGTGGGCCTTAGCAAGCATTACTATGAACAAAGCTAGTGGAGGTGATGGAATTCCAGTTGAGCTATTTCAAATCCTAAAGGATGATGCTGTGGAAGTGCTGCACTCAATATGCCAGCAAATTTGGAAAACTCAGCAGTGGCCACAGGACTGGAAAAGGTCAATTTTCATTCCAATCCTAAAGAAAGGCAATGCTAAAGAATGTTCAAACTACTGCACAATTGCACTCGTCTCACATACTAGCAAAGTAAAGCTGAAAATTCTCCAAGCAAAGCTTCAACAGTACATGAACCAAGAACTTCCAGATGTTCAAGCTGGATTTAGAAAAGGGAGAGGAACCAGAGATCAAATTGCCAACATCCGTTGGATCATCAAAAAAGCAAGAGAGTTCCAGAAAAACATCTACTTCTGCTTTACTGATTATGCCAAAGCCTTTGACTGTGTGGATCACAAGAAATTGTGGCAAATTCTTAAAGAGATGGGAATACCAGACCACCTGCCTCCTGAGAAATCTGTATGCAAGTCAAGAAGCAACAGTTAAAAGTGGACATGCAACAACGGACTGGTTCCAAATGGGAAAGGAGTATGTCAAGGCTGTATATTGTCACCCTGCTTATTTAACTAACATTCAGAGTACATCATGAGAAACACTGGGCTGGATGAAGCACAAGCTGGAATCAAGATTGCCAGGAGAAATATCAATAATCTCAGATATGCAGATGATACCACCCTTTTGGCAGAAAGCAAAGAGGAACTAAAGAGCCTCTTAATCAAAGTAAAGAGGAGAGTGAAAAATCTGGCTTAAGACTCAACATTCAGCAAACGAAGATCATGGCATCCAGTCCCATCACTTTATTACAAATAGATGGGGAAACAGTGGAAACAGTGACAGATTTTACTTTCTTAGGCTCCAAAATCACTGCAGATGGTGACTGCAGCCATGAAATTAAAGGACACTTGCTCCTTGGAAGAAAAGTTGTGACCAACCTAGACAGCATATTAAAAAGCAGAGACGTTACTTTGCCGACAAAGGTCTATCTAGTTAAAGCTATGGCTTTTCCAGTAGTCATGTGTGGATGTGAGAGTTGGACCATAAAGAAAGCTGAGTGCTGAAGAATTGATGCTTTTGACCTGTGGTGTTGGAGAAGACTCTTGAGAGACCCTTGGACAGCAAGGAGATCAAATCAGTCAATCCTAAAGGAAATCAGTCCTGAATATTTATTGGTAGGACTGATGCTGAAGATCAAGCTCCAATATTTTGGTCACCTATGCAAAGAACTGACTCATTGGAAAAGACCCTGATGCTGGGAAAGATTGAAGGCAGGAGGAGAAGGGGACGACAGAGGATGAGATGGTTGGATGGCATCACCGACTCAATGGACATGAGTTTGAGCAAAGCTCTGGGAGTTGGTGATGGACAGGGAATCCTGGCATGCTGCAGACCATGAGTTGCAAAGAGTTGTACACAACTGAGCAACTGAACTGAACTGAATATACTGGCAAAGCCAGGGCATATACTGATGCTAGGAATGAGAAGAAAGGCAGGGACTACCCAGCAGCCACACAGCAAGAGACTGCATTTCCCAGTGACCTGCTCTACAAATGACCCTGACAACTTTCACCACCAAACAAACCAAAAGCCAGCACAGATTTGCCTGGACCCCTGCAAATTTCACCAGGTTCTGTCCACAAGTATTCTCATTTGCTGATGCCTGTCTCCCGAGTCCCTCCCCACCCTCTCCTCTCTTGGATCCCCGATTATCAGCCAGTCTGTGCCTCTTCTACTGCAGAAGTGCAACACACCACCCTGAACTGACACCCACAATCACATAGGTGCCTGGAACTAGTCCCTCCAAGTGTGTACTTACACCTGTCACCAACCTAAATTGCTATGTGAGCACCATGGTGAGACCCTGCTGAAAGCCAGGGCCCTCCAGGAGCATGTGGGCTCAGATCCAGCCCTGTCTTGAGTCACTGGCCTGCACCTCTAAGCTCCCTGAAGCTAGCCCCTCCAGCTATATAGCTGGATACCTCTGGTCCCCATCACTGGCCTCCTCAGCTATGTGTCTGTGGCAAGATCCAGTAGTCATAGTGCTGCACACCAACAGCCAGGACCCCCCCAGACGTCAGCACACCTGCCACTGGCACTTGCCTTGGTATCAGCTGTGGCCCCCAGGGCTACATGTGTGTTTATAACCAGCTCTGTCACCACACAGGTACCTGTACCTGGCCTGCATGGCTGAGAGTGTGGACACCAAGCAGCTTGGCCGACTACTGCTGCTTGCTCTGGTGCTCTCCCTCGTTTACAAGGAGGTGCCACTGAGCACCCCAACAGTCCTTGGAGCCTCTGCAGATGCCTGGCAGTGCTTTCCAAAGATCACACAGTTGTCAATGTTGTGGATCCCAATGGCTTAATCCAATGAGTTACACCACAATCCCCGAGACATGGAGCTCCACACGCCCCTTCACTGGGAACCCTGCACCATTAACCCAGTGTCACAGCAATCTTCAGCATGGCCCCACCCGCAGGGGAATAGGTCTTTTCTTAGCAAAGTCAGTCCATAAAGTATTTTCTTTAGCATGCAGACACCTAAGCAAGGATACAGGACTGTGGAGAGTCAGGGAAACAAGACTCCACCCAAGGAACACAGTAAACCTCCAGGAACTGATCCTCCCAAAATGGACATAGAGGATTTACCCCTTTTTCCGGGGTGTCACTGGCCCAAACTGATTTAGTTTTACTTCATCTTGGAACCAATCATTGATATAGTAAATGAAATTAAGCATGGATGGTTCAGTCTACTCATCTGGGGTGGTCTGTAAACTGAGATGCTGAGTACAAATTCAACCTCAGTGTCAAGATAGGTATTGACGATCTTTAAAATGATATCCTTTCACATAAATTTGGAGTTATCTTAAAACAAAAAAGCGTCAAACTGATACAAATAGGGCAATATACTTAAGAAGAACTGAATTCAGTTCTCTATTATCCACTGAGACCAGCTAAAGCTCTTATCTCTTCAAAACACCTCTCAAGACTCTTAGGAAGAATGCTCAATCCCACATCTATGCACCTACATCTTTATTATACCATATGATTTTACATTTAGCTGTATGTCTTCTCTACTGGAATATAAACTCTCTAAGGTTGAGGAGAAAACATTCATTTTTCTCTGAGGGTGATAAAATGAAGAACTGACTCATTTGAAAAGACCCTGATGCTAAGAAAGATTAAAGGCAGGAGGAGAAGGGGACAACAGAGGATGAGATGGTTGGATGGCATAACCAACTCAATGGACATGAGTTTGAGTAAGCTCTGGGAGTTGGTGATGGACAGGGAGGCCTGGTGTGCTGCAGTCCATGGGGTCACAAAGAGTCAGACACAACTGAGCGACTGAACTGAACTGAACTGCATTACATACATTTTCTGACACAGTAGGCACTGAAATGCCCAATGAGTGACTGAATACACATATATTTAGATGATTAACGTGTTTCTGCTGATTTCACACTTAAGTAGTAGTAGATGCAATGTGGATGAGAAATGGAGACTGGTGCATTTTTGGAACTATTTGCTTTTGATAAGACCAGAAATTATAAACTCCTCTAAGGGGAACAACAAAAAGAAAAGCTAGAGGCAGTCAATGTTATTAACACTTTCTCTTTTTATCTGTCTATCCTATTTTTCTCTTCTGCTAACCATTCTGGTATTTCCTTTTTTTCAAAAACCTATGCCCTTCTAGCATCACTCATTTAAAATGATGACATTAAAATGTAGCTTAATTTAACAATTAATTGCTCACTGTGTTGCCAGACTCAGTTCCATACTATGGACACAAAAACAAGTAAGATAAAACTCATAATGTAGTAAGAAAGTCAGACAAAACCAATATAAAATGAGGATCAAATACTATGGGATATAAATGAGTTCATCTAATTGGGCAAATACATAAATCCTACACCTATTAGTCATTTAGAATGTTCTGTTAGGTCTTGTATTGTTGGGGAGTTGTTTTAACTCTTTTGTAATGTTAACAGGGAGAAATAAATGGTTGAAATGAAGTATTAGGGGGCATTGTGAAAAAGGACACAAATTAAAATGCCTAATATAACTCAAATCAAGGAACAATGCAAGAATTAATTTTTGATCAAACCATTATTTCAATCTGGAGGGGGCAGCATATAGTCAGTCCATTCTACTTTTGCTCAAAAGTGTGGTTTTTAGGAAAGACTAGGCCATCAACTAATTCTGTCATTTCTACCCATTTTCCCAAACTGACACCAAGTGAGGCAGCATGTTTGAGTCAAGAGGAACTGATTCTACAACAACAAAAAAGAGATCAAACACATTCCAAAACGAGTTCTCAGTGTGAGTCCATCAAGCTACAGTTAGGTTCAAACTTAAAATGCAAAATGGTGAAGGAAGCAAGTTCAGAAAATGAAAATGCTGAACCGTGTTCACACAAGATACACAAGATCTGTACCTATAAATACAAAATGTTTACAATGAGAACTTCCCATGTGCTGTTATTTTTTCTTATCAAAATTACCTAATGGAATGTGTCCTTCCTCAAAACAGAAGGGGTACTTTTTTTTCTTTTGGTCCTGCTATGCGGCATGTGGGATCTAGATCCCCGACCCGGGATCGAATCAGTGCCCCCTGCGCTAGGAGCATGGAGTCTTAACCAGTGGACCGCCAGAGAAGTCGGAGAATGGGTACTTTTTAAGAGTTAAGTGTCACTGGGATGACCCACAGGGATGGTATGGGGAGGGAGGAGGGAGGGGTGTTCAGGATTGGGAACACGTGTACACCCGTGGCGGATTCATGTTGATGTATGGCAAAACCAAAACAATATTGTAAAGTAATTAGCCTCTAATTAAAATAAATAAATTTAATTTGAAAAATAAAGATTAACAAATATTTGTATAGTACAAAAAAAAGAGTTAAGTGTCAGAAATTGTGGGTCTAGTGGAATAGCTGGAAACAGCCAAATACAACTGTGCCAGATTAAAACATCGACTCAGTCTCTGAAGGATTGAATCAAGAAAAAAAGGTACATTCTAAATACTTTAATGCTGTTTTATACTATGCAAGAGGCACAAGGCATCTACAAAATATCTGTTTAATTAACGTGTTGATGTTATGCTTCTGAAAAATTTACGAAGATTAAAAAATTAGAAGGGTGTGTCTGAAACCTGGCTACAATAATGTATAAAAACTTACTAATCAAATCTCACATGTACCTCTTTACTGTTACAAAAAGCTATGAGATGGCAACAAAATAATGAATAAAACACTTCCGTACTTATTTTCTTGGTAACACCTATAAAATCTCAAATGGCAGAAATAAAAAATTTGTATAAACACCTCACAGAAAAAGCAAGCAAAATCTCAAACATCTTTAGGTCACAGTAACTTACCTCTTAGAAGTAAAATTTTTTTCTAGACCCTCATTGTGAATCAGTTTTGTATCCCCAAACTGCCACGAAGACTGCAGGTTACAGCTTACATCAAGCCGGCGCTCGTTGAGAGTATCATGTATGAAACTATACTCTCTAGTATTGGTGTAACAAGGTGACAAGTAAACTAAAAATAAAGAAAAGGGTAAGCGGTTATTTGCATTTAAAATGACACCACTGTAGGATAGTTAGGGTCTTTGGGAAGGTCATGTACACACTGCTATATTTAAAATGGATAACCAACAAAGACCTATTGGACAGTCCATGAAACTCTGCTCAATGTTATGTGCTAGCCTGGATGGGAGAGGGGTTGGGGGATGAATGGATACATGTATATGTAAGGTTAAGACCCTTCATTGTTCACCTGAAACTACAACATTGCCAATCGGCTATACCACAATACAAAATGTTTTTGGTGTTATAAAAAATAAAATAAAATAACATTGTTGTACATCTGCACAATGACAACTATAGATATGTATAAGATACAAAATAGCCAAGTACTTGGAAGTTTCATTAACATCTGGAGACATTTATATATATTTAAGACTTTATAACAGTAATACAGACTTCCTATACCCGGTATAAATGAAAATAGGAACCTTGTCTTACTCCACTTACCTACTGGGAGTTCTTAAAAGCTGACACAGATATACTATATAGAGGGATTGGGGGCAAGAGGAGAAGGGGACGACAGAGGATGAGATGGCTGGATGGCATCACTGACTCGATGGATGTGAGTCTGGGTGAACTCCAGGAGTTGGTGATGGACAGGGAGGCCTGGCGTGCTGCGATTCATGGGGTTGCAAAGAGTCGGACACGACTGAGCGACTGAACTGATCTGATCTGATCTGATATAGGTGACTCATTTTCAACTTAAGATGTACAGGCTCTACAACATACATTGTTACACAAACCTTGTAGCTCATGTTAGGTCATGAACATTTGTTGTATTTCCCCCAAATAAGGCAACCTATATACTAGTAAACTATTTGGTTATTTTGACTTCAATAATACCAGAATATCTTTGTTAACTCTTGACTGTGGCAAGAGTGGCATGAGTAAGAAGCACAGTCTTTTGGAGGACAGTGAGCAATGTTTTAAGCATTGTTATATTAAGTAGATGCATTAAAGAATCGAAACCCTTAAGGAATAGGACCCAGAGGAAATTGGGGAATACAGCTGATTCTTGTTATTTGTGGAAGTTACAGTATATTAAAGTTGCTGCCAACCTTGAATCAGTGAATATTGAACTATTAATATTAATCTTAGTAGAAATACAGGGTTAGGTTCCTGTGGGCCTCTGGTGACGCTTTTGACTACTGGAATGCCATGTGCAGTAAGCTTGCCTGCCAACATCTCTGTAAAACGAGCCAGTCTCATCCAGGTTGGAAACCTGCCACATAACCTTTTCCTGTATAACACTTAGAAGGTGTCTTTGAAATTCTTCCCCAGTCTCCTGTTCTGCAGAACCTGCCTGCATCCATTATCACCTTCTGAAGCGTGGGAGCCAGCAAGCTCTAGCCAAGAAGGGCTTAACATTCTCCTGACTCTTGGTGCCATGATCAAATGTCTCTTTGGCTTTTCACCTTCCAACAATGCTGCCCACAAGCTTTTTACTGGTGGTCATCTCATGAGTCTACAAATGTAGATTCTACTCTCTCCACAGGAAAGGTACTCAAATGTTCCTTCAACATTTTCTGCAGAGGTTTGATGTACAAGTTGGTGAATTTTGTTTTCCTTTTTCTGAATGTGCCATATTTTTAGCCAACAGTCCTGTAATTTTATGTTATAGTGTAGCTTATGTAACATGCATTTTCTCTGTAGGGCACATCATAGACCTCTTGAGCTTAGGAACACTAGACAGCATTTTAGCATTACATGGTGGAGGCCATTTATAAAAATGCAACAACACAGCACGAAGCAGGTGATGAAATGGACACTTAATTATGACAGCTGGAGTAAGATGCAGAGCACTGTCTCATCTGGATACAAGTGCATCAAGTGACTCAAATTTTTCACCATTCTGCATATGCCTAAAATGACTGAAAGTGCTGTGCTGAGTACTGGTGCTAAGGTTACAAACACATTTTAGCAAGTAGGAGAGTTTGAAAATATGGCAAACATGGAATAATGAGGATCAGTGATATATATAACTTCAGGCAATTTCCATATACATGAATCTAACATAAACAATGGTCCTCTGTATTTAATAATCAACAGGATAAGAAAGTGGCAAAACTAATACAAAATACTACAAACCTCTGTTTTTCAAAAACAACGTATTCTTCACCTCCTTTCCATTTAATTTGCACTTTAATATTTGTAACAATTCATTACAAAATTTGGTCATTTCATAAGATATATGCCTTTGTGCATGTGTGCTTATGTTTAACTTATGTTGACGTGAATATAGATCATATGACATTTTTACAGCGGCTCTATATTTATACCCTTCGCCCAAACTCCCCAGTGTCAACACTTCATGTGACTATAATGAAACATGAAAACCAGAAAAATGACATTGGTATAATACACAGACCTCATTAATATTTTACTAGTTTTATGTGCAGTTGTGTGTGTGGGGGTAGTTCTATGCAATTTTATCACACGTGTAGATTCATGTAACAACCACTATAATCAAGATACACAACTGTTCCATCACCACAAAGATCATTCTTATTCTACTCCTTTATATATAGTAATATTGATAACCTTATTCCTCTTCTCTGCCTCTAAATCCTAGAACTACCAATCTGTTCTCCATCTCTATGCTGTCATTTCAAGAATGTTTTATAAATGGAACTTTATATTATAAAGTTCTGTTATATTTAAATTAATATTTACAACCTATGGAGACTGGCTTTTTAAGTTCAGCATATTGCTTCTGAGATTCAATCAAGCTGCTGATACAGTAAATCTTTTTTTTTTAACTTGCTAAGTATCCCACGGTATGGATGCATCGTACTTTAAGCATTTACTCAATGGAAATCAGGGTGATTAACAATTTTTGGCTACTACAAATAAAGCTACTATAAACATTTCCATATAGGTTTTAGTGTGGCCGTAAGCATCCATTTCTCTGGGATAAATGCTTTGTAGTACAACAGCAGGGTCATACGGTAGTTGCATGTTTAGTTTTTCAAGAAACCATCAAACTTTTTCCAAAAGTGGCCGAACTATCTTACGCTTCCATTGGTTGCATGACTGATCTGGCTTCTCCTATTCTTCCTAGCTTTTGGTATTGCTATTCTTATTTCAGCTGTTTAAACAAGAATAAAGAGAGCCCCTTTTCATTAGCATTTTGTTAATGGCCAAGATATTGAATATCATTTTTGTGCTTATTTGCCAATCTATACATTCTCTTTAGTGAAATGACTATTCATGTCTTTTTCCTGTTTTCTGGTTGATTCCACTTTATGATTCATCTAGCCCAGCACTCTGCATTATATACTCTGCATATAAGTTAAATAAACAGGGTGAAAATATACAGCATTGACCTCCTCCTTTCCCAATCCTGAAGTAGTCTGTTGTTCCATGTCCAGTCCTAACTGTTGCTCTTGACCTGCATACAGGCTTCTCAGGAGGTGGGCAAGGTGGTCTAGTATTCTCAACTTTTAAGAATTTTGCACAGTTTGTTGTGATAAACACAGCCAAAGGCTTTAGTGTTGTCAATGAAGGAGATGTTTTTCTGGAATTCTCTTGCTTTTTCAATGATCCAACGGATGTTGGCAATTTGATCTCTGGTTCCTCTGCCGTTTCTAAATCCAGTTTGTATATCTGGAAGTACTTGGTCACGTACTATTGAAGCCTAGCTTGAAGGATTTTGAGCATTACCTTGCTAATACGTGAAATGAGCTCAACTGTGCAGCAGTTTGAGCATTCTTTGGCATTGTCCTTCTTTGGGACAGGAATGAAAACTGACCTTTTCCAGTCCTGTGGCCACAGGTTTTCCAAATTTGCTGGTGTACTGAGTACAGCATATTCGCAGCATCATCTTTTAGGATCTGAAACAGCTCAGTTGTGATTTCATCACCTTCACTAGATTCATCCTAAGGCCTACTTGATTTCACACTCCAGAATGTTTGGCTCTAGGTGAGTGATTATCTGGGTCACTAAGACCTGTTTTGTACAGTTCTTCTGTGTATTCTTGCCACCTCTTCTTAGTATCTTCTGCTTCTGTTATGCCCATACCGTTTCTGTCCTTTATTGTGCCCATCTTTGCAAGAAATGTTCCCTTGGTATCTCTAATTTTCTTGAACAGATCTCTAGTCTTTTCCATTCTATTGTTTTCCTCTCTTTCTTTGCATTGTTCACTTAAGAAGGCTTTCTTATCTCCCCTTGCTATTCTTTGGAACTCTGCATTCAAATGGGTATATCGTTCCTTTTCTCCTTTGTCTTTTGCTTCTCTTCTTTTCTCAGCTATCTGTAAAGCCTCCTCAAGCAACCATTTTGCCTTCTTGCAATTCTTCTTCTTGGGGATGGTTTTGGTCACCGCCTCCCGTACAATGCTATGAACCGCCATCCATAGTTCTTCAGGCACTCTATCAGACCTAACTAATCCCTTAAATCTATTTCTCACTTCCACTGTATAATCATAAGGTATTTGATTGAGGTCATACCTGAATGGCCTAGTGGTCTTCTCTACTTTAAGTCTGAATTTTCCAATAAGCTCATGATCTGAAGTCACAATCAGCTTCAGGTGTTTTTTTTTTTTTTTTTTTTTTGCTAACTGTCTAAAGCCTCTTCATCTTCAGCTGCAAAGAATATAATCAATCTGATTTCAGTATTGATCATCTGGTGATGTCCATGTGTAGAGTCATCTGTTGTGTTGTTGGAAGAGGGTGTTTGCTATGACCTGTGTATTTTCTTGGCAAAACTCCATTAGCCTTTGCCCTGCTTCATTTTGTACTCCAAGGCCATATTTGTCTGTTACTCCAGGTGTGGCTTTCTACTTTAGCATTTTAATGATTTTAATGAAATTTTAAATTTTAACATTTTAATGAAAAGAACATCTTTGTGTGTGTGTGTGTGTGTGTGTGTGTTAGTTCTGGAAGGTCTTATAGGTCTTCATAGAACTGTCTGACTTGAGCTTCTTCAGCATTAAAGGTTTGGGGCACTGTGGTATTGAATGTGGATTACTGTGATGTTGAATGGTTTGCCTTTGAAACAAACAGAGATTATTGTGTCGTTTTTGAGACTGCACTCAAGGACTGCATTTTGGACTCTTCTGTCAACTATGGGCTACTCCATTTCTTCTCAGGGATTCTTGCCCACAATAGTAGATATAATGGTCATCTGAATTAAATTTGCTCATTCCCATCCATTTTAGTTCACTGATTCCTAAAATGTTGATATTCACTCTTGACATCTCCTGTTTGACCACATCCAATTTACCTTGATTCATGAACCTAACACTCCATGTTCCTATGCAATACTGTTCTTTGAGCATCGAACTTTACTCTCACCAACACTGTGATAGTTGCCTGACTCCTTGCAACCCCATGGACTGCAGCCTGCCAGGCTCCTCTGTCCATGGTATTTTCCAGGCAAGGATACTGGAGTGGTTTGCCATTTCCTTCTCCAGGGGATCGTCCTTCTCCAGGGACCAAACCCAGGTCTCCAGCACTGCAGGCAGGTTTTTTACCGACTGAACTACTAGGGAAGCCCATCCACAACTAGGCATCGTTGGTTTTGACCCAGCCTCTTCATTCTTTCTGGAGCCTATTTCTCCACTCTTTACCAGTAACATATTGGATACCTACTGACTTGGGGGGCGCATCTTCCAGTGTCATATCTTTTTGCCTTTTCATACTTTTCATGGGATTCTCAAGGCAAGAATGAAGTGGTTTGCCATTCCCATCTGAAGTGGACCACATTTTGTCAAAACTCTCCACCATGACCCATCCATTTTGGGTGGCACTGCACAGCACAGCTCATAATTTCATTGAGTTACACAAGGCTGTGGTCCATGTGATCATTTTGGTTGGTTTTCTGGGACTGTGGTTTTCCTTCTGGAGGTTAGCTATATGTATTTTTTACATCCTTTTTTTTTTTTTTTTTATCAAGCTGAGTTCTGTATTCCTAGAGTGCTGAGTCTTTGTCATGAATGTTGCTTTCTCTCAAGTTTTTTCTGCATAAATTTATATGACCATGTGATTGTTATTCCTTGTCCTGTGAATACAGATTGACTGTCAGATACCAAACCAGTCTTGCATCCCTTGAACAAAACTCCCTTGGTTATAATATATAATTCATTTTATATACTGCTGAATGCTATTTCTTTATATTTTGTATAGAATTTGTGTGTTAAGGTTCATGATGGGTATTGGTCTGTAGTTTTCTTTTTTTGTATTACATTTAGCTTTGGTACCAGGATAATACTATACAAGTAGTTATTCTTTCCTCTTCTGTATTATAGAAGAAATTGTAAAGGATTTGTATTAGCTCCTTTCTTTAATCTTGAGTAGAATTCTCCAGTGAAACCATCTGGGCCTGGGGATTTCTTTTCCAACAGATTTTTTTCAACTATGAATTCAATTTCTATAATACAGACATATCTTGGAGACATTGTGTGTTCAGCTCCAGACCACCACAATAAAGTCTATTAAGTGTGCAACAGCATTATGTTTAAAAAACAATGTATATAACCTTGATTTTAAATACTTTATTGCTACAAAAATGCTAACAATCATTTGAGCCTTCAGTGAATCATAATCTTTTTGCAACAGTAACATCAAAGATCACTAATCACAGATCATTAACAAATGTAACAGCAAAGAAGTTTGAAATACTGTGAAAATTACAAAAATTTGATACAGAGACACAAAGTGAGTGATTACTGTTGGAAAATAGGCACCAATAGACTTGCCTGATACAGTGTTGCCACAAACCTTCAATTTGTAAAAAACACAGTATCTGTGAAGAACAACAAAATGAGGAATGCCTGTAGTTATAAGGCTATTAAATGATCTATTTAGTACTGTGTGAGTTTTGGTAATTTGTACTTTTAAACAAACTAGCCCCTTTCATTTAAGCTGTAAAGTTTATGTACTTAGATCTGTTCATAACACTTTCAATTCTGTGGCTCAGTAATGATATACTATGTCATTTCTAAGAGTTGTAGTTTGTGTCTTTTTTGTCAGTCTCACTACAGGTAACCTTCCTAAAGGCTTATCAACTTCTTTTTTTATCTTTGCAACCAGCTTCTTAATTTCATTTTTTTTCTTTGTGCTTGTTATGGGCTTGTCCTGTTACTCTTTTCCTAGTTCCTTAAGAAGGAAACTTAGACTACTGGTTTGAAACCTATTTTCTAATGTAAGTATTTAGTGTTATAAATTTGTCAGCCATGATTCAGTTTTCCCCTCAAATTTTGATGTTACATCTCCTTTTTTATTCAATCCAATGTGTTTCTAAAATCTCATGAATATTTAGAAATATGTTGTTTACTTTCCATGTATTCAAAGACTTATCTAATGCTTTCTATCATTAATTTCTAGATTATTCGACTTCAGTTCTTTTAAATATGTTGAAATGTGTTTCATGGCCCAACACATCGTCTATCTTGATGAGCATCAACTTAGTTCTTGAAAAGAATGTCTGTTCTACTGTTGTTGTGTAGAGTATAATGTCCTAATAATGTGCAAATGTCAATCAGATCTTGTTAGTTGACAAAGTTCAGTTCTTCTATAGCTTCACTGATTTTTTTGTCTCTATGGTTCCACTGGTTGTTGAGAGAGGTGTACTGAAATCACCAACTGCCATTCCAGATTTGCCCATTTTTCCTTTCAATTCTATCAGTGCTGCTTCATGGTTTCTGAAGCTTTGTCATTTAGGGATACATAGTTAGGACTGCTTAATCTTACTAGTGGATTTATGCAATATCCCCTTCTGTTTCTGGAATTTTCATTCCTTTCAAGTCTACTGATATAAATAGCCACTCTGCTTTATTCTGCTTGTTTGCATGGCTTATCTTTCTCTATACACTTACTTTAAACCAACTTATATCCCTATATTTAAAGTGCATTCGTCAACAGTCTATAGTTGGGTCATGGTTTTTTTTTCAATCCATTGTGTAAACATCTTAACTGGTATGAGATAAATTATATTTAATATAACTGATACAATAGGGCTTAAGCCTGACATTTTACTGTTTATTTTTCCCTCAGTTGTTCAATTCTCTACTTTACTTTTTCTGCTTTCCTGTGGGTTATGCAAACATTTTTAAAATTCCATTTTGATTTACCCATAGTGTCTTTAGAAACAACTTTTAATTCTGAGATAACTGTGTGTACATGTGCTCGTGTCCCACTCTTTGTGACCCCATGAACTGCAGACCACCAGGCTCCTCTGTCCTTGTTCCAACTGTCAAACAAAATTAGAAAACTCAAGAGGAGGACTGTTGATTGTATTTCCCTGTATTTCTACTCTCCTTTGTCCCTCCTTCATTCCTAATGTTCCCAGCTTCTTTCATCATTTTCTGCTTGGAAACTTTGTTTAGCCATTCTACACTAAGATTTACTAGTGAAAAATTTTGAGTTTTACTTCATCAGAGAATGTCTATTTCATTCTACTCCTGAGGATATTTTTCTGAGTATAGTTCTTTTCTTTCTGCACTTAAAAAATGTTGTGTCACTTCCTCTGGGCTCCATGGTTTCTAATGAAATATCTGCCATTCAATTTTTCCCCAATAAAAACATTTAGTTGCTCTCAAGATTTTTTCTGTTCTTAATTATCAGAAGTTTGATTATGATGTGCCTTGTGATGGACTTCTCTGGCTTTATCGTGTTTAGGGCTCATTCAACCTTTTGATTGAATGTTGTTGTTTAGTTGTTAAGACATGTCCGACTCTTTGCGACCCCATGGACTGTAACCTGCTGGGTTCCTCTGTCCATAGGATTTTCCAGGCAAGAATACTGGAGTGGGTTGCCATTTCCTTCTCCAGAGGATCTTTCCAATCCAGGCATCAAACCCACGTTTTTTACATCTCCTGCACTGACAGGCAGATTCTTTCCCACTGCACCAGCTGGGACTGTATAGGTTTATGCCTTTTGCCAAGTTTGGGGAGCTTTCAGACAGTATTTATTCAAATACTCTTTCAGCTCTATGCTCTCTTCTCCTTCTGAAGCTCTGAGAACAAAGAAATTAGGTCTTTTATTATTGTTCCACAGGTTCCTGAGGCTTTGTTATTTGATGTCTTCTCTGTTGTTTGGGCCAGGTAATTTGTTACTGTATCGTCCAATTCACTACTTCTTTCCAAAATCTTCTCAATTCTTTTCTGGAACCCATCCAATTAGTTTTTATTTCAATTATTGCATTTTTCAATTCCAAAACTTCTACTTAGTTCGTATTACATTTTTCATTTCTTTCTTGCAATTTTCCATTTGTTTCAAAAGTGTTTGAAATTGGTTGTTGAAGCATCATTAGAATGACTTTAATTTTTTAATTGGTACAAATGATGACTGGTTTAAAAGCTTTGTCAGATAATGTCAACATCTGTTTTATTGTGTTGCTGGCATTTGTTGATTCTTCTTTTCTCATTCAAGTTGGGATTTTCCTGATGGGTGGTAAGATGATTTTTTAAATATTTTGGTCATTTGGGATACTGTTAAGAGACTCTAGATCATATTCAATCTTCTGTGGTAATAAGCCTCTACTAAGACTAAGTCACAGGGATAACTGTGCCTGTAGGAGAAGGCTGGGGGTGGGGAGACTAACTCTTTACCACCAGGAAGTACTGGCTCTCCACAGGGTCTCCACTGACACCCTGGTGGGGACGGGGGTGAGGGGTGGTGGCGGGGCAGGCGGCTGTCTTGTTACCAGGAGAAAGAGGCAGAAGTCGATGCTCCTGACTCAGCCTCCCCTGACACTGTGGGAGGGGGAAAGCTACCCTGTTACTGGTGTGTGTGACAGAATCTCGGCTCCCCTCTTGGTCTTCACTGACTCTGCTCCCACCGAGTATCTCATCCCCACTGGCAACTCATCACCACAGGGCAGTAGCAGAAATCCACAGACACTGCAGGGGACAGCAGAGAGGGGGCCATGTGACGTTCCATGCAGGGAAAGGCACCAGCACAGGCGGAGGTGGAGGCGGGCATCTCGGCCCTCCATTCACACGTTGCTGAGAAAAGGAACAGACGTTGTGCTGTTTCCTCCTCCAGGTGTTTTGCAGGAATAGAGTGTTCACTGTTAAACAGGTTTCTCACATTCTAAGTCATCCTACTCCCAGTCCTTGGCAAAACAGAGCAGACTTTTCTTAGGGCTTTTTGTGTCTGTAAAAGTTGGCATTTCTCAGTTGTGGTCATCCAGTTTGAGACATGGAGGAAACAAAAAGAAAATCTGAAGAACTTTATGCTATGTCAATACTTAACTCCCAGGGTCCCACATAGGCTCATCCTCTTCTCTCCACCCTTCAAGGTCTTGTTTGTTTTATGTGTGATGTCCAGTGTTTTTAACGGTGTACTTAGTGGGAGTGATAGGAGACATGTGTCTATCTTACTCTGTGTGGGAAAAAAGTACATGTGTGTTTAAGGAATTAAAGGCCTAACTTAAGCTAATTTTATGAAGAGTCAAAATTGAAGATGAGCATAAACTAAGATCAGAGAAATGCAGTAATAGTTATGAAATAATCCCATCTTCCATAGAATTACCTTTCCCAGCTGTCCTCTTGATCTTGGGAATAGTGAATTTTTTCAAAGGATTGCCATTTCTGCCATTAACAAATAAAGGTTGACTGGTTGAGTTCATTTTCCATGAAGTCTTGTGTTTACCAATCTCTTTCATTTCCATTTTGTTGGTGGCCTAAAATCAACCCAAAGTTATTAAATAAAAGGTCAATAAATAATAAAAGGCAATGTCAGTAAAACTGTTTAAAAGTTCTTATATGGAATTGAATACAGATATATTTTTAGTCATACAACAGATTTCAATCTCATTTTGCAGGTTACATAGAAAATGAATTAACTTTCGATTTTATATACTATTTTAAATATTTTGTAGTTGTTTTTTTTTTTTTCTCCTTTATTTATTTATTTTAATCTGGCTGCACTGGGTCTTAGTTGTGGCATACAGGATCTAGCTCCCTGTCCAGGGATCAAACCCAGGCCCCCTGCATTGGGAGCGCAGAGTTTTAGCCTTTGGACCACCAGGGAAGTCCCTGTTTTGTAGTTTCTAACAGACATTTTCCTGGCAATTTAAACCTTCTGTGTTTCCAAAAAGCTTAATAACTTCTAAACAACAATTTTTATTAACATTTGGTAAAATTCTTGCCAAGCACCTATTTTTTAAAACATTTTTCCTATGGGCTTCTGTGAATTTAATATATTCTCTAAATTAGAGTCTTCGGCTTTTGGAAAAACCTTTATAAAGGTTGTAAATCTGCACTGGTATCCCTACAACTGATGGGCTAAAACAGTCAACCACTATTGTTCCACAGTATCACTACCAATAGATTAAGACATTATACATTGCCATACCACTATTCCTTTTCCTCCTTTCAACCTTTTCCCCAAACATTCACACATACATTAAAATTAACCTCCCAAGTAGAACTCACACACGGTATCAAAGGAAACCTATGGTGCCCACACACAGAGAAATATATACAAAGATATATTGTTCATGCCATTTCATAATATGGCTCTGGGCCTCCTGAAACCATCAACTGTTTTGTTCACAAACATGACATCACATTCCAAATTAAGAGCTGCCAAAATTCTACAGAAAGGTCACAAAGGAAAAGATTCTATAGAAGGTTCACAAGCAGTTACTCTCCCAATCTCTACTCCTTCAGTCTTTGTGAAAGGTGATCTCTCAATCTCACAAACATGGACCGAGACCTCTAGAAAGAGAAGAAAACCAGCCTTTCTCTCATCCAGTCACATGCAGACACACCAGTGGTGGTGCCTACTAACGAGAATCCCGCACGATATACCAGCTCCAGAGATATTTCTCAAGACTTCCATGGAAGTCTCATGAGGCAAAGAAGAGTAATTTATAGAATAACTCATATTACAAAAAAACTCTTTGTGATCTATACCTACTCCACACAAAGGTATACAACCATGTTGAATATACTTAAAGAACTTCATCCTGTGACAATATTTTCTTTAACTACAGTTAAACCGTATTTTCAGTTAAGATGGGCAATATTTCAGCTGTATGGTTCCTTATAAAATGCTTTCCTAGTGGAATTAACTAATACAGTAAAGACTTCTGAGATTTACTCATTTTGTTCCTCAGTGCTTGGGATAATATTTAGCCACAAAGTGGCTAAAAAATGTATGTTAAAAACTGTCTGATGAAAGATGAATATTCAGGGAACAACAGTATTCAACTTTCTTCATTAAGTTGTATCCAGTAAGTTTTCAAGGGTAACCTTTCAAGTAAGAATAATACATCTTTAAATTCAACCCAAACAAATCAGCCACATTAAAGTGATAACAAATTTATAACTTCTTCATGCTCATATATCACAGTCCTATATCCATTTATATTATTTATTTTTACATACAGATGCAAAGATACATCACACTATACTGTGAAATATACACAACAGTCCTATAATCATTATCTGTGTATTTACATATATTGTTTATTTTTCTATATGTAAAAATAAAATCAGGAAGTATGAACCCAGCAGGTTCATATTATGGCTGTCCTATAAGGTCCTGGATTATCTGGGTGAGAGTAAAGAAAAAAAATCAACACTAAAAACTTTAAGAATAGTTAATGCATAGGACATTGAACTTGGTAAGTCCTTAACAGATACTAAAATGAATGAATGAACTGAAGATCAAACAAAGAAACCAAAACCAAAAAGCTTCCCCCACAACTAAAATGTCTATTCATACAGATCCTAAGGGTGTGTATGTTATGAACAACTTTAAGCCAAAACACTTAAAGATTACACAAAACAATAAATTCTAGGAAAAAATTAATTTACTAAAGTTGCAAGAAGAAATTAACATAATGCATTATCCTATCACATTAAAATGAAGTTGAATCAGTAGTTACAAATTGATTCTAAAGAGAAAAATAATAATATTAATATATCATAAGCAAGCCAAGTATATCCAAGTATGCAAGAGAGATTTAATATGTATGTTTTATTTACTAATATAAACCTATTGAAGGAGAAAAAAAATCAAGTGATTATCTCAGTAAATGAAATCAGCTAATCAAATTCAAAATTCACTTATGATTTTAAAAAGTTAAGAAAGCATTCATTAACTTGATAAGTTATTTGCCAAAAATTTACAGCAAATTGGTAAATATCAAATGCACTCCTTTTAAATTTAGAATAAAACAAAGATACCACTATCTCTGCTTCCTTTGAACAATGTCCTGGAGGTGCTCATGAGGGCAGAAGACAAGACGTAAACAGTATAAAGGAACTAAAAAGCTGAAGGGGAAAGGAAAACGGCTTGAGAATTTCTTGGAGTGAAAGAAAATGATTTTTGGCTTGTAAGAGAAAGATTAGACTCAAATAACACAGATTAAGCATGAATTTTACTTAAAACAGGTAAAAAATCACAGTGGTCCAATTTTTGGTTCTACCATTAATTAGATATGCTGTGTGTGGCAAAAGGTCTAACTTCTCTGAGCCTAACAGTATCCATACCTCACATGGTTGCAGAAGCTGGTACAAAACAACTGCATAGTATGAACTGTTAAGTGACAGCCTGAAGCCTATAATACGGAACCAACTTACAAAGTTCATCAAGCAGTATTGCAAAGAAGGTTCAAAGTCAAGTGATAATGGTTCTAATTCTCAATCTGCAATTAACTAACTTTATTTCCTCTAATAATTTTCTAGAAAACTTACTTTACTGAATACTTTGTAGTGCATGACTCTGCTGGGATTATGAATCCTAACACACTTTTCAGAGGCAACTTAGTGGCAAGGGAATAAATCCCTTCTATGTCAAATAGACAGTCTAAAGACAGGCCTTGTAAAGTTTTCTTAAAAGAACATTTGTGCTGAGTTTCCTATCATTAAAAATTAAGGACTTGAGACCACTGGTTATGAATTACAGGTTACTACACAGACCTCCAAAGTCTCCTACCTGATTACTATCCAAAAATCCTTAATAACATAACTTGGTATTTCAATTGAATGACCTAGAGAGCCTTAGAGTTATTTATTTACTTGGCAGTGCTGGGTCTTAGTTGCAGCATGTGGGATCTAGTTCCCTGACCAGGGATCGAACCCAGGCCCACTGTATTGGGAGCTCAGAGTCTTAGTCACAGGACCACCAGGGAAGTCCCTGCTGCTGCTAAGTCGCTTCAGTCGTGTCTGACTCTGTGCGACCCCACAGACAGCAGCCCACCAGGCACCCCCGTCCCTGGGATTCTCCAGGCAAGAACTCTGGAGTGGGTTGCCATTTCCTTCTCCAATGCATGAAAGTGAAAAGTGAAAGGGAAGTCGCTCAGTCGTGTCCGACTCTAGCGACCCCATGAACTGCAGCCTACCAGGCTCCTCCATCCATGGGATTTTCCAGGCAAGAGTACTGGAGTGGGGTGCCATTGCCTTCTCCAGGGAAGTCCCTCGAGTTTCTTAATAAGATTCAAGTGCTATCAGTTACGAAAAGGTTTCCTAGTATAAAGCAATTAAAGTTGACTAATACATGAAGCATCCAGTTAGAAAGTTTTTTTCAGTTCTCTTTCAAACTTTCACATTAGCTTGCTAACTTACTTTTAACATCTCTAAAAGTTTGCTAATCTCTTTTTAACAAAAAGAAACAATGTCTCAATTTCAGGATCTTCTGGCAAATGACACTGTTCCATCTAATTTTTACAATTATCTTTTTGATTTTTACAAGTAATACTGATTTTCTACTTACTTTCCACCCCCAAGTATGCTTAACTAAACAAGAGGTTTATTATATAACATTAAAGACATTATTGTAATGGTGATATGCAGATATAGCAAAGATCATACCGTTTCAAGTAATCTCAGGAAAGAGTATCTGATGAGTAAATAAATGATGAATAAATAGTCTTGGAACTTGAGTCACAAACACATAAATTCTAAATTCTTCAGCAGAGTTCTAAATAGTTGAAAGTAAGAATTCTGATAAAAGGTTCAATCAGATCTATACATGATAAACTACATACACATTTAATGAGATTAAGTCAAGAATCCCCCAGCTAGGAAAATATGATGTCAAGATGAAATGTTTTAGTCCAACTTTTCATTTTATAGACCAGGGGTTGGCAAACTATAGCCTGTGCATTCAATCCAGCCCACTACTAGTTTTTGTAGAGCTCACAGCTAAACAGTTAAAAAAAAAATCAAGGATAGTTATTTCATGTCACTTGAAAAATTATATGAAATTCAAATTTCAGGATGTGTAGGAAGTTTTACTGGAATATAGCCACTCTTATTGTCTATGGCTGCTTTCCTACTAGAACAGCTGCTGCTGCTACTAAGTCGCTTCAGGCGTGTCCGACTCTGTGCGACCCCATAGACGGCAGCCCACCAGGCTCCTCTGTCCATGGGATTCTCCAGGCAAGAACACTGGAGTGGGTTGCCATTTCCTTCTCCCACGCATGAAAGTGAAAAGTGAAAGTGAAGACGCTCAGTCGTGTTCGACTGTTAGTGACCCCATGGACCGCAGCCTACCAGGTTCCTCTGTCCATGGGATTGTCCAGGCAAGAGCACTGGAGCGGGGTGCCATTGCCTTCTCCAACCAGAACAGCAGGGTTGAGTAAACATGAGACCCTTGGCACACAAAGACTAAAATATTTACCAACAAGCCCTTTACAGAAAAAGTTTGCCAACCCCTGTTGTAAATGAAACAACTAAGTATCAAAGAATCAGGATGATAAAAACTAGACTTTATAATTTCCATTTTAGGGCTTTTTCTCCTACATTCCCATTGTTTTAATTATCTTTCCACAGTATCCTGAATTTCATTCCCATCCACTTTGCTTCTCTGTATCTACCCCCATATTTAACAGGTTCACAGCTGATCAAGTAAAAAAGCAAAACAGACAAAACCCTCCAGGGTCAGATTTGCCCCTCTCTAGATCACCATGGGGGTCACAAAGAGTCAGACACGACTGAGCGACTGAACTGAACTGAGATCACTTCCTACTTCCTCCGCAATTTACTTCTATTTCTACCTCCATTATTCTACCTAAACAGCAGTCTTCAGTCACCAATGGTTTCTACATCAGTCTCTCATTCACATAGTACGTTTCTGATTCACGGCTTACTTGGCCCCTCTACCTTTGAAACTGGTGACCAGTCTCTGCTTGAAATAAAAGCCTGGCTTGAAATAATGCTCTGACTTTTGTGACTTCATAATCCTGATTTTACAGCTACTGCTCAGGGGTGTTTTCTTAGTCTCTTAGCAACTCACCTGTCTTTAACCTGGCCTTTATTTTAAGTTTTACTTCTATTTAATATTTAAAAATATTTATATATATTTTAAATATATTTAAAAATATTCTTAAATTTTCTTTTAGTATTTTGCCAAATTAATCTTTGTAAATAATAAAAATAATACTAAGTGGTTTTAATTAGCATTTCTTTCATTATTAGTGAGATTGAGTCATCCTGTTTATTCTCTGAATCACTTGTTCCAATCTTTTTCTCTTGCTTTTCAGCTAAAATGGTCTTTTAGTTAATGATTTTTAAGGACTCTATATTCACAGAAATTAACTTTTGTCTGTCATCAGTGTTGCGACATTTTTGTCTTTTAGTTTTGTTGACAGCGTTTTCCTCCCATAGAAAAACTTTAATTTTTGTGTAGTCTATGGATGAGATGGTTGCACGGTATCACCGACTTGATGGACATGAGTCTGACCAAGCTCTGGGAGTTGGTGATGGACAGGGAAGCCTGGCATGCTGCAGTCCATGGGGTCGCAAAGAGTCGGACACGACTGAGCGACTGAACTGAACTGAACTTCTCAGTCTGTTAGTATACTGGATTTTCATATTATCACCAGAAGCATATACATTCCAGTTGCTCAATACCCTAACTGACACTTCATATTGGCAAACTTTAATTCTTGCCAATATGATGCACATATCTCATTGTGCTTAGTTTGCAGTACTCTGGTTTTTGATGAGATCAGTCATCTCCTGGGTATATTTATTGGTCATATGGTGAAAACCTTTGTGAAATGCCTGTTTAAGTTTTTTCTCACTTTTCTGTAAAGCTGTTTATTCTATTCAATGTATTTGTAAGAAAAGAGAGACTAACTCTTGACCAGGTATACTTGTTGCAAATAATTTCTCCCATGTTTTTAAAACTTGTGGTTACACTTCTTTAAACAAAAAGATCTAATTTTAATGCAGTCAAAATTATAGATTTTCCTTTACATTGGTACTTTTTAACTTTTGATTAACTTTAAGAAAGAAGTGCTGAAGAGTAAAAAGACCCTGGGCTCACCTCCTCTCACAAGCACACCAAAGTAACAACTATCTGCAGAATAACCACTAATAAAAAAAAGACTGGGACCTACTAGAAAAGATCTTCTACAGCTAAAGACTTAAAACACAGAACCGCACCAAGACCACTAACATCATACTCAACAGTGAAAAGCTGAAAGCACTCCCTCTAAGATCAGGAACAAGACAAGAATGCCCACTCTTGCCATTTTTATTCAACACAGTTTTGGAAGTCCTAGCCACAGCAATCATGTTTTAAAGAATTTATTCCAAGGTACTTGATGATTTTTAAATCACTACATGGTACACAATGGATTTTTCAAATTTACATTTTATTCACTGCTAATGTTTTAAACGGTGTTGACAATAACAACATAAGCACTAGTGCTTTAGATACAGACTGATCCATTTAATCCTCATTATATCCATATGAGATATCCTTTTTTTTTTTTAATTAGAAAAAGAAGTCCAGGGAAGTTAAATTATGTTCCCCAGGACACAAAGCTAGAAAGTGTTGAATCTGGAATTCCAAGTCGGGCAGTCTGGCATCAGACTGAATGCACTCAACAACTAGGCAAATTGACATTCAGTGAAACTGATGCCTGCATATTAACTATCCAGAAGCCTTGGTAGGCACCTGTTAGTTCTAATATTTTCGCATATGTTTGCACTTTTCCATAATAAAAACAGAACTATAAGAGTGCTTGTTAAAGTGCATCAGTTATCCAAGAGAAACAGCTGCCTGTAGAGAATGGAACACTAGAAGATTTAGGAATGAGGAGGAGGGAGATTTATCAGTTTCTACCTTTATTATCTTTTAAATCTTATCTTTATAAAGGTATATCCTCTAAAAAACTGGAAGACTTCCTTCACTCTAAGTGAAGACCCCCTTCATTCCCTCCCTATAGATAAAAAAATATATATATCTAAAAATAAATTAAAAAATGGCCTGGGCTGATATGAAGACTTGTAAAAAAAAAGACTTGAGGGTTATAAAATTTTTGCTTAAAAGGAGAATATCCTCACACTTTATTTTTGAGAAGGAATACTTATTATATTGAATAGACAAAAATCTTCTCATATTAAGCCTTTAAAGTTGATTCAGTCTTAAAGTGGATTCAACCTTCAAGGTGACAAAAATAATACTAACGGCTACATGGAAGAAAAAACAGAATGATCAAGGAAATTCCGAGAAATGATTGGAGGAGGAAAAATGACACTGCTGCTGCTAAGTCGCTTCAGTCGTGTCTGACTCTGTGCGACCCCATAGACGGCAGCCCACCAGGCTCCCCCGTCCCTGGGATTCTCCAGGCAAGAACACTGGAGTGGGCTGCCATTTCCTTCCCCAATGCATGAAAGTGAAAAGGGAAAGTGAAGTCACTCAGTCGTGTCTGACTCTTAGCGACCCCATAGACTGCAGCCCACCAGGCTCCTCTGTCCATGGGATTTTCCAGGCAAGAGTACTGGAGTGGGGTGCCATTGCCTTCTCCCAAAAAATGGCACTACTGAATATTAAAATTTAGTTAATAGTTACAGCAATTATAATTAGCTTGGTACACAACTACTCAATTAAATCCAGGTTCTATTAATAAGAAAGGGGATGATGTTTTATAGGCAACTTGAAACTGTGCCACTGACTCAAAAATAAACAATGGACACTGTGGTCAGGAAAAAGTCCAAAAAATCCTATGACTTTGAAGATGTTCATGTTGATATTTCAAATCAGTAGGGAATCTATGGTATTAATTATGTTAGCAGATTCTAACCAGAATCTCTGAGAACAATTGCCCTAGAGAAGCTCTTGCGTATGTCTACCTAGAGGCAAGTAGAGGAATGTTCAAAGCAGCACTGTCACTGAACAACTAAAATGTCTTATAACCAACCAGCAGACAAACATGTTGCAGCATATATACAAGGAAATAACAACACAAGTGAAAAGGAATGAACCACAGTCATAAGAAACAAAATGTCAAATCAGGTTACAAAGATTAAAGCATGATTCCAATTATCAATGGATAATTTCCATAATTGATTCAGTCAAGACATACTACTAAACCCATGTTATCTCTAAGTGTGGAGAAGGGCCAGGAGAGTAACTCTGAGAGTCGAAGCTGGTAGCCCCTAGGAAGTAAAACTAGCAACAGAAGAGACTGGGGCAAGGGACGACTGCTTTTCGGTATACACCTTCAGTCCTGTGACTTTGTAAATAATCATTAATTTGATTACAAACAAAAGTTAAGAAATGTCTATAGCTCATATTTTGATAAAAATACAGATGAATGTATATACAAAACAGAAACAAGACTCACAGATAGAGAAAGCAAACTTGTGGTTACCAAAGGGGAGAGGGAAAGGTGGAGGGAAAGGAGAAGGGGAAATTAGGGTTATGGGATTCACAAACTACTACATAGAAAAGGGAACGGCAAACCACTCCAGTATTCTTGCCTTGAGAACCCCATCAACAGTGTGGGGTATAAAGGCAAAAAGAGGACACTGAAAAATGAACTTCCCAATATGCTACTGGAGGTAGGTGCCCAATACGCTACCGGAGATCAGTGGAGAAACAACTCCAGAAAGAATGAAGAGACAGAGCCAAAGCAAAAACAACACCCAGTTGTGGATGTGACTGGTGATGGAGGTAAGTCCAATGCTGTAAAGAGCAGTACTGCATAGGAACCTGGACTGTTAGGTCCAGGAATTAAGGCAAATTGGAAGTGGTCAAACAGGAGATGGCAAGAGTGAACACTGACATTTTAGGAATCAGCGAACTAAAATGGACTGGAATGAGTAAATTTAACTCAGATGACCACTGTATCTACTACTGTGGGCCAGAATCCCTTAGAAGAAATGGAGTAGCCATCATAGTCAACAAACGAGTGTGAAATACAACAGAAGAATCCGAAATGCAGTACTTGGATGCAATCTCAAAAAAGACAGAATGATCTCTGTTCATTTCCAAGGCAAACCATTCAATATCACAGTAATCCAAGTCTATGCCCCAACCAGTAATGGTGAAGAAGCTGAAGTTGAACAGTTCTATGAAGACCTACAAGACCTTCTAGAACTAACACACAAAAAAGATGTCCTTATCATCTTAGGGGACTGGAATGCAAAAGTAGGGAGTCAAGAAATACCCCGAGTAACAGGCAAATTTGGCCTTGGGCTACAGAATGAAGCAGGGTAAAGGCTAACAGAGCTTTGCCAAGAGAACGCACTGGTCATAGCAGACACCCTCCTTCAACAACACAAGAGAAGACTCTACACACGGACATCACCAGATGGCCAATACCAAAATCATATTGATTATATTCTTTGCAGCCAAAGATGGAGAAGCTCTATACAGTCAGCAAAAACAAGACCAGGAGCTGACTGTGGCTCAGACCATGAACTCCTTACTGCCAAATTCAGACTTAAATACAAGAAAGTATAGAAAACCACTAGACCATTCAGGTAGGACCTAAATCAAATCCTTACCTTTATACAGTGGAAGTGACAAATAGATTAAAGGGATTAGATCTGACAGAGTGCCTGATGAACTATGGATGGAGGCTCATGATACTGTACAAGAGGAAGGGATCAAGACCATCCCCAAGAAAAAGAAATGCAAAAAGGCAAAATGATTATCTGAGGAAGCCGTACAAATACCTATTAATAGAAGAGAAGTGAAAGGCAAAGGAGAAAAGGAAAGATATACCCAGTTGAATGCAGAGTTCCAAAGAACAGCAAGGAGAGATAAGAAAGCCTTCCTTAGCAATCAATTCAAAGAAACAGAGGAAAACAATAGAATGGGAAAGACTAGAGATCTCTTCAAGAAAATTAGAGATACCAAGGGATCATTTCATGCAAAGTTGGGCACAATAAAGGACAGAAACGGTACGGACATAACAGAAGCAGAAGATATTAAGAAGAGGTAGCAAGAATACACAGAAGAACTATATGAAAAAGATCTTCACAACCCAGATAATCACAATGGTGTGATCACCAACCTAGAGCCAGACATCCTGGAATGTGAAGTCAAGTGGGCCTTAGGAAGCATCACTATGAACAAAGCTCGTGGAGGTGACAGAATTCCAGCTTAGGTATTCAAATCCTAAAAGATGATGCTGTTAAAGTGCTGCACTCAATATGCCAGCAAATTTGGAAAACTCAGCAGTGGCCACAAGACTGGAAAAGGTCAGTTTTCATTCCAATCCCAAAGAAAGGCAATGCCAAAGAATGCTCAAACTACCGCACAATTGCTCTCATCTCACACGTTAGCAATGTAATGCTCAACATTCTCCAAGCCAGGCTTCAACAGTACATGAACCGTGAACTTCCAGATGTTCAAGCTGGATTTAGAAAATGCAGAGGAACCAGAAATCAAATTGCCAACATCCGCTGATCATCAAAAAAGCAAACTCTCTTCCAGAAAAAATATCTACTTCTGCTTTACTGACTATGCCAAAGCCTTTGACTGTGTGGATCACAATAAACTGTGGAAAGTTCTGAAAGAGATGGGAATACCAGACCACCTGACCTGCCTCTTGAGAAATCTGTATGCAGGTCAGGAAGCAACAGTTAGAACTGGACACAGAAGAACAGACTGGTTCCAATTAGGGAAAGGAGTACATCAAGGCTGTATATTGTCACCCTGCTTATTTAACTTACATGCAGAGTACATCACGGGAAATGCTGGGCTGGATGAAGCACAAGCTGGACTCAACACTTGCGGGAGAAATATCAATAACCTCAGATATGCAGATAATACCACTCTTATGGCAGAAAGTGAAGAAGAACTAAAGAGCCTCTTGATGAAAGTGCAAGAGGAGAGTGAAAAAGTTGGCTTAAAGCTCAACATTCAGAAAACTAAGATCATGGTATCCAGTCCCATCACTTCATGGCAATTAGATGGGGAAACAGTGGAAACAGTGACAGACTATTTTCTTGGGCTCCAAAATCACTGCAGATGGTGACTGCAGTCTTGAAGATTAAAGACGTTTGTTCCTTGGAAGAAAAGCTATGACCAACCTAGATAGCATATTAAAAAGCAGAGACACTACTTAGATGACAAAGGTCCATCTAGTCAAAGGTATGTTTTTTTCCAGTAGTCATGTATGGATGTGAGAGATGGACCATAAAGAAAGCTGAGCTCTGAAAAATTGATGCTTTTGAACTGTGGTGTTGGAGAAGACTCTTGAGAGTCCCTTGGACTACAAGGAGATCCAACCAGTCCATCCTAAAGGAAATCGGTCCTGAATATTTATTGGAAGGACTGATGCTGAAGCTGAAACTCCAATCCTTTGGCCACGTGATGTGAAGAACTGACCCATTTGAAAAGACCCTGATGCTGGGAAAGACTGAAGGCGAGAGAAGGGGACAAGAGAGGATGAGATGGTTGGGTGGCATCACAAACTCAATGGACATGAGTTTGAGTAAACTCTGGGAGTTGGTGATGGACAGGGAGGCCTGGCATGCTGCAGTCCATGGGGTTGCAAAGAGTTGAACACAACTGAGCAACTGAACTGAAATGACATATAAAGACAGATAAGCAACAAGGATAAAATGTATAGCACAGGAAATTATACCCATTAACTTGTAATAACATATTATGGAATATAATCTGCAAAAATACTCAATCACTATGCTATAGACCTATGTACTATTCCTGTACACAATACTATAAATCAATTATATTTCAATTAAAAAATAAGATATAAGGTTATGCCATTAAATATGGTGACAACTTTGATAAGAATCAGAGTATCTAGGAAGAACAGTATAACATCTTTCAGAAAGAAGAAGAGTATTCACTTTGATGGAAAAACATGAATTTTGGTTTATATATGTCAAGGAGTTATCACAGATCCAGGTAACATCCTGAGATTATGGGGGAAAGTTTGTTTTTGTTGTGGTGGTGACTGTTATTGTTATATAAATGTTCCAGGTCCTTTTGCTATTTGGCTATATGTATCATTTAGTTTTTGGAATACACTTGACATTCTTTATAAGCAATGTTTGTCTTTTGGAATTGTCTTCACTTAATGCTAAATAGAAAATAGTAATATTTTGTATATGAAAGAAAATTAAGGTTAAAAGAATAGCAACTATAAGCTAGGATGTAAAAGAAAAGTGTCCACCGGTAAGTGCATTTATTTAAGTAACAAAATCTTGAAGAAACAGGGATTAGACAAAGAAGCATGAACAAAGTTTAAAAAAATCTTTTCTCACTACAATTTACCTGGAAAGGAACTCTTCTTGCCATATTCCTATCTGCCCACTAGAAGAACTACAGTAACAGTAACAGCTTTTCAATGTACATGTGTTACTTTAAACTCAGGGTCTGGGTTGTCACACAATTCTTCACTAAAAAGAATGCATGAGGAGACCATCTGGGACACTTTAAGCAGGACTGGCTTGTTTCTATTAGATGGAAATACCATGGGTCACAATGTAAATTCAGCAAGGAAAAAAAACTGGCAGATAATGTAACAAAAGTTAAACCCTAATTATACCTTGAGTTACTGGAAATTTCCTTTCCATGGTCTACTTTCATATTTTATTTTCTAACATATTAAGTTCAGAGGGATAGAGTTAAGAATGTTCTATAGTCCTACATTACACAGAAGGATAAACATACTTATTAACTTCAGACTTAAGTTACAAATGCATGTTTTAATTTCTAGGCTATCAGGATAGAGGAATAACTGGTTTGGTGAAAAGCTTGAGTTTAAGAGAAAGCTCTGGGCCCTGGCCCTTGAATTATAAACTCTGGACATTAAAAATAACTATGAAAGTGAAAGTGAAGTCACTCAGTCATGTCCGACTCTTTGCGACCCCATGGACCGTAGCCTACCAGGCTCCTCTGTCCATGGGATTTTCCAGGCAAGAGTGCTGGAGTGGATTGCCATTTCCTTCTCCAGGGGATCTTCCCGACCCAGGAATCGAACCCGGATCTCCCGCATTGCAGGCAGACGCTTTACCGTCTGAGCCACCAGGGAAGCATACTGGCCAAAAAAAAGGTTTAATGTCAACACCTTGTGAACACATGTATTTTAAGAAAGCTCAATTTCACTGTAGTAACTTAGAAAGTTCTATTTTTAATTCTCTCTTGAGTTCTTCTTCAACCTGAGGTTTAGCAATGGGTGACTTAGAGCTTGGGAGGAGAGCAGGACATCTGGAATGCCTAAATGCAGAATGTTCATCATAAAGTTGTTGTGTTCTGTTAAACTGCCCCTCAGTCTTGTACACAGAAGGTGTGCTAAGTCGCTCAGTCATATCCAACTCTTTGTGACCCTGTGGACTGTAGCCCACCAGGCTCCTCTGTCCATGGGATCCCCCAGGGAAGAATACTGGAGTGGGTTGCCGTACCCTCCTCCAGGGGATCTTTCCAACCCAGGGACTGAACCTGTGTCTCTAAATTCTCCTACACTGGCAAGCAGGTTCTATACCACTAGCACCACCTGGGAAGGTGGAAGTTATGGAATCAAAAATGTTTTCTATAACATCTCCATTCTCTTCATATAAAGTTATCCCCAAATTGGAAATAAAATAGTAAAGGAAGTTCAAGAATAGTTTTATTTTGCTTTTAATTGTCTTAAAAATGGCCATTAGGACTATCTTCTCGTTTCTTTCCACTCATCATATTTACTTTGTCACTGCCAAATCTCAATCTTTCAGAAAGGGCACCATGTGGAGATCATCAAATCCTTTTGGAGAACAGAGGCCATCTGTTGAGTCCTACTTCCCCAGAGGGCATTATTCTAAATCTAGACAAGCTTAAAACAACTACACAGTAATTCCAGTAGCTACCTGGACTCACTGGAGAAAATAACACGGATGATTAAAAAAAAAAAAAAAAGCCAAAAACTCCCAAGAGAATAGCTCTGCTTGTTTGACCCAGCTCTGCTTGTCTGACACTTGTTTTACTAGGTTTAAAAGATTTAGACAAACAGAACTGTGTACTTCTGAGATCAGTGCCCATACCAGCCACTTCTCCCAGGAAGCACGCTGTTATCAAAATAAAGTATCAGACATTAAAACACACTATATCTTTAAACTCCTAGAAATGTACAGTAAAACATTACTATCTTGAACTATTTAGAGAATAAAATCTTATTACCTTGGAGTGACCTTAATAAACATAGAATGTTAACAGGTAAAAATCTGAAAGAAGCTCTCAGATTTGTTTTGAAGACTTTACCAGGATTGAAAAAGTAATTTTTCCCCAACACAAAAAAAGTCCAGAACTAATCACTGACCAGTTAAAATATGAGGAAAAAATCTAAATTGCCAGCCCCAGTTACAGAAAGCTGAGGGTAACCTGGCTAGACAGCTCATATTCTTGTGATTTAATCCAACTGTTCACTTTCCTTCTAAATCTTATGAAACTGGTTTGAAAAATAATTTTTTTATCAGTATTTATGATATAATGTACAAGAGACTGAGGGCTTCCCCGATGGCTCAGTGGTAAACAATTCGCCTGCCAATGCAGGAAATGCAGGAGACGCGGGTTTGATCCCTGGGTTGGGAAGATCCCCTGGAGAAGGGAATGCCTAACCAGTCCAGTATTCCTGCCTGGAAAATCCCATGGACAGAGGAGCCTGGAGGGCTACAGTTCATGGGGTGCAAAGAGTCAGACACAGCTGAGCAACTGAGCTTGAAACAAGAGGATCAGCAGACAAGGATTTCTTGTCCCGATCCTGCCACTCACTACATATCTGTTCCTAAGCTTTACTGTTCTCCTCTGTGCTTCAGGAAGGGTTAAGTCTGTATTATAAACTGTGCTTTTCTCTCTACCACTTCATTTCATCTCCTCTGTAGTTCCATATATATGCAAGAAATTGTACACTGTATGCAAGCCAAAGCCATAAAAGTTTGATAGCTTCGTAAGTTAAACATCCCTAATCCCTCCTCTAACTTTCAAGTGACTTAGAAAATTTATTTGCCTCAAGTACTTCTGTCTATGACTATGGCACTTTTTTAGTTTTTAAATGTCAACAGTTGGTTCAGTTTCCATCATCTGAGATGTTTTGTTTTTAGAATCAACTAAATATCACTTAAACCCCATCTGATTAATATGTGGGTGATGAAATGTGGCAATACCATTTTTGATTAAAAATATGTAAAAACAGAAAAAATCTGGACGCAAAAAGAACTAAATTTCTTATTCTGCTTATGTTCTGATTCAAAAGACAGTTCCAAACCTTGAATACCACAAATCTTCCAAGTGATATTTGCATACTGACCTGACTTTCCAACTTATTAAAAAATGTAATATCTTTGCTAATTAAAGTCATTTTTGTATGGGCCAGTCTTCTCCACTGGACTATAATTTACCCATTTTTCTATCTCTAGCACCAACCATAGTTCCTTACAGAATAAGTACCCAATAAATATTTACTGCAAAAGATAAATGCGTAAAAACTTTAACATATTCCAACTTCAGGTATCTTTTTTTATTGCCAATTACCCAAGTGGGTTCAAAAAAGTAGATACAGTATTAAAAGTAATAGCAGTAGTGAAGCCGTTATTTGAAACACTTATCACTCTTCAATGGAATTTACCATCATCTGGTTATGATTGAGACTCAGTTCATATATGAAAAATGACAAAGGGGTATCTACAAAAAAAAAAAAGAGAAATATGTAGAGAACTACAGTCATAAACTCCTTCCAGACTCACCTCTTCATTATCCTCTTCATTCACTTTTTTCCTTCTGGTTTCTGCTTGCCTTTCAGTACTGTTTAGGGAGAAGAGGGTTTGATGTTCTGCATGTCTCAGTGTCTTCTCTCTGAGACCCTTGCAGCCTCTTCTCCTCCCTTGTTCGTCTTTCCCCACTAAGTCTCTCTCTGCCCTTCAGTACCTTCTCACCTGCTTTTCAGAATCATCTCACCACCAGCCACCTAGTAGGGAAAATGACACTGCGACAACAGATGAGCTGGCCCTTGGATTTTACAAACAGCACAAAACACTAAATAACATAGTTTTATGTCACAATTGTAGTTAACAGTCACTGTGAACAGTTGTGATACATGCTGTGCTCTGTGTAGGTATTTTATATACAGTATCTCATGCAATTTCCACTGGTTGTAGTATTATTCCCATTTTCCTGCTGAGGAAACAGACACTCGGAAAGTTAAAATACTTGCCTAAGGTTACCCAACTGTGAAGTTGGTTTTCAAGTCCAGGCTCGATGTCTGGATTCTAAACTACTACATTATCTCAACCAGTTCTTAAATTTCTTTCTAGAGGCATTTAAATCCTAATTTCAAGATAATACTATTTATGCCCTATGAAATACCAACTTATGCTTGGATTTCAGGATAATACTACTGATTAGATAGCATATTGAAAAGCAGAGACATTACTTTGCCAACAAAGGTCCGTCTAGTCAAGGCTATGGTTTTTCCAGTAGTCATGTATGGATGTAAGAGTTGGACCATAAAGAAAGCTGAGTGCTGAAGAATTGATGCTTTTGAACTGTGGTGTTGGAGAAGACTCTTGAGAGTCCCTTGGACTGCAAGGAGATCCAACCAGTCCATTCTAAAGGAGATCAGTCCTGGGTGTTTGGAAGGAATGATGCTAAAGCTGAAACTCCAGTACTTTGGCCACTTCATGCAAAGAGTTGACTCACTGGAAAAGACTCTGATGCTGGGAGGGATTGGGGGCAGGAGGAAAAGGGGATGACAGAGGATGAGATGGCTGGATGGCATCACCAACTCGATGGAAGTGAGTTTGAGTGAACTCCGGGAGATGGTGATGGACAGGGGGGCTTGGCATGCTGTGATTCATGGGGTCGCAAAGAGTCTGACACGACTGAGCAACTGAACTGAACTGAAATGGTAGTAGCTACACGTCACTAATCCATACATTAGTATGGGTCCATGCTACATATTCTCTAATGGGTTGCCATTCTCTTCTCCAAGGGATGTTCCTGATCCAGAGATTGAACCTGGGTCTCCTGCACTGCTGGCAGATTCTTTACCAACTGAGCCACTAGGGAAGCCCTCTCTAAGATATGGTATCTTTTCACGGTGAAAACATCCAGCAAAATTTTTGACTAACTTTAAAATCTACATTTTTTTCTTTCACCAAATTAAACATTCAAGAATATAAAAATGTATTTAAAACAGACACCATAGATCCCTTTTTGAAAAAATCATGACCACACACTTTAATTTTTTTTGGCTGCAATATGTGGTTTGTGGGATCTTAGTTTCCCAACCAGGGATCAAATCCAGGTCCATAGCTGTGGAAATGCCAAGCCCTAACCACTGGACAACCAGGGAATTCCCCATTACTACACATTTTAAAACTCAGTGTATAAACAGAAAATTTTACCCTTTACTGAATTTATTGCCTATGTTTTACCCAATTGCTTTAATTAAGTGTCACTGCCCAAGAGACCCAAATAAAGAAAAGGTGAAAGCAAAAGTCGCTCAGTTGTGTTTGACTCTTTGTGACCCTATGGACTGCACAGTCCTTGGAATTCTCCAGGCCAGAATACTGGAGTGGGTAGCCGTTGCCTTCTCCAGGGGATCTTCCCAACCCAGGGATTGAACCCAGGTCTCCCGCACTTCGGGCAGATTCTTTACCAACTGAACCACAAGGGAAGCCCAAATAAAAGGAGAGAATACAAATAATCAAGGGTAAGCATAATCAGGGAAGTTAAAGTGTTAGTCGCTCAGTCATGTCCCACCGACTCTTTGTGACCCCATAGACTATAGTTCGCCAGGCTCCTCTGTCCATGGAATTCTTCAGGCAAGAATAGTGGAGTGGGTTGCCATTCCCTGCTCCAGGGGATCTTCCTAACCCAGGGATCAAACTCAGGTCTCCCACACTGCAGGCAGAGTCTTACCATTTCAGCTATCCAGGAAGCCCTTGAGTAGTCATGAAGTATCAAGGCAATAAGGATGAGAGTCTGGTGCATAAAATGAAATGCTAAATAATCTAAGTAATAGAAATTCTGAGCAATCTGATAGTGATGGTTTATCCTATAGTGTGAGCTGGCAGTCACATAAGAATATAAAAAATGGTATGAAATATTTAGTAATACTTATATGGATATGTGCATTTGGAAGTTAATGATTAGTAGCATATGTTTACCTACTATAATTACAGTAAGTTAAAATATAATTGTTAAGTCAGTACAACAGTAAGAAGCTGAAGCAAACTTGTAAATTAATATGACTGGCATATCTAAAAAGTATATATGTATGAGGAGGTAAACATTTCCAATTTTCTTTTAATTTGATCATGAAAGTTGTTTAAGGAAGGATGTTAACATAATGATTTTTGCACAGAGTTGTCCCAGGCTTTCTGGAAGGGTAAAAGAGTGGCAAACAAACCCCTGGAACAAGAAAATACTGGTATGGAGACAGTGAAATTACAGAGCAACATCAACCACAGGTTTTTACAAAGATGGTAGGGATCTGGTAAGCCTTTCCACAAATTCATGGGAGACAGTCTATTAAGAGAAAAACTATTAACAGAAGTGTCTTCAAGACTTTTTTTCTCTACTACAAGCTATCTAGTATAGAAACTCTGACTTGAATCTGCAGAGGATGTATGCATTTGATTTGAATGGGTATGGCTAAAACACCTAACTAAGGTCTCTATTAAACTTAATTCTTGAGATTCCCTGGAGGTCCAAGGTTAGGACTCAGCTCTCACTGCTGAGGGCCTGAGTTCAACTCCTGGTTGGGGAACTGAGAGCCTACATACAAACAAAAAACAAACAAGCAAACAAAAAACAACCAATAACAATGAACTTAAGAATTCTGTATTCACTGAGCTCTTTTGAGATTTTTTCTTTAGAACAATTTAGCAAGAAAAAAATATCTTACAAAAGATTTGGGGGAAAAAGGCTCAGTTTCACCTCATTTTAATCTATTTCAGGAGATGCTATAATACTAGAAAATTGTGTTTAGCTGTGGGAAAAAAATCCAAATGAAAGAAATGTCAACTTTCCCATTCTTTGGGAAGTTGTATTAGAGAACAGAAAACAGAGAAATAAATATGAACTCCAGAATATAAACAACAAACACATGTTTGGGTATAAAATTACACTGGAAAATTAATAAGTGTGTTATGAATTTTTCAAATTAACACATTAAGTGGAGCACAGGGAGCTGGGTGGTAAGCCAAGGTTCAACAACAGATCACAAGAGGAAATGAAAGAAAGAAGTTCATCCTTCACAAGTCCTAGAGGAAGTACTTGACAAGCCTTAAGGAACCACAAGGGGAGGTGAAGGCAGAGAGCAGACAGAGACAAGACCTGGGGCACATGCCTTTCTTAGTGTCTGTGTGAAGCGCGGAGAGCTGACTCATTGGAAAAGACCCTGATGCTGGCAAAGACTGAGGACAGGAGGAGAAGGGGACGACAGAGGATGAGATGGCTGGATGGCATCACCGACTCAATGGACATAGGTTTGGGTGGACTCCAGGAGTTGGTGATGGACAGGGAGGCCTGGCGTGCTGCGGTTCATGGGGTCACAGAGAGTCGGACATGACTGAGCGACTGAACTGAACTGAACTGAAGTGCTTTGGGCTTCCTGGGTTAAGCCTATACTGATAAACTGAAACCAAATGATCAGGGTTTTGGTAAGCCACATGGGCACAGAAGGGCAAGGCAGTGGGAGGGAGAGGGCACAGCTGACTAGCAGTCCTGTCAGAAACCCGCATGTTCCTGAGTGTCACTATGCAGGGTATGCACTTGCTTGACGGGGCGAGTGTCAGTTTAAGGTCACTGCAGGCTGCTGGGCCAAACCAAATGGATGCCAACAAGAAATACCATGGAGTAGCGTAGCTAAACTCTCAACCAAGCTTGAGATGAAAAGTAGAGCAAGATTTGGGTAAAGAATCTATTTCAGTCAATTAAGTTCAATTATCTAAGCAGGTGAGTTTTAAAATAGTTTTTAAAGAAGTCTAAAAAAAAGAAAGTCTTGAGAAAAAAGATCTTAACAACACCTTTGGGGGAAAAACACTATTCAGTAAGTTTGTTAGCCAAGTACATGTACTTTCCAATTACAGATCACTGGCTATGCAAACACCAGGAACTAATATTCACATGCATGAAATGACCTATATTTCTAATCTTGGAGAACTAAAGGCAGCAGTTCTCAAATTACAGTCCCGAGACCAGCAGCGTCAGTATCACCTGGAAATTTACAGGCAATGAAAACCTTCTGGCTGGATCCTAGACCTATTAATCAGAAACTCTTGGAGCTGGACCCAGCAATCCGTGACTCAACAAGTTCTCCAGGTGATTCTGATCTAAGCTAAATTTGAGATCTACTGATAGATAATGCTGAGGAAAGCATCCAATCATAAGAACCATTGTTTTCTTTCTTCTTTTTAGTGTTAGCAGTCTCTTAACCGATATCACTATTAGGTGAAAGAAATGCTCTTAACTGGGAACCTCACTTTCAGACTTAACGCTCCTGCAAAGGACGAATCCAAAAGAAATTTTATAAGAATGTGGTTTTGTTTTGGGGGAAGGGAAGGGAGGCAATTATTCATTTAACCAGTATTTAACAAGCAGCTACTTTGTTCCAGGCACTCACCAAGAAGGAAAGACAAGGAAGTAGAGAAGAACTCTGAAATCCACCAACAATTCTATCCTGGGTACTATTCAGTGTATTACTAATAACAGGCTGTCTATTCTTGGAGTACACCTAGACAGTAATACCCACATGAGTAATAAGGTATATAGATTGAAAGCAATGGACTAGCAAAGCAAAAAAACCTTGGTTTACCCCAGATGATCTAGGATCAGTGGTTCTCAAACTTTTAACATATATCAGAATCACCTAGAGGGCTTATTAAAACAGATTCCTAGGTCCCATCTCTGGAGTTTCCAACCTCAGTATTCTGAGGCCCCCAATTTTTTACTTCTAATACCCAGGTGATGCTGATGGTCCAGGAACAACATTTTGAGAACCCCCAATCTAGATGATCAGGCACAAAAAAATGTGGGCATTCCACGTAGGAAAAGTCTAGGGATTACCAGCACATTCCTCAAGACTTATTTCAATTATATTTATTGCTCAGATTTAGTCTGTTACCCTCAAGGCAAAGATAATAGGCAAGAAAGAGATTACCTTTTAAGCAATTTTATCATGATAAACTGTGATCAGCTGTCTATGTTGGATCAATAAATCTCCAATATGAGGGATTTCCTAAAGTAGAAGCAAAAACTGGTCCTCAAATATTTCCATAATTGTGATGCAGAAATCCAAATCTTGTTTTAATATTCTGTATTATATGGATGGACTTCTCTAAAAATTTGAGGCAGGCTCTCCCTTCGGGCCCAAGGAAAATCCTGTATCTACCTAATTATATGCAGTCAAATGAAAGTAAAGTTAGAAGTAATTTACATGCTTTAAAGACTATCCCAAGAGCCTGGGCTATGGGGAAAGAGCACTTCCAGTTCAGCTGCTTTTCAACAGGAGAATAATTAAAGTTAAGTAGTCCCCAAGGCTTAGGAGTCCCCTGGTTCCTTTCCCTTTAGAGTCTAGAAGCTTTGAGAAAAATAGATCAAGTTCCACAAAGAGGTCAAAGTCATTCTGCCTACAAAGGTGAGAAAACAGACCAACTTTCACTAACTCAATCCTCCAGTCCTTAGTCCTTCCTTCAATCTTCTCAAATGCCAAATTCTGACTGGCTTGACCCAAACAGAATCATTCAACTAGGGAGTAAATTAGCAAATGATAACTTGAAACCTACTGCATAACAAAGAAAATAACCTGGATTACCTAATTGGATTATTTATCCTTATCCTCCATATCAACCTTGTTTTATAATATTTATAGATAAATACAACTTGGGAGTAACTGTTACTATTAGTGACCCCAAGTATTAAATATAAAGAATGCCTTCCTCTAAGATACTGAAACACACTGTATTGAAACACAGTAAAAAGTCAATGACAACAGCTAGAAAGTTGCCACCTTGCCTGCTTAAAGTTACTTCTTGTCCCCTCTATACAGAAACAAGAAGAGAGATGATTGTTTAGCCAAGTCCTGGAAAGTAGATGTTTTGCTGAAAAGTGTAAAATATGTAAGTTGTGTTACCAGACTGTGGAAGATGAAACATGGATCAATATAACCCCAGTCCTGAGTGCCTGGAAATTATTTGTAAGAGGAGTCAGGGAATTGTTGAAAAGCACAGGGATTAAAATTAGCAGGTAATCTATTATGGCTATGAGACTATTTAAAAGACGTTAGGGAAATACGAAGTAATAATCAGATGACTAATGATAATGACATACAATTTCCAAGAGGCTAAAAAAAAAAAAAAAAACCACCTTGGAAGAGAAATAACAATAAAAGCATCCTATAATCCTGGTAGAAAGATTATCAGTTACTTTCTCTAACAACAAAATAATCTCTAAAATTGGTCAGATCTAAAATCCACAAAATTCTTTTTTTTTTTAATATTTATTTATTTGGCTGCATCGGATCTCAGTTGTGGCAGGTGGGCTTAGTTGCCCTGGTGACACGTGGGATCTTAGTTCCCTGACCAGGGATTGAACCTGAGTATCCTGCATTGGAAGGCAGATTCTTAACCACTGGACCACCTGGGAAGTTCCCCACACAATTCATTTATATTTATGTAAGAAAGATAACTAGATATGAGGCATCCCTCGGTAAGTATCTAACTAGAACTGAACCAATGCTGAATCAACTTTTCCTCCTGCACTGGCCTGTTTTCTAGTTAAAAACCAAGAGATTCTTCAGACTGCCCTCTAACATCAATGAACTGTGCACTGAATCATTCTTGCTATTCAAGATGTTCCTCTTGTTTAAGAATAGTAAGCTATCTTTCTTTATTGGTCCAAGAATTCAACAGTAATTTAATTTTCTACACATCTTGGTATGGAAAATATAGCCACCAATCATATTCACCTAATATGTTCCACTGAATGTAAAAGTAAGAAATGTATAGCTGAGGCCAGAAACATAAGGTAAAAAAATTTTTTTAATAGTTAATACTAAACTATGTATATTTGTAATGGAGTCATGTCCAGAAAACACTAATACACAATTATAACTTCTAAATAAATTTATTTAATTATCCATCGTTCTCATGAAAGAGGCAAACCATTCATTTAAAAATTAATCTTTTTCCCATGTTTAAATTTGAGAAGGTAACAACCAGCAATTATCCAATATTCTTTCACATTAGCAACAAACTAATAAAATGTGCATCCTTACTAACATCAGAATAGATTTCAATATATAAAGAACAAACAAGTAGCTTACCAGTGAGGAGAGGGAAGACAGACATAGACATAGACAAACTAGAAACTTAAAAGGCTTCAAAGAAACCTGTAGGCAAACCTCGCATATTATCGAGTTCCCAGAAAAAAAGGAACTAGAATGCAAGTCATAGCACCTTAAGCAGAGAAGTGAACTTGGATCAGCTTTCTTGACTTCTGTGATGTTATTCTTTTGCTAGACTTTTAGTCCCACTTTTGGATAGTCCATAAATACCACAGTGACCAAAACAGAATAATGGGCTATTAGCTTTTCTTCAGACTCAGCAAAGTTGTAGCAAATAATTCTTTAAAAAAATTAGCATAAATAGTTCATACAGATTGTTTTAAAGAGATTATTATTTAACTTATGCCGTAGATCAGTGATAAATATATTTTTAGCAGCAGTTTGGTAAAGCCAGATCACCTGGTTCAAAATCCTGTTCTGCCTCTTGCTAACTGCGCAACTTTGGACCACTTAACCTAAAGCTCTCTGTGCCTGAGCTTCTTCATATATAAAAATAGGAAAATTAGTATCTATTCAGGGGCTGCCCTGGTGACTCAGTGGTAAAGAATCTGTTTGCCAATGTAGGAGACACAGGTTTCATCCCTGATCAGGGAAGATCCCATGGGCCATGGAGTGACTAAGCCCGTGTGTTACGATTACTGTGCTTCAGAGCCCGGGAGCCCGAACTGCTGAGCCCTCAGACCTAGAGTCAGTGCTACACAGGAGAAGCCACTGCAGCGAGAAGCCCACATGCCGCAACTACAGAGTAGCCTCCACCAGCCCCAGCTGGAGGGAAGAAAGCCCATGTGGCAACACGGACCCAGCACAGACAAAAATATAGAAATAAAAATTATTAAAAAATACTCAGTAAGTTAATCCAGTTCATCAACACTCTCCTATTGTACTGGTTAACTGAATTAACATATGCAACACAGAAAAATGATTGCTTTATAGTAAAGTGCTCTGTGCTGCTGCTAAGTCACTTCAGTCGTGTCCGACTCTGTGTGACCCCATAGACGGCAGCCCACCAGGCTCCCCCGTCCCTGGGATTCTCCAGGCAAGAACACTGGAGTGGGTTGCCATTTCCTTCTCCAGTACATGAAAGTGAAAAGTGAAAGTGAAATCACTAAGTCGTGTCCGACCCTCAGCGACCCCATGGACTGCAGCCCACCAGGCTCCTCCGTCCATGGGATTTTCCAGGCAGGAGTACTGGAGTGGGGTGCCATTGCCTTCTCCGAAAGTGCTCTGTAAGTGTTGGCTATTACTGGTGTATATTTAAATCACATAAAGAAGTGTAATTTTTTAATCCTTACAGTTTAATATTAAACATCTAACATTCCTCCATCCTTTTTCATCTAGTTACATTATTTATCGACCTGTGAAGCCCTATGATCTTTTTAGCCTTAAGAAAGAAAAAGAATTTTTAGGAGCTAAATGCCTCAGATGGATAGGCACAAAGTATTTGAAGAAACTAAAATACTTAGTTTAATTGACTGGATGGGGCTTGAAAGATGCCTGCAAACACAAAATTTGGGTCTTCTAGAAACAGAGAGATGGATTTGTGGAATGTTTAAAATGTGTTAATTGAAGTTACTTCCTATTCCCTGGCAAAATATGATACCATACAAACACACCCCACAGAATCTAAGGGATGTATAAACTTTAAATAAGATTGTCATTTCAAGGTCAAAAGGGCTTACAGACTTCCCTGACCACCACTACAATATGTAATTCTACTAACAAAGAATCTGACTTTACAAAAGCTTTGTCCCTTTTGGACTTGTTCAATTATTAATGGCACAAGGAGTGGTAATGTTTTCATCTATATTAGGAAGTATTTGTTCATATCTTCCTTTACGAATGATCATTCATGTTTTGCTCCTAGTTTCTGTTAAGATCAAACATTAAAATGCTTATGTGAGCTTTAAAGATCTCTCTAAACAAGGCTTTACTTGTAAGTCAGAGTACAGAACACCCTTATCAAAACAAGAGGTCACAGAAGGTGCAATAAATGTGGATTAATGGGAAAAACAAAGGATTGGCGGTCAAAAGCCTAGGCTTGAGGTTCCTGCTCTGCTACTAACTAGCTATTTCAGTTTATAAAACTGAAAATGTGTTCTGAAAATACCCTCTCTCAAGTTCACTGCTAAATTTATTTTGGGAGGAGGGAGTCTCACACTCTTTAGAAAGTCTGTTAAGCTATATATCTTCTCCACCAAAAAATGAACACAATTCACTCTTTTTTTGGCAAAGAATTAGGAACTTCTGTACTCAACGAAGTCCGTGTATCCCAAGTTTAAAACTTTTAAATGAGACAATTACAATGGTACCTGCTGATTTAATATAAAAAATGCCACTTACCCATTTTCATTACCCCCACACTTCGCAGTTTTGCTGTTCAACCTGTAAATATACCAGCGCTAATAAGCTTATGCTTAGCAAACTGTAAAGGAAATGCCACTTCATCCTCATCAGCAAAGGGAAAGTGTTTCCCCCACTTGAGGAGTATGTGCTCACCTGGGAGGTTTGCGATTTCTATCCGGAAGCTAGACCCTCAAACCAGTGATTTTCTCTATTACATTGAAAGAGTGTTAGTCGCTCAGCCAAGTCTGACTCTTTGCGACCACATGGACTTGCCTACATAGGTGGCCAGGCTCCTCTGTCCGTGGGATTCTCCAGGCAAGAATACTGGAGTGGGTAGCCATTCCCTTCTCCAGGGGATCTTCCCAACCAAGAGACAGAACCCAGGCCTCCTGCACAGCAGGCAGATTCTTTACCGTCTGAGCCACCACGCATTATTGTCCTCAAAATTCTCAAGTTGAATTACATACAGTAAACCTCTTGAAGACACTTAAAAATCAAAAAAAATTTTTTGTATATCTAGGGTCTAATAAGCACTACCAAAGCTATCCAAAAATGAAACTTAGGTTCTGATAAGGACTGAACCGTTGATATGTATTCACAGCCGCACTGCTGAAAGCCGTAGCAAGAGCTTTGCCAGAGTCTCAGCTGTTGTAATTAAAGACAGACCCTCAGGAGCAGCTATCATTAGTGTTGAAGTGCTGTAATTACAAAGGCTTTGCATTATGTGGATTACAGATTTCAAGCATACAGAGTTGCTACCAGACCTCAGGGACCATCTTTACCAGCAAAACTGCTCATTAAAGCAATCAAGTTTTCTCTATGCATGTGTTTAAAATTTTCTAAACTTCGCTTAACTTGTTGTGCCACTTTACCTAACCATGTAAAACAGAGACATATCCACAGAAGTTCTGACAATCTAACTCTACTACTTGACTAATTTTAAAAACCAAAGCATTACAAAGTAAAAACCAACCACCCAAGAACATCACTTATAGACACATCAGATCAACAAATAAAATACGGCTGCTCTGGAAATAACTGTTGGACCAAAAAAATCACTTTTTTGAATAATAAGTATAAGCAACAAAATATGAATAGAATAAAACAAAGATTTAGAGGAAAAGCAATTCCAACTGTGCAACACAATCACAGTTTGTGATCCAATAGAAAAAGTGCAGGTACTTCAAACCCTCTAAATCATCCTTCAATAAAGTACTGCTGCTGCTGCTAAGTCACTTCAGTCGTGTCCGACTCTGTGTGACCCCATAGACGGCAGCCCACCAGGCTCCCCCGTCCCTGGGATTCTCCAGGCAAGAACACTGGAGTGGGTTGCCATTTCCTTCTCCAATGCATGAAAGGGAAAAGTAAAAGTGAAGTCGCTCAGTCGTGTTGACCCTCAGCGACCCCATGGACTGCAGCCTACCAGGATCCTCCGTCCATGGGATTTTCCAGACAGGAGTACTGGAGTGGGGTGCCATTGCCTTCTCTGTCAATAAAGTACAGATATTTCTAAATAAATGAGAAAGGAAACAGGAACACAGAAAAGCAGACCAAAGTAGTATGCTTACCAAAAAACCATAATTGCCAGTTTTCTAAAATTAAGTACTGTGAGAATGGTGACTATTTTCCCAAACTTAAGATTTTGCAACCCAAGTACAGTATGATTATTGTTGTTTAGCCACTAAGTCCTACCCCATGGACTGTAGCCCGCCAGGCTTCCACATCCATCTTTCTTGGGATGGAGTGGGTTGCCATTTTCTTCTCCCGGGTATCTTCCTGACCAAGGGATAGAACCCCTGTCTCTTGCATTGGCAGGTGTATTCTTTACCGCTAGGAAGCCCACATTATGATAGCCTTCAGTATCAGTTCAGTTCAGTAGCTCAGTCATGTCCGACTCTGTGACCCCATGAATTGCAGCACGCCAGGCCTCCCTGTCCAACACCAACTCCTGGAGTTTACCCAAACTTATGTCCATGCCTTCAGCATAATAAAACATAATTTTATAACTTAAAAGTGCCCATGTACACTAGTTGTACTCAGAAAAAGTGATTCTTATATACCTTGTACTTGAGTAAAAGTACAATATTTTTTAACAAAAGTACTATAATTATATTTTACTGGTTCTATAAAGTAATTTTTACATATTCTTGACGTACATTGAGCTATAATTGACATATCACTTTCAGGCGTACAACATTCCATATGTATATACTGCAAAGTGGTAAAAACATTACATATTAAATGATAAAAGTAAAAAACGGCTAAAATTGAAATTATCACTAGCCACTATTAGAAATTCCAGAAAATGTAAACAAAAGTTATGCTATTTTTTTCTCATTGTTCAACAACTGAACTCTACAGATAATTCCTATTTTTTCCCCCTAGTCATATGAATTCTTCCGTATGTTTTTTAAAAAGAAAATGTGCATGGATATTCAAGATACTTGAGCATTCTCTCCAAATTTTGACATCTTTATGTTTCAGTAAGGTTCGGCTATTTTAAGTATCTGGGCAATAAAGCAGACTTGTTTTTGTTTTACTTGAAAGCTTTTAAGAAACTGAGCAATGACCCAGTATCGAAAATGTTTATAAATTCTGACTTCACTCCTCCAGTCCCCTTGGGCCTCAAATGGTAAAACGGTACCCTCCTTTCCAATCAACAATATCTTTTGAATGAAGCCTAAAACTTTTTAAGAATATCTCATAAACGAAATTAGAAATTAACAGTTTTCTAAATGTGAACTCAAAGACATTTAAAGCCTGTACTACTTCTATTCCCTCTACATATACACGACACACTGTCGAAAGGAGAATTCAAAAACTTAAGTTTTAATTTTGTGCCACTCTGACTTCAGTCCCATATTCATCTGTCGCTCCCAAAAGCGAATAATGCACTCAGAGTTAGGATGCTTCACATCGCACTTGGAATCCACAATTTTGAAAACTTGAGGGAACTTGCAGTTACCAACAACCTCAGCCGATTTTCTGTAACATCAATAATCATTACTAAGTCGTTTCTTTCCACACAGCCATGACGGCGGCCAAGTACATCAAATAAATACTGAGAAACTAATTGGAATACTGAGCATTCCAAACAAATGGAGAAAATTCAACCCTAAGCAAGGGAAGGATGGAAACCGCCTTGAAAGATCTAAGTGGGCGCGAGTTTAGGAAATAGCTCAGACTTAACTACCTGGCAGACGGGAGACGTTTTTGCACCAGCGCCACGGTGGGATCTTAGGCGTTTCGCGAAGTTCAGAGAACTGAATCAAGAAGTCAAGAACTACCGACGACACAGCAGCCTCGCAAACACTCCACCCAGCCCTTACAACGGCCACATCGCTCGGGACACGCGGCGGCCGCATCGCCGGGCGCGTTAGGTCCGCCCGCCCGGCGGGGCTGCTCACCCCTCGCCGGTGCCCGAACGCCATTCGAGCCCCGCTCCCGAGCCGCCCTCACCTACCCGAGCGCCCCCAAGTCCACCCGCTCCGGCAGCGAAACAGCGGGGGGCCAGCGCCGGCGGGCATCGTCCGGAGAGCGCGGACTCTGCCCCGAGGCGACGCGGCGCGCGGACGGCCCAAGCGGCCCGGGCGGCTCAGCGCCTCGGGGCGCCTCGAGAGCAGCCGTCACCCCGGCGGCTTTCGGCGTTTCGCGCTCCGCAGCCGCGGGCTGCGTGTGAAGCTGAGGGGGCGGCCGGGCCCGGAGAAACCACTCCCACCAGAGCGGCCCCGGCCCCGCCCCCAGGATGCCGCCCTCCATCCCCCGAAACAATCCGCACCCACCCATCCCCCACTTCAGCCCCTGCGGCCCGCAACGAACGCCGAGTGGCTTCCTTCCGAAGGCCCGCAGGATTCCATGTGCTCTTCACTGCTTTCGGGCGACAGACAACTGCGGGTCTCCCGGCGCGGGCGAGGCCGCGTCCGAGCTATGGGGCTTCCCCCTCCCGCTGCCTCAGCGTCACCCAAGAGAAGCTAAAAGTTCACTTTAGGCATCGGGGCTTTCACTCCCCTCGCAGGCCCCACCTTTGGGTCCAAATGCTGAACTTCGTGATAATTTAACATTCTCTCTTGAATTCAACCTGGCACCTTGCTGGCTTCTAAATCGCCTCTCCACAAACGCCACATTTGCCCCACAAACCTTGAGCATCCTTTGCCCGGCCAGTTCTTCAGAATCCAGATTTTCGAGGCGTTACAGCCGATACAGAACTTCCACCAACCTGCAGCCGAAGAAGCTTCAGGAAGGAAGCGGGCGCTCCTCAGACACGTGTACGTACGTACGTACGCACGCGGAGGAGTCTGCCCCGAAGATGTCTGAGCCTGCGCAGACAGAGGAGCCAGCGGCCTTGGGGGGCGGAATCTGAGGACGGGGGTGGGGGGAGGGGGCGATTGGACCCTGAGCATGGGTTCAGTGTCCCAATGTGAAAAGGATGTTCACCACATACGCTATTTGTACATGTGAAAGTGAAGTGAAAGTCGCTTAGTCTGTTGAACTCTTTGAGACCCCTATGGATTGTAGCCGCCCCCGCTCTCCCACCCGCCCCAGACTCCTCTGGCCAAGGGATTCTCCCAGCAAGAAGACTGGAGTGGGTTGCCATGCCCGTCTCCAGGGGATCTTCCCAACCCATGGATCGAACCCAGGTCTCCCTCATTGCGGGCGGGTTCTTTACAGTCTGAGCCACCAGGGAAGCACACAGTAGACCTTAAATAAAGATCATTTTGTCAAATGGCTAAATGGTCTATGCCTGCTACTGGCATCCTTTCCACTCTGTTGGGGGCCTGGGTTCTCTTCCACAAAACTGAGTAGAGTGGGCACTGTGAAAAAAAGTTTCCAGGCATCCGCAGAAGGGGCCATTCTGGTACTTTTTTGATGACTGTAATTCAAAAAGTTTTTGAAAAACAGTGTTTGTTAGACAGCTAAAGACCAACTGCCTTAGCTGAAGCTTGTGCTTAGAGGTAGTAAACACTTCACAACAAGTTTGAGGGATGAAAATGACAAGATTTTAAAGACTTCTTGTGTTAATTATAGCATGGCCTATTATAGCCAGATTTAAGGATTATCTAGATCATAGAATCTAGCTACTCCAGTCCAGTCACTTAAACTTAACTTTCCATTCACAGGCCTGCACCATCCTTCTCTATTCATTTTGTAACAGGGAACCCAAATGATGCTGAGAGAGTTAACCTCGGCAGGTTGATAAGGAATCCAAGCCTAAGTCCTCTTTAAGGAGGAGGTGAACATTCTTTCTTTTTCACATTCTTTTGCCTTAGATAAGTAGGGCTTGTAGGCAGCAGTATCTCTTGTTCAAGGACGTGTCTTTTTTGAGCTTTGGATGACCATTACTGGAGAAGGCCTGGGGAAAACTTCCACAGCCTTGAGCTCTGGATTAAGCTGTTCCTTCTGGCTATTCTCATGCTGATGTCATCCCAGGATGTATGTTACTGGGAAAGGGTCTGGGCAAAATTCTCACAACCTTGAGGTATTTTGTATCTATTCTCAGCAGCTAGTTGAGAAGTATATAAGGCCCTGCTTCAACTAGTGAGGCGGGTACTCTCCTGCACCCTTCTGATGTCTACGTCAGAAGCTTTTTCTGTCACTTTCACTTTAAATAAAGTTGACACAAAGTTCTGAGTGATTGAGACTGTTTTTGGTCCCAGTGTTAAATCTCCTTTGGAGGCCATGAATCTGGGGGCACCGTTCACCATTCACCATAAGCTATCATCTTGGGGGCTCATCCAGGATCTTCAAGACAAGGTAAGGACACTTGGAGTATGTCAGGCTGTATATTGTCACCCTGCTTATTTAACATATATGCAGAACACATCATGAGAAATGCCAGGCTGGGTGAAGCACAAGCTGGAATCAAGATTGCCAAAAGAAATATCAGTAACCTCAGATATGCAGGTGACACCACCCTTATGGCAGAAAATGAAGAAGAACTAAAGAGCCTCTTGATGAAAGTGAAAGAGAAGAGTGAAAAAGTTGGCTTAAAACTCAACATTCAGAAAACTAAGATCATGGCATCCCATCCCTCACTTCATGGCAAATAGATTGGGAAACAATGGAAACAGTGAGAGATTTTATTTTGGGGGGCTCCAAAATCACTGCAGATGGTGACTGCAGCCATGAAATTAAAAGACACTTGCTCCTTGGAAGAAAAGCTATCACCAACCTAGACAGCATATTAAAAAGCAGAGACATTACTTTGCCAACAAAGGTCCATCTAGTCAAGGCTATGGTTTTTCCAGTAGTCATGTATGGATGTGAGAGTTGGACTATAAAGAAAGCTGAGTGCTGAAGAATTGATGTTTTTGAACTGTGGTGTTGGAGAAGACTCTTGAGAGTCCCTTGGACTGCAAGGAGATCCAACCAGTCCATCCTAAAGGAGATCAGTCCTGGGTGTTCATTGGAGGGACTGATGTTGAAGCTGAAACTCCAATACTTTGGCCACCTAATGTGAAGAACTGACTCACTGGAAAAGACCCTGATGCTGGGAAAGATTGAAGGCATGAGGAGGAGGGGATGACAGAGGATGAGATGGTTGGATGGCATCACTGACTTGATGGACATAAGTTTGAGTAAGCTTTAGGAGTTGGTGATGGACAGGGAAGCCTGGGGTGCTGCAGTCCATGGGGTTGCAAAGAGTCGGACATGACTGAGTGACTGAACTGAACTGAAGGACACTTAGAGCTCTTGTTCTTTTGTTTTCCTAGTAAACACATTTTCTATTCTACTTTACTAACTCTCTGGTGTGCCTGCATGAGTGAGTGATTGAAAGCCAGAGATGCACAAAACAAGTGCGAAACTAGAGTTAATCTTGGCTTTGCGGTTCCGAGACGCCTCGTAACAACTGAAGGCATGCCCAAAAGGGGAGGCTGTAGTGGGTTTACACCGACCTACCAGTGCCAAGAGGGACCCAATGTCTCCATGAGGGGAGCGACCAGAAATGGGTGAAGCATGTGGACCAAACTTTCCTTTCTCCGTCAACTTCTCCTGGTCTCTTTGACCATTTCATAACTGCCTGGGGAATTGAAACTACTAACCTAATCTTTTGAATCATAGACTTTCAAGGGACTTGCCATCATGCTGTTACTTTGTACTATTACTTAGACCTCAAATTTAGATTGATAGTTACCAAGCACCTAGTCTTGCTAGAAGCCAAAAAGTCTTTTCATGCATGGCAGACAAGTGCATGTTCCCGAGCTGGGTGGAGCTCTGGCTCCAAGAATGTCTCTCAGGCTAGAGGTTGCTCTCTTAGCTGCCTGCCTCAGGGGCCAACGACCTGAAAGTGAGTCCTTGTCACAGCTGTGCCTCTGGTCTATATGGACGAATTCCTAGGTTGGGAATCCTAGGATCTGGTCAGATTGGAAGGGCAATGGGCTTCTTCCTTTGGTAACACTGGACCTTAGCAGACCAGAGGAGGCTCTCCAGTGGATTTTGTCTCTACTCCTTAGATATTCTTTCTGTGGAATCTGTGGAAATGAACTGGAAGGATTGGCCCTAATAGCTCGAGGACAAAAATCACTTTTTCCTTAGTGCCCGGCCCTTCACCACCTCTTTTGCTGTCACATATCACCCCAGGTGGCACCAGAAAAGGAGCAGAAATCAGGCAAAGGTTTTAATGGTGAGGATGCTATTTTCCACACACTTTTGCTGGGGTTTTTTTGTTTGTGTTATATCTTTTAATACATGGACTACATTTTCTTTTCTTTTCCTCTAATGTTTTGGCAGCTACAGATACTTTTGTTAACTAGTAATAGGATTTGTTCTTTCTAATAATAACAGATGAAAACTCTGCCATTTCTTCCACTTGACTACTAATTCAATTTCTATTTCTCCCTGTTTACTTTTTTGGAGAAGGCAATGGCAACCCACTCCAGTACTCTTGCCCGAAAAATCCTATGGATGGAGGAGCCTGGTAGGCTGCAGTCCATGGGGTCACTAAGAGTCTGGCACGACTGAGCAACTTCACTTTCACTTTTCACTTTCATGCATTGGAGAAAGAAATGGCAACCCACTCCAGTATTCTTGCCTGGAGAATCCCAGGGACAGAGGAGCCTAGTGGGCTGCCATCTATGGGGTCACACAGAGTCGGACACAACTGAAGCAACTTAGCAGCAGTAGCAGCATTGCCCTGATGACTCAGAGGTAAACAATTTGGCTGCCAGTACAGGGGACCCAGATTCAGTCCCTGGGACAGGAAGATTCCCTGGAGAAAGAAATGGCAACCCACTCCAGTATTCTTGCCTGGTAAATCCCATGGACAGAAGGGCCTGGCAGGTCACAAAAAATCAGACATGACTTAGTGACTGAACAACAGCAATTGATTTATAATCTCATCTTGCTGCTGCTAAGTCTCTTCAGTCGTGTCCGACTCTGTGTGACCCCATAGACGGGCAGCCCACCAGGCTCCCCCGTCCCTGGGATTCTCCAGGCAAGAACGCTGGAGTGGGTTGCCATTTCCTTCTCCAATGCATGGATGTGAAAAGTGAGAGTGAAGTCGCTCAGTCGTGTCTGACTCTTAGCGACCCCATGGACTGCAGCCTACCAGGCTCCTCTGTCCATGGGATTTTCCAGGCATCTTATGTTTAAATTTTTAGCATCATAAAAATTATTTAATACTTGAGGAAAGTTCGTCACACAACTAATACATAGAAAAAAACATTGAGTGCAACTCAAAAGTGAGTTCAATTGTCTAAGTTTATAAATGGGACCAAATGTTTAACAAATGTCCTTTAAAGTAATTTTTATAATTTACTACATTTATAAATCGAATAATAAGATTTGTAAGGCAATTCATTGTGAGCTTAAGAGTTAAGTTTATGATTATAGTCTACATTGATTATTTAATTATACAATTTCAACTACATTCCCAAGACTAATCAGGTAGATGTATTAAAGTGCCCAAATTCTCTTAAACATTTTTATACTTAATTTTTTTCTGTAATCATTACATGCCTTTATTTATTTACTTTAAGCTTTTTTATTTTGTACTGGGGTATAGCCAATTAACAATGTAGTGACAGGTGAACAGCAAAGGGACTAGCCGTATATATCCATGTAACCATTCTTCCCCAAACTCCCCTCTCATCCAGTCTGCCACATAACATTGAGCAGAGTTCCACGTGCTATATAGTAGGCCCTTGTTAGTTACCCATTCTAAATATAGCAGTGTATACATGTCCATCCCAAACTCCCTAACTATCCTGTCCCCCGATCCTTCTCTGTGGTAACCATAAACTCATTCTCTAATTCTGAATCTCTTGGTTTTGAAAGATGTTTACCTGCAAAGAAAATAATGATATCAACACAAACAATCTGGGTTATTTTTCCATGTAACTTCAGGGGTCAGTTTATCTGCTTTATGCTGTTTCTTTTTATAAAAAGAAATTTATATACAATTGTATACAATTTCGTTAATTTATTTTTGGCTCTGCTGAGTCTTCATTGCTGTGCAGGCTTCTCCTTGTGGTGGCTTCTCTAGTTGTGGAACATGGACTCCAGAGCTTTCGGGTTTCAGTAGTCATGGCTCCTGAGCTCCAGAGAACAGGCTTAATAGTTGTGGCACACGGGCTTAGTTGCTCCCTGGCGTGTGGGATCCTCCCAAATCAGGGATCGGACCGATGTCTCCTGCATTGGCAGGTGGATTCTTTACCCCTGAGCCACCAGGGAAGCCCCTTTCTGCTGTTTCTTAATGAACAGAAAGTCTCCTGGCCCAGACACCAACAGAATTCTTTTCCACAATCCAGATTATGAGGTGAGTTTCGAAAGCAACAAATATCCTGATGAATCTTTTTCTACTTGAATTTCACTGGATATAGGTGAGGATTTCATGTTTTCTTCCAGCCTGACTAGTCTTCCTTTGAGTCAACAGACTTATTATTTCCTGAGTTGGTTGCTAATTGACATCTGCTCTATCTGGGAACTCCTCAAACATTGTCAACTCATTCTGTCTCTTGTTACTGGGATGAAATTTTCTTTTATTCTATAACTTTCATCCTAAATGTGGAAATCTTGTTCTATTCTAAAATTCTATTCTAACTTTAAATAGGTGCTTTAAAAATAATTTCTAAGATTAACTCTGATTTCTTTTCTGGATGTCACTAGCCACCAAGTGTCACCAATGTGAATGCGTCTTTTTTTAATCAAAAGGCTGTAGGGTTAACAATAAGATTTTACCAAGGTAATGGTGAACTTTAAGTATAATCTACATCCCAGGCATGAAAAGTTTCATGTTGAAGAGTTGGCAAGTACTTTAGAGTTTCTGGAAACCGAGGTCTCAGGTGTTAAGTAACTTGCCCAAAGTCATATAGCTAATACTTTATTAAATATTTATAAGTAAATAATATTCTTTTCTTCCTAGTAAGAAATCTCTTACTCCCCACATACTGTACTCCATGTGAAACTAGATTGAAGAGAAATGGGCTATTGAAAGACTCAGTGTCTTTCTATACAGAAAGACAGTGTCAATTTCCAGATATATTTCATGGATAGTTAATTTATCTAACTGGGTTTTAACCCCAGACATCCTTCTATCAAGACATATCAGTCTGGGGGACTTCTCTGGTGGTTTAGTGATTGACTCCACGCTTCCAGTGCAGGGGACGTGGGTTTGATATCTGTTTGGGGAACTAAGATCCTGCATGCACCACAGCACTGTCAAAAAAATAGAAACATTGGTCTGTTCTCTTCTCTCCCTCTCTCTCCAATACAGAGACAAGATAAAACTAACTTTTGACACTTTCAAACAGTCAGATCGAGTTGATTTTCTGTTGAATATTTTCTAGTCCTTAAGGGCTTTAGTAAATTATTTTGGAGAGACACTACATTTTGTATGTATTACCAGACACTGTGCCCTTTACATATTCTTATCTTTTTCTGACAACAATCCTGAAAAAGTGGCATTAATTTCATTTTACAGTTGGAGAATCTGAGGCTCAGATCAGCTAATTTCCTAAGCACATACCGCTAATAAGGGATAGAGCAAGCATTCAAATCTAAGAGCTTTGGCTCTAAAACCCAGTTTCTATTAGAAATTTGAAAAGAATAAGTAATTTTTTTAACCAGATTTCAAAAGTAGAGGTAGTTTATTTGTCAAAGTTTTTAGCACCTAACAATGTTATAACCTTCATAAGTTCAGGTCTTTGATATTCTGTAAGGTAATTACTGTACTTTCAGGGCAGTGCTAGGCACTGGAAAAAGCTGCCCAACAAATGCTGTTGACTTAAATCCAAAGAAATACTTTCTCTTGAATGATTATTTATTAATTTCCTGGGAAGAAATCTATCATATAAAACTTTTCAGCATCTTCTCCAAATAGAGAGAATCATTTGGGTAATTTTGTTATTATATGGAAAATATGCACCCAATTCCTTAGGGAAAGAGTATAGTGGTAACTCTTCCATGACTTAAAAATGGCTGCAATTTCCATTACCCTCTTGGTGTGAAAATCTTGATACTGGGATGAATATGTACAGATTTAGTCCAAAACAAATGAGCTACTTGAGAGCAAAGAGATGGAGGCCTTGACTAACTCTAAGGTCAATATAAAACTTCTCTGATGATCTTAGATGTCACTACTGGGATATGCTGAAAGGGCAGCTCCCTGAAGGACCCCCAAGGATGAGCACAGAATGAAGGACGGGAAACTGTGCTGACAATGGCCAGCATCTATACTCAGCCTGGCCTGAATGTGGAAGCTCTTCCAGACAATGTGGGATTATCCTGGTGTTATACTGGGGTTGTGTAGCCTTAGGAGGACAAGCTTGGGACATCAAACTGGAGAAAAAGACTCTTTTCTCTTGAAGAATCTCTACATCTTTAAGAAGCTAGATGATCAGTGGCTCTATCACAAACATTAGCATGGGTGCAGAGGTTGGGAGTAACAGGAGCAGTGCTGGCCATGACGGACCCATTGGCTGCAGAAGAAACCAGAAACAGTTCACTAGCATGCTGATCACTGAGTTCTTTCTCCGGGTAGCGTTCCTGAAGAAAAAGTGGCCCCTCTGTTACTTCCAAGGGCTTCCTAGGTGGCACAGTAGTAAAGAATCTGCCTGCAATGCAGGAAACAGACACAGGTTCCTTTCCTGGGTCGGGAAGATCCCCTGGAGGAGGAAACAGCAACCCACTCCAGTATTCTTGCCTGGAGAATCCCATGGACAGGGGAGCCTGGTGGGCTACAGTCCATGGGTTCACAAAGAGTTGAACACGACTGAGCTATGCGTGCATGCATCGCACTTACTAAGTTCCTGGAGTCCTTAGACAAATCATGGTTAGGGAGGTGGTCAGATTTAGCAAACAAAACATAAGTATAGGGTGCCAAGTTAAATTTAAACTTCAGATAAACAAGTATTTTTTCAATTGAAGTATGTTCTGTGTAATATTTATCTGAAATTCAAATTTAACTGGTACTTTTTTTATCTCTCAACACCTCACATCCAAAGTAAAAATTAAGGAATTTCTGGATAATTTTGTCAGATGAGGGTTTAAACATGGGTCATACCAGTTAATAAGCCAAAGTAGAATATAAAGAATATTTTGTCTATAATCTACTAGTATCTGTGCCTACTACTATTTTAGCACTGTACCCTGTACTGCAAGCATCAATTTTCTTAAGTCTCCCCCAATTTTCTGTGAGTTATCTGAGGGAAGGCATTGTGTTTTCCCCATATCTGTATCCCTGAAGCTCAATGCAGAACCTAAGATAGCCATATTTGTTAAAATGCCTGGTGGCTCAGACAGTGAAGCATCTGCCTACAATGAGGGAGACCTGGGATCGATCCCTGGGATGGGAAGATCCCCTGGAGAAGGAAATGGCAAACCACTCCAGAACTCTTGCCTGGAAAACCCCATGGACAGAGGAGCCTGGTAGGCTACAGTCCATGAGGTCGCAAAGAGTTGGACATGAATGAGCGACTTCACTTTCACTTGGGACTTAGCTGGTGGCTCAGTGGTGAAGAATCTGCCCGCAGTGCAGGAGACCTGGGTTTGATCCCTGGGTCAGGAAAAATCCCTGGAGAAGCAAATGGCAACCCACTCCAGTATTCTTGCCTGGAAAAATCCCACAGATAGAGGAGCCTGGCAGGCTAAAGTCCATGGGACTGAAAAGATTTGGACATGACCTGGCAACTAAACAGCAACAAAATGAATATTTGAGAAATTAGTTCCAGTTTCAATGAACCTGGGTGAATTGTCATTCTCTCCAGTAGAGGGCAGCTGTGCACACAGTACTGTATACAGCAACCTGTCCATTAGAGCGATACAGCCTTCTTAGCTTGAAAAATTGTAAACCATCAGCTCTCTAATTACAGCAATTCCAGCCACTCCCCACTCCCACCCCTACTCCTGTGCCTGTGTCAGTTCATACAGGAGCCAGATCAGTCTGTGGAAAAGGCTCACACATCTTCCAGTATTCTTAATGTTCATTGTTAAGACTTTGATCTAGATAGGGCCATACTCATCCCTACAGCTATATTGTGTTTTATATAGATGTTGACTAAGCTAACGACTAAGTGTTAGCACTAAGTGTCATACTAAGTCATGTTTGCGACCCCGCGGGCTGTAGCCCACCAGGCTCCTCTGTCCATGGAACTTTCCAGGCAAGAATACAGGAGTGGGTTGCTCTTTCCTTCTCCAGGGATTGAACTTGCATCTGTTCCATCTCCCATGTTGGCAGGTGTATTCTTTACCACTGTGCCACCTGGGAAGCCCCACACCTATATTAGTGGTTCTCAATCAGGGTCACTGTGACCTCCAGGGGACATCCGGCATTGTCCTCAGACTTGCTGGTTGTCACTTCTGGGTCAAGAGAGAAGTACCATTGGGAATACTAAAGACCTTTAATGTACTGGGTCCAGAGATGGTGTTAAACATCCTCCAATGTGCAGGACAGCCCCCTACAACAAAGAATTACCTGGCCCAAAATGTTAACATGGCTGAGGTTGGGAACCCCTGATCCATAGGATCACACTTTGTATTCAGTTTCGTAGTCACACTTAATAATGTATCACGGACATTTTCTCATGTCAAAACGTATTCTACCTTTTCTCTTTGTATTCTTCATTCAATAATAAATTTTTAAATAAGAAATGAATTTTAAATTTTATCCAGATATGTCCCTATCCATTGAGATAACCTAAGGTATTCTTTTACTAGGTTAGTAATATACACTATGAATTCATTTTCTAATGTTGAGTCAGTCTTATAATTCTCAAATAAACCTTTGTGATAAATGTTTTTAATCTCCAAGAACTCTCCTTTATCAACATCCTTTACAAAAAAATTTTTAAGGCAGTTTGAATCTTTTGCAAGTTCTTTGTGTCTTCAGATTTGAGGACAATAATTAGAAGTTTTTACATGGTCTCTTGTATTCATGAAATACCCGTTTCTTCTGGAGTGGGTTGTTCCACTTTGTTTATCTTAAAGCTTTTCTTCAGGCTCTTGTTTTGCTGTGACTGTCTGCTTTGAGTAACTTGTTCATGCATATTTTTCAATGACAGACTTGGTCATGCAGCATCCAGGCTGGCCCAGGTTCCCCAGGGCACCTCCGCGATGGCTTTTCTCACCAATAGGAGAGTAGTCAGGAATGTGCTGACAAACAGGATTCCATTCAGAGGGGGTGAAGATGGCACAGGTGGGAGAAGCCAGCTAAGCTTAGGTCCCTTATTTGCTGCAGCAAGAAAGCCCTGATGTGGCATCCGAGTGCTGTTGTGTATTTTGTGCCCAGCATGTCGCTCTGCTTGTTTTCTGCCTTTGTGTCTGCTGTGGGGTTGCAAAGCTTCCCTGGGTTTCATTTAACTTCTCTCGGATTCCAGTGCTTTCCTTGGCAGTCTTCCCCTTTTACATATTTAGAATTTTTTTCCGATCATATCTAACTTGCAAGCAAATGCCTCCTCTAGGTATTCTATCTACAGACAGTACAATTAATTAAATTATCTCATTCCATGACTTATCCCAGCTCTAACTCACTCTGAACTTGGAGTTCCTCCTAGAAACCATCGGGGGAGATGCTGTTCAGCTGTATATCAGGCCTTGATTTTGGACAATGGGTTTCTTATTCAGTTTCCTCATCAGGCAAAAAAAAATTTCCTTTTATGTATTTTCTAATTCTTCAGTGACACTCTGGCAGATACGAGAGAGAAACACATTTGCTTAGGTCACCACCTTGCGCAAGTTAATACGTGTTTTAAATTTCAAAATATATATTCGGTGTTCGCAGAGTCGGACACAACTTAGTGACTGGAAAACAACAAGAGTAACAAATATTCAATACAACCTTCTAAAATAAAATTTACACTGGTTTACACTTTTATCAATAGTAGATGAGCAGGTCAACTTCCCCATTCACATATCAGCTCCTGGCAAAATCTGGACTTTAAATTCTTATCTTCATAGATTCAAACTATTTTCATTTTCTTTTGATTTGTATTTTTGTCAAATATGGATTTTGAATTTTCCATCTTTGTAATAGCTTGTTAGTTTCTGTTTCTGTCAATTTTTGGTTTGATCTGCATTTATTGTTCTATTGATGTGTTTGTGGATTTTTATTAATTTGAAAATTATTTGTATATACCAAGTGTATTAATTATATCTTTACCATGTTACATGTATTTTTCCCAGTTTGTTACTTGTATTTGGTTTTTATTTATGACCTGTTTTGCTCCAGAAGTTTAAAAATAAGTTCTGTAGTCAAATCTGTCAACATTTTCCTTTATGGTTTCTATTTTAGTATATTGCGTAGAATACTCCTTTATCTACTTTCTTTTAGTTTTTTTGTTTCTTGAGATAAATGCATAACTGATCGATATTTGTTATTTATTCATATAAATATTAATATTTACAGCATTGAATTTTACATAAAAAGCTTCACAAAATAACCAACAATATTTTTTTTTATTAATGTTGATGCTCAAGGAAGAAATGTAGTTTAGCATTTAGGTTTGTATGGCCTTTGCAGTATTTGCCTTTTTCTACTGTATCAGATACCAAGAATCCATTGCATCAGTTTTATTGTATATGCTATCAATATAACCATATGTAGACAACTCACAGTATTGCCAGAAGAGAAAATAAAACTAAGCTATTCAGTGATAGCAAAGGCCTGAACAAAATCATGGGTATGGCTGGGAGTTGTTAATAATTGGTTTGATCAGTGCAGAGTGGGTTGTCACGGAATATGACAAGTAGCAAATTGTCTGTATCGCATTTATGTGAATAGGAGATGAATTCAGGTATTGCATGCTCCCTGGGGGCTGACAAGCCCATTACTCACACAATACACATTGTGCAATGATGGCAGAGTTGTTGTTACCCTGACAAACACTAATTCTTTGTTGTCTCTCCTTTGAATACATGAGACAACTTTCAGGAAAAGGAGTAAGTTTAGTGCATACTATTGAAAAAATGCTGAAGAAGTGCCTGTTATGGACTGAAATGTGCTCCCCACCCCCTCTATATCTGGAGATTGGGCCTTTAAGAAGGTAGTAACGGTTGAATGAAGTCAAAAGAGTGGAGCCATAATCTGGTAGAACTGATGTCCTAATAAGGAGACACTAGAGAGCTCTCTCTTTTGAACTCACAGAGGAAAAGCCACAGAGACACAGTGGAAAGGCAGGTGTCTACAGGTCGGGAAGAGAGGCCTTAGCAGAAACTGATCTTACCAACGCCTTGATTTTGGACTTGTAGTCCCCAGAACACTGAAAAAGCAAATCTCTGTTGTTTATACCACCCAGTGTGTGGTGTTCTCGAGCAGCAGCCCAAGCAAACAAATGTCCTAGCATCTTTCTTTCAGCCTCTCTTTTTATTAAACTGCGATCCCCTCTTGTCTTTTTTCAAGCCATTCTATTCAATCGTCAGTCTCATCTCTGTTTTTTGTTCTCAATCTTGCTCTCTTTCAATCACTTCTTATCATTTTTATCTTGCTAGCTTTTATTAAAATTCGGTCTTTTGCTCTTTAGATAAGAGACTGAGAAAAATGTAGTACAATGTTATTTCATTCTTTGAAAAAACTAGCTGGGAAAAGTACAGCTTAAGACTATGGTTTAGAACCAAATTGCTAAAATACCTTAGAATCCATGCACATTTGTATAATCTTCTTTGTATGCCCTGTATTAGCTTTATTCATCTGAATGTTTGGAAAATGGTGACCCTCACCATCAGTCTATCAGGGTTACCATTTCTATGCAAGAGTTGTTAAACACACTTAACTTTTTTTTTTAAAACCTCAGGAGTAAAGAATTCTGTCTTAAATATTATCATTTCAGTTTTTAGCATGATCCCTGAAAGAGACGAGCAGATATTTTAAAAGTTGAATTTAATTGTGTGCACACTAACTCTCAAAATTCTCATCAGTAATAAGCTCAAGTCACCAGAAAAAAAGATCCAACTGTTAATGATATACAAAATCTACTAAATGCTAGGCAATTCGTTCTTAATTGTAACTTGTTTTAAGACCTTTGGTAAAGCACTTAGTTACTGGGCTCGTTTTCTTGTCTATAAAGAACAGACACCCATTGCTATTTGTGTTTTTCCCTCAGATGTGTGGTTCAAAGAAAAGGTAGAGGAACAGTCAACAAGATGATCTGTAAGATTCCTTCCAGTTCTAATATTCTTTCGGTCATGTGTCACAATCCACAGCCTGTGCTGCACGGCATGCTGGGACATTCCACTGTCAGAAAGTGGCAGTGCTGTAGAAAAACCCCCAGGACATGAGCTCTCTCTGGGAAAAAGATGTGCCATCAAACCAACAAGTCCATGGAGATGCAACAAACTCCAGGTTACTCTAGGTCAATGGGTACTCTCCAAGAGGGGAAACTTGACTCAGAAAACTGGGCACAGCACAGGATTTCTGGACAGCAGTGATTCTCAGTGTCAGGTGGGTTTCCAGATCTGTAAGTCAGGGAGGACTCAGTCAGAGCAAGGAATAGCAAGAGTCCTGGAGGGAAGCTATGACCAATCTAGACAGTATATTTAAAAGCAGAGACATTACTTTGCCAACAAAGGTCAGTCTAGTCAAGGCTATGGTTTTTCCAGTAGTCATGTATGTAGGTGAGAGTTGGACTATAAGAAAGCTGAGCAGCGAAGAATTGATGCTTTTGAACTGTGGTGTTGGAGAAGACTCTTGAGGGTCCCTTGGACTGCAAGGAGATCCAACCAGTCCATCCTAAAGGAAATCAGTCCTGAATATTCATTGGAAGGACTGATGCTGAAGCTGAAGCTCCAATGCTTTGGCCACCTGATCCAAAGAACTGATTTATTGAGAAAGACCCTGATGCTGGGAAAGATTGAAGGCAGGAGAAGGGGACGACAGAGGATGAGATGGTTGGATGGCATCACCAACTTGATGGACATGAGTTTGAGCAAGCTCCAGGAGTTGGTAATGGACAGGGAGGTCTGGTGTGCTGCAGTCCATGGGGTCACAAAGAGTCAGACACAACTGAGGGACTTAACTGACTGACTGAAGGGAAGCAAGCAAAATACACTTAGTGAAGGGAACCTGAGTTATGGTCTACCTAGCTCGGATTCAGGGTCAAGCTTCTGCCCACCATGGATATATTGTTATACCAGCCTCAACAGGAGCCCGCAGGGAGCTCTGGAGCGTAAGTCACACCAAGCCAAATCAGTGTGAGAAAGTCAGCGCTGTTGGGTTCTACAGAGCCTCCATCTCAGCCATCTTTTGTTTAGGTACCAGGTGGCTGGTGATAGAAGTCACCAGAGATTTTGGGACTTCCCTGGTGGTCCAGTGATTAATACTCTGCCTTCCAATGCAGGGAGCATGGGTTCCAGCCCTGGTGGGGAAACTGAGGTTCCATATGCTGTGTGGTGTGACTACATTTTTTTTTTTTAAGTCTGAAATTTTGGGAAACTCCTGTTTAATGTCTCTTCTGCAATGGATCTACTCTGGTGAACATTCATGGGGCATGCAAAGACCCCTCTCACTTTAGTGCATTCCTCTAGGCCCCAGGCTTACTCTTTCCAAACCTCTGACAACCTATTGAATTATTCACCACAGTCGATGAGCAATGGTGAACCTAGGGGATCACCACTGGTGGGAGTGGTCCACGCCTGTGTGAGCAAGAAGGGTCTGTAGAGAATTTATGTAGAAATTCTTAAAAGACAGGTCACGTTTTATTATCACTGGGCAGTGGCAATTTTAACAATGTCAGTGTTAAACTATTTCTCCATGCTGGAGTGGACGGTTCCCACTACTCCCCTCCCAACAACTTGGTAAGTTCCAATAGTATCTGCTCAACCTTCCATGATACCATTACTCAGACATTTCTCTCTTCCACAAGTAGATGACCAGTTGTGCTGCCTGAAACTCAGCCCGTCAGGAGGGCCTCCACTCACTACTCTCCTTGAAGAACACTCCTGAATCAGGTTGGAGTGCAGCGCATTCTGTTTGTGGTCCCCTCTGACGAACTGAGGGCTTCCCTGGTGGCTCAGACAGTAAAGAATCTGTGCCTGCAATGCAGAAGACCCAGGTTCAATCCCTGGGTTGGGAAGGTCCCCTGGAAAAGGGCATGGCAACCCACTCTAGTATTCTTGCCTGGATAATCCCATGGACAGAGAGGAGCCTGTTCATGGGTTGCAAAGTATTGGACGCAACTGAGCAACTAACACACACACAAACATACACACACTGATGAACTGACCCATCCTTCCTCATCAAATATTACGGTAATTAAGTTTCCCTTGTTGTTGGTAGTTAAGGTCTACCACCTGGCTTCTGCTATTCCAGAATCCTGCCATCCACATTGTCATTAAGGAGGACAGTTCCGTAACAGCCTCTGGAATGGTCAGCCCTATGCAGTGGATGACCCTACAACCAAGTGTCTAAGGAGTGCTCTGTGCTCTCATTTGTACATCCCTTATTGCATAAGAGAAAGAAGCATCATCTGGACCTTCTCAAGGAACAAAGTGAGTCCTTGATTCTAAATAATTGATTCATTCATCTCTGAGCCTTCAGATACCATCCTGAGCACTCTGCCAAAGCACTTCCAACATCTCTGCTTCTTTTAATGTGGATTACTTCCCCCCCATGATTTCTAAAAGCCATCCCAAGAGCACATTAGGGCGGGCTCCACTGCCAGGAAATTAATTCCTGAGTCACAATATGGTGCCCTCAGCATTTCAAACTGTCCCTTATCCAGACTAGTGCACTGTGCCCCACTCAGGTCTTGAAGCTTCACGATCCAGGTCTTGAAGCTCTTTCAGTGCGTATTCTCTTTCTCCCTGTGGCAAAAACAGCTCTTTCTCAATCACGCCACAGTGAGATTTGTCCTTTGTTATTGGTCTAGTGGCCAGGAGGGGAGGAGACTGCTGAATCTGAGGAGGATGGCAAATATCATCTTTTTTTTAAAAAATATTTATTTATTAATTTGACTGCACTGGATCGTACTTGTGGCACACCAGATCCTTGATCTTAATTGTAGCACATGGGATCTTTAGGTGTGGCATGTGAACTCAGTTGCAGCATGTGGGATCTAGTTCCCTGACCAGGAATCGAACCCACTGGGAGTGCAGAATCTTAGCCACTGGACCACCAGGCAAGTCCCAGTAAATATCATCTTGAGCACAGGGCATCGGCCATACTTGAGGCCTTAGGTGTTCTTCAGGTGAGGAGTGGGCTGCTATTCTCTGACCAGGGGCATAGAGGCCACTTCTGCAGACCCAGAGGGTTCGAGGTTCTCAAGTGCATCTATCCATGTCACCATTCCAAAATTTAGGTTCCCATTCCTTCCTGAACAAATCCCTGGTTCTGATCTAGGAGACTTGCCTCTAGTGTCTGGTCTCTAGAGACTAAATTGCTCTCCAGCTTGCAGACAGCAAATTGTGGGACTTAGCCTCCATAACCAGGTGACCCCAGGCCTGGTTATATATCTGGTTATAAATCTCCTCTTATTTCTCTCTTTATAACCCTATGGACTCTGTTTCTCTGGAGCACCTTAATAATGAAAAACATAGTAACATAACAGGATTCAATTGATAGGGAACTCGGTTAAAAAACTTTAGGTCAGGGACTTTCCTGGAAGTCCATTGGTTAAGACTCTGTGCTTCCCTTGCAGGGGGGAAAGGTTTGATCCCTGGGTGGGGAACTAGGATCCCACATGCCACGTGGTGTGGCCAAAAAAAAAATTAGGTCAGTGATAATTAACCTAACTTTACAGATTTATTTATCAGGAAATAAAGATGATCAAAATAGATATGATTCCTGCTCAGACTACCACACAAGTGCACTCATCTCACACGCTAGTAAAGTAATGCTCAAAATTCTCCAAGCCAGGCTTCAGCAATATGTGAACCGTGAACTTCCAGATGTTCAAGCTGGTTTGAGAAAAGGCAGAGGAACCAGAGATCAAATTGCCAACATCCGCTGGATCATTGAAAAAGCAAGAGAGTTCCAGAAAAACATCTATTTCTGCTTTATTGACTATACCAAAGCCTTTGACTGTGTGGATCACAATAAACTGTGGAAAAGTCTGAAAGAGATGGGCATACCAGACCACCTGACGTGCCTCTTGAGAAACGTGTATGCAGATCAGGAAGCAACACTTAGAACCGGACATGGTACAACAGACTGGTTCCAAATAGAAAAAGGAGTACGTCAAGGCTGTATATTGTCACCCTGCTTATTTAACTTATATACAGAATACATCATGAGAAATGCTGGGCTGGAGGAAGCACAAGCTGGAATCAAGATTGCTGGGAGAAATATCAATCACCTCAGATATGCAGATGACACCACCCTTATGGCAGAAAGTGAAGAGGAACCAAAAAGCCTCTTGATGAAAGTGCAAGAGGAGAGTGAAAAAGTTGGCTTAAAACTCAACATTCAGAAAACTAAGATCATGGCATCTGGTCCCATCACTTCATGGCAGATATATGGGGAAACAGTGAAAACAGTGGCTGACTTTATTTTTGGGGGCTCCAAAATCACTGCAGATGGTGACTGCAGCCATGAAATTAAAAGACGCTTACTCCTTGGAAGGAAAGTTATGACCAACCTAGACAGCATGTTAAAAAGCAGAGACATTACTTTGCCAACAAAGGTTCATCTAGTCAAGGCTCTCCAGCTTGAGAGACTACTGGTTTTTCCAGTAGTCATGTATGGATGTGAGAGTTGGACTATAAAGAAAGCTGAGCACCGAAGAATTGATGCTTTTGAACTGTGGTGTTGGAGAAGACCCTTGAGAGTCCCTTGGACTGCAAGGAGATCCAACCAGTCCATCCTAAAGGAAATCAGTCCTTGGTGTTCATTGGAAGGAATGATGCTAAAGCTGAAACTCCAATACTTTGGCCACCTGGTGCGAAGAGCTGACTCAGTTGAAAAGACCTTGATGCTGGGAAAGATTGAGGGCAGGAGAAGAAGGGGATGACAGAGTATGAGATGATTGGATGGCATCACTGACTCAATGGAGATGAGTCTGAGTAAATTCCAGGAGTTGGTGATGGACAGGGAGGCCTGATATGCTGCGGTTCATGGGGTTGCTAAGAGTCAGACACGACTGAGCAACTGAACTGAACTGAACTGTCTCATGGAGTAGTAGTGGGGAAAAACAACATTAAATAAAAACATATAACTACAACTATCATAAACAGTACACCTAGAGAGTATATGAGGAGAAGGCAATGGCAACCCACTCCAGTACTCTTGCCTGGAAAATCCCATGGACGGAGGAGCCTGGTAGGCTGCAGTCCATGGGGTCGCTAGGAGTTGGACACGACTGAGTGACTTCAGTTTCACTTTTCACTTTCATGCATTGGAGAAGGAAATGGCAACCCACTCCAGTGTTATTGCCTGGAGAATCCCAGGGACGGGGAGCCTGGTGGGCTGCCGTCTATGGGGTCGCACAGAGTCGGATACAACTGAAGCGACTTAGCAGCAGCAGCAGCAGAGAGTATACGGCAGGAAGTTTGTGACACAGAAGGCCTTCTTTCAGAGGAAACGAGCAGGCCAGGGTACTCTGAGAAGAGCAGGAAGGAGATAGTGGCATGAGATGAAAACTCTGAGAGACCAGATCACTGGGCCAGGTGGGATGACACAGAAATGGGAAATACTGAAAAGTTTTGCACAAGGGAGTGATGACTTTCGATTTGTATCTTTATAAGACCATTTAATGATGTAATTTCTGTTATTCTAAATAGTATATATACATGCTCTTAACAAACCAGGAATAGAGGATAACTCCTCGACTTTGTAAAGAACATCTACAAAAACAGCAACAGCTAACATCATAGTGAATGGTGAGAGTTATGGGCTGAACTGTGTCTCCCTCCCTGCCCCCCATTCATGTGATGGACGTCCTAACCACTAGAACCTGGGACTGGGACTGTATTGGGGGATAAGGTCTTTAAAGAGGTAATTAAATTAAAATGAACTCATTAGGGTGGACCCTAATCTGATTGGTTACCTATCTAAGAAATGGAAATGAGGACACAGGTACAGAGGGAAGGCCTTGTGAAGACACAGGGAGAAAACAGGCATTCACAAGCCAAGGAGGGAGAGCTCAGAAGAAACCAACCCTGCGACATTTTGATCTCAGACTTCTAGCCTCCAAAATTGTGAGACAATACATTTCTGCCTAAGTCGCCCTGTCTGTGATACTCTGTTATGGCAGCCCTAGCAAACTAATACAGCGAGAAACTAGATGCTTTCCTAGTGAAATCAGGAATAAGGCAAGGTGTCCTCTGGTAACACTGCTATTCAATATCATACAGAAATAACAGCAACAACATCACACTGGAGCTCCTAGCAAATGCAGTATAAAAGAAAAGAAAATAATACAGATTGAAAAGGAAGAAGCAAAACTTTGTTCATAGGTGGCATGCTTGTCTATGTAGAAAAATCCCCAAAAATCAACCAAGAAAACTTGGGAACTAATAAGCAATTATAGCAAGATTGCAGGATACTAGGTTAATGTACAAAAAGTCAATTGCTTTCTTATATACCAAAATTTGAAATTTAAAATGCAAAGTCATTTACACCAGCACCTCCAAAATTAAGCACTTAGGTATAAATCTAACAAAATATAAGAGCTACATGAGGAAAACTGCAAAATGCTGATGAAAGAAATTAAAAAAAGATCTAAATAATTGGAGAAAATATCCCATGTATAAGAATAAGAAGATTGCAGAAGATTGTCTCAATACTGACAAGATGTCTGTCCTGACTAACTTGATCTATAGATTTTATGCTATTCCAATCAAAACCCTAGCAAGTTATTTCGTGGATATTTGTACATGCTTTTGTGTATATGTAGACTATATTCAGAAAGGTTCATTATAAACTGCTAACAGTGATTGCCTCTGAGGGTGAGGAACACAAGGATATGTGAGGGGGGAGACTTGATTTTACATTTTGTGTGACTTGAATTTTATACCACACACATGCTATGTAGATAAAAAAATGTAAGCTGGAAAAGAATTTGCACAAGGTCGCACAGGTAGTAATGGACAAAAAAGGACTAAATCTGGGTCTTCGGAACTGTAAGGGGGACAAGAGAAGGCGTTTCTCTTTGTGCAGGTGGGTAGGGACAGAAGGATGGAAAGAGCCTTGTGGTAGGATTAGGAATGGGCTTGGCGGGGTGCCAGGCTCAGGAGCATGGATGTCATCCTACAGACCATGGAGCACTGGCCGAGTTTTATGCAGAGGAAAATTTGATCAAAGGAATATAGGGAACTTGACTCCTCTCTTCTCTGATGACTGCCCAGAATCCACCTAATCAGATTTCAGAGGGGGTGAATCAGGAGAAAAAGGAATTCTGTAAGAATTGAAAAAGTAAGATATAGACTGATGCTCTTTTATTTAAATAAGCCTCAAAGGGCTGCAGGAGTAATGGGACACCTGGTAGCCCAAGCAGTGACAAAGGAATAACTTGGTAAGTTGCTAAATAGACAGCATATGCATAACCAGCGAGCCATCAGAGGGCAGGGAGCAAGTCTGGGGAAAACAATCAGGAACATCTCTAACATTCCTGGCTACCCTTCACAATGGTTGCTTTTTCTACTGGACAAAAAAAAAAAAAAAAAAAAAAGGAGGAAGCTGTGTTCATATTAGAAGCACTTTTCAGTGTTATGAGTGAATTGAGGATCTAAAGTCATTGCATTTGTACATGGAAGCCTAGCTGTAATGCAATCATTTGCATTTATATAGAAACATTCATCTAAGGCAGAAACGTGCTTCCCAGCATTAACTCATTAATCCTCACAAAGTCCTTGTGAAGGAGCTGGTGAGTATGATTATCTCCATTTCACAAAGAGGAAAAACGGAGCCGCCGAGAGGGTAAGTGATTTGGGTGAGAAAAGGTTGGGTCTGTACAGGGAATTCATACTGGTATTAACATAAGGCTCTTGAAATGAGTTATAAATGATTGATCGGTTCAACACAGCTCAGTGTTCAGATTTCTCAAAATTTTTAATAAATGAAGGTCTTGCTTTGGCTTCATAAACAAGAGAATCTGATTATTATTCAGTCTTTATTCACACTGATGAATAACAACATTTGTCTCCTGGGATTCAAAGCCACATTTCTCCCTGACTAATAACTTTAGAGCCCAGGAGTCACAGACGCTGTGGAAGGAATTGCAAGGTCAGGGAAATAATAACAGAAAGTCTCTTGGCTTAGTACGTTATTGGCAATTAGTTTTATTTTCTGAACCTCTCCCCCTCACACACACAAAAAACAATTTTAAGATAAAGATTTGAGTGCAAGTAGTTTATCCAGAGGGTAAGCTTGTTGAAGGAGTGTGGAGATAAGGGACGAGAGGAAAGTTAATAAAGTGTTCAATGAGCAGCTTGCAGCTGTGGGAGTGGACCTACATTGAGACTGCATATACTGCACCTCAAAAGTGTCCCATCCAGGAGCCAGGAAGTTAGGTTTTGATGCCCTAACTCCTGGACCTCTTTAATTGATCACTTTTCCTGCAGCAGTCTGTGCAGGTAGAAGGGCTCCTGGAGCCAGAAAGCCCTCAGAGAAATTCTATAAGGCTGTAGTTTAAGTGCCTCACTTTACTGGTTTGATTTCTGAGGCATCCATTGCAAAGACAGCCATAGATAATTGCCAGCTGTGTGACACAGCAGCTAGCAAAACAACTATATAAGAAAACAGGCTGCCCCCACCTTTGAAAGTCCCTTTAAGAAAGCCCTGAGTGACTTAGATAACTAACCACTGGAGTGACCTGGCTTTTCTTTTCCAAAGCCCCAATTCATGATCTTATGTTTGAATTAGGCACTGATGGGACTTCCCTGGTGGTCCAGTGCAGGGGGCACGGGTTTGATCCCTGGTTGGGGAACTAAGATCCTGCAAGCCAAAAATAAACAAAATAACTTTAAAAAAAAAAAAAGAAAGAAAATAGCCAGTAAAGAGTGAAACCAGGAAGCCCTAGATACCCCACCCTGGATCCAGTTCTGTGTTCACCCCCTCTCTCTTCCTGCAATTATGATAAGAACCACAAGGGGCGGTCTAGGCACATCGTTGGCTCTGGGGAAATGCCTGGGGGCTGCCACGAGTAGTGGGAGCCCAGGTGAGTGCCTCAGCAATCCTAGCTGAGAACATCACTATCAACAGCCAGATGAACACTACAGAAGGCTTCAGTAAGTCAGGGATGTCACACCTGAAACTGCTGGTGACCTCAGGGCAGGTCAAGAGGAAAAGATGAATGCCCTGACAGCATGTGTTACAATATTCAAGTATTCAACATTTACTTAATACCTACTATGTGCCATTTTGGTAGGTGTAGGAATACAGCATAACTAAGACATGGCATTTCTCAGAAACATAAATTCTGAACATGACACTCTTGAGAATCTCTTTAATAGTTCAGATCTGCTTCAAACTGCTACAGTATTATGAGAGATGCAGAGAAATTTGACAGCTTGAGATGGAAAAACATTAAATAGCTTTAATATATTCTATTCAATTGGGCTTGACTGAGCGAGTGACTCCCCAGCCTGCTTCTCCAATCTCGTCCCAAAATCTAAGCTATAAGACTTTGGCTCCATTCTAGAACATGGCAGAATCCTCTCACTTTATGAACCTAATTTCACCACATTTCAATGACTTCTTCCTTACTAGGCACAATATCTATTTGGCTTTAGTTTTTTCCATTTGTCCTAGATTGAATCACAAATATACTGGTTTCTCTCCCATTAATTTCTTTGCCTGTTTTTTAATCTTTCCAATGTGATTCTTCCCTTATATTTTCAATGACTATGAGTTCATTTTGAGTGTTCCTTCCCTATTCCAGTGACCTGATAATGACTGCCCCTCCCAGACAATTTCTGATCTCCATTTAAACTGAACGACATTGTTATGTAGTCCTGAAATTCTATTGCTCTTTTCTGATTTCCAAGGTAAAGCTAGGTGAATTTTTCCCTGGGTTAGTAGATTGTGAGTGAGAGAAGACAAGCCCCGCTGCTCTGCCTCACAAACATACCCTAGGTAGTGTTTATGGATTTTAATCATGGCTCTGCCAGCTGGAAAAAAATGCACTAGAGTTGTGAGTTAAGTTTTATTTGGACTATAAAGTATTATAAAAAATATTATAGCCTGAAAGATAACATCTTAGATAGCTCTGAGTAACTGCTCCAGAGAGGTGAGGAGGAAGATTGGTATGTTGCAGGAAGGGGGACCCCTTCCAGGGCTGGAAAGTGGGCTCTTGTCTAACACTTGGAAATGAATCGTCTGAGGAGACACATGTGCTGATAAAGCAAGAGGAAAGGGCGCCTGGGCGGAGAGCAGTAGGGTAAGGGAACCCAGGAGGACTGCTCTGGCAGTCTTGGATTTTATGGTGATGGAATTAGTTTCAGATTGTCTTTAGCCAATCATTCTGACTCAGAGTCCTTTCTGGTGGTGCGCACCTTGTTCAGCCAAGATGGATGCCAGTGAGAAGGATTCTGGGAGGTGGTTGGACACGTGGTGTCACTTTTTGACCTTTCCTGAACTCTCCCGGTTGGTGGTGGCTTATTAGTTCCGTGTTCCTTACCAGGACCTCCTGTCATAAACAATTCATGCAAATGGTTACTATGGTGCCTGGCCAGGGTGTCGGGTTTCAGTCAGTGTGCTTCCCCTAACAAGTATATGTGTGATTTTGGTGAAAGTAGAGTACATGCAATCAAGCACTTTTTTTTTGGCGGGTCACTGCTAGTCACAGGGAGCAAAAGTCATCATGAAGGATTTTAGTGCTTTTCTGGGAGATACAAGAATTGGGCTCACAAAAATCTCCTCCTGAAAATATCAATCTGAAGTCCTGTCCTGCCCACTTTTCCCAGAGCACTGAGTGCCTCATTTCTGATCCCCACCCTGAACTCTTTTCAGGGGGTGTTGATGGTCAGCAGCTTCAGCAGCTCATGATTTAATCTTTGTGGAGGTAGATGGCAAGTGCCAATTGGTAGGTGAGAACTCTTAGGAGTCAGCCTTCCTCTTTCTGACCCTATAGAATAGATTGACCCAATGGCATAAGGGTGACAAGACCCTCAGTTTAATGAAAGGCAGAGGTAACATGTTTTCTAGACCTAGGGTTATTTCTGCTTAGAACTTAAATCGTGTTGTGCATATGTCCTGATAGTCTTGTGAAGAGGGGAAATAAAGTAATTTGGTGTGGTGGGGAGGATTCAAGTCATATTTCTGTTAACTATGTAGTTATTTTGATTCAAATCGTTATTAAATTGTGTCCAACTTCTAATCTCAGAAAATGAAGTTTAGAGAACAGAGCCCATGTGAACACTGGGTTTGCATGTCATGACTTGGTTGTTGGTGGTTAGTCGTTAAGTTGTGTCCAACTGTGTGTGACCCCATGGACTGTAGCCCACCAGGCTTCACTGTGCATAGGATTCTCCAGCCAAGAATACGGAGTGGGTTGCCATTCCTTTCTCCAGGGGATCTTCCCGACTGAGGGATTAAACCTGAGTCTCCCACATTGACCATCTGAGCCACCATTTTTTATTGTGGTAAAATATACATAACATAAAATGTACCATTTTAACCACTTTAAAATATACCATGCAATGGTGTGAAGTACATTCATAATATTGTACAATCATTACCCTCTCCATTTAGCTGAGCCTTCTTTAAAAAAAAATTCTTCTTATCACCTCTTTCCTAAGAGATCAAGTCAATTACAGTAATACTGGATTAAAATCATTATGTAAAATTAACTTACAAAAGCAATTCTGTGTGGGCAAAGAAATAAGCCATCTATAAGTCACAAAGGAGCCATTTCTCCCAGATTCATATTGAGTGGACAGATCTTGTTGCACCATGAATACCTCTTAGTCTAATTGTCTTAGTTTGGGCTGATGTGTAACAAAATACTGTAGGCTTGGTGGCTTCAACAGCGAACGTTAATTTCTCACAGTTCTGGAGGCTGAGAGGTCCAAGGTTAAGGTCCCAGCTGATCTGGTTCTGGTTTCTGGTGTGGTCCCTCTTCTTGGATTGCAGGTGGTCACCTTCTTGCTGAAACCTCATGTGGCAGAGGGATCATTTCTCACGTGTCTTCTTCTGAGAACATGAATACCAGTCATGCCTTACTTACCTCCTGAAGACCTCACCTCCAAACACCTCGCCACCAAACACCATCACATTGGAGATTAGAGATGCAACATGGGGATTCTGGGGGACGCATTCAGTCCATAGCACTGATACTAGTATTAGAGAAAGATACCTGTATTTCCAGTATGTGGAAAGCAACTACACTAAAACTAAAAATCAGAGACTGTGTGGATGTATAAATATCACTGGATTCCCACTGGCAAATCAAATCACTCCAGGTCCTTGATACTATGATCTGCAGTGTCCTCACTCTTCTGAGCCTTTAAAAATAATTTTTAAAGCATTTTAAAACTTGGAGGGAAAAAATTGGACCAAAGAGAGAACAAGGCACTGAAATGAACAGCTGATGGGACATACACATTAGAATGTATTAAATAGCCCTGTGTGTTTTGCTGTGTGTGTGTGTCTGGGGGTGAGGGGAGGGGGTTTAAGGGAGGCAGAATTTAGAGAAAGCTGAGAAAGACACTGTTTTGTTCATTTTGGTAGACCAGTGGTGGTCTTCATTTAGAATCCTAAGAGGGATTTCCTTGATGGTCCAGTGGTTAAGACTCTGCACCTCCACTGCACGGTGCGCCTGTTTGATCCTTGGTTGGGAACTAATATCCTGCATGCCATACTGCTGCTGCTAAGTCGCTTCAGTCGTGTCCGACTCTTAACGACCCCATGGACTGCAGCCTACCAGGCTCTTCCGTCCATGGGATTTTCCAGGCAAGAACACTGGAGTGGGGTGCCATTGCCTTCTCCATGCATGCCATGAGGTGCAGCCAAAAAAATAAAAAAAAAGAATCCTAAGGGATTGTTAGAGGTGATCTTTCACTTCCCATCCCTCAGTTATACCTGTTTTCTTTTCTCTCCCCACTGTCCCTCTCCTCTTTGCTGATCAATTTTCTCTCCCACAAGTGTCCTTTGCTCTTTCATTTTTTTCTTTGCCTCAGTCCTGTGCTCAATATCACAGGCACTAACATAACATTTAAACAAGTCCCCAAAGCCTCTTAGAAATCCAAAATGGATCCATTCAGGTCCAGAATCTCCTTAATCTCCCTAAGGAATTCAAGATTTGCCCTCTTCTCATGGGTGGCTGCATGGGAGTTCAGTAGTTATATTCTCTGTTATAAGTGCATGATATTTCCTTGTCAATAGTGGATAACCGATTTCTGATATTTCAAGCCTTCAGGCATCCTTCAGTGAAAGATTCAGGAGAAATAATAATGATCCCAGACACCTATTCTTATTAAAAGTGAGTGTAATGTTCATATAATTTTTTTCAAATCTTAACTAAAGACAACAGTAGGAACTAGTGATCAAAGGCAATTAGGAGTAATTCCCAATGATTAGAGCATCTGCCCTGCTTGTTACTCTACCTAGGATTCTTTTGTGATGTTAGGGTTAATGAATTAAATAGAGATTTGACTAACATATGGCAGATGTTGGGGAATCAGACACCCTTGTAAATAGAGCAAGGATTTTCTCTAAAGGAATCAATTATTTCTGACATCATTTATTCAGTTGGATTTAGTAAATCAGAACTTAGAATGTATAGCGGGCAACAGGTATCTGATTTGAGGTCTTGTTCTTTGCAAGGACAGATTTTAAAGAGGGCTTTCTGTGAGGTGAGTGTCTGGGTGTGGGATCCTGGGCAAGAGATGCAAAGATGGTATCTGTAGTAAATTGGACAGTCATCACCTAGAGCAGTGGGAGGGAGCCTCAAGAGGGACGGGATATATGTATACATATCGCTGATACACTGTTGTACAGCAGAAATTATAACATTGTAAAGCTATTATCCACTCCCCCTGCCCAAAATTGACAATCATCACTTTCTGATCCACAGTGCTATTTTCAAGATATTGTTCTGCCCATAAGTACTGGAATACACCATCCCATATCAAAGCTTATAGGACAAGTTGTGGATACCCAATACTAGATAATGCCAATTAAATTTTTGTTTTTGAGAAGTTGGAATTGTGACAATGAGAATTTGAGTCAATTAGATGGTTGAGGGTGTTTGAACTAAAAGGTCAGGACAGTCAGGGCTGAAGTTGAATTTAGGGAAGCCCTGTGTTCTAGCCAAAAATTATAGGGAGCTGAGAATTTATCCTCAAAGAAAAGCAGGAGACTGGCAGAGCAATGCAGCCAACAAGGCACTAGAGATCATTCAGCATCCCTGATTAGTTAGGGGCAGTCAAGCTAATTGCAGTTTGGTCCTTTTCATGGCTGAATAGTATTCCATCCAACATACTACAACATCCCATGGTAAAGCATGACTCATTTCTTCATTGATGAATTCTCTAGTATGAAAGCTCATTATATACCCAATAGACTTGCCAGGTTGTTAAGGCAAAAAAAAAAATTCATATCACAAAGAGATTCTTCACTTTCAGAAGGATTTTCCCCCAGAGATTCTTTAACCAGAAATGACCCTAGCAGTACTTAAAATGTAGATCGATTTACCAAAAACCAACTTACAGGTTTTTTAATGTAAAGATTTTGTTTACATGTTAGTGTTCTAGTCCAGAAGACCCTTGGTAAAATTCCTTATTCTAGTCCTGAAGTTTATTGATACTCATTATGCATTTAATAGTTTTTCCTCCTCTCTGAGTAAAAAAATAAAAATACAAAACCACGACTAATGAGATTTCTCAAGCAAGTCTCACCAAGATTTGTGTGCGCATTTCTTGGGGAAAAAATTCATCCTTCATTACAAATAGCACATGCAAGGTTTGCAAAGTTCCTACAGGTATGCATGTTAGTTGCTCAGTCATATCTGGCTCTTTGCAACCCATGGACTATAGCCACCAGGCCCCTCTGTCCATGGGATTTTCCAGGCAAGAATACTGGAGTGGGGAGCCATTCCTTTCTCCAGGGGATCTTCCCAATCCAGGGATCGAACCCAGGTTTCCTGCATTGCAGGCATATTCTTTACCACCTGAGCCACCAATATTTGTACTGACATTAATATAAAGTATACCATATTAACATGATACCAATGTTTGAACTAATATAAATACTAAGTACTAAATAATAGAGAGGGACCCACCCACAGAATCCTTCTTAACTGAGATAATAGAACTACACTGAGATATTATCATTGTCCATCTTTTCTGCATCACAAGTTTTAAAAAGGACCTGAAATGAAATTCTGCCTGCACCACAGCCAACTAGAAAGAAAAGGAACTGGAACAGTTTCCCCCTTTGAAGCGGAGGAAAACCAGTGCAGACAAAAACCACTGTTAGAATCACTGTTTTTTGTCTCTTAATTGGAAGATGGGGAGGGCAACTTCTAATTAAACATATGAAAAAAGAAAACTCCCATGAGCAGAAGGCTAAGCTTAGAGTGGTCATACCTGAATGTTGTTTCATTTTGTTTTGGTTAAAGAATAAATAGGCATTGAAATTTCTTTTTACTTGTCTCAGAGTCTTTTGGCATTTTAAAACTTTTTCCTATAATGTATTTTAAAATACCAAACTTCCCCAAAAAGGAGTAAGCTCTGATTTTAACTAGTGTTGGGCATAGATACTAACTGATCCTCTTACATTCGTCTTTAAAAAGTCATCCCTTCTGAGCAAGCAGGAGAATAATAATTTGCAAGATTGCATTGCCTGCTTCCAAGTACTCACCTGGAGTGATGTATTTCTCAGAATTCTCTTTGATTAGATGCCTACATTGCACATATCTTTCTTGAAAAAAATAAGAAATCATTCAGCATTCTTATTTTCCTGTAACAAATATGTGCTAGGTGTCAAGGGTATAGTAGTGAAAAAGCAATAAGTTTATCATGAAAACGCTGTGAATGAACAGTTTCCAAGTGAGAAATGTGTCATGCTGAGATTTTGCTTTGGGGGAAAGATGCAGAAAATGAAGAATAAAGACATAAAGTGACACTTCTTAAGGAATAACTTTCACCTTCACCTCCCTAAGCTTGAAAAGTCTATAAGTTTTTTAGTGCAGAAGCTGATGATGGGAATTAAAATCTTCTTCATTCAAAATGATCTCAATTTCCTCTCCCCAACATAGACTATTGTTTCCAAGTTACAACATACAAAGAGTGGTATTTTTTAAACTTAAAAGAGAAATGGAAGATGTAGTTTGGATTTTGTGTATGAATTCCATAGATCAAAGAGCAAAATAAATTTGCTTCATCTGCAGAAAAAAAGTGAATTTCACTTGAAATTATCCTTTCAAGATAAAAATGGACAGAAATTCAACCTTAAAGAAATATGTTGGGTATTTTTTGTCTTCAATGAATGAATTTGCTTAGCTCCAACACCTTTTTACTATTTCATAATGAGAATGAGAGAGAAAGCCTCATATATAAATACTGGCACTGACCTTTTTTTTGCTGCTACCTAATCAGCAGGCTTTGTCCAGAACTAGCAGGAAATTGACCCAGAAGACAAGAACCACCCATTGCTTTTTAACTGACTACTGCTGTTGGCAGTAATTTTCACAAAGAGAAAACATTGGCTGAAAGAAAAGGGAAGTTCTTTTCCATCGTCTATTCCTCTATAATACCAAAAATAATCTGCTGAAATGCAGTAGGGGGAAAAAAATCTAACAGACAACTGGTGCTTTGACTGTCCTAGATCAAATGATTTTTCTTTTTTTTTTAATGAATTCATTACAAAGAATGGTTGTTTCTGCATGGGATAGAAGCAACTTAAGATTTCAGTATTTACCAACTAACAGATTTTGCTAGCCCAATAAAGATGGTGGTGGTGATAGAAGATATTATATATTGAACGTTTACAACATGCCAGGCATTATTCTGCCCATCATCTAATCCCCAAAACCTAATATCTTCATAGCGCAATGAGAAAATGCCCAAGATCACACAACTAATATGCAACAGAGCTGGAATAGGAACTCGGGTTAGTGAGCTTCAAAACACACATGTACAGTAAACCATAAAAGGGCTCATCTTTATTGATTTTGGATATGCCTATAAAAAAACATGACTTAATATTAAAAACCTAGTAATAATAGGGCCCCAGGTGTCTTGGATTTAAATAACCATTTTTTTCCTGAATAGTCATCTTTGGAAAGCAATTTACTATCACAATTTTCTACCACTTAGTCATCTCATCTTGAAGAAATTGCAGAAGAGGATTTTTATGTCTGGAAGTTCCTAAAAATTGAAAGTGGTGTTCATCCATTTAGGTAATATTTCACAATATACGTAACATACTTTTGGATGATAATGGTGCTACAGGTGGGCATGAGAGATGAGAAGAAAATAAATGAGTTTGGAATGAGAATAAGAAATCACACATCTTGTATAAACGTGGGCAAGCCAGCCCATTGCTGAGGGTTCAACATATGTATACTTGGAGTAAAAGAGTAGCATAAATTCCTGGGTTACCTGACAAAGATAGATCACAAAAATGAGATAATGTACAAGAAGTATTTAGAATGCTAAATACAAAGTGACTATGTTGCTCTATTTCACGTATATGACATATAAAACTGCAGTATAGTTTTAGACATATGTCTTCTCTTTTTGTACAAAGGGCTTCACCTTTCTGACAGTCCTCTTTTTCCCTCATATCTCACTTACTCCCAAATCCTCTAAGCTGCATCTTCAGGACATATTTATTTTCCTTCTGTTTCTCACTTTCTCTACCGCTCCCCTGATTTAAGCCACTGTCATCTCTTTTTTGGGTTACTGCAACCTGCTAACAGAATTCTCTGCTTCCCTCTGGCCCTCTTGTGGTCTCTTGGGTCCTATGAAAATGCAAGTAGAAAATAAAATAAAGTGCAAGTCATATCATGATACTAAACATGCTTAAAACTCTCCAGTAGCTTCTTATTTTGATCAAAGCACACATCACTGGTCTACACATCACTGCAGGGTCTGTCTCCTTTCCCCAGAAACTCCTCTCCCATCTTATCTCTTATTTTCTCTCATTTTTTAAAAAATAATTTTTAATTGGATTTTTAAAAAACTGTTTATTTGGGTTTTTTTGGCTGCACACCACAGCGGTTCCCTGACCAGGGATTGAACCCACGCCCTCTGCACTGGAAGCTTGGAGCCTTAGCCACTGGACTACCTGGGAAACTTCACTTATTATTATTTGTTAACTGTCCCAGCCACACAGACTTCACTGCTGTCCCTTGAACACTCCAGGAACAATCTTGCCTCATGGCCTCTGCACTTGCTGTTTCCCCTGCCGGTAATACTCTTCCCTCCGTATCCAAATGGCTCAGTTCCTCACTTCCTTCAGGTATTTGTATATGTTCAGCACGTCAGAGACCTCTTCCCTATGGGCCAGGACTTCGTCTTACCCCTGCACTCCTTATTCTTCATATTCTGCTTGATTTTTTTCTCCATTCCAGCACTTTTGGTCACCTGACAAATTCTTGTTTGCTCACTGTCTGACTCTCTGCTCTAGAACATAAGCCGTAGAAGTAAGAACTTGTTCAGTTCACTGCTGTGTCCCCAGGACATAATAAACATTCAATAAATAATAGTTTTAAAAAATGAATGCGTGATTTTGTCTTCATGATAGTTTAGGATTGAGGATAGGATGGAAAGCAATTTCCCCTTTTAAAAAAAATTGACTTGAAAGCAGATTTCCAAGATATAAATTCTGTTTGCATGTTACATAAACTTTTACATGATTTAGGAAAACTGGTTCTAAATTTCCAAAAGTTTCAACCCGTGGCTGATTCATGTCAATGTATGGCAAAAACCACTACAATATTGTAAAGTAATTAGCCTCGAATTAAAGAAATTAAAAAAAAATTTCCCAAAGTTTCCATTTTGAGTTGGTGACAACCAAAATGATAAAAGTATAGGAGAGAGATGCATTAAAAGTTTGAGGCAAGGGACCTCCCTGATGGTCCAGTGGTTAAGACTCCTTGTTTCCACTGCAGGTTTGATCCCTAGTTGGGAAACTAAGATCCTGCATGACCCTTAGGATGCACCCCCCAAAAAACAGATTTGAGGCAGATCTATGTAAGCTGTATGAAAGCAGAGACTTTTTCCTGTTATATTCATTGCAGCTTTCCTGGAACTTTGAACACACAGAGTATGCTGTAGGTGCTCAACAAGTATTTATTGAACAAATAGACATATTTTGGGCTTCCCCGGTGGCTCAGTGGTAAACAAGCCACTTGCCAATGCAGGAGACAGGGGTTCGATTCCTGGGTCAGGACAGTCCTCTGGAGGAGGAAATGGCAATCTACTCCAGTACCCTTGCCGGGAAAATTTCATGGACAGAGGAGCCTCCATGGGATTGCAGAGTCAGATTGACTGAGTATGCACGCACGCGCACATACACACAGATTCATTTTGTATACATTCCCGTTAAATTGAGTCACAGAAGCAAACAGCAACCTCTTTTCTTTTGCCAATGCCCATAGATAGCTTCGTCAAGACTGTATATTGTCACCCTGTTTATTTAACTTCTATGCAGAGTACATCATGAGAAACGCTGGACTGGAAGAAACATAAGCTGGAATCAAGATTGCCAAGAGAAATATCAATAACCTCAGATATGCAGATGACACCACCCTTATGGCAGAGAGTGAAGAGGAACTAAAAAGCCTCTTGATGAAAGTGAAAGTGGAGAGTGAAAAAGTAGGCTTAAAGCTCAACATTCAGAAAATGAAGATCATGGCATCCGGTCCCACCACTTCATGGCAAATAGATGGGGAAACAGTGGAATCAGTGTCAGACTTTATTTTTCTGGGCTCCAAAATCACTATAGATGGTGACTGCAGCCATGCAATTAAAAGACGCTTACTCCTTGGAAGGAAAGTTATGACCAACCTAGATAGCATATTCAAAAGCAGAGACATTACTTTGCCAACAAAGGTCCGTCTAGTCAAGGTTATGGTTTTTCCTGTGGTCATGTATGGATGTGAGAGTTGGACTGTGAAGAAGGCTGAGCGCCGAAGAATTGATGCTTTTGAACTGTGGTGTTGGAGAAGACTCTTGAGAGTCCCTTGGACTGCAAGGAGATCCAACCAGTCCATTCTGAAGATCAGCCCTGGGATTTCTTTGGAAGGAATGATGCTAAAGCTGAAACTCCAGTACTTCAGCCACCTCATGCGAAGAGTTGACTCATTGGAAAAGACTCTGATGCTGGGAGGGATTGGGGGCAAGAGGAGAAGGGGACGACAGAGGATGAGATGGCTGGATGGCATCACTGACTCGATGGACGTGAGTCTGGGTGAACTCCGGGAGTTGGTGATGGACACAGGGAGGCCTGGCGTGCTGTGAGTCATGGGGTCGCAAAGAGTCGGACACGACTGAGCGACTGATCTGATCTGATCTGATCTGATAGATAGCTTTCCAAACAATGTATTTTAGTAGGTACACCTACACTTTTACATGATTTAGGAAAACTGGTTCTAAATTTCCAAAAGTTTCAACCCATGGCTGATTCATGTCTGTATATGGCAAAAACCACTACCATATTGTAAAGTTTGGATTATTATGTAACAAGTTTGATATCTCAGCTGAAATCTGCAGTGCTATTTCTTAAATATTTTGAAGGACATAATACATGCTCCAGTTTTGTTATATATATTTTTGATTTTGATTTTGGGCTGTAATTCAGTTGATTTATTCCCTGAATTGTACAGGGAATACACCTGTACCTCTGTGTACAGAGTATGGATCAATACAGTTATTGGGCTTTTGCAGAGCCCCATGAGTGGGAATGGGCCTAAACTAGGCTATTGGCCACAAGGGTATATAGAAGGAGCAGATACTAACTTCATTATGGCAGGAGTCTGGCCTGGACTGAATGTGAGGGACAAGAGGAAGGAGTATTGACTTTTCTTGACCTTGTTACTGTTCATCCTGCCCTTCAAATGGCTATATGGAAAATGTCCCTGAACTTTTTCAACTGGAGGCCCTATGGAAAAACCTGCCTGCTGTACACAGTGTGAGAAAGCTTACAAACAAGTCTCAGATGGGACTTGAGATTCCAGGGACAGAAAAGTTTATGACACCATCCTTCTGTCTTTTAAAATAAATATTTACATATTTATTTGGCTGTGCCAGGTCTTAATTGCTGCATGTGGGATCTAGTTCCCTGACCAGGCATTGAATCCAGGCCCCTTGCAGTGGCAGAGTGGAGTCCCAGCCCCTGGACCACCAAGAAAGTCCCAGTGCAATTTTTATGTTAGGATGTCTACACTTTGCTTGAAGATAATTCAGCACCTGACTGGGTGTTATTATGGATGTGTTACTTAGATTAAGCTACAACCTAGTTACAGCTATCATTCTGATCAGATATTACTGGGGATGGCTATCCTACACAGATGATATTTGTGTGACTATGTGTATTATATGTATCTTAATCTACTCATAGTTACTCTGTTACTTAGCAGCGTCGAAAAGGTCATTTTCCTGTCCAGGTTAGGGAATTGTTAAATAGCATAAAGAAGGTAGAAATGGGTCATTTCAAGATATATTGACTGGTAAATATTTTGGAGACATTCCCTGCAGTTACCTGGAGAGAACAACAAGAATCTACAGAATATCTTCTGGGGGTAACCGTAGGCTAAGAGGATTCTTATTATCTAATGTTCTGGCATGTCCATCTACAGTGGTAAGAGAATCTGGCAAGAAAGAAAAGGACAGGAAGGGAGGAAGCAAGCAAGCAGGAATTTCTTCTTGTTCTTTTATTAATGGGAGTAGAATGATTTTTGCTGGGAGTAAAACTTTAATGGGAGTAAAATTGGGCTTCCCAGGTGGCTCAGTGGTAAAGAAGCCACTTGCCAATGAAGGAGACGGGGGTTTGCTCCCTTGGCTGGGAAGATCCCACGGAACTGGAAATGGTAACCCACTCCAGTATTCTTGCCTGGGAAATTTCATGGGCAGAGGAGCCTCCACAGGGTCACAAAGAGTCAGACATGGCTAAGCACGAGCGCACACACACACAATTGTTTTACAATGTTGTGTTAATTACTGCTGAACAATGAAGCAAATCAACTGTGTATATGCATATATCCCCTCCCTCTTGGACCTCTCTCTCCCCATTCCCCCATCCCACCCTTCCAGGTCACCACAAGAAGGAGGAATTGCTTTCGAGCACAGAATGGGTTGTGTGAAAGGCTTTGCTCTTGCCTGTTCAGCAAACGGTTCAATACAAATGCGTGTGTGGATGATCTTTTACTTTTATCTAGTTTGTTTCACCTTTTCTATTTCATATTCAGGGCTCCCATTTCATTTAGTTTATATTTTCCAATTTCTCCATCTCTTTTTCTTTTTGATGTTCTTTCTCAAGCCTTTATCAGGTGTAGTAGAAAAGCTTTTGTATACACATATATAAATAGTATGTAAAATATATATGTTTTAGAAAACATGAATTTTTGGCTAACTAAAAAATGTATGACATTTTGATTCCACTTGTTTGACTTAGTATGGATAGAATGTTAGATTTCTAATTAAAATAAAATAGATGTGTAACAAAGCTTTACTGTATAGCAGAGGGAGCTATAGTCAATACCTTGTCACAACCTATAATGGAAAATAATCTGAAACAGTATATGTGTATATGTATAACTGAATCACCTTGCTGTGTCCCTGAAACACTGTAATCTATTATACTTCAACTATATATATATATATATATATATATATATATATATATAAAGAAAAAAAAGAAATGTGAGTGTGTAGGCAGAATGTGGTCTGAGGGCTCCTTTCCTCATATCCAGGCATCGAGAAGTCAGCTGAGTGCTAATCCTCATTCAAGACAAACTTTTGGGCAGCTACTGCCATCTTTCCAAAAGAACCCCAGTGTTTCAAAGCAGCTTGGATCAGGTGGCAGCCCCTCGCCACCATGTGGTACAAAATAAAAGCAAAAACTCACATAAAATAAGTGTCAGTCAGTCCAATTATTTTAAAATCTATACCAGGATAACTATTAGATGATTTTTGAAAATATTAAGTGCATGATTATTTATATTCTTTCTTATTGTCCGGCATCCCTGTTTTGCTGAAGCTTTAAGACTGTCTGCCAAGTCTAATCAAGATTGTTTGGGGACTTCCCTGGTGGTCCAGTGACTAAGCCTCTGTGCCACCAACGCAGGAGGGCCACGTTCGATCCCTGATCGGGGAACTAGATCCCACATGCCACAACTAAAGGTCCAGCCAAGTAAATAAATATTTTAAAAAATATTGTTCTGCCCAGCAAAACTCACAGTGATGAGGTTGCCACTTTGAGCTTCTGGAGACAAAAAGTCACTCGGGCAATTTGTTCCTGGTTACTCGTGTCATCTTTCGCTGTGCAAGCTGCATGGGGAGATGGAACAGCAAACGGAGGCTAGGGAGAGAAGGCAACTGAAAGCCAAGGGAAAGTTAGAGCAAAAGGTCATGAAGAGACCTATCAAAAACAGAAGAATTAGGGTGAGTTGCTGAAAGACAGCATTGCTGCCAGTGCCCTAAGGGCAGCTGGCAACTTGCATGATATTTTTTCATGTACCTTTTACACGATGGAAAACCCATGATCTTGCTTTGTTTATGAGGCAACTGAATGTTCTTACTCTAAAATGAGCTTTCAGGCCTCTGGTATTTGGTGAAAGGAAAACACCCTCTTCATCAGTTCTCAAGCATCTGGTTTTTCAGCCCTTCAGATTTTTTTTCTTTGTGAATGGACTAGAAGTACTAACTTTCCACCATACCTACAAATTTAGAGAAATGGAGAGAAACATTACCAAATTTAGGGAAGAAAACATGTCTTGCTTACTTTAGTCTTTCTCTTTAATTAATATTTTCTGAACTTAAATTATACAGCTGTCTATAAAACTGTGCAAATAAATCACTACCTTGACACAATCAAAACGAGATACTCTGGTACCAGCTAAATTACATGTTTATCTTCAATATACCTTATTCATTACCTCACAAACAATTTGATTTGGGGGTATTTTTAAAAAAGACTTCTTTATAAATGAAGTACTGATTCATGCTACAACATGGATCAGCCTGATTCCATTTATAAGAAATGTCCAGAATTGGCAAATCTATAGGGACAGAAAGGAAATTAGTGGTTGCTGGGAAAGTGGGGCAGAGGGGAGGAAGTGGGCACATAGGGATTGACAGCTAATGGGTATGGGGTCTCTTTCATAAGGGATGAAAATGTTCTGAAATTAGTAAACAAACATAACAACAACAAAAACTCTGATGACACAGAGGGGTGGGGTGGGGTGTGGTGGGAGGGACGCACGAGAGGGAGGGGATATTTGTATGCATATAGCTGATTCTTCTAGCTGTTCAGCAGAAACCAACACAACACTGTAAAGCAATTATCCTCCAAAAATAAAAGTAAGAAAATGTTCTATAATTAGATTATAGTGACATTTGTGCGTCATTTTATTTTATTTTTCCTTTAAACTCCAACAAATCTGCAAATAGGAGCATATATCACCTTAAGTATTAACACAGCAAAATCACACAGTTGCATTTGGAGTTATTCAGTGGTGAGAGAGGCTGCTGTTTATACGTCATCTTTCACAAAGTTGGAATATGGCCAGTGATTTCAAATCCGTACACAGGGTGAAATGTTTTCCAGTGTAATTAACAAATGAGAGTTTAAATGACGGATGGGGATGCTGTGTATCTAGTTTTAGCTCAACCAGGAAACAATCTTTTAAAACCAGGAACTGCAACATAAAGAAAGTAATTATATTTAAATAACAATGCTCCATCTGTAGGAAATTGAAGCCGATTACACTAACCCTTAATTTGCTCTGTCCTCAATGTTTAGGATTCAGGCAAGTCAAGAGGCATAAAGCCCTGTTAGTTTTTTCTCTGCTACCAGTTGTGCAATGAATGAATAAATGCACACACACACACAAAAGATACAGTGAAGGAAATCACTTACGTGAAAAGAAATAACATCGTGTCTAACATACGGTACATAAGTGAGAAATAAATGATATGGTTGTTTCTTAATAAGTAGAGGGGGTGTTTTCTGCTAAATAGAAAGTATGCTTCGGCTTGAAGCCCTTCAGTAATACATAATTACTATTTCACTATATGAAGGATTCAGATTATAATTATGGAGTTTTCAGTAATTAGACCTTAGTTTATTGGACATGAGTGACAGTACAGAATGTAGAAAGGAGATGATTTTGTTAGTATCTACACTCTGCTCGCACGGAGGAAAGAACACTTAATCTGTTTGGTAGGTGTGAATGTTTTTAACCTTTCCTTCTCCGGTCTCCTTGGAGAACTGTCAGAAAGTTTCAAAATTTGCATGCTCTGCTTTGAGACCTACAAATCAGGAAGTTACAGAAGTCCTGTTCTGAGATGCGAGGGCACTTTCCCATGCGGCAGCACAACCTTCAAGCGGGTTTGAGAAAGGTGTTGAGTGCAGTCGTCAGGCCGAATCGTTCTAAACTGCAAAGGTGATGGGCGACAGCGACATTAGAGAATTCAGAGAAAACATGAAGCCCAGCAAGCCATCTCTGCAACATCATAAAATATCCCTGTGCTGTTGGTCTTTGTCCCATTCTTGGCATAGAGCTCCTAAAACCCTCAAAAGTTCCTGAGTGCTAAGAGTATAATAGGACTTCCGTGGTGGCTCAGTGGTAAAGTACCTGCCTGCCAACGCAGAGATGCAGTTTGATCCCTGGGTGGCGAATATCCCATATGTCAGGGGAGGTGGGGGCAACTATCTGTTCACCCCAACTACTGGGCCTGTGCTCTAGAGCCCGGAAGCCGCAACTACTCAGCCTACGTGCCACAACTCCTGAAGCCAGAATGCCCTAGAGCTCAAGCTCTGCAACAAGAGAAGACAATGCAATGAGAAGCCTTTGCAGTGCAACTAGACAGTAGCCTCTGCTTACAACTAGAGAAAGGCCCATGAAGCAACAAAGACCCAGCAAGCCAAAATAAATAAACAGATAAATAAAATTATTTTTTAAAAAGATGTATGATATGGATTACTAACCCCTGCATCCTTTAGGTCTCTAGGGATAGAATCAATTTTGGCCATTCCTCCCTGGGATCCAGTATTGTTTTTGATTTACTATCTTTGCTGGGAGAAGGAGTTCAGAGACTTCTATTTGCCTTTTTCCATTAAAAATTTTTTATTCCCCAAATCAAGGAACCAAGGTAGGATATTCTGATAACTAGAATAGAGTCCAAAAATAGAGCCACATGTATATGGACAATTTATTTTTCAGGGAAGATGCAAGAGTGAGTCAGTGGAAAAGAATAGTTTTTGCAACAAATAATGCTGAAACAATTGGATATTCTGTTGCACCAAAGTTCTTCCCTGGTGGCTCAGCCTGTAAACAATCTGCCAGCAATGCAAGAGACCTGGATTCCACCCCTGGGTTGGAGAGATACCCTGGAGAAGGGAACAGCAACCCACTCCAGAATGACTGCTTGGAATATTCCATGGAATTTAATCCATATCTTACATTATGCACAAAAATTAACTTGGGGATTCCCTAGCTGTCCAGTGGTTGGGACTCCACGCTTCCACTGCAGGGGGCACAGGTTTGATCCCTGGTTGGGGAATTAAGAGTCCCACCTGCTGCAACATGGCCAAAAAAATAAAGATTCATTCTTAAAAATAAAATAACTCAAAACTGATAATGTGCTTATATACATAATACATAATATTATAAAATTTGTGAAATAAAAAGTTGGAGAAAATTTTTGAGACCTTGGATTCTATAATATGGTATTAAAAATATGATTCACAAGAAAACAATTGATACATTGGGCTTTAGCAAAAGTAAAGGCTTCTATTCTTTGAAAGATATTGAGAAGAAAATGAAAAGACTAGCCACAGAATGAGAAAATATTTGTACTCATACAGCTGATACAGGACTTGTATAAAGAACTCTTAAAATTCAAACAAGGTGGACTTCCCTGGCAGCTCAGTGGTAAAGAATTCACCTGCCAATGCAGGAGACGTGAGTTTGATCCCTGGTCCAGGAAGATCCCACAAGCCAAGGAACAACTAAGCTGTGTGCCACAATTACTCAGCCTGTGCTCTAGAGCCCTTGGAACCACAACTACTGAACCTATGAGCCACAACTACTGAAGCCTGAGTGCCCCAGAGCCCGTGCTCTGCAACAAGAAAAGCCACCACAGTGGGAAGCCCTACCACTGCAACTAGAGAGTAACCCACGCAGCAGAGAAGGCCCAGCACAGCCACAATAAGTAAATAAATAAAAATCATAAAACATTCAAACAAGGCAACCAAAAAAATTGCAAATTAAAAATGGGAAAAGATTTGACACTTTGCCTGAGTATATGAAAAGATACACAGCATTACTAGTCATTAGGGAAATGCAGATTAAAACCATCTGAGATACCCCCTATATACCTCTTCAAATGACACAAATTAGAAAAACTGATCATACCAAGTATTGGTGAGGATGTGGAGGAATTGCTGGTAGGAATGTAAAATGGAACAGCAACTTTGGAAAACAGTTGGACAGTTTCTTAAAAAGTTAAACATACACTTACCATATAATCCGGTCATTCCAATCTTAGATATTTGGTAAAGAGAAATGGAAGCAAGTGTACATGAAATACTTGAACACAACTTTGCACAGCAGCTTTAATTTTAACAGCTAAAGGCTGGATCCAAATGTCAATCAACAGATTAATACATTTAGAAATTTAGTATATCCATACATTGAAATACTATTGAGCAGGTGTTGCAGGTTTTGGCGCATCTCATTGATTTGCTGAACATACTTCTCAGATGTAATTGTTTGGCTGGGCTTCAGAAAGCTGTAGTGGAGCAGACAGGCAGCAGATCACCAAACGACCACGACCTTTTTTTGGTGCAAGTTTGGGAAGTGCTTTGGAACTTCTCAGTCTAATCACTGAGCTGGTTGTCACTGGCTGTCATATAAAATCCACTTTTCATCACACATCACAGTCCAACCTAGAAATGGTTCGTTGTTGTTGCCTAGAATAAGAGAAGTGCACGCGTGCCAAGTCGCTTCTATGTCTGACTCTTTGTGACGCTATGGACTGTAGCCCACCAGGCTCTCTGCCCATGGGATTTTCCAGGTAAGAATACTGGAGCATGTTGCCATGCCCTCCTCCAGGGGAACTTTCTGACTCAAGGATTGAATCCTCATCTCCTGAGGTTCCTGCATTGCAGGTAGATTCCGCCCCCGCCCCCCCCCCCCCCATATTTATTTATTTGTTAATTTTATTTGGCTTCACCAGGACTTTGTTGTGGCGTGAGGGATTTAGTTCCCTGACCAGGGATTGAACCTGGGCCCCATGCATTGGGAGCATACAGTCTTAGCCTCTGGACCACCAGGAAAGTCCGTGCAGGTGGTTCTTTACTGCTGAACCACCATGCAAGGCCAGAATAAGAGAAGATGACACTTAAAAATGATGATTTTTTTGATTTTCAGTCAGCTCATGAGGAACTCATTCATTGAGCTTTTTCACCTTTCCAATTAGCTTCAAACACCAAATGACCGAAGAATGGTTGATGTTGAGTTCTTCAGCAATTTCTCATGTAAGAGGATAAGCTCTGATGATTTCTCTCAATTGGTTGTTGTCAACTTCAGATGGCTGGCCACTATGCTCATCTTCAAGGCTTTTGTCTTCTTTGCAAAACTTCTCGAATCACCAATGCCCTGTATGTTTGTTAGCAGTTCCTGGACCAAAAGCATTGTTGATGTTGTGAGTTGTCTTTGCTGCTTTCGACCCGTTTTGAGTTCAAATAAGAAAATCACTCTAATTTGCTTTTTGTCTAACATCACTCCTATAGTCTAAAATAAATATAAAATAAATAGCAAGTAAGTCATTAGCAAAAACAATAAAGGTAGAAATGCTCATTAAAATGATGTATAACAAACTACATTTATTTAAGAATGTATTTCAATATCAAATGGCAAATTTCAACAATGCAAACACAATTACCTTTGCATCAACATAATATAATTCCATTTATATGAAATGTCTACAATAGGTAATTCCATAGAGCCAAGTAGATTAGTAGCTAACAGGCCCAGTGGGAAGGGAAATTGGGATTAACTGCTAATAGGTACAGGGTTTCTTTTTAAGGGGATGAAAATGTTCTCAAATTAGATAGTGGTGGTAGTTGTGTAACGTAATGAATATACTAAGACCAGTGATGTGAACACTTAGAGATAAGGAATTTTATGTTGTGTGAAGTATATCTCAATTTTAAAAAATGTTATTTAAAAAACCTATGAGGAGTAAAAAAGGTGGTTTAAAGAAGCAATTTGGGTAAAGCATAGTTGAGTAGAGTAAAATATTAATTTTGTTTTAAAATTGTTTGTTTACATGAAATAATTAAATTTGGAAAACTATTCACTAAACTGTTAGCAACAGTTGCTTCTGATGAGTGAGATTATGGAGGAACTTAACATTCTAGTTAATACATTTAATAACAAGTAATCCATTATATATATATTTAGCACCTATATTATATTATATCTATATATGTACAAATGACTTTTGTGATTGAGTAAAATCAAAGACTTTTCAAGGATTAAATAAGTATGCTAGCAGAGTTTACTATTAAATATGTGATACAGGAAATCTTAAAAAATAATCTGATTACTTTAAAATCATTTCTTTTTGTACAAATTTAGGCTTTTATATTGAAAGAGATATTTTAATTTTAATACATAAGATGCAAGTTATATAATGATATATTTGTATATTAAGATGTTTTTAAAAGTCATAAAGTAGTCGCTTTTATGCAGTAGAAATCTGACTATCGAGCTTAGAAGTACTCATGAATATTTTACCATTAATTTTATTTCTCGTGGTCAGTTCAGACTCCACTTAGCCTAATCTTTCCCTACCAAATTTGAGTATAAATATCAAAATTACCCCTCACTCAAAATGAGCCAAATAAGCATGAACATTTCATCCATGGCCGAGATGAGCTCTTTGTGGTCCAAACACCTCTATATGGTGGGCAGCCATGAGAGTGTGCCTCTCAGATCTCCTAATGCAGGGAGGAGAGTGAACGAAAGGCACCAGCTGCTGTGCTCTGACTTCCGTCACTGGGTTCAAGCCAAGACCTCATTCCCCTGGACCGTTCCCAGTGACTGCTCACGGCAGGAATACCAAGGCAGGCCCATTTCTGAAAGACACAGGACTCCTCTGAAGAGTGCCTTTGGCTCGTGGTCTCCCTCTGGGTCTTGCCAACCTCCTTGGAACAGTGCTGCGGTCTAAGATGTTCCCTCTCTCATTCACACGGAGCAGCAATGAGCTGATGGCCTGTCTCTGTTTCCCGCAGCTCCCCATTTTCCCTCTCTAGTACTTGACCCTTACAACTCTAATCCGGTCTTAGCTTTTTTTTTTTTTTTTTTTAATATTTATTTATATTTATTTATTTGGCTGTACTGGGTCTTAGCTGCTACATGCAGGATTTTAGTTTACATGCAAATTCTTAGCTGTGGCATGTGGGATCTAGTTCTCTGACCAGGAATTGAACCCCAGTCCCCTGCACTGGGAGCAGAGTCTTCCTTGGACCACCATGGAAATCCCCGTCTTAGTTTTGCTTCTTGGATGACCTGGATTGATACAAGCAGAACCAAGACTAACATTTGGGACTGGTCCACCAGTCAGGCAGAGGGCAAAAAGGATGATAACCTGGTTTATAGTTGGGGCCCGGGTAGGCCCTGGTGTAAGGTGCGTGCGTGCTAGGACGCTTCAGTCGTGTCCGACTCTTTGCAACCCTATGGACTGCAGCCCGCCAGGCTCCTCTGTCCATGGGTTTCTCCAGGCAAGAATACTGGAGTGGGTTGCCATGCCCTCCTGCAGGGGATCTTCCCAACCCAGGGATTGAACCCACGTCTCTTACATCTCCTGCACTGGCAGGTGGGTTCTTTACCACCACCTGGGGTGCCCCTGGTGTAAGGTGGGTGACTGTCGAATGCTAAAGATTTGATTGATAAAATCTGGGAGAAGGTCTTGGAGGAGGCAAATGCTGTTGCAGATGTGACATCCAAGCATTTGAAAGCTATGGAGACAACAATGGACTCGAAGACAGCTGAGCTGTCTGATTAATGCTAAGCTGTATTGATGGCAGCAGAGGGATAATGAGGGGCTCAGAGCCATTAACAAGCAATTAATGGCTAAGTGTGAGAGCCAGAGGGTCTCTTTGGTGGCTTCCAAAGAGGCCCTTACCTCCTCCAGAATGTTGGAGGCAAAAGTTGAACAGGCCAAAAAACAAATAAAAAAAATTTAAAGCTTATTGTGCGTGTCCACAGGGCTTAGTTTTTATTTATTTATTTGGCCGTGGCAGGTCTCAGTTGGGGCACACGAGAGCTTCACTGCAGGGCGAGCTTAGTGGCCCTGTGGCATGTGGAATGTTCGTTCTCCGTCCAGGGATTGACCCCACATTCCCTGCATTGACAGGCAGATTCTAGACTACTGGGCCACCAGGGAAGTCCCCCAAAGATGAAATAAAATTGCAGAGATACCTAGATATTCGCATACTCAGCTGAGATAGATCTGCGATACCAAGATCAGAGTCGGGGAAAACCCTGGAACCCTGAAACCTGGGAGGAGAACACGTAGGTAGATCTCCCTGAGTGTGCTGAGTCTGCAGGACTACCTCCGTCCCCATTTAGGTTTGGAGAGGTGTCCTATCCTTTCCTGGGAAGAGTGAGCACTTCCATCACACCGGATGGTGCTCCAGAAACTTCTCCATCAGGGAGGAACCCAGGCTCCCCTCAGTAGCTGCTCTCACCTCCTCCTGTCTGATGACCAAGGTTCACTCCCAGCATCACTTGGGTGGTTCTGTTGCTGGCTGCCCACCGACGTGGAATAAAACATAAGGAGACAGAGTTTGGAGGAAATAGATGGCTTTAATTCTCAGCTGGCAGAAAGGGGAACATAGTAGGCTCACGCCTCAAGAACTGTGTCCCTCTTCCCCCATGAGGAGTCTAGGGGCTTCTATAAGATGAGGGCTCGAAGTCAGTAGTCGGTGATGAGGAACCAAGGTGTTACGATCTTGACTTCTTTCTCAAAGACAGTCACCCGCTGACATCATAGCCCAGTCACTGAGTCTGGCAGTTTGGGTGGCTCTGTGTCCTTCTTTCTGATACCTAACTACAAGGGGAAGGGTGTTGGAAGGGTAAACACCAGACAGATAATGTATATAGCACAGAGTCAGAGGAAAATAGGTGTGCAGCGTAGCTCCTGCAGCGTTAGAGGGCAGAAAAGCAAACTTCGTTACAGACATTCAGAGTTAGGAGTGGTTAAAGTTAAAAACAAACAAACAACGAATGTTCACTGTTTTATCTTCCTCGTTCTTAAGAATGGGAAAGAAGAAAACCTCATTCCTCTTTTTTTTAAATCCTTTTCACTGCAACAGGTACATGTTAGGAATGATTAAGATGCAAGGAGGGAATTCCCTGGTGGTCCAATGGCTAAGATTTCTTCACTCCCAATGCAGGTGGTGTGGGTTTGATCCACGTTTAGGGAACTAGATCCCATGTGCAGCATCTAATACTCAATGCAGCCATATAAATACATATTCTAAAAAAAGGAAGGAGACCCTACACCAGAAGAACTGAGAGAATTAGCTGGTATGTACCAGCAGGAGCAGAGGTGTACCCCCGGGGCTGTATTTTGAGGGTGATTGGTAAGGGGCTTAAATGTAACTTTCCCAGGACCGGGGATTCAACACGTTTGCGAGGACCCAGGGAATGGGGCAAATTCACTGCCAGGGTGGTTCTTGGAAGTTTGGGCAAAGCAATGACAGCACTCAGTGAAGTGGAAATTTCCGAGCTGCCCTCAGGAGGAAAGGATTCCACAACAGGTCCATGCTGCGGTGCCGGTGCTGCGATGCGGCTCATTGGTCCAGGGGGTCAGAGGAAGGAATACGGAAGCTGAAGGAAGTGGGTACTCCAGCCTGCACCCTGTGAAACATGCAGACTCCTGCCGCTTCGGTGACGTTTTTAGCGGGACCAACGATAAAGAGCGTGCCAGGATATCTCCTCCAAGTAAAAGGCATATGGGTACATCTTGCGTTGCCACTACATAAGGAAGCCCCGCCCACTCACGTAGCTTCTTGCGAGGTTCAGGAGACAACACACTCCACAGATGAAAATGTGGCTCTGGCCCATACACTGCTTAGATAAACGCCAGCTTTGAGAAGAGATCAGAGCAGGAAATGCTCTACGGCAGGTACAGCAGCACTGCTTGCGTGGTCCTCGGGTGAATCCGAGGCTTTGGAACAGTCAGTGTTGTAGAAAGATGCAGGGGGAAAGAGAACTCAAGCCGCCATTGGCTGCCTCAGAACTGATGTGATGGAACGGGGTGGCCATGGTAAAGAGACAACTAACCAGGGGACCCACCTCACCCTGAAGGAGGTGGATGGAGTTGGCCTACGGCACGAACATCACACCATCTAGAAGAAGGCAGCTTCACAGAATGCAGAAAGGCTTCGAAAGGCACAGGTGAAGTGCCCGCTTGAGGCAATCCTCTGCAGGCACAGCGTACAGTAGGGCCTCCCAGGTGGCGCTAGTGTTAAAGAATCTGCCTGACAATGCAGGAGACGTAAGAGACGCAGGTTCGATTCCTGGATGGGGAAGATTCCCTGGAGGAGGGCATGGCAACTCACTCCAGTATTCTTGCTTGGAGAATCCAATGGACAGAGGGCTATAGTCCATAGGGTCTGACACGACTGAAGTGACTTAGCAGCCTGGATGAGAATCAGGAGTCCTAGCCACCAGGCCAGCAAGGGCTAGAGGCTAGAAGCTATTTCCCCCTCGATCTGTGCCCCCAGGGAAAAATACACTTCTCACGGAGGCAAAAGCCGCAAATGCAGGTACGAAGTTTATTATTAGAGACACAGCACAACAAGTGGGAGAGCACACAGAGAAACAGTTTGTTTAGCTAGGACAGAAGCAAGGCAGAGATGGACACCTGGAGAGAAAGAGTGTGGGTGCCCCCCCTAGTGAAGAGGAGCACAGTAAAGAGGCAGTTAATCACTTATATAGGGCAGTTCTTCAGGTGTGTGTTTACCTTTAGCCAATTAACTGGTTTCTTTTCCCACACCTGACCTACCCCTAGGACCCTCCCCAACATGCCATGCATGCACAACTTTTTCCCAAGATCAATTCCAGCCCAGAGACCTGTGGGATCACATTTTGACCCCCCAAAATGAGGGTACGTGTGAAATGTCTTATTGCCCCAAGGATGGGACTATATGACCTTCTGAACATTTAGTCAAACAAGGTTTAGCCCCATTCTCCTCCTGCCATGACTGCTATCTTAAGGTGTCCACAGGAGACAAAGCCTACTTATCCTGTTTCAGTTGTTACTTCCATTTCAGAGAGCAAACAGGAGGCTGGCCGTAAATATCTAACCTGGAGTTCACCTACCTCCTATTTCAGGAAATGCAAACAGCAGGGCAGTTGTGAATGCTTAGCCTGGGGCCCATCTAAGTCCCTCAGAATCAAAGGCCTTCATATAGCAATTGGGCACTCAATAGGATGGACGAATCCACTAATCTTCCTGGGAAGAGGTGGAAGCAGGAAAACTGTAGGGGAGGAAGACTTTCCCTTTCTTCCCTCCTAGGGGACCAAAAAGCTGTTTGGTCATATCTGATTCTTTTCTGATCACAGCCTTGGTAATATAACCAATGTTTCCATCTGTGTCCTGTTATAATGAGATCAGATTCTTTTCAACTATGTAAACAATTATAGTGCCATAAAATTAAGAATGCTCACTAAGAGTTTTTGGATTCTGAAGAAATTGGGTCGGGAGAAAAAGATAAATATTTTTCATCTCTCTTCACAAAGGTGTATTTCCCCAAATCTCAGATTAATTAAGAGAAAAATATCCTTAAGTCTAGGAAAACAAAATATAAAATAATCAAAAAATTGCAAATAAATAAAACCATAACAATTATAATCATCCTCATTTATGCAGCCCCATGTAATTAATTCTTCTTCATCTTGATCCTCTTTTAGCAGCTTTACAAAGCCATTTGTTTCTCCATTAGAGTTCTATAAATTCTCACTGAATTCACCAGTAGGAAAATTATTAGTAATCTGTATTCTAGAGTACTTGTCCTTTTCATGAGGTTCTCTGAAGATGAAACACTTCTACAAAAATATCAGAGTAAAACAATAACTTGTGTAAATAAAAAGACTTGAACACGACCTTGGGTAAAAATCTGGTGAGAGCTCTCTCTCATTTTGATGTTGTTGATGTTGTTGATAAGCAAGTTTGGCTATTTCCGTGACATACATCTTAGGATAATAGCTAGAATTACAAGTGATGACATTATATTAGGACATATCAGATTTCTAGGAACTTCATAAAATTTCTGGAACAGTTATACACCTCTACAAGTAAAACATAAAGAAGGCTTAGTATTAACTCCGTATTTGATACTGTTTCCCTTGTAACTTAACATATAAAATAAAGCTGATTAGTTTAACCCCTCCATGTAGTTTAACATATCAAATAAAGTAAATTAGTTTAACCCCTCCTTCTCTATTTTTTTTTGTTGTTGTTGTAGTTTAATAAGGCAAGAGAGAAAATTTTTTGAGATGTTCCAGAGTCTCCTGGAAATAAATCCCAGTAGTTTGAGGTCAGAAAAACTTCATTTAGAATTTAATTGGGGGGAGGGGGAGTGTGGGAAGTTTGCTAAGATTTTTTTTTTATAAAAACCTTTTTTATAAAACCTTATAAAAAGGTTTTAAAACACTTAAATAGATGGGTTCATTGATTACTGTGAAACAATACTTTGTTACCCATTTAACCAAAGTGACAGAGACAAAAACAGAAAGTTACATGGTTGTCAAAAAGCCTTAGCTCTTTTAATGGAGAAGACTTGGTTTTAGATAATCAAAGACCTGATAAAGACAACGTGAAGCACAGTCAATTTTTTCAGTAAGACATAAAATCTTTGCTTTCCAAGCAGATTACTTAAAAGGTAAAGAAAACCTTTCTAATTTTTTAAAAATATAAATTTATTTATTTTAATTGGAGGTTAATTACAATATTGTATTGGTTTTGCCATACATCACCTTTCTAATCTTATCAAGAGCTGACCAGTGGTCCAAGAAAACGTTGAGTTTTTAGTAGATGAAAGAAAATTAAGTTTTAACTTTACATAAGCATAAGTACACTATTTAAAATCTATTGTAATAAATTTATTACATTTTTAGACAGTTTGAGTTACACGAAGTAAAACCCCCTTTCTTTCTCTCCTGCCAAGTTTTTCTATCAACTTAGTTTGTCCTTTACTTTCCTCTTTCTCATTCAGAAATAACCAGTTTGACTTTTGGGCAAATTAATTTCTTTTATCCTTACAAAAATGCACCTCCATACCTCATACCTTTCTTACGCCCAAACATCCTATTTCCTTTGCATACAGAGTTGCTTCCCTTATTATTTCTAGTATGTGCGTCAGTCGCTCAGCTATGTCTCTTTGCAGCCCATGACTATTATTAATACATCTTATCCCTTAAAACCTTAATTTCTATTGAAAACTAAGAAATAAGCAACTGTGAACTGTGCTACATAAACATTCTTTACACTAACACATTTGTGAATGCATTTCATAATTTCTAGATGCATATACTTTCTCATAGTATAATTTTTCAATGTGGAACAAGACATGTTTACTAATGAGTCCAAGTCTCTTTTGTTTGGGCTTCCCAGCTCAGTTGGTAAAGAATTTGCCTGCAATGCAGGAGACCCGGGTTCAGTTCCTGGGTTGGGAAAATCCCCTGGAGAAGGAAATGGAATCCACTGCAATATTCTTGTCTGGAAAATCCATGGACAGAGGAGCCTGGTGGGCTACAGTCCATGGGGTTGCAAGAGTCGGACACGACTTAGCGATTAAACTACCATTATGAACTTTTGTTTCTCTGTAATAGGCAACCAAAAGCAAAAATCATGTTCAACATAATTAATGCACCTGTGTTTTATCTTACCTGGACGTGATCTAGATATTCAATGAATTTCTAGCATTTAACTTAGCAAAACTACGTTATCATAGAGATTTGGGAACCTATTTCAGTAGCCATACCATAAAAAACTTATTGTTGAAAAGTTCACTTAAAATTTTTAATCCCATTTACATTTATTTAATTTACTTGTTCCCACCAATCTTCCCACTAATCAAACTTGTTCCCATCAATCAAAACAGTTTTTGATCAAACTCGTTCCCATCAATTAAAACAATTTCCCCCAGTCAAAACTTGTTCCCACCCCTAACTTCATGAGACATCAAAGCAGCTAGTCATCACCTTAAGTTATTTTTTTGCTGATAAATTTGACAACAGAGTTAATATGAACTTACTTAACTTTAGTGAACCTAGGCAGAATAAAAGTATTATATTTAATGATGATAACTGTAAATATATGTCCATTTTTATAAACCAAACAAGCTAACTTTTATTTAACAAAATTATTCTAGATCATGTGAACTTGAAAACATTTGGGTTAGTTTTTATATTTCTGAGGACATACTTAATTTATATAGCACTTGATTGTCTTTAAGCCAATTAAACAGAACTCTTCCGAAATTAATTTTGGCAATACCCTTCAGAGGTAGAAAAATATCCCACATATAAAACATATAGACAGACGCAGAGACCCTATACTTTCATTCCCAAATTTTAACTATGAATCAGGTCCAACAACATAAAACTCACTAGTTTATAAATAACAGTTGGAATATGTTAAGATTACCCACTCAGATGACTAAAGCTTTTACTATTTGTGGACAAGACTTTTAAGATTTGGATTTTCCCATGACAAATCCTGTAGTAGCTATGGACTAGAGTTTGGGAAAGATTTTATAGCAGTGTGCATATTTCAAAACCTTTTTTCCCCCTTCTGTCTCAGGTGTTTGTGTGCAATGTTTTAATTATCTCCTGGGGTGTTTATATTTCACAGACATGGTAAGATAGATGTCTTCGATGCATAGAGAAAGAATGTAAGTTTTCTTTTCTTTTCTTTTTTTCTGAGAGTTTTGGAGTCATCAGAAGTCGAGAGTAAATACTATTTAAAAATTTCCTTCTTTTCCTTATGTGCAGGACAATTGTACTTCCAATGGCCTATTTTTTTTTTTTTTTTTTGTAATATGTGCAGATGTCTGAAGGCAAAAAAGAAAGGGTCTGAGTGGACTTTGTGCTATTCTCAGAGTCGGACTTTTGTTTCTCTAAAGATTCAGTTGGCAATTCAAGGATTTTTTATTTTAACTTCTGTTTTCTCTTGCGTTCCTGCAAGCTATCTTCCTCGGTTGGGTAGCTGCCTCCATGACCATGATAACAGTTTGACTTGCCCACTCAGCCACACTATTTTGAATTTGTCTTTTTATACTTTGGAGAAAATCTCCTACTAAAGCAGAAATGAAAGATTTCTATGTTCTGGAGCCTCATGGTTTAGTGCAGTATGCCTTTGAATAGTCTATACAAAGCATTTAACAAAGACTTTTGGACGTTCTTTCTGAGCGCATAATTCAACCTTAGACCAGCTCACCTTAGCGGAGAAAGCCTCTTTTATGGCTTCTATTAGACCCTGAACCTCTAGCTGATCCATTTCCTGATAATTTGTAGGAAGGCCTGGGAGAAACTTTGGTCATCGGTCTCCTCCGTGAAAGGGCTTTTGAATGACCACTAATCTTTCTAATTCCTCTAAATTTGGTAGGATCTTCTGAAACTGGAGGTAAAAGGGCTTTATAATTTAAAAGGTCTGTCACTGTCCAACCAGGGTATATAAATTCTTGATGGTGGGGGGTCAAAGATACATCTGTAAAGGATATTGCATGGGAAGGACTGATGCTTGCAGAACCAGATTTAGAGCCTAGGAGAGCAGGAGTTGTACAAGACAGCAAAAGCAAGCCTTACTGACTTTCCCAGGTGCTTTTACTAAATTCACTTTCTGACTTTAAGCATTTACACTTGGCACCTGAATACCCTGGGTGTAAAAAGCAGGCTGAAGGGCTATCTGTAAATCTTGTAGAGAAAGGAAATTAACAGACAGCTGGGTGTTTAGGGGATTTTCTGGGGAAGATGGGGGAATTTTGAGAATTTGCTAATAGATGATGCTGGAATTTATTTTGGATGTCAACTTTGATTTTTGTTCTAAATCTAATTTCTGTTCTTTCAGCTTGTGAAGGGATTCCCTCAAGTTAGCCTTTATAGTCTTTTCTGAACTCTCTTTAATTTGGTCTTTCCATAAGTAAGATAATTGTTTAGGATGAGCACTCTCAAAATTTTTTTTTCTTTCAAATATAGCCAATTCAAAGGATTCATCAGCCTGTCATTGATGAGCAGGATCTTACAGTAATCTCCATAATGACTCAAACCAATAAGCCTTTTTATGGCTCAACCATGAACACAAGAGCCGTCCCAAAGGAGAGTGCAAAACATTCAGTCCTTGCAAGATCCAGAAAATTCATTTCCAGATTTAGCCCAAGAAATCTAAAACCTTCCTTGTCATAGGCAGTAAGATAGATGGAGCCCAAACAGGGTCTTGGGTCTCGCATGAGAATGTGAGACATCCAACCACAAAGCTGCTACTCTGTGACACTGGACAGGAACTACTGGAATGGGGCTTTTCCAGAAATAACAAGACAATGAAGGCTGAAATGACCAGGGTCCCGTCAACTACAAATTGGCACTTGCCATCTACCTCTACAAGGATTAAATCATGAACCCACTGCAGCGGCTGGTCTTCAACATCCCCCTGAAAGGAGTTGATGGTGAAGATCAGGAATAAGGCACTCTGTGCTCTGGAAAAAACCGCCAGAACCAGTCTTCAGATACATATTTTCAGGAGATGATTTTATGAGCCCAGTTCTTGCATCTCCTCATATCTAGAGAAACACTAAAATCCTTTGTGGTGACATGTGGTCCTTATGATTAGCAGTGACGTCCACAAGACTAGCAGAAACTTGTGCAAAAAAAAAAAATGTGCTTGATTGCACTTATATACTCCCTCTTCACCAATATCACATGTACAGTGACCTCCCACCACCTCTTTGGAGCAGTTTCTAAGAGCTATAGTCCTCATTTACCCCCAAATAAAACTTAACTCACAACTCTGACATTGTGCTTTTTTTTTTTTTTAAAGCTGACAGTCCCTTTGGGTCTGGGACCCCTTCTGACAAATTCCCCTTTGAGCTGGCACAACGAGAACGCTGCTTGCAACCTTGTGTCTCAGAATCCCAGTGTGTTTGGCCACCAAAGCCAAGCCAGCGCTGCACCTTCCAGCTGATGGAGACCAGAAAGTATATCCTCACTGGCCACAAAGCCAAGCTCTCAGAACAAAGAACAAAATGAAAGGAAAATCTCCTCTGGTTTTTACAGAGGTGATCCACAGCCAAGTTTGTCTAAGTAGATGCTGGTCGGATGATAACTCTGAACTCACCAGCCCGTGAGGCCGCTTTGAGTGACAGACTTACAGGACCTACACCCGTGTTCCACTCTGTGGTTTTCTTCCTTACGACAAACGACACAAAAGAGAGAAAAGAAAACAGTGACCATCTCTGGGGAGGAAAGGGATCCATAGAAAACAGGTGTACTCATCACAAATCTCTACCAGAGTTGCTGTACCCAAGTAACCAGTTCACATGAGTATTTTCTCCTGCTCATCTTAATTTAAGAAAACGAAAAGGACTCTCACATGCTCACTTCCAACACATCCTTAGGCACAGATCCAGGAGACTGATGTGGTAAGAATTCTTACCTTCTGCCGGCATTTTTCAGAGGTCCCAGGATCTCTCAGTAGGCCCTGAGCAAATACAACCAGACTGTGAGGGTCCCACGGTGGACACCAAAACTTGCTGTTGTTCAGTCGCGTCCACCTGTTCGCGACCCCATGGACTGTAGCACACCAGGCTTCCCTGTCCTTCAGTATCTCCCGGAGTTTGCTCAAGCTCGTCCATTGAGTGGGTGATGCCATCCAACCATTTCATCCTGTCTTCCCCTTCTCCTGCCCTCAGTCTTTCTCAGGATCAGGGTCTTTAGGGGAAGAAAAATTTTCCCTTCTTCCCTTCCAGGTTCTTTGACTGGTCTGATAATTAAATTGACACAGGACAGATTAGCAGGGGAAAAAAAATGAACTGAATTTCATACATTTCAGAGTCCATAAAAATAGAAGACTCCAAAAAGTGACCAAAGCAGGCAAGTTTTATACCTTTTAAACAAAAGGTTTTTTTTTTTTTTATTGATTTTTATGATAAATCGACTGAACAAAGGGGTTTGTACTTGGGGTAGAACACTACTGAAGAAGTGACAAGATATACAGCCTTTTGTGCCTTGAATACCCTACTCTGATGATAAAGATGCCTGCTACCGTCTTGGTGCAGAGAGTAACTTCACATGAGATTGATTTCTTACTTTCAGGGGACAAAGGAGGATCAGAATGTCCTTTGTGTGCTGGCTGTTTTTTAAGTAACTTAAATTCAAAATAATTCATATGCCCAAATGGTACATTTCGGGGTGATATACTCTGCTCTTTTTCATCATTACTGCCAGGGACCCACTGGGGAGTTTGCCTCCCTGTCCTCATAGCTCTGGACTCTGCAGAGTTGGAGGCTGTCCTCTCCAAATGAGGCACCTTCTTGCCAAGAAACACAGCTAGGAGCCATTGAATTACAATGTAACTACAAGTTACAGCTGCTGTAGCCTGCACCCTGGATTCCTTTTGCTAAGGAACCAGCAGGTTGGAAGAGTTGCCATCTGAGGAGGGATAATTGATCAGTAGGAGATGGTGCTGCTTTAAACAAGGGGGCAAGGAAGGAGGAATTGTGTAAGGAACCTACATGATTCACTCCAGCCACCTCTGGGTACTCCCTTGCCCAGCTGTATCTGCTCTCAAAGGTCTGTAGCAACCACAACCTGAGAACCTGCTGCTGGGTTTGATCTCAGGGCCACAACTGGAACGCATCCTGTTCCTCCTTCATCATCCATTCTAAATTACCGCTCACCCCTGCTCTTACCTTGGCAGGAATCAGTGGCTTACCTGGTGGTATGATTCAAACCTTCACTCCCAAGTGGTCTGATCTCTTGGTAATCATACCTTTCTGGGGTGATGGCTCTGATGAGCTGATGTGATTATTTCCCTTTTCTTGGCAGGTTTGTATCACGGAGTCCATCATAAGATGATGCTATTCATTAATATTACTCATTTCCTTTCTATCAGATTTTATACTTGTCAAGAAACATTGTTACCAAATTTTAGAAGTAGATTTTCCTGCCCGGCGCAATGGTGTAAGCCTGGAGTCCCAGCTACTCAGGAGGCTGAGGCGGGAGGATCACTTGAGCCTAGGAGTTATCGGCTGTAGTGAGCAATGCCGAGCGGGTGTCCGCACTAAGTTGGGCATCAATATGGTGACCTCCAGGGAGTGGGGGTCCTCCAGGTTGCCTAGGCAGGGTGAACTTGCCCAGGTCCGAAAGGGAGCAGGTCAAAACTCTGGTGCTGATCAGTAGTGGGATCACACCTGTGAATAGCCCGGCTCTCCAGCCTGGGCAACAGCGAGACCCCGTCTCAGAAAAAAAAAAAAAAAAAGAATAAAGTAGATTATCCTATTGAGAATTGCCAACCAGTTGATACAGGTATTCTAATCTATCTAGCATTTATTTCCTTCCTTTAAATAATCATTTTTAAAATTATAAAAATATTTGATCATCACAAAATAATTTTAAAAGTATAAAAGCAAAATTTGAAGTCCACTTCTTGTGCAGTTTCCTTTCAATCCTACTCCATCGAAGCAACACTATTTTCTGTTGTAAATTGTTTTCTCCTTTGGATATTGATGCTCACGGTATGATTTTAATGATCTTGTTTGAAAGGAATCTCTTGTGTATTTACCCAGAATGAACTAACAAGACTGAATTTTTAAACACACAAAACTGAGGGCCAACTCTTTCATGCAGAGTCGTTTTTAATTTTCACAAGCCAATCTTTCATTAAGTCTTTTATGATGGCAAACACTATGCTTTGCAAAAAGTGTAAACTTCAGTTACCACTTAGAATATGAGAGATTGTTTAGGGAGAGTATGTGTAGTGCTGTGCTTACTGCATTTTAATTTTTATTTACTCATATGAACTGTGACTTTTTTTTCTAATTACTTGGATTAAAAAAATTTTTTTTTTAACTTTTTATTTTGTGTTGAGGTTTAGCCAATTAACAATGTTATGATAGTTTCAGGTGAACAGAGAAAGGACTCAGTCATACATAAACGTGTATCCATTCTCCCTACTCATTTGTTTTTGTGTTAACTTTCCCCCTTATTTTCTAGAAGTCTTCCCCAAGAATAAAGTAGGGGGTAAGAAAAGTAACTGTAGTTTCAGTGGGAACTCAGTATGCACTTACTTCAGTAGTTTTAAAAATAATGTGAAGACAAGCTTGAAATAATTTAGGTTATAGATTGACTTTAAAAAAAAGAAGGTCAGAGAATCCCCTGGAAGTCCAGTTGTTAGGACTCTATACTTCCAGTGCAGGTAAGCATGGGTTTGTTTGATCCCTCGTCAGGGAACTAGGATCCCACACACACACACAAAACACTAAAAAGCTAAGAAGAAGGTCAATATTATTAACATTGGATATTTTCAAACTCAAAGAAATTCTTAATGAGAAAAACCAGTTCCCTAAGATGAGTGAGGTTAGGCTGTTAGTGTACACTAAATTTAGCTTTAAAGATGTTCCTCAGTGGAAAACATTTGGATCTTTATTTAAGTTTTCATTCAAGAATTTACAAATGGCACTTGAGCTTAAGATCTCAAAGGGAAATTATTGTTTAGGGAACAAAAAATGCAACTTAATACAATAAGGTTGATAAAACCGTAGAGGCAAATATAATTTTGTACCTTTTAAAAACCTTCAATGATGTTTTCACTCAATGAGGGAGGGACTACTTTATTTTCATAAGCAACTAAACTTACAAAGTATAGTCATTGTATTACTTTTTAGTTATAAAAGGCAGGTGAGATTTTAAAAGTAATTTCATACTAAAAAAGTTGATAAAATTTAAGAGAATAATTTTTTAGGTAGGACAGACAAACTATGATCAACTTTAATTTTAAATATGGTTGACCATAGGAATAAAAATTAGAGATCTTTCCATGTAGATTAAAAAGTAGATTGTTTTTTCCAAAATCAACTTATTTATTCTCTTATCCTTTCATAAAATTAGAATTTTCTTTCAATTTACAGGCAAAATATTATCACAGAAATAAAAATACTCTAAAACATTCATAGATCTTTCTCTTCTTGATGAAAGAAAACCTGGAACTATTTTGTAGTACATTTATTAGTTGCCAGTTTTCAAGAGATGAAGTCCTGTAAAGGTAGTTATAAAAATCTACAGTAGAACTGTCTCTAGGGAGAGCCTGTGATTTAGTACATATTGCATTTGTTCAAAATAGTCATGGACATGGGCCTTCCCTGGTGTCTCAGTAGTAAAGAATCCTCCTGCCAATGCAAGAGGCCTGGGTTCGGTCTCTGGGTCAGGAAGATCCTCTGAAGGAGGGCATGGCAACCCACTCCCGTATCCTTGCCTGGAGAATCCCATGGACAGAGGAGCCTAGCAGGGTACATCCATGGGGTCGCACAGAGTTGGACACAACTTATCAACTAACCAACAACCACCAAATCATGGACACGCAAACCCAGTGTTCACATGGGCTCTGTTCTCTAAACTTCATTTTCTGACATTAGAAGTTAGACAGGATTTAATAACTATTTGAAGCAAAATAACTGTAGCTTATACTTTTCATGTAGTAAAGAGCCATAGTAGTATGGGAATGTCATTTCAGTCATGGACCCATTGGATTAGGTTAATAGGTTTGATCATCTTCTATTTGAGATCAATGATTGTTGCTTGAGGAGCTTTATAGATTTAGCTGGATCTTTTCATTTATTTATTTAAAATTAGTTTATTTATTTTAATTGGAGGCTAATTACAATATTGTAGTAGTTTTTGCCATACATTGACATGAATCAGCCATGGGTGTACATGTGTTCCCCATCCTGAACCCCCCCTCCCACCTTCCTCCCCTGTGGTACATATACACAATGGAATATTACCCAGCTATTAAAAAGAATGCATTTGAATCAGTTCTAATGAGGTGGATGAAACTGGAGCCTATTACACAGAGTGAAGTAAGTCAGAAAGAAAAACACCAATACAGTATATTAATGCACATATATAGATGTTTTCTTTTTAAATTTAAGGTTATCCTTGAGTCAGGAAAAATACCAAGCTCAGCATACAAATTCACACTTTGCCATAATATTGAATTTATCTCTAGTTGAAGAGAGACAGCCCTCTGCCATCATAAAGAAAGGGAAGCAACTTCATTTGTCCTAATGCTGTGATTCTTAGTGCAAATACTAAAGTTAAAAATCCAGTGAACCCCCTGCATGGAGTTATTTATTATGCCATTCTGGCATGTGATATTGGCTTTGTTTTGGAAAGTTCCAATTTGATTTTTTTTTTTTGGTCCTATTTCATACTCATGGGGAGGAACTTTAAATATCATTTAGGAATGGTCTTTACAATGTCTTTGAGTTGTACTAAAGATTTTGAAGGCCTACTTGCTTCCATGTAAATGTTATCTCATGGACCAGGTGATAAAATTTTATTAATAAAATATTAAAATAGATACTCAGAACAGTTGTGTTCTTCTCAACTTACTTTTTCCATATTTGATCAATCTAAGTTTTATAGCTCTGATCTAAACTTGATTTTAGAAGCCAGCCCAACTGGATTTAAATTCTTGAAGATACCATAGATTTGGGGGCAGAAATAACATAGTACACACTTCTAGTAAGATCTACTTTGGGTTGATATGAGGGCTCAGGAGAACTAATCTGCTTTCTGAAAAATAACCGAGAATCCAAACTAATCACACATATAAACCAGTTTATTAGATTGTCAGTGATACTTTGAGACAAATTCAAGTTATTTTTATTGTACTTTATATAAACAGAGGAAGGGAGGAAAGTTTTAAATTTCAAGCTTTGTTCAGCATGTGTGCAGTTAGCATCCACAGAAGCACCATCGGATATGGAAGAATTAGCACCACAGAATTTTCGGACCTAACTGTTGACATGCATCACTGAAAAATTTGGAACATGAAAACTGAAGGAGTACGTGGTATGGTCTATTAGAAACAATACAAGGCAATTTATGACTCATTTTCATACGGTACAATACAATCACCAATCAATGAGAACCTTTTAAGTACAATAAAGGACAAGAAACACTTTGTACCCTGTTAACACTAAAGCAGTTACAGATTTAAAAACATGTTTTCTTGGAAGAGGCGGTGGGTTGAAATGATCCCTCCTCCTCAATTTTTAAATTCAGAGTTATATAGTTACATGATCTCTTAAGAAAGTATTTTCAAATCTTTATCTCTCTACCAATACCGACAATTTTTTTTTTTTTGAAAACAGAAAGGTTTGATGAATTAAGACAAAACAACAAACAAACAAAATAGAGTCTAGAAGTACTCCAGTGTGGTGGAAGATATTCCACATCAGATCGGTTTGAAAAGGATGCCAATGGTGCTGACACTTGTCTTTCCTTTCGTGGAGGAATGTCAAGTATGGAAGCCTCGCATTCACGATGAACTTCGGTTCATTTCTTTCACCGAATGCCTTTATTCTGGAGTGTAACATGAGAGATTTATTCTGTATTCCTCTACTGTTTTTGTAGTGTCATGGGGCTGTTCCTTTGGCTGGATTTGACAACAGTGAAAAGGGTTGATATTCTCTCTGGATTTAGGGTAATTTGTGAGCTAAAGAAAAAATATTAATTTAAATTTAGCACAGGTGAACTTTTAAAGGGATTTTTCACTATTTTCACAGTACAAACCCATAACGAATATCATTGAAAACCTTTCTGTTAGAAAACATGTAACAAACCCTCAATTTTAAGTCTAGGCCAATTCTGGCGTATTTGAAGGTACTGTATAAGAAATGTGCAATAAGAATAGATACAGGTATATTCAGATCTCAATGCATTGGTGCCAAGGAAAAAATATTTTTACTCACCAAGAGAAGAATATACCTTGAAACATCTATGCAGACACATGAATCAATCATATATCTGCCCAACTTCTAATTCTGGAATAGTGATAACAGGGTCATTTAGGAAAAAAAGTACTCAATTACAGTACGGCAGCAATTTTATGTTGTATATATTTAACAGCAAAAACATCTTTGAAAATAGAATCAGTACTATACGGTAAGTTTACAATTCACCATTTCTATACTTGTAATACATGCATTTGTTTTCCCAGTTTTTAAAAATCTCACTAGGACCAACATCTTTCTGAACAACAATCTAACATGAAACAAAAACCTTCTAAGGAAAATATTTAGCATCACAGAGACTTGAGAAAAGTCTGTTACTCAGCATCACAAAATACTCGATAGATCTACATTTAAGATTTTCATGCCATGACATTAACACACCTTTGGGTTAATATATCTTATTTAGAAAAAAACAAAACAAAACGAAGAAACAAACCAAAGAACTGACATGGAATTTATCTTTAGTCTCTTCTTGGTAAGAGTAGACTTCTAATAAACGTGACTCCTTTCTGTACCATGTAATGATGATTGCATCTGTGAAGCAGCATTTACATGTAGTAAAACGTTTAAGACTAGTGACAGGAAAATGGCCACGACAGAGAAAGAATTAAAAATAAGTAGAATTATGGAAAAATGTTTTTTTTCTTAAGTGAACTGCCCTCAAACTAAACAAACAAAAAACACAAAGTCTGTTTACTTTGAAATATTCTTGTGTTGAAAAACATATTTGGATACAAGTTAGTCTATCCTTACAAATATCAGAGAAATGTAAGGTATACCTTGAGAAAAAAATTTAGCTTTTGAAAAAAAAAAAATCCTGTTTTTTTTTTTTTTTTTCTGTTGAATCAAATCTATTGTTTAAACCAAGTATTAATTTTCTGAAGAGGAAGCAAGTATACACGGCAGCACATCCACATTACCGATTTAAAGCTGGTAATTCACCAGGCATGGTTGATTTGAGCATAGAAGCAACACTGATTTCTTAATGTGTTAGGGTTACATGAAAAAAAAAAAACAAACTCAACTAAAAATTGAGTAATGACAGGCTGGCTTAATATTTTGATTGCCCTTATCTTTGATCAACATTTCAAAACAAGGTAGTGCCGATTAAAAATAAGATTAAAAAATAAAAGCTGTCTAAAAATTGCTCAATGAAAAAGCCTTCAAATTTTACAACATTTTAACCTCAAATGACTGTAGACTAACTCAGACTAACAGTTTTGCCATTATCACAGACACTTTTGTTACACTTTTTTCCTGTAGTGTTCATTGGTTGTATTATGTAATGCAATTTTGTTACATTAAAATAGTTTGAATTATTATATTTTATTATAAGAAGCTTTAGAAAAACACATAAGTAGGATAAATTTATAAAAGGATAAAGAATATTTTATGGGATTTTAGACAAGTTCTATACAGACATATAGCTAGTTCAAGGTAATAAAGTGCCTTCATTTCCAGGTAATTACTTTTTCATTAAAATATTTTAAGGCTTTACAAGAAACAATGTTATCAGAAGTTTGATAGCATATGGGGTTATGCTATTAATTAGCATTCTTTCATAGTTTTCATTTCATTTAATCTTTTGATCCATATTAGGTAATTTTTAATAATTAGCAGCTTAAAATGATAAAATTTGAATTGCAAATTCTGAATTCATTTTGTGAGGAAAAAGAAAGATGTATAATTTCTAAATGCTGTGATTTGAACATAAGATTCACATGTTTCTTGTGACTGATCCGTTTATGTCATAATATATAACGGCCAACGCCCCCCAAAATTCAACAGAACACTTCATTTCATGGCAAACAGGGCCATGACTTCATTCATTCATATATTCTGTTGTCTGTACATTTAAAATGATTGTGCAGCCTTAAATGAAAAAGGCCACAGAAAATCTAAGATAATATCTTCAAATACAGGCACAATTAATATTTTTTATTGCAATAGCTTATGCATAATCTATATTGATGCCAATACCTAATGTTAAAGCATTTATATTTGTTTTCATTTTGCTTCTAATACCAACAGATGTATCAGGATGAAATACTGGTAAGCTAATTGAAGTACATACAATAGCCATAATCATACCGAATTCTATTTCTTCTTGTCATTTTTCTTTGGAGGATATGGGGGTATTTTAAACACAGCTCTGTCCTTAGTTCTCTTGGCAGCTCCAGAGTTTAAGATAAATTATGTCTATATGGACATCAACTACTTGATTTTGCTGTAATGAATTATAATGTTTAAATATTCTTTTCAGGCATTTAGTTATTTTTATCAGAAAATTGCTAAAGTCAGGCACCAGATTAAAGAGCCATGATATCTAAAACGCTTTCTTAATTACCACTGTATTAATTTCAAATGTTCCTTAAAGATTTTTGAGATTAGATGTTAAGAGGAAAGGTAAACTGCATTGCAAAGAATGGTTTAAGTTAATGTTCCATACAATTATAAAAACAGGAACTACCAGTAGGACCAAAGTGCTAGTTTTAAAATTGAGTTTGGTTTCTAATTTAAAGCCTAGTAAGAGTCATTCCTGGGAATTAAAAAAGAAATTACAATGGCATAAACATTTATAATTGCACATTCCTTTACCAAAGTGCCACAAGTTACCAAAACATTTTAAAAATGTACATGATGCTACTTTTCAAAATCTAAGTATATATAAATTTACCTTTATTTTTAATAGTATAGTACAGACAAACAGCACAAATATAAGCAGGAAGATGAATTATAACTTTCTAAAAACAGTATAGTGTATTTAAAAAAAATAACTATTAAGAACTTTTGTCATTATGAAGATTCAAACCCAAAGTATAGCCAAAGCATTTCCATAAAATCTGAAAACATCATGAGAGTTTATGTAGGCAAATTTTAGTCACACCCTGTCACGCAATGCAGAGACATTAAGTGCTTTTTTTTAACAGTTTTTTTTTTAATTTGACTACATATTATACTTACTTTCTTCAAATGTTGAAGGGACAATATATGCAATAACTGAGCTTTGGAGACAGTACTAAACATAAGGTTTCTAGCCTTAAGTGTTCGTTCCTATTAAGCACAGCAAAAAAGGTTTGATGCATGGGTTATTAATTTTCATGCTTCTATCTCTTTATTCTAAATAGAAATGTAGAGAGGTCATATAAGGAGGACAAAAGGTCATTAGAGACCAAAGCACAAACATATGGAACAAACGTGGTGGAACCTCTCCATATGATTAAATTTGGTGAATTGGGGGAAGACAATAAAATAAATGATTTCTTTACCATGTAATAATTATACTAATATATATTTTAAAATAAATGTCCCCCCACATAATATTAGAGTTTTAATAGTTTTGTAGTTTGAACGTGATGACATTAAACTAAGGAGGTATCTCTTTATAAATTGTGACAAAAAAAATTGTATTGTTCAAAGGAGAGAACATGGGATTGTGATTGTCAGTGACAGCCCCTTGTTTTTTGTTAGGCTGCAGGTTAAACACTGTGGTGGAGAGTCTCATTTAATTAGGGTGAAAATGCTGGGAAAATCATACAATAACTTATGTTACAATGAGGATTAGTTCACAGTCATGGAATATTAAATGACTAGCAAAAAAGGACCCCTTCCTTTTTCTACAGTTTGAGAATCTCCCTTGGATGTAAAAATGACCACATAAAAGCATATGAAAGAAGTGCCCAATTCAATAAGTTCTTTATCTTCTGAGGATATAGAATGGGATACAAATTGAGATTTGTATCCTCTGAGAAATCCTCTGAGAAAAGTAACAAACTTTAAAATCAAGTAAAATCAGAAAGGATCAATCATGATAAATCACTGATAATGACTCTTTCCAACCCAACATACAATAGGTAAGTCAGAGAAACAACAAATTTCTTTCCTATATAATTTAAAGGACATTCTTGTAGTTTTTGAGTATGAAGATACAATCTCTTATTGGTAAGTAATAGTCTTGAGAGTGGTGGCATTTAAAAATTACTAGAGAAATACTTCAAATAATGGAAATGCATAATATTTCTAATAGAAATTGTAGATGTGTGGAAATTCCACACTATGTATGATAATCCAACTATATATTACCTCATGTAATACCCAGTATAAGATTCCACAATCTTTTTTTGCTGACACACACAGATTTTTTTTTTTCTTGATTTTGCAAAAACAGTTGTATTTACCTAATTTAGCTTTTCCCGGGAAGCAGTGCTGTTGTGGTGACGTAAGTACTGAAAATACCTATGAGAACCATTCCTACCATATAATTTAATCTTGCTTTCTATTTCTGCTGTATTTTCTACTTAGTATTTCAATATCATTCAGCTGTTGTATAGCACTTTTCATTTCCAAATGCCTTACAAATGATTAGAACAGTCACTTCTCACTGCATTCCTATGAGGAAAGGGAAGTTCATAAACTGCTTGAGCAGTGGTGGAACTACTCAGACCTTAGGTATCTGCTCCAAGCCAAAAGCAGTTGTCCAATTCTATGTATCTATACCATACGATCCCTGGGGTCAAAGGCAAGAGCTCCTCTGCTTTACAGACCTAGCAGCCTGTTTGGGTCATGCTGTATGCAAAACAAATATTTGTTGACTTAATGAAGGAGAAATGAGATTGAAAAAAAAAACAGAAGAAAGAACCTCGACCCCACGCCCAACTGAAATGGTGCGTTTGCCCACTCTTGCTTCTCTGCTACCAGAGGGTCGGTAGTGTTACGCGACTTAAGTGATAGGGTGGTATTACTCACTCACGATGGCAAACCCATGTTGTATATGCTCACCAGAATATCAATGACACAGCTGTTATTACAACCACTCCTAAAACTTTGAATTAATCACCTTGCCTTTTGCCAAACATTTAAATGAGAGGTTGTACTTTCAGGCACAGTAGACTATTCTTTTCCCAAGCTAATTCAGGCACAAAACAATCAAGGAAGTAATCCTTCCAGGTGCAATCATTATCTTGAATATGGAGACTAACCGAAGGGAGTGGAAAGACAGCTATAGAGACTGAGCGAAAGGAACCGGGGACTACTGGTATTTCAGTGTTTCGGAAATAAGTGCAGGAAAGTTAATATCCTTGAGAAGATAGAGATTTTAGTGAGCTAGGTGAATGGTGAGATTCAACTAGATGATGTCAGTCTTTTCCAGCTCTAAAATTCTATGTTGTGCTGTGCTTCCTTCTCTGATATGATGGGAATGTGTATGGTAACCAAAATAAATTTTATTTTTAAGAAAAAAGAATAAACTTTGTAACGTTTAATATCCTGGATCTCGTGAACAACTGAGTACTAAGTTTTTTCTTTTTCTTTTCTAGGCCTTGTTGACTGAAAAAAAAAAAAAAAGCGCACAATGTGAGAGTTGTGAGTATAGTTTTATTTGGGGCAAAATGAGGACCGCAGCCAGGGAGACAGCACCTCAGAGAGCTCTGAGAAACTGCCCCAGAGAGGCAGGGTGGAAGGCCAGTATATTGGTGATTTTGCAGAAGGGGAATATATGCATCAAGCACATATTTTTTCCAAAGGTTTCTGCTAGTCTCAAGACGGTCAGTGCCAGTCCCAGGGAGCCGACATCACCATGAAGGACTTTAGTGCTTTTCTGTATATGAGGAGATACAAGAACTGGGCTCATACACCATTCTCCTGAAACTATCTTACTGTCTGTAGACCTGTTCTGGCAGTTTCTCCCAGAGCACGGAATGCCTCATTCCTGATCTCCACCCGGAACTCCTTTTGGAGGATGCTGAAGGTCAGTAGTTGGCAGTGGCTCATGATTTGATCCTTGTAGAGGCAGATGGCAAGTGCCAATTTGTAGGTGACAGCCTTCTTTTGCAATGTGCCATGTCAAGCCTTTTCAATCCTAAATAAATCTACTTAAATTATGGCAACCTACTGTGGATATTATAATACTTCGTATTATCAGCAAAATTGGCAGCTAAGAGCTTGCTCCTACATCCATAACTTTACATGAATGTCTCTGAATAGGTCTTACCCACTAAGTGCGACTCATGACCTCATGTTCAATTTCAAGGAGAGAAAGGTGAAATTGTTTTTTGTAAAAATGAAGACTTTTGGTTTTAAATCACAAATGATAATCATACTGAGTATGAATCTCTAAGCTGCTGTACATGTTAATAAAAACAGCACTATACAATAGCTAGATTAATTAATTTGACAGAGAAGCAAAAACATTATTTATCCAAAATTAGGAAGCAAAAATCTAATTTTTATTAGCCAGAACATAAATACATGGGTGGAGGAAAGATGATTTACTATGAACTTTAATTTCTGCTAAGCTAGGACTTCCAAAACTCTTTAAACTGTACTCACTGGGAAATCAGGCATACAATTTTTTATTTCACAACCTAAGACCACTTTACACTTTGAACGTTAAAATCATGTCCTCACACATACCAAAATGGGAACCAGGGCTATATCCTCACTTCTCCACGTGGCAACAAACATATTGACAGTTAATTAAAATTAATTACTACAACCAAAAAAATGGTGAACTGCTTAGAGAATTCATGCATACTGGTCAAAAGTGGTTAACCATCTTCATAGTGTAGAACATATATCTTTGAAGCTGAGTATGATAGCACTTTGAATCCTCCTTATGGGTTAAATTACAGTAATAAGATTCTTTTGGTAATTTAAATGTAACTGCCTTTTTATGAGAAATAAGACTTGGGCCAAATTCTACATTAAAGTAGGTCATGTTAAAGGGGAGTTTCATTTCAGTATTTCTGGAATAATCAGAATGAAATATGAATGTGGTAAAATAATTTAGGAACCGTAAGGAGAAAAATAGCTATCAGAGACAAGAAGGAAAGTATGTGTATTTAGTGGCAGGCAGAAAGGCAAAGGAAATGAGAAAATAAGTAGATGAGAGGGATTCAGAGACTGGGAATAGATGAAATGTTATTAATACTCTCTCAGTGATCTGGCAAAATATTTCCTTTGAGTGTCTTTTTCCATAGAACTGATGCAACACTGTAGTACCATATGGTTTCTCTTCCCCTTGCTGAATAGTTGTATAAACTATTATTGAAAACGACCTCCTAGCTTGCCATAAAGTTAAGAGAGCGCCCGTTGGGGGTGCTCTTGGTATGACTGTGTTCTGCAACCTCTTTGTGGTTCTGCTGCTCCCCATTTTAGAATCTTAAGGGTGGACATGGCATGGATAGGAAAGGACTAAGCCAAAGGCCAGCTCAAGCCTCTCCTTTCTTTAGTTACATCTGAATTCAGACTCCTCTATGGCAAGAATAGGATTCTCTTAAAAAAGACAGCAGCAGATCTGTTGGTACACAATTGGCTATGCCACACCAGAATCACAGTATTATCTTTGCTTAAATATATTGCTGCTCCCCAGAATCTCAATGACTCTTTGCTTAAAATGGTAAAATTTAGGAATTTCCTAAATGTTTCCCTGGCGGTCCAGCAGTTAAGACTCCACGCTTCCAATACAGGGGACACAGGTTTGATCCTTGGTGGGGGAACTAAGATCCCACATGCTAAGCGACCAAAAAACAAAAAAATCTCTATGCCAGAGGTGATAGTTATACAACTCTCTAAATATACCAAAGATAACAGAATTGTGCAAGTAAAGCAAGTGAATTGTATGGTATGTAAATTATAATTCAAAAAATTAAAAAACAAATAAAATGGCAAAATGTTGGTAAATTTAATTAGAACTTTCAGAAGAACAAAAAACGCAATCCGGATGTTGCTTTCATTGTATCCATTCTCCTTTCATTACATAAAATATGGACCCATGTGAGTTTCCAGTAATAAAACTGAGTTCATAAGGTTTACAGTATATAATTTTAAAAGTGTGTACAAGCAACTGAGGTATCACCATACTGATAAACAATGAAAGCATTCCTTCCTGCATGTTTTGATAATAGAGATATATAGAGATATCATAAGAAGTGTCTCCTAGCCTGGAATTATTTTTCACATTACTTTCTGAGCTCAAAACAGAGCTATAAAGTAAAAAAAAAAAAAAAAAGCAGTAACGGTTCACTGGCTATTGAATTGTTGAACTGCACAAGCCCATTACCTCTGCTTTTAATAGAACAATAGCATAATTCAGGGTCTCTCAAAAGAGTACGAATATAACTAAGATATAGGAGAGTTGCCTGAATGTTAGGAGCACTATCATTTAATATTAATATTAGCAGATATTTTGTCCCCTCCATCCTTACTACAGGGTTGCTGCCATGATTCAGTTAAGATACTCAGAAAAGATCTGCTTATTTTTTGCCTGTTTAAAAAAAGAATCATTAGCAATAAAAAGGAAATATAAATTCAACAACAGGGATGGTCAAGAAACTACTAGACTGAGTGAAGGAAGTCAAACAAAAAATACTTGTCAACTTATATGAAATTCCAGAATAGATGAAAGTGACTTATGGGGTGAGAAATCAGACTGGTGACTGCTTCTGGAAGTCAGGATGGGGGGACGGTACGTGTGGTGACTGGGAAGGGATACATGAGAACTGGCGTGAGAAAAATGTTCTATGTCTTGATACTTGCCCAAACTGACTGACTGGTATAAGAACTGTATGTAAATTAAACTTGAATATAAAACGTTCAACAGCATTACGACTAAGCAAAATATACCCACTGAAGAACCATCGTGAAGGTTGGTGTCACTTCTCTTTTTTCATGTCAAAACTTCTACCCTCACCGTGCCCCACAGAGAGCAACATATCCCAGAATGGGGTCTATGATGTACTCTGCAGACAACATGGATTTTGTATCAGCACACTAAACCCAAACAGGCTCTTTGTAACTGGAGAAAAATTAAGACACATTCTTTTATTGACCACAGTAAATGTGTCTTTATATCTAAGAAAAGATATAAAACATCTGTTTCAAATACACCATAGAATTGGGACTTCCCTGGCGGTCCAGTGGTTAAGATTCCATGCTTCCCATGCAGAGGGCAGGGGTTTGATTCCTGGTCAGGGAACTAAGATCCAGGATGCCCCGCCTGGTATGGCCAAGCAAACAAAAAAACTCCTAGAATGTGAAAGGTTTTCCAAGTCAGATTTATTCATGTGAAAATACTAATTTATACACACAGAAAAAAAATCAATTAAAAATTTGGCTCAAATGCTTAAAAGTATGGCCTTCGTGGCAGTATGGCCTTCAATCCTGTTTTGGTTCCCCAAGGAAGTGTGAATGCAGGTGCAGCAGTAGTGACCACGAATAGTAGTGACCACTAGTATCTACAGCAGGTCGATGAACGTAAAACATTTAGGTGGCAAGGAAACAAAATTTTATCTTATGCTGTGGTGGCAGTGAAGTCGCTAAGTTGCGTCAGACTCTGCGACCCCATGGACTGCAGCCTGCCAGGCTCCTTTGTCCACGGGGCTTCCCAGGCAAGAATACTGGAGTGGACTGCCATTTCCTCCTCCATTTCCTTGTGCTACCTGGTGTGTAATCAAGCGTATACAGTATGCCACGTTTTAAAACTAATTCAATGCCACTGGTTGGGGCCTAATTTTTAATGATTAGCTCTCCACTTCAAATCTAAGGGGCCAAGCTCATTGACGTTAAAGAGGTGACAATCAGAGGTAAAATGTTCAAGGAATTCCCAATTTCCTATAGAAATAATCTTATTACACTACTGGACAATTCTAAAAATAAAGTGAAGAAGTTCTACTGGTTCTGAGAAGAAAATAGTAATACCCGGACATATCCTGAAGAGAATTTATGTGCAAGTGATGCCAAGTATTCATGGGCAAAATTAAGACCATAATGAAAACCAGATACTTATTTCTCCAAATTATTTCTTATTTTAATTCCATTTCTAACCTACCGAAGGCTTATGCTGTCCTAAACTGACGTGTTATACAAAGGCATCTAAAACATCTAATTTAAGTGCTATTCATCATTTCCACCAGAGTAGAGGGAAGAAACGGAAAAAGTAAGCCCTTTCCCCAGCACAATGCCTGCCCGTAGGAGGAACTCAATAAGGATGCGTGGAATCAATGAATGAATGCTTTCATTTCCTGGAACTGTCATTTCTTACCTCACACAATGACTTCTTACTATACATTAAAACTTCAGTGTGATTGAAAAGGAAAAACATAGGCACATACTTAGTAAAAAAAAAAAAGTAATGCTCTGGGGGTTTCCCTGGCGGTCCAGTGGTTAGGACACTGGGCTTCTACTGCAGGGGGCATGGGTTCAATCCTGGCTGGGGAAGTAAGATCCCACATGCCACACAGCGTGGCCAGATAAGTTTAAAAAAGTAAATAAAATGAAAGTAGTGCTCTGAAACCCCATCATTATCACTGTTATTGCTATTGTTGACCCAAAAAGTTGTATCAACATACACTGATGTAATTGGAAAACAACAACAATAAATTGCTACATGATAACCTAGATGTTGGAGAAGGCAATGGCACCCCACTCCAGTACTCTTCCCTGGAAAATCCCATGGATGGAGGAGCCTGGTGGGCTGCAGTCCATGGGGTCCCCGAGAGTCAGACATGACAAAGCGACTTCACTTTCACTTTTCACTTTCATGCATTGGAGAAGGAAATGGCAACCCACTCCAGTGTTCTTGCCTGGAGAGTCCCAGGGACGAGGAAGCCTGGTGGCTGCCGTCTATGGGGTCGCACAGAGTTGGACACGACTGAAGTGACTTAGCAGCAGCAGCAACCTAGATGTTTAGCTATAAAAAATTTCCTTTTAAAAACTCAGTTGACACTAAAGGACACCATTTGCTTTTCTAGAGGCAGTGATAAAAACTTATATAATTAATGGCATGGGTAGTTGTATGATGCTTCAGATAAATATTTTCTGAGATAGTGAGAGGTTTAAAGGTTCATAAGCACCAAAGAAAAACAGAATGCCAGGTGCTAGAAGATAGAAGAAATATAGTCCAAGATGATATAAAATGAGGAAAAGCTCAGTATTAGAATGACAGTCTATAGGAGCCTCTTTTATGACGGTAACTGGGACCTCAATTATAATGGTTACTTCCTGGTTAAATAAGGGTTAGAGTGTGTGTCAACTATCAAACAGCTATTTTTCAGAAGAAAAAAATGACTCACAAACATGATCTTGTTTGTAATAGCTTTCAACTTTAAAATAAATGGGTGAGAGAAGTCTTGTAGCTAAGAGAAAATAAACACATATTTTAAATGAATCACATATTCCACCCCCAATAGATTTTGAAGCAAACTAATACAGAAGTAGGTATTAGGTAGTGGGAAGACCATTTAATAAAGTTTAGCTCAAGTTCTGAAATGCCTAGTTAAGTGATTTTGGACAAGACACGTAACATCTTTAATGTTTTTCCTATCTGGTATAAGAGACTCGGGTTCTATCCCTGGGTTGGGAAGATTCCCTGGAGTAGGAAACGTCCACCCACTCCAGTATTCTTGCCTGAAGAATCCATGGACAGAGGAGCCTGATGGACTACAGTCCATGGGGTTGCAAAGTGGGACAAAATTGAAGCGACTTGGCACAGCATAGCACATAAAATGAAGGTGTAACTGCAAAGATTCCTATGTTGGTTGGGGGTGGGGTAGGGGGAAGTTGAGGCAGATGAAGACAAGAAAATCCTAGGTTGTCAAGTCACTAAGGATACTTACACGAATACTAGGAAACAGGTGATTACAATCCTTTTAGCTGTGGGGCAACTGGCCCCAAATTATGCAGACTGCCAAACGATCTTCTTTTAAAAAAAGTCAAGCAAAGCATTTCTGTTTTCCTCCAGCAATAAAACCATGCTTTGATACTTCCTTGTCTGCAGATTATTCACTTTCTTAATGGCGTCTTTTGATGGGCAGAAGATTTTAATTTTGGTCAAGTCTAGTTTTTTTTTTCTTTTATAAAAGTTAGTGCTTTTTGTTTCCTGCCCAAGAAATTTCTGCCTACACAGTTGTTGGCTTTTATATTTTACTGAAAACAGCTTCAACAGATTTTAACTAACCCAACTCCCTTGTTGCAGCTGTACCTGACAGAGTTACTCTGGTAAAAGGAAACTTCCACTTCCTTCCAATTTTGCATACTTTTGTTCTACTTTCTGGAGAACTATCCACTTTAAGGGTTGGAAAGAATTAATAATGAGGTTAAGTTTATTAAATGCTTATTATGTGACAGAAACTTTGCTAACAGCTTTATGTATCTTTAAAGTGAAAGTGAAGACACCCCATTGTGTCCGATTCTTTGTGACCTCATGGACTGTAGCCTACCAGGCTTCTCCATCCATGGAATTTTCCAGGCAAGAATACTGGAGTGGGTTGCCATTTCCTTCTCCAGGATATCTTTGTGACCCAGGGATTGAACCTGGGTCGCTAGCATTGCAGGCAGACAGATGCTTTACCATCTGAGCCACCAGGGAAGCTCAGTTTAGCCACCTAAGCTTATGTATCTTAGGATGCTGAATTTTCTTGAAGAGCATTTTGGCTGACTATAGGTTCTGTGGGGCAAGGAACCTTATCTGTTTTGTTTTTGATACATCCTTTGGCCCAGCACATAGTCATTATAAATGGAAAGCTGATTGAATAAATTCTCACAATGATTCTAAAGAGGTATAAAATTTGTCCCAAATTACACAATATGTGACAAAATTTGATCTTGAACGCAGGACTGGCTGACATGAAAGTCTGTTCTATACTCTTTACCATTCTCTACTAGACTACTGACACTGCCTGATACCTCTGTGGGGAACCGGTACCTAGAAATACAGCTGAAATTATTGCCATAGGTTAAGGGGGTGGACAAAATGCACTGAAATTATTTTATTCCTCTGAAAGCAAAAAGCAAACATGGATTTTCTACTAAGCTCCTTCATGATAATCCTAGGTGTATTGACCTTCTTATATTTATAGCTATGTGATTATTTATGCAGATTGAGCCACATGAAAGTTTTATGGTCACAGAAATATATGCAGAGATAAATTCAATCTCCAGGTGAGAATTTAGAATTCAGCCTGCTAATTCCTCAGTGAGGCTAGAAGTGAAAGTGAAAGTCGCTCAGTCATGTCCAATTCTTTGCAACCCCATGGACTATACAGTCCATGGAATTCTCCAGGCCAGAATACTGGAGTGGGTAACCTTTCCCTTCTCCAGGGAATCTTCCCAACCCAGGAATCAAACCCAGGTTTCCCGCATTGCAGGCAGATTCTTTACCAGCTGAGCCACAAGGGAAGCCCAAGAGTACTGGAGTGGGTAGCCTATCCCTTCTCCAGGGGATCTTCCCAACCCAGGAATCGAACCAGGGTTTCCTGCTTTGCAGGCAGAATCTTTACCAACTGAACTATGAGGGAAGCCCCCGTGAGGCTACAAAACCATGGTTAACTGGGAATGCTAGGAACAATTCATTTATTCAATGGAACTTCCTAGTCAGCAGTTTTAACCACAATGCTCTTGAGCCTGTTGAAATTCAAATATTCCTAGTATGTATGATTATTTTGATTTTCTGCTTCAATAAATATAACAGTGAACATGATAAAATTTTGTGTGTGGATGAAGATTACTGCACTGTTAACTATTATAATGATATAATGGAAGAAGATGTGGGTTCTTGAGTTAATTTGCTAAAAACTTGGAACATCTGTTTCAAACGGGTTTCCAAAAAAGCCTGCTTCTAACTTATTATGTGGTCATTTATCTCTTGTTCGTGAGCGTGTAGGGGAAAAAAAAAATCACCGATTGACTTTTAATTATTAATTGAATTTACTGTGCAAATCAAGTAGTTTTCTCTCTTAAATTCTCCAAATAACATGTTTGAAGACTACAATGCAACGCAATGCCATGACAGGACTCGTGTCTACAGGAGGGGATTTGTATTCTAGTCAATAGGATCCAGTTCTGGGAGGTTCACTAAGGTAGGAAGCTCAGGAAAGAGGGTCAAATTCTCAGTAACTAGCGACTGAATCTAGACAGGTGGTTTCTGTATAGACATGCGCACCAATATAATGATTTGACATGCTTTCCGCCAGGGCCAAAATACATCAAAGATTCAGTGTAGAATTGCACCTAAAGATGTAACAAAAACAGGAAAGTAACTAGAATGCATTAAAAAATATTTTATTTAGTTATAAAAAGTATGTACTTAATTTGAACAAATTTTACCATTTAAAATGTCTATAGTTTTATTATGAAGGCTTCAACAAGCCGTGGGCTTCTTATAAACTTTGGTTATTTTAGTAGATCGCTAAGTGATTTATAGCAAACTGTTTAACCTGCCTGGACCTGTTTTCTTCATCTGTTAAGTGAGGTTAGTGATACTGACCTAAACTCATCTGAATTAGTATTTTCATCAGGATGAAATGAGATCCAATATATGAAAGAACTTTGAAAAATGTCAAATTACATGAAAATTATTATAATTTAAAAATCCCATAATTCTTTTTTAACATTTAATTAGAAAATATTTTAGCAGCAATGACCATTTATAGAAAAACTTTCAGGATAAATGAATCTTTTGTACCAAAAATAATTGAATTTATCCATTAATGGCTCTTCACTGCAATGAGTCTACAGTGAAAATTATTACAGCTGTTGATTTACACAGACACAGCTGAATCAGGTTTACTGCATTCAGCTAAGACACTGGTGAGTAATTCATAGTTGAGAACATGGATGGATTTTGTATATCAATCCAGACATATGGAGAGAAAAGGAGTGCATGAAGATATTGTATACATTATGAGAATGAAATGAAATTAAAGTGAGATGAATACAAAGATCTGGGGCAGGGAGGACAAATATGTGACATGAATGTTACTACTCCACGCTTTCCTCATCCTCCCCCCAGCTCAACCCCATGGACACACAGAAGTCACAGCGGTCTTAGGATAAGCCTGCCTGGGACTCCATAATCTCCAACCTTAGAGCTCAGGAAGTCATCACCATTTGAACACAGCACATGAGATGAATCAGAATCATTATTTTCATCCTAGGACATTAAAAGAGACTTGGAATGGAAAAATGAAAAAGACACATGTATCCCATTGTTCAATGTAGCACTATTTACAATAGCTAGAACATGGAAGCAACCTAGATGTCCATCGACAGATGAATGGATAAAGTAGTTCTGGTACGTATACATAACAGAATATTACTCAGCCATAAAAGGAATGCATCTGAGTCAGTTCTAATGATAGATGAACCTAGAACCTATTATACAGAGTGAAGTAAGTCAGAAAGAGAAAGATAAATATCGTATTCTAATGCATATATATGGAATCTAGAAAAATGGTATTGAAGAATTTACTTACAGGGCAGCAATGGAGAAACAGACATAGAGAACAGACTTATGGACATGGGGAGAGGGGAGGAGAGGGTGAGATGTATGGAGAGAGTTACATGGAAACTTACATTACCATATGTAAAATACATGGTCAACGGGAATCTGCTGTATGGTAGACGGGAGGGAAGTTCAAAATGGAGGGGATATGTGTACACCTATGGCTGATTCATGTTGGTTTGATAGAAAACAACAAAATTCTGTAAAGCAATTATCCTTCAATAAAAAAATAAATTAATTTAAAAAAGAGAGACTTGGAATGACAGAGAAGACAGAGATATTGTTTAAAGTAGTATGACTGTAGTTCTCTAAATTGGCATCAATGAAATATATCCTAAATACCATAACAGATGCAGATCATTCATCACATTTAGAAAATAAATTGTTCAAGGGAAAAGTACATACAACTTTTACAACAGCTCCAAACATACTTATATTTACCAATACATGGCCAGGCCTGTGGCAGACAATCAGATGAGTATCCAGTGAATGGAAAAAAATGACAGATTGATTAGGCTCCAACAGTTGCTTTGAATCAAATAACTTTGGACATGGCCCACTTCAAGCTAATGGTGGTGGAATATTATTCTTTCATAAATCACTGTATCTTGAGTTCTTAGTGCAAGGGCTGGCAGAGAGCAGCCACTTAATACTCACTGAGTGAATACAAGAACAGGATCATTTATCTATTAAGCAAGGGACAAAATATTTCTGAAGTAAAATTTAGGATGGGCAGGAAACCAAAGATCTCATATGCTACAAAATTTGTGAGTCAGTTGTTGGAATAAGATGACATAGTGTTTCTTATCAGGTTTTTAAACGATCACTTTCATTCCCACTTGTCATCATTCTGATTTGTCTGTTAAGTACTGTGATCTTCAGGTAACAAGATTTCAAAGGCAAAACAGGAATAGGAACACTTGTGATTAAATGAAGAGGGATGATTTTAGTCATCAGTCCAGGGCAAGGTGTAGAGGGGAATAAAAAAGAGGAAGAAAAAAACAGCCTCTGGTTTTAAACTTAATTCAAGTTAAGGAGATGGGATTTCTGTACAGGAAAGTTAAGTTTACATTTTTAAATATATTTAATCATGTTCTAGGCTGTGTCTAAAAAAAAAACCTTTTGGAACTAGAAGAATGGCCTTTTGAAAGTTTTTAGTATACAGGACCAAAAGATAAGTTTGCTGCTGCTGCTGCTAAGTCGCTTCAGTCGTGTCCGACTCTGCGCGACCCCATAGACGGCAGCCCACCAGGCTTCCCCGTCCCTGGGATTCTCCAGGCAAGAACACTGGAGTGGGTTGCCATTTCTTTCTCCAATGCATGAAAGTGAAAAGTGAAAGTGAAGTCGCTCAGTCGTGTCCGACTCTAGCGACCCCATGGACTGCAGCCTACCAGGCTTCTCTGTCCATGGGATCTTCCAGGCAAAAGTACTGGAGTGGGGTGCCATTAAGCAACTGTAACTAAACATGAAGGATGCCAAGAAAGAAAGGATGACCAGTTAATGTCAGATGAAATGGTTAAGATGTGGGGAAAATAAGAAAAGGTCACAGAACCAAGTTGAAGGTAACTTCAGAAGTTTCATGACTCCATGGATATAGAAATTGAAAGGTTCTTCTGATCCAATGCCCACACTGCTGATAAACAAGCTGGGGCCCACAGCAGTGAAAAGACCTACTCTAAGCCTACCGAGGGGCGTCCCAGGGGGCTCAGCGGTAAAGAATCCACCTGCCAAGCAGGAGACTCAGGGTTCAACCGCTGGTCAGGAAGATCCCCTGGAGAATCCAATATCCCTGCCTGAAAAATCCCACGGACAGGGGAGCCTGGTGGGCTACAATCCATGGGGTCACAGAGTCAGACATGACTTAGCATCTAAACAACAAGCCTATCTTGAAAACACCAGAGCTGGGGCTTTCGAATGATAATACACAACACAGCGCTCTCAGCCTCTGCACCACACCTCTGCATACCAGGAGAGCAAAGGCGAGACCTTAGGATTCTTTAAAGTCCATGAATGCTTGAAATAATAGTGCAAATAATACACACTTGAAATTTTTTTTTGCTTTATAAATTATAGCACAGATAAGAGTGAGTAATCTGGCACCCACAGTCATTTTACAGTTATTTTCGAAACAAAATTATTAAAACAAACTTGTCAGTCAGAATTGAATTATTAAAATCTAATAATCAAATTTCACATTTATCTAAAATTAATTTTTCCATATAAATCATGTTTCCATCAAAGTGTAGATTTTCTATAATATGTCTCATGTCAGAAGCAAATTACCTAATAATCAAATTTCATGTTTATCTAAGATTAATTTTTTCCACATAAATCGTAAATTTCCATCAAAGTGTAGATTTTCTATAATATGTCTCAGATCAGAAGCAAATTACCTAATGGAAGGTACTGCTTGAATCCCAGCTTGGCACATCAGTAAATATAATATTGGGAGTCTTCTTCCAAAAATGAGTCAAACAGTAAATGGTAGTGATTAACAAACCAAATTGCACGTAGTTACCTAATAACCCAAAAGATCCTTAAATAGAAGTACTGTTCAGCATGCGTAAAGAATATTAGAAACTAGTTTTAATTATTATAAGTCACACAGGCAGTACTAATTCTACGTAAGTTTAATCTTATAATTGATAAAGTAAACAGCTGTCAAAAAATTAAAAAAAGGCTCAGAACTTGGGGGAATTTTCAGACTGGAGTTTACTACATTAAAGAGTCCCAATTGGCAAAACATTAATGCCTAGCTTATGTTAGAGACTACAAAGAGAGGCGAGATTAACTTCTGGGTTGTTAACAGCATGTGCCCTGAGGATTACATGACACTAAGAGAAGTTCTGTGTTTTGAGGGGTGACAATGGTGGGCAATAGAGAAAGATCATAAATAGTGATGGGAGGGAGTCCCCTGGCAGTCCAGTGGCAGTCCAGTGGTTAGGACACAGCACTTTCACTCCCGAGGGTCCAGGTTCAATCCCTGGTGGGGGAACGAAAATTCCACAAGGTGTACAGTGTGGCCAAATTATATATACAGTGATGGGAGCACTGCAAAGAAAAAAATAATTGCTTAGTATGTTACTGAACCAGATGCACTCCAACTCTTTCATTAAATCTTTTTAACTCAAAATTTTTTTCCCCTTACTGAGAAAACATTTCTGATTTTTAATAGAAATAAAAGAAGTAACAAAATTCAATTTTAAGGAATTTTCTTTGAAATATTATCACTCTTGTTGCAACATGTCATTAAAGAAAAATCTAGGTGCTACAAAAAGTATGGAGATGAAACTCATGATACACCGATACTATAAATTAGTAAAATGAAGATTCAATTATCATTATTCAAGAATCATGATCAATTAGTTTTTGTGCCAGTTCCAAGATACTTATTTATTTATTTTTATGGCTGCCCTGCACAGTATGTGGTATAAGTTTTCAGTCAGGGATTGAACCCACATCCCCTGCATTGGAAGTGTGATGTTTTAACCACTGGACCACTACATAAGTCCCAGTTCCAAGATAATTTAAGCCAAAAAAATTGATTGTTTTCCTTATGTCAAGAACATAAGCATAATTCTTATAATTATAGCATTTTTGGTTATTTAGATGGATACTGCTTTATTGAATTCTTGAAAAATTTTAAGAACAGAGTAAGAGAAACTTTTTGAGGAAAAACTTGAAGAGTTTTGAAAATGTTTCTTGGGTTGAGTTTTTTTCTCAACTGCCAATGATTTTGAAAATACCATGTTAAACACTTTACTTGCAGAAAATGTATTTTTATTTATGGCTAGGGGCCTGGTGGGCTGCCATCTATGGGGTCGCACAGAGTTGGACACGACTGAAGCGACTTAGCAGCAGCAGCATTCCTCCCAAATTAGGTTTCTAATAAAGCTACTTAAAGGTAAACAGTTTTGTATTGTACTAAGCAAAGATTCTGAAATCACCTAGTGAACATCAACACTGTCAAACACCAGAAAAATTTCCAATCTATTATATTATACAAGTAAAATTTCAATCTATTATATATACAAGTATATACTATACAAGTAATCTATTATATTATACAAGAATTGTCTAGTAGAAGACAATTCTAGGATGTACATAGGAAAAGTCTAGGAAATTCCAGGATTTAGCCTAATTGCACTGGTAACTAACTGTAACTTCAGACTTCCAACAAACAGGCACAAAGATTCCATTGGAATCCTCTCAGTCTCAGGAAGAATAAAGGGTTACCTTTCCCTGTAAATCAAGTTTCCAGAATAAAATATCCTCATTCATAGTCACCCAAAGATTATAAGGGGCTCTTAATAGAAGCATAATTGTCCTGTAATTGTAAATCTTTTTGCATGATAATTATAATAATATAGGATATATAAGGATTCTACTTGGAGAGCTAAGTAGCAATAATTATAAACCCATTATTGATGGAAGAACAGTTAAGGAAGTATCTTGCTTATTGAGAAAAAAGGTTGAGAAGACAGTAGAATGGGGGTTGCCAGGAGATGGGGATGGTAGGATGAGGAATGTTTAATGGGTATAGAGTTTCAGTTTTGGAAGATGAAAAAGTTTCAGAGACTAGTTGTATAACAAGCTGAATATATTTAAACACCAATGAACTATATACTTAGAAATGGTTAAGGTAGTACATTTCTTGTTATGTACTCTTTTAAACACACATAAACACAAGTTGAGCAAGATTAGAAGTGAGGAATTCAGATTGATTAAGGGTATGTTTTTCTACTTCTACTAAATTGTAAGTTATAGCTGAAAAAAATAAGGCTGAGGCAAGTTATTCAAGACTTGATCAACTTGTGAGAAGACAAATTACCTATGGATTTGATTTGGGCTGGAAAGACTCAGAATATCTTGGTTGAAAAATCTGGGGAGAATGTAACTGGTAGGTACACGTCAAGAAGTTTGAACCTGAATTTTGGAGGAGGGGGAACTGACATTCCCAGTGATCATTGCCCAGAAAGCTAGCCAATGAATACTGAAGTGGATAGCCATTCCCGTCTCCAGGGGATCTTCTCGACCCAGGGATTGAACCCAGGGAATCCAAATCTCCTGCACTGCAGGCAGACTCTTTACCATCTGAGTCACCAGGGAAGCCCCTAATATGACAGCACAAAATCTTAAATACTTGGATTTGTGTATTCAGCCTCTCTTAGAGAGCTACAGATATTACCTGTTAATAATATAACCAAAAACTCATCTTCCATCGTGTTATGGCTGACAGTATTAAAATTTAAGCAATTTCAGCTACAAAAATGATATGGAAGAAGGACTGTAAGTCTAAGACAAAGAATGGCCTCTAGACCATCTGTATCAGAATGAAAAAAGCCAATCTCAAACTTCACTCTGGACCAACAAAATCAGAATCTCTAGGGATGGGGACAAGAACCTGCATTTTTAATTACTATGTATGTTAATGTTTCAGAATGTCTAGGCTGAATTTTGGCTTCAATACGTAGTACATGGGATCTTAGTTCACCAACTAGGAAGCAAACCCACATCCCCTGCATTGGAAGGTAGATTCTCAACCACTGGACCACCAGGGAGGTTCTGGGCTGATTTAAAGGGAGAAAATGCTGTCATTTTAATGGAAGTTAGAACCCATTAAAGGCAAATATAAAGTTTAATGCCAAACGATATTCTTGATGACATCATCATGACCATGGTCCTTTGAGTTCTTCACAGGCACAGAAGAGATTTTCTGCTGTGTTAAAGGAGGGACCATTAGATTAACACAAAATTCTCTTGAAGCATTAGAAGAGACACATTTCTAGGTGGGTCACATGACAGTTTTCTGCTCCAAGGGCCAGTTGTCTGGCTAAGTTAGAAAATTTCAGAACTACAATGAGAACTTTATAGCTCTAAAGCAGAGACGACTTTAGCCAAATAGCAAATATTTGGCATGAATGTTGTTCTTCTCTCTTTCCCTCTAGATGCAAATTTCAAATTCTCAATGCAGCACTTTAGGGCAGCCAACCAATTATAGTAACAAACAAGATGAAGCCAATTTGTCCTTACTTCTCCAAGGCATGGAAGGGGATGCAGAAAGAACTGGTCTCTCTTTATAATTTTATACACACACACACACACACACACACACACACACACGATAATCTTGTAGAGTAAAATTTAGTTAGCTAAATAGTTAGAAATATATAATACATATACAGTTTATAGACTTTGCCATAATATATTTCAATGTATTCAGGTCTCTCTCTTAAAGGTATTAGTACTTGTCCTTATGAAATTTGGATATGTTACAGTATCACAGAAAGCACAAATGGCTTAAGAAGTGACCAGAAAAAAAAGTGGACTCTCCAAGTGAGAATTGAGTTTCATATTGGTTTACATTAGATCCCTGAATTTAGATATTATTGCCACTAATATCCTTCAGCCTTTTGTAAAGCCTTGAAATTCTCCAGGAGAGAATCACACATATTATTTGCAACAATAATCAACTTTCTCAGAAGCCTAATCTCTAATACAGACCATCCAAGCTGAAATTAGCAAACTTCACAGCTTCTTTCCATCTTAAATTAGTAGCGCAAAAAAAAAGAAGTGAAAATATTATTTTATTTCTTCAACCTTCAAACAGAATTTAATCTGGATTTCTATAAAGAAAACCTTTATTTGATAATATCCAATAATTTGGTTTTCCAATTTACCATACTGTCATGGCTTTTCAAATAAGCCTGTATAAGTACTTTCAAAAAAGCAAAAATAATACTAAATTTATTCCTTTAAAAATATCCTTTCTGAAAAGAATGATTAAAAATAAAAAATTTATTATGAAAATTAAAGTTGGATTTCATTTGGAAGGGCAAATTTCATGGAATCTGTCTTAAATAATTCATTTAAGTAGTGAAGCTCATGAAAATTAGAAAGCTGCTTCTTGTTTCACAATAACAAGTGGTGGGAGGAAGTGACAAAGTTCCTCTTTTTTCAGAATAATATTAGAAAAATTGAAATCACACTTCTTTATCCTGTTAAATTAAGAGGACCTGACTACAAAAGTTCTAACCATTATTTCTAAGAAATTCACTCTAAGTAGAAAAGAGTTATCAAAGTTACAACAGTCCAGATATTTTTCTGATTTATTAATTACCTTTATGCATCATGTGTGAGGGGATCTTCTCCACCCAGGGATCAAACCCAGGTCTCCTGCACTGCAGGCAGATTCTTTACCAGCTGAGCCACTAGGGAAGCCCATCTCTGCTAGATCAGCAGTTAATCTTTTTCACAATTAGGAATTTGCTCATTGTGAATTCACTCATTCACTCATTGTGAATTCATTCATTCACTCACTAATCACTGAAGCTGGAAAGAGAAGTTAATGAACTTGCAGAACCACCAAGTGTATACATATGAATTTAGTATTTCTGATAGGATCTGATCCACTAAAATGACAGCTGCTAAGAGTTTACATATAGTCATATTTATTAATTATATTTATATATAAAATAGCTATTAATTTTGATCAACATGCTAATTATAGAATGTCCTCAAGTTGGCAAACATAAGATGAATTATTCTTAAATATGTTAGTTATATTTCCAAATAATATTCCCAGTGAGTATTTTGGTGAAGTATCTCTAAATTTAAATCAATGGGTCCAATTGTTAATCTGAAAAAGTACTATAGTGTGTATTTCCTCTATCCTCTGCATATAGATAGGACTCAGGAAGATGGTGAAAATATTAGTCTTTCAAAATAAATTATACTGTATCTCTTACCACTTATGGATCTTGAGAGCTAAGCAGCATTTTAAGTTTTAACCTTTATTATCTGTTTACCTAGCCTATTTTAGTAATTATGAACCTCTGAAGTACATGGAGTATATCACAAAATGTAAATTTAAGGGACCAAACTAATTGCAAGGTCCCTTCAAGTCCTAATACTTAGTATTCACTAAAACTTGTATTAACAATTCTTGAGTATAGAATTATTCACTTTCCTTTAGTAATAATTGTCTAGCAGTTATTAATAAATCAAAAATATGTTACAGTCTCCATAAATCTGAAAGCTAAGCTTTTCATATAAGGATTCATAAGGGTTAATTCCAATCAGAATTATCTCAAGATAGCTGTCAAAAAATCAGAGGGAACTAATAAGTTCTTAAATGTAATGAAAGGGTAAAAAGGGAAGAAAATAATTCTTTACCTAACCTCTAGTCAATTTATTCAAAAAGGTTAAAATATGAAAGTGAATGGCATAAAGCAGAAAGAGTAGGATGGCAGAAAAAGTTGCAAAAAACCATCTTTTTGTCAACTTTGAGATTTGTAAACTTAAAGCAGAAGGAATAATGCTGGATCTTTTTCCCAGCAAGATGCTACAGTTGTCTTGATCCAAGTTTCTGCTTCAGCATCTTGTGTAGCTAAGGTAGAATCATATCAGCCTAGAGTACTGCTCCTTAAGTTTGGTCCCCAGATTGGCCGCATGGGGTCACCTGTGAATATAGGAGAAACACAAATTCTTGGTCCTCTCTTCACTCCCCAAACCTAAGGAACAGAAACTCTGGGGTAAGGGCCACTAAACTGGTTTAACAAACCCTCTACGTGATTTTAATTCCGATAAAGTTTGAAAAGCTCTGGATCTGTAAACAGGGCAGGCATCACAGTTCATCCTTTTGGAGTTCAGAAGAAAAAGAAGAAACTTGGTAATAAAAATATGAAAATGAATGGAATAATGCAGAAAGAGTAGGATGACAGAAAAAGTTGCCAAAAAGAAAAAAAAAAAAGCCCAATGAAACTCTAATATTGCTAAGACCTGTTTGACATAACCAGTTGACTTTGGATCATGAAAATTAAATTGTAGACCCACAGTTGCCAACAAAGATTCGTCTAGTCAAGGCTATGGTTTTTCGAGTGGTCACATATGGATGTGAGAGCTGGACTATAAAGAAAGCTGAGCGCCAAAGAATTGATGCTTTTGAACTGTGGTGTTGGAGAAGACTCTTGAGAGTCCCTTGGACTGCAAGGAGATCCAACCAGTCCATTCTAAAGGAGATCAGTCCTGGGTGTTCATTGGAAGGACTAATGTTGAGGCTGAAACTCCAATACTTTGGCCACCTGATGCGAAAAGCTGACTCATTGGAAAAGACCCTGATGCTGGGAAAGATTGAGGGCAGGAGGAGAAGGGGATGACAGAGGATGAGATGGTTGGATGGCATCACTGACTCAATGGACATGGATTTGGGTGGACTCCGGGAGATGGTGGTGGACAGGGAGGCCTGGCGTGCTGTGGTTCATGGGCTCGCAAAGAGTTAGACAATACTGAGCGACTGAACTGAACTGACCCACAGTGAATAGTAATTTGTTTCCTCTGTGCCCTTTGGGTAGAATTGGGGTGATCATCTACATTTTCATCATCTGATCCCTTTAAAAAATTATTCACATTTATTTGAAATAATTGGTCAAGATGAGAGATTCAATCTATAATCTACAACAAAAATCAAGTAAGTTGGATTAGCATCATACTTTAACCAGCTAGATAAATGTTCATGTAAGTAAGTGTCTTTTGGTGATACCAGCCCCAGGCGTAGGGAATAGTTTTGGATTAAAAAGAATTCCCAGTAATCGGAGGCAGATGTATTGACAGTGGTGGCTGGGGTAGATTGTGCTTTATTAGTTGGGGGTTAAATCTCAGAGTAAGTCTTAAATGCAGTCTGGCCTAACTGAGCACTCTTTGGCTTTGTGTAAATAAGGATCAAATATATTCTGAACCAGTTTCTAAGACTCTGGAAAATTATATTAAAATGAGGATAACTGTAGAAGGTCAGGAAGCAACAGTTAGAACTGGACATGGAACAACAGACTGGTTCCAAATTGGGAAAGGAGTACGTCAAGGCTGTATATTGTCACCCTGCTTATTTAACTTACATGCAGAGTACATCATGAGAAACGCTGGGCTGGAGGAAGCAAAAGCTGGAATCAAGACTGCCGGGAGAAATATCAATAACCTCAGATATGCAGATGACACCACCCTTATGGCAGAAAGTGAAGAACTAAAGAGCCTCTTGATGAAAGTGAAAGAGGAGAGTGAAAAAGTTGGCTTAAAGCTCAACATTCAGAAAACGAAGATCATGGCATCCGGTCCCATCACTCCATGGCAGATAGATGGGGAAACAGTGGCCGATATTTTTCTGGGCTCCAAAATCACTGCAGATGGTGATTGCAGCAATGAAATTAAGAGACGCTTACTTCTTGGAAGGAAAGTTATGACCAACCTAGACAGCATATTAAAAAGCAGAGACATTACTTTGCCAACAAAGGTCCATCTAGTCAAGACCATGGTTTTTCCAGTGGTCATGTATGGATGTGCGAGTTGGACTGTGAAGAAAGCTGAGCACTTTAGAATTGATGCTTTTGAACTGTGGTGTTGGAGAAGACTCTTGAGAGTCCCTTGGACTGCAAGGAGATCCAACCAGTCCATCCTAAAGGTGATCAGTCGTGGGTGTTCATTGGAAGGACTGATGTTGAGGCTGAAACTCCAATACTTTGGCCACCTGATGCGAAGAGCTGACTCATTGAAAAAGACCCTGATGCTGGGAAAGATTGAGGGCAGGAGGAGAAGGGGACAACAGAGGATGAGACGGTTGGATGGCAGCATTGACTTGAGGGACATGGGTTTGTGTGGACTCTGGGAGTTGGTGATGGACCGGGAGGCCTGGCGTGCTGTGGTTCATGGGGTCACAAAGAGTTGGACACGACTGAGTGACTGAACTGAACTGAACGGTAGAAGATGTCTAGCAAAGCCTAGAGCATGGAAGACAATAGTTATTAGTACTTCCTAGAGCATGGTAGTAGTAGTTATTAGTACTAATCTTATTTGACTCTCCATTTTGTTAACACCTTCTGTTTGAAAATGGTCATGGTGCAATTTTCCTAGAGGCTAAATTCATTTCAGAAATTACCTGTCAATCATGCTAGTCAAAATATTTTCTGAAGATCTGCTGGGTACTGAAAAGTGGAAGTAACTGACCCTTCAGGCTGTATCATTCCAAGTAAAATGTTTTCTCTTCATCTTAAACTGTTATACAGAAGTTCTAATCAGTGTTGAAATTAGTTAAGTGAAGCAGCAGCCCTTCTTTCTTCGAGTCCAAAGTCAAGTTCATAGGGCCATTTATACATTTTCAAAATGAGCTTTAGCCTTTCGTTGTGGTGTTTCAATAGTCATTGGAACAAATAAATAGGATAAAGAGGGGCCATGGTGTAGTGGGAGAAAATGAGTCCTTAACCACTTTCATGGATGTGAGTCTGAGTGAACTCCGGGAGTTGGTGATGGACAGGGAGGCCTGGCGTGCTGCGATTCATGGGGTCGCAAAGAGTCGGACACGACTGAGTGACTGAACTGAACTAACTGAACCACTTTCAAGGAAATCAACACTGGATATTCATTGGAAGGACTAATGTTGAAGCTGAAGCTCCAAATACTTTGGTTACTTGATGCGAAGAGCCGACTCACTGGAAAAGACTCTGTTGCTGAGAAAGATGGAGGGCAGGAGGAGAAGGGAGTGACAGAGGATGAGATGGTTGGATGGCAACACTGACTCAATGCACACGAGTTTGAACAAACTCTGGGAGATGGTGAAGGACAGGGAAGCCTGGCATAATGCAGGCCATGGGGTTGTGAACAGTCAGATATGAGTTAGCAATTGAACAACCACCACCACTTTCAATAGGGTAAAATGTACAGAAGGGACGGGAAAAATAAGGAAGGTTTTTTTAAGTGGCAGAACTTCAAGTTCTATTTTTATGCTTGATAACATGGTTTACCCTCATGAGGGAATTTACTCAACAGCGATCGATCTGTTTATACGTGCTCAGTTGCTCAATTGTGTCTGACGCAAAAGTGTCTGACTTGCAACCCTGTGGACTGACTGTAGCCTACCAGGCTCCTCTGTCCATGGGATTTTCCAGGCCAGAATACTGGAGTGGGGTGCCATTTCCTCCTCCAGGGGGCCAGGGGATCTTCCTGACTCAGGAAGAGTCCTTTCGAGTCTAGAACCCGAGTCTCTTGCGTCTCTTGCATTGGCAGGCAGATTCTTTGCCACTGAGCCACCTGGTAAGCCCTTTATGCATCCTAACCAATAGATAAAACCCCATAATAAATGCAACTGAAACTTCAGACTATTCTATTTATTTAAATTCTAGACTGACAATCATTGGTATAAATCACATTGCTAGTTTAAAGGACATAGAAATAAAATATAGCTGTTTCTGAAGTAAATTAGCAAATGATAAGAAAAGTTCCGTACATTTTGTACAAAAGTTTTGTACATACAAGGTGTTTTGTACGTATCCATATCTTTATTCCTAAGTCATTAGCTCAAGATTTTGTTGTTTCATTTGCTGGGTAATTCTGTCACTTAGGTGTGTTCTTTTGGTAAAGCTGCTTGGAGGGTTTGAAATGGGAAACTGAGAAAAACTTCTACAAAATGGCCAGGGTAAAGAACTGCCAAACTGAAGTATTCTTTTTCATCTGAGTTAGATTTCAAACTACACTGAAGAAGAAGCAATCATGAATCTAAAATGGATCTGCTATTTTGAGGACAAGGAGAGAAAAAAAAAAAACACCCTTCTACAACAGCCAATTCACTCTACAGAATCTGTTGATCAGATTACTAGTGTGAACCACCACCAGGCTTTCATTAAATGCTTCTGCAATGGAATTTATGTGCACAGGTATTTTTGAAATTGACAGATCACATATGTGTATATGCACTTCAAAATACACTTTGCTTGCTCTAAACTGCTGTCTTTGATAAAGAAATAGGCCTCCAAAAGACGGGTTTAGAGAGAAAGGTGTCACTTTTTGTGATTGCTGTTGTTTAGTTGCTAAGTCATGCCTGACTCTTTGCGATCCCATGGACTCTAAGCCCTCTAGGTTCCTCTGTCCATGGGATTTTTCCATGCAAGAGTACTGGAGTGGGTTGCCATTTTTTTCTCCAGGGGATCTTCCCAAGCCAGGGATCGAACCCGTAACTCCTGCACTGGCAGGCGGATTCTTTAAAGCTGAGCCACCTGGGAGGCCGTCACTCTTTTCACCTCCCCTCTACTGGCAGTGCTGCAGGCAGTGCACAGTGGAGGCCTGGGATGCCTAAGCAAAAGCCTTTGAGACAAAAACCCGTGGGATGCTTCTTGTCTCTCCAGTCACCAACCTCTGCAGTTTCTCAAGGCTAAAAACAAAAATAAAACAAACTTATTATGTTTTATCTTGGCACACCCTAGTAGTTACAGTCCTCTACAGCAGAACAATACTGTTGGAAGTTCAGCGTTCTTGATATTCTCTGCTAAACGTCATGACTTGTAATATAGGACATTCAATAGGACCAAGGAGATTGGGGTCAAAGGAAGTATCTGATTGTCAGGGACCAATGTGATGATAATTGCAGTATATTATTTAGCAATATAATTTATGGTTAATTCTGGAACAATGGCATTTCAAAAACTGATGTTAACTTTAATCATTCTTAATATAAAAAAAAATGACTACAGTATGTATAGACCTAGTGATGCTGCTTTCCAAAAAGCAGACCTTGAATAGACAACAAAAATATTTGGTAAAAAATTTAAAGCCTAGGATAGTTACGGAGTAAGTATACAACAATTTGGTTCTAAAGAAGACTGGGAACAAAATCTTCTCTCGTGTGGTTACAGGGATGCACACATTCTACAACGGATGCTTCTGCTAGTCTTTCGGGCATCCTCTCAGGTTGTTACCTTACTACAGTTGTTTTTCATATAAAGAGAGCATCTCTTACACTTTCCAGTTCAGGTATTATTTATCTATTTTTTTCTTTCGCTCTCCTTCAATACAGAATTTTAAAACTTTAGAGTAGGAGGGAACCCTAGCTTCTAGGACAAAATTGTTCATGTTTCATATAAAGAAACAATCGAACCAAACTTAAATGATTTGCTTACTGGCAGAATTAGGTCTTATTATTCTTTCTCAAATGCTCTTTCAAAGGTTAAACAGATTTTGTTCTGAGAAGGACTTATTTACTTCAGTTCTATTAGACTGATTTCTTTTGTTACAGTCAAGCAAAATAATTAGCCACCACCTTTCTCTTCTCTGTTTCTTCTATTTGTGACCTCTAGACAGCAACTTCATCAAACCCACAACAAATCATAAATAAAATCCTGAATTATCATACACAATTACTTGTTCTAAAAAACCCAAAATACTGAATATTTCAAAATATAGGCATCCCAGATTAAGACATTCTGCCTCTACCCATATCAAATAATCAGATTTATATTGCTATCTTGATAAAGACTTATCAAAAGAACTTCCCAACCCAGGGATCAAAGCTGGGTCTCCTGCATTGCAGGTAGATTCTTTACGATCTAAGTAATTAGTATTAGTTGTTCAGTCCTGCCCAACTCTTTGCGACCCCATAGACTGCAGCCCACCAGGCTCCACTGTCCATGAGATTTTCCAGGCAAGGATACTGGAGTGGGTTGCCATTTCCTTCTCCAGGGGATCTTCCCAATCCAGGGTTCAAACCTGGGTCTCCTACACTGCAGGCAGATCCTTTATTGACTGAGCTACAAGGTAATCCCTTGATAAAGACTAAAACCAAAAAAAGCATTTTCCCCACAATCTTACACTTTGAGTGACTTTAAAATTTTTAAATACTGTAAACTCTTTTCTTAGGGATTATTTTCCTTTTTCTTTACTCCTAGTATTTCCTGGGAACAATGAATAGTTTGAGTAGAATAATATGGAAATTAAGTATAAAGAGGTAAAAATCAAAGTACAGACAACAGCTATTCAATCTTAGAAAAAAGTAAACAACACTCAAGAAGAAATCGTATATCTCATTTAAAAGTATTCTCTCCATATTCACATTACCAACTACTTTCATACAGCAGCACTAATTCATTTCCAATAAGATTTTATTTACTAGATGTTATTGGCCTCAATAAGGCTAAGCAATCTTTCACAAGGGATATTGCAAAGAGGGTAAAGTTTGGAAAAAAATTTACCAGAAAGGATCAATGTGGGAAACTTTTCTTTAATGAAGGATGTGTTTTAGCTGCTCAGTCGTGCCTGACTCTTTGCGACCCCATGGACTGCAGCCCACTAGGCTCCTCTGTCCGTGAGATTTTCCAGGCAAGGATACTGGAGTGGGTTGCTATTTCCTTCTCCAGGGGATCTTCCCAACCCAGGGATGGAACCCAGGTCTCCTGCACTGTAGGCAGATTCTTTACTGACTGAGCTACAAGGATGGAAAATTACTAATATTTTTAGCCTAAACATGAGCAAAACTCTTCCCAAAGGTGAATTTACCTTCCTTTTGATCCCTCTCTTTAAAAAAGGAACAATACCTACACACCATTTTAAGCTTAAACAAGTAAATACCTGGAAATCTTAACCAATGTAATAGACTCTGCAAAGGATAGTGAGTTGTTCACTAAAATGACAGAAGCAAACTTTTAAGCTTTAAAAATATGTTTAAGACAATCTCGCTTTCTAACAACACCTTTCTCATGTTACAAACAGAAAATCATGCCATCAATCATGATTATTCTAAAGATGAATTAAAGTGCTTTAATTTTTTAAGTCTTTAAACATTTTCATAAAGTTTACATATACTAATCCATAAAAAAATTCTTTCTCAACCCATATACTCTTTAAGATATTTCTAATAGTATTGGAGTTTTTACTTTGGTTGCTTTAATTCATAACTAGATAGGATCCTTCATGGTTCACGTATGGGACGTTACTCTTTCATATCATAATCTTTTCCTGTTGGCTATTAGAAAAGTAACCTTAAAATGCCTCCTTGATGTGAATAAAAAGAGAATTACGACTTTTTGCAAGGAGGGGTTGGGAAACTATTAAAGCAACTTTGTTTATATTTTCAGGAAAAGTAATTATGCTACTACATTTTAAAACAATTATATGTGCTATTTTATATTCTTCTGGCAGAGAATAGAAATGGTTTAGTTGTATTTTTAACTACATAGCCCTAAGGTATTTAACCTTTTCCCAAATCATCATAGTACCTTTTGGTCTCAAGGAAATCTGATAGACTTGGTTCCTCAAAGGGACCCAATGCTTTAAATAAACACAACTAGCATTTTCTGTTTTTTGTTTAGTCTTGATTTGACTAAGTGCTAACTGAATGATTCATTAATAATGATACTTTTCTTATTATATATATAAATGCTCATGTTATTAAATCAACAGTCTTCAACAGGTTGTAACCTTTTGTGGTGGTTCTAGAACTGATTTTCTCTAATAATGGTAAGGTCTTGTAAAAAATAATAGTAACATAATTAGTAAAAACTGATTAAAAGTGATAATTTATTAAAGCTTTTAAATATGGGTATTTTTCATGAGGACACAGTTAATTTAAAATAATCTTTGGGTAAACAATTTCACATCCTGAACTGTATCACATCAAGAAAAAGAACACCACTTTTTTGAGGGGCAACAGAGGGAGAGATATGAGCACAAAGTAGTTTGGAATAAGGAAGGAGAACTGAATATTTATACATTTAAAAATTGATATGTACATATATTTGCACTTCAAGTAAATTCCAATGGGAGTCATTCAAAATTTCCTTGGGGTTCCCTTGGTGTCATAAATAGCTCAAATTAAATGCTATGGTAATGAGATCAAGCATGGCATCTAAAGGAGAAGGGGGAAAATACACTTATAATGATAGATCTACTATTGATACTACTGGGTACAAGAGAGTGTCTATATGTTTTTAAATGTATGTTTTAAAAGAATATGTGTGTATATATATGTGTGTATATGCAGAGTAACTCTAGAAGGATACACAAGAAATTGGTAACACTAGTTGCTACCTTTCAGTGTCTATCAATCTGGAGCATCTAAATTTTGTACTATATGCAGGTTTTCCCTATTCAAAAATATTGATTAACTAAATTACTTAAAAAAACATGTCAAATTAAGGAGAAAAGATTAATTTTTGACATTACTCAAGAAAATACACTAACATATAAACTGTTTTTCTACATAAATTTGAGTATGACAGAGTAACTGTGATCTAAAAACTCAATTTTCACAAGACATTAAATTGGGAAAAACACATTTCCCTGTACCTCATTTCTACAGCATTGTGGACTACAGATTGTCTTAACAGCATGCGAACATCTCTCCTCTCTTCCTCTGATGGGCTAGCCATGAGCCATCATTTCTCTATGAAATTCAAGGAATCTTGAAGGAAACTCCAGAAAGATTTTAAGAATCTGTATTTGGCAGGGATAAATATTACACCTGTATTATTGTGTTGGCGTAGAGTCAATTTTAAATTCTCTTTGTGGTTTACTTTAGATTTTTATCCTGCCAAAGATGTTTGGTGTTTTGGTAAAAGACAGACTTCAAACTACGTGGTGACTAAGCAAAGTTCTTACATAAAGCTTGGAATAAGATTTTATAAATAGTTCCAATGAAAGACACTTGGAAATAAGCAGGAAAAAAGAAACTCATACTTATGAAGAAATTATTTTCAGTACACTACTTCAAGTTTCCAATCAAGTCCTATTTAAATATTAAAATAAACATAAAATCTAAAGGAATGATAGTACATATATCAACTTTCCATGGCAGCTGCTTATTAAAACTGAATGTCTGAGGGTATATTCCAATTTCATCCTCTTCAGATTGTGCAGCTCAGATAAATGTTTATTTTACTGAAAATATTTGCAAAATTACAATATAAATACATGAGTATATTGATAGGATCACTCTATATAATGTATTCTTATCCACATATATAAAATGAATGCAGTAAATATAGTATACTCTTGATGAATCGTTAGTACACAGTGTTTCTTAGTAAAGTACATACAACCTATTATTCAGCAACAATTATCTACTTTTCAAATGTACATCTTAGGAAGTTTTCAGGATGGAAGGATACACTAAGTCCCCTAATACCCTTTTTGGTTGGTGAAAGTTAGCTCTTCTGCAAATTTTGAAATAACGTCATATTTATTTTAGCAGTTGTTCTTAGTTTCTTTGCATTTCCTTAATTTGAACTTTATGTCTCTAGTCTGGTTATTTTCTTAATGATGCCATATCAGCCAATCATACTTTGAATTCTAATACAGTACCAGGTACTGTCTTTTCATTAGTAAGTGAAACATGCATCAAAAATGAAACAATCATTAAAAGCTTTTTTTTTTTTTTTTTTTGCACAAATTCCCAAAATTCATTTTCAGGGTATTATGGGGAGTCTCAATTAGATATAATCTCAACTGTAATACTAGTCTGGGCTAGAAAGAGTTTTATTAATTGATTCTAGTCCTTAAGAATACAAATATGAACTCTAAAATTCTTTGTTAGGTGTCTTGGGATTTACTTCAGAGGCATCTTCTACCCTTCTCCATGACACTGGTTGAATGGAAACTTGTTACTATAGCAGTTCCAACACAAACATATGCATGCAAGAGCTCACCCTACAGATTCTAAACTACACAGTTATTGAAACACGTCCCACCAGTCAAGTGGCATAAATGTACATCTTTTATATACAAAAGGTAAAGTGCATTATTAAATTAGTGAACTGACAGATTGTCTGCCTGGACCATATAGCTTTCAAATAGACAAATGTGAAATTCCCCCATTAGAACCCATTATTTCAAGAGGTTCCAACTAGCTTTTCCACCCTGTCATTTATTTTTGGCCATGCTCTTTAGTGCAAATAAGCTTGTGTTTGACTCAAGTTTAAGGGACATGGCAGTTTGGGGCTTTAACAAGGAAAATTATAAAATGTGGCAGAAGTTGAATTCTTTTATAATACATTGCATCTCTTGCATATAAGCAACAGATTAGTGCTGCTTTCAATTGGTAGGAGCACACTGCCAACAATGAAGAGGAACCCGTTTCCAGACTTCGTACTATCAGCTTATATGATTACAGTTTTGAGTCTGTACCACATTATGCTTGGATTATTATGTGCAAACATCATCAGTGTTTTAGAACTATATAGTGAAAGAGTAATTTTGGTTACTAACTTAAATGCTCACTTTTTGATTGCTAACATCCAGTTGCCTTAAGAGTTTTATATCTTCAAGGCAGGGATCCTAGTATTTTGAAGAATACCATGTACACTTGCAGCTCCATTTGTGATACAAATGACAATAAATAAAATGTATATTGCACAGGTAAGAGTAGTAGCTTATTTTATAAGATACATGGCAATACATGTCCTAATACCAGAGTTTTGGACTGGATCTTACTGGATTATGGCTAATGAATGATTGGAAATTTTAAGTATCAAAAAATCATAGCATCATTTCCTTTTTCAGTGAACATTAACTTTGGAAAAAAAAAAGAAACTAAAGGACTGGCAGAAGGCTTAATGATTTTAAAGTATATTCAACTGCCGGTATATATGCATCTATGCAATCTATAACTTTGAGATGGTAAAAACTTTGAAGTATACATACCATGTAGAAAATTTGGCTGCTTAACCCATTTTTAACTTAAATTGTTAATGAAAAATTAAACTAATAATATTTATATACAATGAGTTAAAGATATTTATGTCTGACATAGTAGTGTGTGTGTGTATATATATATAACACACATATATATATACACATATATGTATATATATATAGACACACACACTCAAATCTTACCAGAGTAAAATCCAAAAAGGAAATTATTTAGACTTAACGGATATAAATATATTAGAAGAGAAGGTTTTAAGAGAAAGTACACAGTCACAGCAATAGTGATAGGAATGCTCAAATAGTGGAATATTCACAGCTCCAGTTCGCCAAAATCTGACAGGTTAATTATTATTCATAGGCACTATGATGGGCAGCAAAGCAATCAGTAGTATTGTAATTCAAGGGCACACCATTCCTTCCTAGACCCCAAAGCTACTTTTTATCAAGCCTATAATAGTTACTTTACAGTGAGGACTGTTTAAAGATCCTTGCTACTTTTAGAGTCTCAACACCCACCATGTGCTATTAACTCTAGTACTAACATCATCTTCTAACCTTCAGCTGTTCCACAGTGATCCAGATGGTCCACAATTATAATGAACTAGTGAGATTCCTTCACACTGTTTGAGGAAACCGGAAATACAATCCGTAAGCCAACACCAGCATATACGTCTGGGTTACTGACTGCTTGTTTTTAAGTAACATGAATTAGTCAAATTCATTTTCTTAATTCATCTCTTTTAGTGACCTTTTGGGGGACAACCTCTGGAGGGCAAACAACTGTTAAAATAATTGTGAATTACTTATAGCATATAGAAGAAGAGCTACATTCTGATCTCAATCCGTGCAGTCAGCTCTCATCAATGAGAGCTATATTTAGGGGTTGAAATCAGTGTTTGGCTCCTAAACATGATTATATGGACTTATTGTGTGGGAGGTGAGTAAAGCCAAGAGAAAAGACAGTAATTTCATTCAGAATAAAATGCAGCTCAACAGATAAAATTTCAGTCAGTTAATACAGGGTGGGTTGGTACACATATACATTATATCCACTTGTTTAAAAAACTGCTTAGGTGTTGGAAAATTGCAGTGGCACTTCCTGGAAAGTAATTTTTCATACAAGTAAATGGGTGAGTCTTGTGTAAAGTAAACTTTTTTAAGTATCATAAAGAGCACCTTGGAAAATGCCTGAATTTTCTTTTCAAATATGCTTATAATCAATCTTCAAATAATATTTTTTCAGGCTGAAATTTTATGTTTATTCTAAATGCTTTTTAGAAAAGAGAAAACTTTTCCTGGAATTAAAACACCTGTAAAAGTCAGGTTTATACTGGGAGTGTTGAAATGGTCTTAAGGTGCTAAAAGAGCTACTAAAATATATTATTATAGATGTATTTTTATATCAGATAACTGGTGCACCAACCCCTCTGAAATAGTGTTAAAGCAGCAGCAAAAACTATAACACCTTGAGTCTATGATATATTTTGGGAAAGAACCTCTTACAACCTTCAAATTAGTATGAAAAGCTAAAATATCAAGATTTCCATAGCAAAGCCATAGGATGAAGCCTCCCACGCAACAGTGACATAAAAAGTAATTCCTGAAACTTTGGAAAGCCACTAATAATATATGGTACAATCATCAGAGGTGAAGATAGGACTGTAACTAGCTTAAAATAACCAATAAAAACTCTCATGGCGTTGATACGGCAACTATAAACTGTAGGGTTACCACAAAATTTGAAATTATAGCATACTATAGTAACTAAGATTTGATTCTTTAATGGGACTGTTTAATATTCAGTTATCCAATGGACATTGAATATACTGCAACTTGTCCTTTTATAAATAAATAAATATATTTAGAATAGAAGTCAATTTCTGTTTCTGTGGTAACTGTCCTACAGGTAATCCTAGCAGCTTTTAATGAAGTAGGCATGGAATCCTTTTTTGGGGGAACTTATTAAGTAGAAATTCACACTTCCATATTAGGTATATGTATTTTTTTCAGGCTTATGTCATAGTGCAATGTAAATCTTAGCTAGGGTACTTGGAAGGTCAGAATGTCATACTTTGTGCTGATTTGCATACTTCAATAGTCTGGAGCAGTTGAAGCAGCTAAACTATTTAGCTTTGGGAAGGCAGGAGTTCCCATAAGAATTAGAGTGTTCTACGGGTAACATAACATAAGAATCAGACTCCTTGAAGTATAAACTACTAGAGGTATTACTGATAACAAAGGGCCCCCAAAGAGGAGAAATTTCTTCAAATGAGTATGGATCAGTTCTTTTAGCCAATCTATGATTTTAACTTTTGCCTGATGGAGTTCACTTTCATCTTAGTCGAGGCATGCTTGTTCTTCACCACTGGCCCTTCTGCCATCCATGCTCTTTTCTTTATGGCTGTTGCAAATTTTCCTCATCTCTTCTTCATACTTGATAAAATTCTCCCCAAACCTTGTCCAAGCTTTGAACGGAACGGTAATAGTATTACGGTAAGGTGGCCTCACCTCACTTACCTTCAGGAAAATTCCATATTTATTAGAGCCCACATCAAAGTAGAACCTTTTATTGTCCACTCTGAAAGAAGTCCCCTCGGGGAGTTCCACGGGGTCGTCGTCTCCACCTCTGCGTTCTTCGATGTCCCCTTCGCCATAGTCTTCGATGAGCTGAACCAAGGCGTCACGGAACTCGATCATTCCTTGAGCTGGGAGGACAATAGTCTGCTCGAGGCCCAAAGTGTGGCCAAAATAACCTATCATGCCAGTACCCCGCATCATGGTTTGTCTAATCCTTAGGAAGCGACCCCGCTGGTTTTCCTTCAGGTCTAGATAGTATTTCCTGTTGTCCCTCTCGATGTAGTCTGTTTTGAGGACACTGTGAGGGTGCTCTTCGGACCCCACCGAGACCGGCGGGGAGGGCGCTGAGTGCTTCTGTCTCCTCCTGGAGCTCTGCTCTTTGCCGTGACCGTGCTCTTGCCGGTGGCCTTTCAGGCCCAGGTGGGCATAGTGCTCGATGAAGTCCCCTAGACAGTCCTTCAGCTCCGCTGCCACCGACAGGGAGAGGGTCAGTTTACTCTTTCTGATATTGTCTTGCCGGCCTCTCCCTATCCAGACTTCGGCTATCTTGAGGAACCGGCCCCGCGAGCTCTGCTTCACGTCTAGGTAAAACCTCTTTTTCTGGATGTCCACTCGTTTGGAGGCCAGCTCCTGGATTTCGGCTGCGCCCCCAGCCTGATTAGGGGTGGCTGAAGCCGCGTAGTGGGGGTAGTGGGAGTGCTGGGCCTGGGGGTACAGTCTACTCTTGCTTAGGCCAGAACCCCCTACATTCTTGCCGCCGCGGCCACGGCCGCCGCCGCCGCCGCCGCCGCCTCCCCTTCGCCTGGCTCTTTCCATCTTCAGCTGCAAGTGACAAACAGACACACGGGGTGGGGTGGGGGAGGGGGTGTTGAGAACAATCGCAGACGCCCCTCGGCCTGCGCTGCCCCAGCCTCTGCCCGGGACCCCCACATCGGGCCGCCGCAGCGCCGGGCTCCCGCCTCTCCCGGAAGGGCTGCGGCGGCCGGGCGAGCGGGCGGGCGGGCGGGCGGCGTCTCCCGGCTCCGCACTGGGCGCTCAGCATCCCTCCGCCGCCCCTGGCCTCCCGCTCCCGCTCTGCGCCGGGCCGCCCGCCTCGGGCTCGGCAGCCCCCGGGTCCCCCAGTCAGCAGACACTCACATCAGCACTACCATCATCGCCGCCGCCGGTGCCCTTCACGACCGCCGCCGCCGCCAGTTCTCGGCCCCTCTATGGCAGCCGCCGCCCCCTGCCTGCTCCCCCGCCGCCGCCGCCGCCGCCGCCGCCGCTCGCACCGCCCCGCGCCGGAGCAGCCGGGCAGGGGCATCGCCCGCGGCGCCCACCGCCGCCGCCGCCGCCGCCCCTCCAGCGGCCGCTGCGGGGGCCGCCGCCGCTCTCCGGGCACCGGCCCGACGCCCGCGGGGGAGGAGGGGAGGGGGCGGGGAGCGGGGCGGCGGGAGGCGGACAGTGGACCCCGCCTCCTCCAGCACAGCCCGCTGAAGCGAAGATCGGGTCTCGGGCTCTCCTCTGCAGCCCGCTCTGACGGAAGCCCAGCGCGTGGGACTGGGGAGTGAGCGTGAGGTGACCGGACAGGTGTGAAGATGGAGACGAGGACCCGGCTGAGGCGAGGCTGTTCTGACTTCTCCAGGTACCGCTGAGACGTAGGACTCCGGCGGCCCACCGGCGCCCGTGCGGAGACTACACTTCCCGTAGGGCTTAGCGGCGGCGAGCCCCACCCCCCCCATTCGCGCATGCGCGCCGAGTGGCCAGCTGGGCTTGGGTGGGAGGGGCTGCAGCTCAGCGCTCCCGGAGCGGGGGACTTGGGGGCGTGGCGGAGCCCGGACGGAGGGGAGGGCAAGGTCCGTGTCCCAGGAGTGACGCGTCATTGTGTGCGCCGTGATCCTCCCGCGTGGGCTCCGCAGCGCGGTAATCTGTTGAATCGGTATCGAACCCTGATACCTGGTTCGAGGCTGTGGTGTTGGGTCGCTGCACAAGTCATCCAGCTGATGGACGAGTCCCGTTGAACTGGATCATCTCAGGGTAACGTGTCCCTCCAACCTTGCTTCAGGCTCCGGGCCCTGGGATATCTTTCTAGCCTTCTCCTACCTGGAGGTTCTCAGTCCCACAGAGTAGGTCTCTGGCCTTTGGGTGGAAGGTTCCTTAGGGATGGGCATCTTCGTTCTCCTTTTCCGCCTCTCTTTTGTGTAATGTAACAAATCATGTTGGATTTTTGAATTCAAAATATTCAGTCTTTAATTTTGTTTTTGTTGTTGTTATTGTTTTTTTTTTCCTGGTTAAAATTGAGTTGTTTTCTGGTTATGTGTCAGTATGTAAATATTCTCCCTACAGAAGCGGATATTAACATCCTTAAGATGCTAATTTAGTAGTGTTTTAAGTTAGAGTACTTAGGCATGTTAATTTTTAGGGAGTTGAAGTCTATGGGTAGGGCAGTTAGATTTTCATGCTATTGAACAGTGATCTCCCCTTCTTAATTACACAGATATTTACTGAGGGCCGCTCTAGGTCCATCAGTGAACAAAACAAACACAAATCGCTCTGTTTTGGGAAGTTTACATTTTGGAGAGAGATAGGCTATAAGTCAAATGCCTGGTATGTCAGAAGGTGAAAATTCCATGGAGAATAATAAAGGAAGGAGAGATGAGGAGTGTGGATGAGGGTAGGGAACTGAAATTTTAAAGTAAGGTGGTCAGGCAAGGCCTGGCTGAGAATGTAATTTTTTTTGAATTAGTGTTTATTGGAGTATAGTTGCTTTGCAATGTTGTGTTAGTTTCTACTGTACAGCAAAGTGAATCAGCTACACGTATACATATATCCTCTCTTTTTGGACTTCCTTCCCATTTAGGTCACTACAGGGCACTGGGTAGAGTTCTTTGTGCTATATGGTGGGTTCTCATTAGTTATCTATTTTATACATAGTATCGGTAGTGTATTTGTGTTAATCCCAGTCTCCCAATTAATCCCCCCCTTCTTCCCACCTTAGTGTCCATACGTTTGTTCTCTGCGTTATGTTTCTGTTTTGCAAATAAGATCATCTATGCCGTTTGAAGAGGAACTAAAAAGCCTCTTGATGAAAGTGAAAGAGGAGAGTGAAAAAGTTGGCTTGAAGCTCAACATTCAGAAAACTAAGATCATGGCATCTGATCCCATCACTTCATGGCAAATAGATGATGAAACAGTGGAAACAGTGTCAGACTTCATTTTTTTGGGCTCCAAAATCGATGCAGATGGTGATTGCAGCCATGAAATTAAAAGTCGCTTACTCCTTGGAAGGAAAGTTATGACCAACCTAGATAGCATATTGAAAAGCAGAGACCTTACTTTGCCAACAAAAGTCCGTCTAGTCAAGGCTATGGTTTTTCCAGTGGTCATGTATGGATGTGAGAGCTGGACTGTGAAGAAAGCTGAGCGCCGAAGAATTGATGCTTTTGAACTGTGGTGTTGGAGGAGACTCTTGAGAGTCCCTTGGACTGCAAGGAGATCCAACCAGTCCATTCTAAAGGAGATCAGTCCTGATGCTAAAGCTGAAACTCCAGTACTTTGGCCACCTCACGCGAAGAGTTGACTCATTAGAAAAGACTCTGATGCTGGGAGGGATTGAGGGCAGGAGGAGAAGGGGATGACAGAGGATGAGATGGCTGGATGGCATCACCGACTCTATGGACGTGAGTTTGAGTGAACTCCGGGAGTTGGTGATGGACAGGGAGGCCTGGCGTGCTGCAATTCATGGGGTCGCAAAGAGTTGGACATGACTGAGCGACTGAACTGAACTGAATGCCGTTTTTCTAGATTCCACATATATTTGTTAATATATGATATTTGTTTTTCTGACTTCACTCTTTGTTAGTGTTAGTTGCTCAGTCGTGTCCAACTCTTTGCAACCCCACAGACTGTGGCCTGCCAGGCCCCTCTGTCCATGGGATTCTCCAGGCAAGAATACTGGAGTGGGTAGCCATTCCCTTCTCCAGGAGATCTTCCTCACCCAGGGATCAAACCCGGGTCTCCTGCATTGCAGGAGGATTCTTCATCCTCTTTGCCACCTGGGTAATTTTTGAGTAAAGAGCTGAAGGAAGTGAGAGAGCTAGTTTTGTGGCTATATGAAGTAAATGAAAGTGCAAAGGCCCTGAGGGAGTCTGCTTAGTGTATTTGAAGAGCAGAACTCTATAACTGGTTAATTAAGCAACAGCTTTCCACTGCCCTTCTGTCCCACCCCAGATACCCTCTGATATGCTCGCTCTCTATGAATTTGCTTATTCTAGATAGTATATACAAGTGGAATCATATTTGTTTTTTTGCATCTGACTTATTTCACTTGTCATAATGTTCTCAAGGTTCGTCCACGTCGTACCATGTATTAGAACTTAATTTCTTTTTATGGCTGAATGTGTTTTCGTTGTGTGTACATACTATATTTTGTTTATCCATTCATCTGTTGACAGACAGTTGGGTTTTCCCCCCTTTTGGTTATTGTGAATAATGGTGCGCTGAACACTGGCTTACAAGGATCTACTTGAGTCATTGTTTCCAGTTCCTGTTTCTTTTGGGTCTGTACCTAGGAGTGGACTTGCTGGATCATATGATAATTATGTGTTTAGCTTTTGGAGGAACTGTTTTCTACAGTGGTGGAACCATTTTACCTATGAATTTTTTCTTTTGGCTATGCTTGGTGACTCGCGAGACTTTAGTTCCCTGACCAGGGATTGAATCCGGGCCACAGCAGTTAAAGCGATGAGTCCTATTCATTGGACTACCAGGGAGTTCTCAATTCCATATGAATTTGAGGATTAGCTTTTCCATTTCTGCAAAAAAAAAAAAGGCCTTTGGAATTTTGATAGAGATTGTGTTGAATCTGTAGATAGCTTGGGGTTGTATAACATCTTAACAATATTAAGTCTTTCTTTCCGTGAACACAGGTGGTGTTCCATTTGTTGTGGTGGAACTTGTCTTCTTCGTGAATGAAATGTCTTCTTTAATTGGCAGCGATGTTTTGTAGGTTTTGATGTACAGGTTTTTCATTTCACCTCCTGGGTATTTTATTTTTTTAGATGCTATTGTAAACGAGATTGCTTTTTAAGTTTCCTCTCAGATTGCTCATTGCTGTTGTCTAGAAACTCAGCTGGTTTTTGTGTCTTGATCATCTACCCTGTAACTTTGCTGAATTTGCTTATTAGATGTAGTGAGTTTCTTGTGTTTTCTTTGGGACTTTTTTTTATAGACACAGTCATGTCATCTGTGAATAGAGTTTTACTTCTTTCCAATTTATTGCCTTTTGTTTCTTATTTATATCTAATTTCTCTGGGGCTAGAAATTTCAGTACTCTGTTCAATAGCATTGGTGGAAGGAGTATCCTTGTCTTGATCTTGATTTTAGGTGAAAAGATCTTCAGTCTTTTACCGTTGAGTATGATGTTAACTGCGTTTCTCAAAAGTGCTTTTTATTGTGTGGAGGAAATTCCCTTCTCTCCCTAGTTTTCTGACTTTATATCATGAAAGAGTATTTGATTTTGTCAAATGCCCATGTCAGTTGAGATGGTCAGGTGTGTTTCCTTCATTCTGTAAAAGTTACATATTAAATTGATTGATTCTCTTTTATTGAGCCACCTTTACATTGCTGGGATAAATCGCACTTGGTTATGGTATATAATTCTTTAAATTGAAACATTTTTTAACAGAATCACTCTGACTGGAGGTGACGGAAATAAGAGGTAATGTGGCTTGAACCAGGGTTTTCCTGTGCAGGTGGTCAAAGACGAGAAATGCCTCCTTTATCTTATGTCAAGTTTCTATATTTACATGGCTCTGTTTCTGAACATGATATATTTTGTTCCATTGATTTATATCTATTTTTATACCAATTCCACACCATTTTAATTTCTGTTTTTGTGTACTGCTTATGTTTAATAGAGGAATTCCCTAGGGCTTCCTTTGTGGCTCAGCTGGTAAAGAATCCGCCTGCAATGTGGGAGACCTGGGTTCGATACCTGGGTTGAGAATGTCCCCTGGAGAAGGGAAAGGCTCCCCACACCAGTATTCTGGTCTGGAGAATTCCATGCACTATACAGCCCATGGGGTCGCAAAGAATTGGACAGGACTGAGTGACTTTCCCTTTCCCTTTCCCTGGTGGCTCAGACTGGAAAGAGTCTGCCTGCAATGTGGGAGACCCAGGTTTGATCCCTGGGTTGGGAAGATCTCCTGGAGAAGGAAATGGCAACCCACTCCAGTATTCTTGCCTGGAAAATCCCGTGGATGGAGAAGCCTGATGGGCTACAGTCCACAGGGTCTCAAAGAGTTGGAGATGACTGAGTGACTTCACTTTAGGAGTTCTCAAACTTTTTTTTATGTTTAATAGAGTGAATTTTTCTTTATTGGTCTTATTTTCTCAAAAAATACATTTTTTTGAACACTCTTGACTATTTTCTTCTCTTAGTGAACTTTAATATAAGCTTGTGTGGTTTGATGAAAAATCCTGCTGACATCTTTTCTTGCTGTTGCTTCTGGAGTGTATTGATTTAATTAATTTAAAGTTTTGAGTCTTAACTGTCCAGGAACTCAGTATGTCTTCTCTAGACCTTTTTTGATGTTTTACTAAGCTTGCCTAGTTGTCTTTAAAATGGGTCCTATGTAGTTTACTTTAAGTTTATTCCTTGGCAGATTGTCATTTTTGCTGTTATTGAGTTTAGATGTAAATTATACTTTTTAATTGATTCTTGCTCATATATAGATAAGTCCCTTCATTTGGATATGCTTATCTTGAATCTGGTCATCCCTGGAGTATTTCAGTCTTTTAATCAAATTGATAAAGTTTTATAAAATCAAATTACCTCAAAGTGATACTGGGGGACAAGTATTTCAGAGACTTTAGCTCTTTGATAGGAGTTAAGCTTACCTCTTGTGAAAACTGGTTAGTAATAGCAGTTAGGCGCTACCCCCGCTCCTTGCCTTAAAATCATCATCATCAGCATTTTTAGTATCATCAACACCATCATTATTCTGCACTACTTCCCTTAGGGATCATATAGGTTTATCCTGTATCCTCCTTCACCTGCAGAGCAGTCAGCTTCGTTTAAAGGTGATTTGCTTTCTTTTTTGATAAATGTTTTATATATGGGAGGATTAAAAAAGAGGATGGTTTTGGAATAATTTCTTCACTGGGAAATACGTGATTAGAATAATTTCACATTATCTCCCAATAAGTGGAACCAGTGATCTTCCCTCCCTTCCCTTCAAGCCTTTGCTTCTTTCTAACTCCAGTATCTTGTATGAATTTTATGATCTTCCGCCTATAGTCTGATAGGCTAGCTCTTCGGGGCAGGGCAGAGATTCACCCTCTCTTTAGGTCTCTCTGAGGCCAAGAAGGTAGAGGTGTGGGATCTCCCTAGTGTATTGTAGGACTAGCAGAAGCCATTAGAAAAAATATCAAAGGTTTGTTGCTTCTTCTCATTTTGATCTGCAGTGTTGGACGTCACCTGTTGGCACGTGATTGACTTTAGCTATTCATTCTTGAAATGAGGGCACTGGCGTGCAGTGGAAAGATCACTGGACTAGAAGATAACTTTTGCCTTCTGTATCAGCACAGAATTGCTCGTTTTTCCTTTTACTCATTTTATATAAACTTTCCCTCTGTGAAGAAGTTAATCTGAAGTTCTTGGCATTGGATAAACTTATGGTTGCTTTCAGAATTGTATATTCATTTTCCAGTTTCTTTTTCACTCTGTCTCTATTTTTACCTTTTGCTCTTCCTTCCACACTTAAATTGGTCTTATTGTAAAATATTGCATTTTTCTTTCTATCTGAAAATCCTGAATTTCAGCCCAATGCAGAGCTGTGCATCCTAAAGTTCAATATCACTCCCATTTATTTAAGTTCTAATTTTCTGTTGCATTGCTTTTTAATGTTATTTTAATTCTTGTTTTGATTTAAAGAAGATATGAAGCTCTGTTAATGAAATTTTGAAACTTTTGGTACTGTATACTTTGTGTGGCTAATATTTTTGTGTGTTTGGGGCTAGTATTTTTATCCTTATAATTTATTTTTATTTAAGATAAGGGGTCAAAGAAAAGAATTGGCCACATACTCTTATTTTCAATTATATTTGTGTGTTAGTTACAACACAAGCACAGAAAACTTGATTCAAACAGGCTTAACGAATGAGGAAACTTATTTTTAAAATGAACCTTGAAGGCTAAGGGAGGACTAACTTGAAGACTAGTTTAGTGCATTGACTGTAGCTTCATTTCTCATCTTTTCCATCTCCTGTGTGTTAGCTTCATCCTCCGACTGTCGAATTGTCGAAGGCCCAGTCTTCCCATTCTCAAACAAGACATCTCTTGTGGTACTTTCATATAAGAGAAAAAAATATTATTCTCAGAAGCCCTGTAAACATCTCTTGTATCTCATTGGTCTGTCTTAGGTTGCAGTTTTTATTCTTAACCCAAAGCTAGGAGAATGCCTTGAGTCCACGCCTGAGTTTCTGAATCATTGTGACTAGGGGAATGGGATTTATTTTACATCAGTTGGATTTTCCATGGGAGCTGGCATGTGGGGGCAGCCTCCTTGAAGCACGTTGGCTTTGCAAATAACTGGTCATTATCTGAATTACATTTACTGTACTGTGCAAAGGGTGCAGGGTGGAATGGATGCTGGGTGGCCACCCGTCAATGTCCTTTTGATAATGAGTCTTATAAAATTTCATCTCAGCCCATATGAAGTGACAGGGAAAAATAAAAAGAAAAAATAGGCAGCCTAAGAATGTTTTAAATTGACTTACCTGAAAACTTTCTTTGTACTTTCCCAGTTTATAGTGGCTGATTTTAGCTGACTGGCTATAGCTACTTACAGAACAGAGGAAATTCATTAAAAATAATGAATTATTCAGTTGGATAGTGAAATTCAGTTATAAAGCACTTTGCTGTGCCATGGACTCAGTTCAGGTCAAGTCATGTTCCTGGTTTATGGGCAGTGCGGCTTCTCACAATGACACTGCATTATTTTCCCCTGTTGCTAGCATTTTAATGACATCTTATTGTATTTATTTGGTTCTACTTATACTTTATTTCAATTGACTTTATTAACACAAATTTTAACTTACACTTTAAAAATATAAATTATATATTACATAATGTTTGACAGTTATGAATATTTAGTAGATACCTATAAAGAAATAGGTCTCTCAAAAGAAAAATCCTGTTACCTTTAAAATTGCTGTGATTTACTGTAGCTGAAGCAAATGCTAATGGTGGTTTTATTTAGTGTTTGTAGTTTGTTTGCCTGGGTTATTTGGAGGGAAATTAAGATTCAATAGATTAATGAAAGCCTCTTTAATTAGGGAATTTAATGAGGGCTTTGTCATGGATTCCATGGTTCTTTTTCCTCTGCCCCTTCCTATTCCTATTAGTGCATTGAAAAGTAGAAAAGAATTCTCAAAAACAATACATAAGGATACCTTATAAGTTATATCTTCTACTGTAATTATAGATTGTGCATGCTTGTGTAGAAATATGTGTGCACATGTGTCTCTGTGGGGACTTCCCAGGTGGCTCAGTGGTAAAGAACGTGCCTGCCAATGCAGGAGACGCAGGTTCATTCCCTGGGTCGGCAAGATTCCCTGGAGAAGGAAATGGCAACCAACTTCTATATTCTTGCCTGGGAAATTCCATAGACAGAGGAGCCTGGCAGGCTACAGTCCTTGGGGTTGCAAAAGAGTTGGACACGTCTAAAACAACAGTATGTCTCTATATGTATCTCTGTGTATATATATATATAAAATTTATTATTGTTAGTCTCTCTGTCCTGTCTGACTCAAAGTGTCTAACCAAAATTTGGACATTGATAACCAGAGTGAATTGCTGAATCATTTAAGCTGCTTTGGTTTTATATTACGTATAACAAGGATGACTATGCTGCTAAGTCGCTTCAGTCGTGTCTGACTCTGTGCGACCCCATAGATGGCAGCCCACCAGGCTCCCCTGTCCCTGGGATTCTCCAACCAAGAACACTGGAGTGGGGTGCCATTTCCTTCCCCAATGCATGAAAGTGAAAAGGGAAAGTGAAGTCGCTCAGTCGTGTCCGACTCTTAGCGACCCCGTGGACTGCAGCCTACCAGGCCCCTCCGTCCATGGGATTTTCCAGGCAAGAGTACTGGAGTGGGGTGACATTGCCTTCTCCGAAGGATGACTATACTTGTATATAAATCTTTCTGGAGAATACTGGTTATTTTTGTAACATTAATTTTTTAAAATGTAACTATAGGTAAAACGGTGTGAGAAGTAAAGAAGTATTTTGAGTGGAAATCTTAGTATTATGTAAAGAAATTTCCTTGGCCTACCTTCATGAAGATGGCTTTTCTTTCATTTACCCTAGGCTCTATTTAGACATTAATTTTCACACTAGACCATCAAACTGGCCCTTTTAATAATTTGACTATTGAAGCATTTTATTGATGCTGGTAGTTAATGGACTGGAAGAACTGAGCTAGTGCCCCTCTCTGGGTTCATCGTTTTTGGTCCCAGTTTTACAGATGAGAAGGTAAATGATGGGCTGTGTGGGTGCTGCTCGCGTCATTGAGGAATCCATAGGGTGAAGTACCTATGGATTCACCATGGCGCACCAATGCGCCAGGCCAGTGTGAGTTGACGTAGAAGACTCAGAAATGGGGAGAAAAGGAGACGTGCTCCAGTCTTAGGATAACTCCCCTCCTACTCCCCTGATTAAGTAGGTGTCCCAGACTACCACCCTGATTCCTCTATTGGCATATTCCTACTGTTTCTCAACTACTCCTTCTGTAGTGTACCTCCAAAAATGTACCCAAATATTTCACTCAAAGAATGTTTTATAAAGGGATATTGACTCTTAACATTTCTAAGATACTCAGACCAGCTGCTGGTATTGATTTGTCTACAGCCAAGGTTAGAATTAAGAGGCCTGCAGGAAACTGGGTCTTGGAAATTGGTATCAGATGGGAGATTGCATAGTCACATCCATTTCTTTTGGAAAACTGGAAGGTCTGGCAAAATGGGCCAAACTGACCATTGGGAAGAGTTAGCTGAAGCAAGGTTAGTGCCTTCCAGTTTGTGCTGCAGCATAATGATATGGGTTATGGGTAATGCATGATTTTGATGGTTGCATATTTTTTATAATTTTCAAACATAAAAGCTTTTTATAAGGCAAATATTCAAAGATTTGCAATAGGTTAAATTATATTTGAGCATTCTTTATGTAGATCGTTTTGTAAATTGCCTGATATCTATAACATGTATAGTTATGTGCAGTAAACTTGGTTGAAAAGGGCTGTGTTGTGGCTGTATCTTTCCATCTTAACTGTTAAGTAATTTCCTATCTGTTAATCACTTTAATTGGGTATGTGTATGTTATTTAATCATTGGGAAAGTTATATGTGTTCTTTGAATTTTCTTTCTTAATTCTCATAGGTTTACTGGAAACATAGAAAAAAGCATGATTATTAGTTAATTATTACTATTATTAATTGATTGAATATATGCAACTCAATTGATTCAATAAAATATGTCTTTATAATTCAGAAACTCATTTAAAAATATATTTGATTACCCTGAAGTATTTTTTGTTTACTTTAAAATTTTTTAATTATTAAAATAAATGAAAATAAGTATTTCAGTACACTTAGTTTTTGTTTAATCTCCTTAATTAAAAAAAATTGCTGTTTTGGATAGGATTTGTTTAGAAATGTTCATAAGAATACAGACAGGTTAAACAACAGAAGACAGGTTAAACAACAGAAAACTTTTCCTGAGGAATTAAAGACCTGTAATATTTTAAGTACTTTATATGCAAGTAGATTTAATTTCCTTAGATACTTACTTGCCCAATTTTGATGTGTAAGACTGATTAAAGCTGGAAAGTCATTCAGTTTATGAGTTGAACATAATAGTAAATATTTATTAATCAATAACTAAGTAGTAAAGGATTATCTCAGAATTGGATTTAGTATTCCTAGAATTCTTTACTCTTCAGCCTAAATCAAATGGAGTAGGGGTGTCAGGCAGAATATTCTGATACCTTTTCATAAAACATTTATTTTACTAAATAAAAGATCTGAACATTTGAAAGTGTCTATGAGCAAAAAATAAGAACAAATTTAAGAGACTGATAAAAGAAATAGTCAGATTGAACTCAAGAAGGATTGAACAGTTAATAGAGCCCAGATTACCTCACTAGTTTGCTAAATCTGCTTTTTTCCCTCCTGCCTATATGGAATATTATGTTTGGGACCAGTGAGGCAAAGGAAGTAGAAAAGTTGCCATTTTTCAGTTATCTTTTAGAAGATATGTTGAAGATTTATGCTGAAGACAACATTAGAAGAAGATTAATGAAAAAAGTGTTCATTGCAGTTATGAATTTGTAAATACTGGCAGTGGTCCTCAGCAGGCTTTATAGAATCTTTGAAAAATGCCTGGAAGGACATTATTTGCTTGGCACAGAAGTTCCAAAACCAACTGGGGATGAAAAATGAAGTGAAAAATGAATATTTTGAAACATATGAGAAATTATAGAAACTGGAAGTGTGGGGCTGGTGACAATAGGAATGTAGAAAGGCTTTATGTTAAGTTCAACATGAAAAACCCAGTATTCCTAGTTATATGTTATTTTATTCACAGAATCTCTTGTATATTAAAATTTACCTGTAGTTCTGAATTCTGCATTAAATGATGTCATAAAAAAGGTGAATCTACTGAAATCCAAGTGGCTACAATGCCATCCTTTCAGCTTGAGGTGAAGAAATCTGATTAGCTATTTCATTACTGAAATAGGTTGACAGTCCAAAGGAAGATTTATAAGCTAAAGGGAAAAATTTCAAATTATTCTGTGTGAATGACTCTTACTTTGCAGATTTTTTGAAGTCTAATTATTGGCTTCAAAAAAATGGTATCCTTAACTGACATTTTGAGCACTTGAATTAACTTAATCATCACTGTAGTGATCATGTGGAAAATATATTAATGTGTACTGACAACATTTATGGATTCAGAGTAAAAATTCAGGTTTGGCGGAGTGAAGTTAAAATAACTTTTACAAGTGATTGTTTAATTGGTCTTATTTGAATCCTAAAGAAGGATTAATATTATTAGAGAGAAGCCAGTGTGTGCCTAATACAGAACTTGAGCATTGAAATTCTGGATATAAAAACATTCATTTGTATTTGAAGCTTATTTAACATCATCGGAAGAAATTAACATATTTCTCAGTAGAGGAACAGGAGAAGCATTAAAGACTTCCTGCAGACTTGAAGTTCAATTTAAGGAGATTAAATTGTTGGAGTGCTGGTTAACAGTGAAAAAGGAGCTTTCAGTATGTGGGAGCAAAGCTTCCCCTTTTGCCATTTGCTGCCATTGGTGCTAACAAAGCTTGTTCGTGATGGTTGCTCTACGGAGTATTAAGAATATGTTGTTTAAAGATCTAAATCAAGAATTTTGTGTAACCATGTTAAACATAAAATCTAATATACAGAAGTTATTTCTTCTAAATAATTTCAAGTTTGTTATTTTAAAAGTTTGAAAATTTTAATTTTATAAAGAAGGTAGAAGTTTCACAGTATATTCCCAGATCCCATTCCCAGCATGCCATGAAAACAGTTTCATTTTCTGAATGTGCCATGAACTTGAAAATGTTGTCCACTTCTGGTGTAGAACTTCATTTACAAATGAATCGGACAATTGGGAGTCATCATGTATTTGAGTAAAATCAACAGGTATCAAATCACTTAGCTGAATAGTTAACCCTTGATAAAAAAGAATTTTCTACACAAAAAATAACTTAGACTCCTTGTAAAAATGAATTCAGTGGATTCAATAGAAAATGTATTAAAGAACTGAAAATGGTATAAAAGGAATATTGGAGGTTAGGAGAGGAATTAAAACGTTTCCTAAATAAGTACTCGTTAGAATTACTGTGGTAAAACAAATGTGGCTGAAAATTAAATTGGTATTGAATGTACTGAAGAAGTGATTGGACTTAGGAAGCCTACTTGATATTTTCTGTCTTACAGGACCTAGAGGAGGTGTACTGGTGGGTTCTATGTGCTGGGGAGCTAGAGCTTGAGATTCCAACTCTGGATACCTATGAATCAAGAAATTGTCTTCTAGAACTTCAGTGGAAGACTTAGTATATTCTCTTGGTGCTCAGTTTGCAGCTTTCTGATGGATCCTAAGAGCTGAGACTGCTGATGGTAAATAGAGTTACACGGGGTAAAGTAAAATAACATTTTACCCAAGGAATTCAGATGAGGAACGTCCAGAATAGGAAACTTCTGTTGAAACGGGTCTTTGAAATAATTAAATCATAACTTTGACTAAAGAAAGAAATTACAAGCACATTTGGGGAGACTCAACTAGAGTGCAAAGAAACTTTCTGAAACTAATAGTCCAAATCTTAACATTGTAAAAGTTCAGTAAGGCAAATTGTAAAAGAACTTTGAAATGAAAGGGAGAATATTGAGAATGAAATTAGCATCTTGGAGATCAAGTAGAAGAGATGTCTTGTAATACTGAACAAAGTTAAGGAAGTCATCATCAGGTAGAAAAAAATAGACATTAACAGAAGAAATTCAGGCAAGTTTTCACTGGAATGTGAATAAGTGGTATAGAAGGAAAAAAAGAATAGGTTATAGCAATTAATAACTAGTAACAGGAGTGTATTAGTTTGTTATAGCTGCCGCAATTAAGTACCACAAACTGAAAGAGTCAACAGAAATTTAATATTCTATAGTTTTGGAAGCTCGAAGTTCAAAATCATGTTGTTGGCGAGTTTTTTTTTTTTTTTTCCCTGAGGGCTGTAAGGGAAAGGTCTGCTTCTGGCCTGCCTTCGTGGCTTGTAGATGACTTTTTCCCTGTGTTTCTTCAGATCGTCTTCTATGTATGCATGTCTTGTCTCTGTGTCCAGGTTTCCCCTGTTTTATAAAGACGTTACTCATTTTGGATTAGGGACGTCCCTAATAACCTCATTTAAATTTGGTTACCTCTGTAATGACCCTGTCTCCAAAGTGGCATTCTGAGCTACTTGGAGATTAGGACCCCAACCTGTCTTATACTGGAGAGGCATACAGTTCATCCTATGACAAGAGGAAAATTTTCTTAAGACTTGGAATCCTTTCCAAGGACTTGCTGATCCCAAGAAGAATAGAGTGGAGCGCTTTATAATATAAAAATCCTTTAAAGTCTCTAAGGCTCCCAGATGGGAAAAATGCTACTCATAATTGAAGAAAGCAGCAGAAAAGCAATGGACTTCTTACTTGTGATGTTAAATGGCAGAAGACTGTAGGAGAACATCTATAAACTGCTGAGAGACTTATGCTCCGTCAACACATCATTCTCTTATCTGTCTGAAAAAATAGGTTTTTATATATGCGAGGGATCAGCGCTTATCCCCTACATATTCTACCTGAGGAAAGCAATTGAAAAGAACCTCTGAGCAAACACTTGAATTCAGAACAGAGATCTAGGATAGGGCAGGATGAATTGAAAAGGAAACCATAGTAAGCGATATAAACATTTACATATATATCTAAATTTATATAAACATTAAAATGGATGATGAAATTTGTAACAAAAATGTTCAGAAAACAGTAAGGATTCTTGAAATAGAAAAGCAGTACTAGAAAGCTAACAGGCTGTAACAGCCAAAACTGTATCAGGAAAAAGCAGTGGTTGAGGGCGGGGAAGTCAAAACATTCTAAGAGTTTTCCCTTACTGGATGGAGAGACAGTGTAAATGTCAGGTCTTGATGGGGAAGGGATATAGATTTATTATTTTGCCCAGAGAGTGGAGTAATAGTAGTAATAGTAATAATAGTGTAAAAAGTGAAGTTTTAACACTGACAGTGGTAAAAAAGAGTATGAATGGTAACTTCACCCAGTTGGAAAAATGGACGAAGAGTAAGAAGAAACCGAAGAAAGGAAGATAAATATTAATCAAAAATGAAAGGGAAAGCTCAACTTCTTATACTAACTGTGAATCAGATGAATCTCCTTATTGAAAGACAGCGTGTTCAAATTGGCGCTGTTCAAAACCAAAACCAGAAAAACAAACCACAACAAAAATCCCACGTGTATGTTGTTTAAAGCCAGCCTTTAAAAAAGTGATAAAGGTGAAAAGTGGTAGATAGTGGTGGCTAGATAGGTGAGATTATTCTAGAAGAATCCAAACCAAAGCAAATCAAAATACATTATTTTAAAGAGGAACTTGGGATCCTTTAATGGCCCAAATAAATGATAAGATTTGATTTTGGAAAAAAAATGTGTGAACATTGTTCATACTCAACAAGGTAACAGCTCAATATATAGTTTAAAAATTCTATTATTCAATGACTTCGATCCTTTCCAAGAATAACCTTTATCTGATCAATGATTAAAAGCCGCATATATGCAGAAGAATTTCTCTACTGTGAATTATTCTTCAACTTTCTTTTCTGTGTGCTTTTTATCTGGCCCAAGATGTAAGTATTATTAAGTTTGATAAAAATGTTAGGTTTGTAAACAATTTACTTTCAAATTCTTAACCTGGAGGCATCTAGACAGAATTTTGTGTGCAAAAAAGAGTATGTACATCTAAAAATTAGACATTTTAAATTAAAATTATTTCAGTCATATAGTTGGCTATAGGGAAGAGTTACTGAGGTTTATTTCTGTTCTGGCAGTGTGAATGATTACTTACAGAATTACAAGATTTTATAGTTGTTTTTATAGAGTTGTTTACTATTTGCAGAAAACAATTTTCTGGAAGTTTTGCAAATGATCTACTCTGTATATAGCAAAACTTGTTTTCCAGTTTAATAAAAATGTGTTTTAAGATTAAGAATAGACTCTTTTCCTATGTGTGTTGTGTATATATACACATACTTTGGGATTAGCTTTTGACTTTCCTGTTAAGGGCTTTGGATTTGTGGCAAACCAGTTCAGTTCAGTCACTCAGTCGTGTCCTACTCTTTGTGACCCCACGGACAGCAGCATGCCAGGCTTCCCTGTCTATCACCAACTCCCAGAGCCTACTCAAACTCATGTCCATTGAGTCGGTGATGCCATCCAAACATCTCATCCTCTATCGTCCCCTTCTCCCACCTTCAATCTTTCCCAGTGTCAGGGTCTTTTCCGATGAGTCAGCTCTTCACATCAGGTGGCCAAAGGATTGGAGTTTCAGCTTCAGCATCAGTCCTTCCAATGAGTATTCAGGACTGATTTCCTTTAGGATTGACTGGTTGGAGCTCCTTGCAGTCCAAGGGACTCTCAAGAGTCTTCTCCAACACCACAGTTCAAAAGCATCAATTCTTCAGTGCTGAGCTTTCTTTATAGTCCAGCTCTCACCTCCATACCTGACTACTGGAAAAACCATAGCTTTGACCAGACAGGCCTTTGATGGCAAAGTAATGTCTCTGGTTTTTAATATGCTGTCTAGGTTGGTCATAACATTTCTTCCAAGTAGCAAGCGACTTTTAATTTCATGGCTGTAGTCACAATCTGCAGTGATTTTGGAACCCCCTCAAAATAAAGTCTGTCACTGTTTCCATTATTTCCTCATTTATTTGCCATGAAGTGATAGGACCAGATGCCATGGCTTAGTTTTTTGAATGTTGGGTTTTAAGCCAGCTTTTTCACTGTCCTCTTTCATTTTTATCAAGAGGCTCTTTAGTTCTTCGCTTTCTGGCATAAGGGTAGTGTCATCTGCGTATCTGAGATTATTGATATTTCTCCCTACAATCTTGATTCCATCTAGTGCTTGAACCAGCATGGCATTTTGTAAGATGTACTCTGCATATAAATTAAATAAGCAGGGTGACAATATACAGCATTGATGTGCTCCTTTCCCAATTTGGAACCAGTCTGTTGTTCCGTGTCCGGTTCTAACTGTTGCTTCTACACTTGCATACAGATTTCTTAGGAGGCAGGTAAGGTGGGCTGGTATTCCCATCTCCTGAAGAATTTTCCAGTTTGTTGTGATCCACATAGTCAAAGGCTTTGGCGTAGTCAATAAAGCTGAAGTAGATGTTTTTCTGGAACCCTCTTGCTTTTTCAAAGGCTTTGGCGTAGTCAATAAAGCAGAAGTAGATGTTTTTCTGGAACCCTCTTGCTTTTTCTGTCATCCATTGGATGTTGGCAATTTGATCTCTAGTTCCTCTGCCTTTTCGAAATCCAGCTGGAACATCTTGAAGTTCTCAGTTCACATACTGAAGCTTCACTTGAAGAATTTTGAGCATTACTTTACTAGCGTGTGAGATGAGTGCAATTGTGTGGTAGTTTGAGCATTCTTTGGCATTGCTTTTCTTTGGGGTTGGAATGAAAACTGACCTTTTCCAGTCCTGTGGCCACTGCTGAGTTTTCCAAATTTGCTGGCATATTGAGTGCAGCACATTCACAGCATCATCTTTTAGGATTTGAAATAAATATAAGCTTATTAATAACCATTAACATTTATAAAATGCCTTGCAGCGTGTCAGTCAGTTCAGTTCAGTCACTCAGTTGTGTTTGACCCTTTCCAACCCCGTGGAATGCAGCACTCCAAGCCTCCCTGTCCATCACCTACTCCCAGAGTTTACTCAAACTCATATCTCTTGAGTCGGTAATGCCAAACGACCATCTCATCCTCTGTCGTCCCCTTCTCCTCCTGCCTTTAATCTTTTCCAGCATGAGGGTCTTTGCAAATGAGTCAGTTCTTCACATCAGGTGGCCAAAGGATTGGAGTTTCAGCTTCAGCATCAGTCCTTCCAATGAGTATTCAGGACTGATTACCTTTAGGATTGACTGGTTAGAGCTCCTTGCAGTCCAAGGGACTCTTAAGAGTCTTCTCCAACACCACAGTTCAAAAGCATCAATTCTTCGGCGCTCAGCTTTCTTTACAGTCCAACTCTCACATCCATACATGACCACTGGAAAAACCATAGCTTTGACTCGACAGATGTTTGATGGCAAAGTAATGTCTCTGGTTTTTGATATGCTGTCTAGGTTGGTCATAACTTTTCTTCCAAGGAGCAAGCGTCTTTTAATTTCATGGCTGCAATCACCATCTGCAGTGATTTTGGAGCTCCAAAACATAGTCTGTCACTGTTTCCATTGTTTTCCCATCTATTTGCCATGAAGTGATCGGACCGGATGCCATGATCTTAGTTTTCTAAATGTTGAGTTTTAAGCCAACTTTTTCACTCTCCTCTTTCACTTTCATCAGGAGGCTCTTTATTTCTTCTTCACTCTCTGCCATAAGGGTGGTGTCATCTGCATATCTGAGGTTATTGATATTTCTCCTGGAAATCTTGATTCCAGCTTGTGTTTCATCCAGCATATATTTTATCTTACAACATATAATGCAGGTGGGAGTGCTAACATTCAAGTTGTTAGTTCTGATTGACTGAATCATAGATCTTCCCCAATGCCAGACTTTGCTGATGATTCAAAGAGTACAGGCAAGCATGAAGTGCAGATGGAATATTATTTTCTTTTTGTTTTTTGGAGGAACTCCAAACTCTCACACACAGATTCCAAAAATTTCCTTTTCTTCTGCATTACTACATGTTATGGTTTTGGATTAGCAGAATAGTTTTGAGCAGTTAAAAAAAAAATTGCACAAAGGAAGTTTTCTTCATTTTGGAACTCCTCTGTTTTATATTATCTAAATTGTACAGCTTGCTATCTCCCATTTTCCAGGCATAAATTAATAAATCCATCATTCCAAGCTTATTTATGATGAGCAATCTAGATAGGTTAGTTATATCTGGCTAACAACATTTTCTAGGTAGATGCTCTTTGGTATTTTTTGGCTAGTAGATACCATTGATAGGTGAGCCCTGGTGGCTCAGTGGTTGAGGTCTTCCATTCCCACTTCCTCAATAGAGTGAATGAGTTACCTTCTACTGCTGTTAACTGTTTCCTTTTCAAGGTATAAGAGTGATTTGTTCTGTATGCCAGATTTGTTTGCCAAAGTAATCTTTAAAAATTTTCTTTCATACATTATTAGTGTTATCAATTTTGGGGGTTTATGGTTGGGAAAATGAGAACTTAATGGATACTTGCTGGATGCTATTTAATTTCTTCAGCATTTATAATATCAATAGGGATGACAAGCTAACCCATAATCATAAATAGTTGCTTTGATTATTTCATCTTGATATCATGTTTCATCATAAGAATCTTCAGGTATATATTAAAATCTGCGTTTACTAGAAATTTGAGATGTCAGGAATAAGGTTCGCGTTTGAAGAGTTTTATTAAGAACTTAAAGCCACTTCAGTTTATTGTGTAAAGTGACATGAGGAGATGGCTCTGTTTTACCTTTAACAGAGTATGTCATAGTGTTCCGAGTCTTTGTAATTCTGTAACCGTTCTTGAAGTGCAGTTTATGTTGAGGAGAGCCCTCAAAGCTCATAACAGATTTTTAAAAAATACTCCCAATGAAACTAGAAAGACTAGTTCACTTGATAGGCCAAGAGTGTAATAAAAACCCTTAATATAGAAAAGCTTTTCTGTCTTTTCAGGTAGATTTGTGAACAGTTTAACAGTTTCATGAGTTTACTTAGATCTTAGGCAATATGATATGAAAATTAAAGTTATCAAAAATTTATAAAAATTTATATACTCAGAGATTCTCATTGTGAATGAGATGAAGATTATTTTTTGAAGAGATCAAAGTCAGAGAATAATAGAATTTAGAAACTGCCAGAAGCTTAGAATTTAGAACTCTATTAAACTGCCTCGCTTATTTTAAAAAGAAGAAATAATAAATGAATGGCTTAGAGCTAGCGTGTTGTTTCTTCTTTTGCGATTCTGGCTCTTACATCCTGTGTTTGAGCCCAGATGCCACAGCTTACTTTAAATATGTGTGTTTGGCTCTTCAGTCAGGTTGATTGATCTGTCTGTGGGTTTTCTTATAAAGACTGGATTTATTAATGGAATAATTGTTCTTTGGGTTTTGCAACTAGGACCTTTTAAAGATGAGTGAACAAACGGAAAGAGGACGGCAGCGGAAACTTCCTGATTGGATTTCTGTGCAGAGGAGCTATACGGTAGAAGAAAAAAAGGTATGCAGTTCATCAGTAATTCTTTCAGATGGAAAATTTAATGTATATTTGACTGTAAACTGAGTTCATCCTCACACTTATAAACTTCAAGCCATTATTTACTTTTAGAGTTGTTGTGAATGAACCAGAATCTAGTCATTGAATGGATGAGTGGGATTAAATTTTAATTGGGTTTACAATATAAGAATTCTTATTCTATTTTCCCTTTTTATCTAGTTCACATGGCTGGCCTTGCCAATTTGTTCCAATTCAGATTGTAATTTAGACAATATTTATTTTGGTGAATTTTTTTTATGGTCAAGTGAATTTTAAGTCCTGATAGATTTAAGCTTCACCAACCAGTCTTCAATATTTTAAGGCAACATTATTGCATCTAGAATACTAATCTAATTGCAGAAAAACATTAACAAAATTAATGCTTTTATGAAAATAGGGTAGAAGTTTGCAAGTAAATTTGTTAGAAAAATAATTTTACAGTAGGTAGCTTCATCTTTGTTAAATTGTCTATATGACTCGTTAGTCTATAAAGCTTTAGTTGATAAAACTTAGAGCTATAATTTGCCATATTTCAGTGAATTTTATTATTTCAATTAACATTTATTATTTAATGTGACTTTTATTTGTGCCTTTTTGGAATTTTGTTTAACTCAAGGCATCTGTTCGGAAGAGTGTTTTGGAAGATCACCTGCCCTTCTTAGAATTCACTGGATCCACTGTGTACAGTTATGAAGCTAATGATTGTTCTTTGCTCTCAGAAGATATTAGGTAAAGATTTAAATTTCCAACTTTCATTTGAATTTGGACCCTTAGACTATAAGCTTTATGGTAGTATTTATAAGTGTACTGAGTTTTATAGTGGAGGTGTGTTTAGTACATATTTATACATGTAAAATATCACTAATTCTACTTTTTAAATAAAAACTTAAAAAATTTCAATATATGGCAAGACCAAAAAAAAAAAATTACATAATAGCAATATTATCTGAACTTATAAAAAATAAAAAAATCTAAGAACTGCAAAAAAAAAATATGAATAAAGAATATTAATGATTTCTTCAAGGGTAAAAAAAAAACAAAAAACTTAAAATTTCTGAATTAAACATGTAATGTCCCTGTTTGTTCATTCATAAACCTTTGTATTACTTTAGCTAATTTTTAATCTTTTCAATACTTAAGATATTATATATAGAATTACTGAACACACCAGTTTAGGAAAAACATGCACAAGTTATTCAACCTCTAAAACGTCCCTTTCTATTTCATTAAAAATACAAACGTAATATTGAATAGTGACTGTGACTGTCTCTGTTGCATTTAATGAGCAACAATTATAGCAAATGATCCTTTAAAAGAACTTTAAAAATGATTATTAATATTTTTTAAATTGTCAAATTAGTTTTCTGTAATAATCCAGTCTGGACATCTTTTTCGAGTGTTAGTTCTAAAAGGTCTTGTAGGTCTTCATAGAACTGTTCAACTTCAGCTTCTTCAGTGTTACTGGTTGGAGCATAGACTTGGATTACTGTGATATTGAATGGTTTGCCTTGGAAACGAACAGAGATCATTCTGTCGTTTTTGAGATTGCATCCAAGTACTGCATTTCGGACTCTTTTGTTGACCATGATGGCTACTCCATTTCTTCTAGGGGATTCCTGCCCACAGTAGTAGATATAATGGTCATCTGAGTTAAATTCACCCATTCCAGTCCATTTAGTTCGCTGATTCCTTGAATGTCAGCGTTCACTCTTGCCATCTCCTGTTTGACCATTTCCAATTTGCCCTGATTCATGGACCTAACATTCCATGTTCCTATGCAGTATTGCTCTTTACAGCATCGGACCTTGCTTCTATCACCAGTCACATCCACAACTGGGTATTGTTTTTGCTTTGGCTCCATCCCTTCATTCTTTTTGGAGTTATTTCTCCACTGATCTCCAGTAGCATATTGGGCACCTACTGACCTGGGGAGTTCCTCTTTCAGTATCCTATCATTTTGCCTTTTCATACTGTTCATGGGGTTCTCAAGGCAAGAATACTGAAGTAGTTTGCCATTCCCTTCTCCAGAGGACCACATTCTGTCAGACCTGTCCACCATGACCCGCCCATCCTGGGTGGCCCCACAGGCATGGTTTAGTTTCATTGAGTTAGACAAGGCTGTGGTCTGTGTGATTATTGACTAGTTTTCTGTGATTATGGTTTCAGAATATCTACCCTCTGATGCCCTCTTGCAACACCTACCGTCTTACTTGGGTTTCTCTTACCTTGGACGTGGGGTATCTATTCACGGCTGCTGCAGCAAAACGCAGCTGCTGCTCCTTACCTTGGATGAGGGGTATCTCCTCCCGGCCGCCCCTCCTGACCTGGAACGTGGAGTAACTCCTCTCGGCCCTCCTGTGCCCGCGCAGCCACCGCTCCTTGGACATGGGGTTGCTCCTCTTGGCCGCCACCCCTGACCTTGGGCATGGGGTAGCTATGATAGGGGACTGGAATGCAAAAGTAGGAAGTCAAGAAACACCTGGGGTAACAGGCAAATTTGGCCTTGGAATACGGAATGAAGCAGGTCAAAGGCTAATAGAGTTTTGGCAAGAGAACACACTGGTCATAGCAAAAACCCTCTTCCAACAACATGAGAGAAGACTCTACACATGGACATCACCAGATGGACAACACCGAAATCAGATTGATTATATTCTTTGCAGCCAAAGATGGAGAAACTCTATACAGTCTACAAAAACAAGACCGGGGGCTGACTGTGGCTCAGATCATGAACTCCTTATTGCCAAATTCAGACTTAAATTGAAGAAAGTAGGGAAAACCACCAGACCATTCAGGTAGGACCTAAATCAAATCCCTTATGAATATACAATAAAAGTGAGAAATAGATTTAAGGGGCTAGATCTGATAGATAGAGTGCCTGATGAACTATGGAATGAGGTTTGTGACATTGTACAGGAGACAGGGATCAAGACCATCCCCGTGGAAAAGAAATGCAAAAAAGCAAAATGGCTGTCTGGGGAGGCCTTACAAATAGCTGTGAAAAGAAGAGAAGTGAAAAGCAAAGGAGAAAGGGAAAGATATAAGCATCTGAATGCAGAGTTCCAAAGAATAGCAAGAAGAGATAAGAAAGCCTTCCTCAGTGATCAATGCAAAGAAATAGAGGAAAACAACAGAATGGGAAAGACTAGAGATCTCTTCAAGAAAATTAGAGATAACAAGGGAACATTTCATGCAAAGATGGGCTCAATAAAGGACAGAAATGGTATGGACCTAACAGAAGCAGAAGATATTAAGAAGAGGTGGCAAGAATACACAGAAGAACTGTACAAAAAAGATATTCCTGACCAAGATAATCACAATGGTGTGATCACTCACCTAGAGCCAGACATCCTGGAATGTGAAGTCAAGTGGGCCTTAGAAAGCGTCACTACGAGCAAAGCTAGTTGAGGTGATGGAATTCCAGTTGAGCTATTTCAAATCCTGAAAGATGATGCTGTGAAAGTGCTGCACTCAGTATGCCAGCAAATTTGGAAAACTCAGCAGTGGCCACAGGATTGGAAAGGGTCAGTTTTCATTCCAATCCCAACGAAAGGCAATGCCAAAAAATGCTCAAACTACCGCACAATTGCACTCATCTCATACGCTAGTAAAGTAATGCTCAAAATTCTCCAAGCCAGGCTTCAGCAATATGTGAACCGTGAACTTCCAGATGTTCAAGCTGGTTTTAGAAAAGGCAGAGGAGCCAAAGTTCAAATTGCCAACATCTGCTGGATCATGGAAAAAGCAAGAGAGTTCCAGAAAAACATCTATTTCTGCTTTATTGACTATGCCAAAGCCTTTGACTGTGTGGATCACAATAAACTGTGGAAAATTCTGAAAGAGATGGGAATATCAGACCACCTTACCTGCCTCTTGAGAAACCTGTATTCAGGTCAGGAAGCAACAGTTAGAACTGGGCATGGAACAACAGACTGGTTCCAAATAGGAAAAGGAGTACGTCAAGGCTGTATATTGTCACCCTGCTTATTTAACTTCTATGCAGAGTACATCATGAAAAACGCTGGGCTGGAGGAAGCACAAGCTGGAATCAAGATTGCTGGGAGAAATATCAATAACCTCAGATATACAGATGACACCATCCTTAATGTAGAAAGTGAAGAGGAACTCAAAAGCCTCTTGATGAAAGTGAAAGAGGAGAGTGAAAAAGTTGGCTTAAAGCTCAACATTCAGAAAACGAAGATCATGGCATCTGGTCCCATCACTTCATGGGAAATAGATGGGGAAACAGTGGAAACAGTGGCTGACTTTATTTTTTGGGGCTCCAAAATCACTGCAGATGGTGACTGCAGCCATGAAATTAAAAGACGCTTACTCCTTGGTAGGACAGCTACGATCAACCTAGATAGCATATTGAAAAGCAGAGACATTTCTTTGCCAACAAAGGTCTGTCTAGTCAAGGCTATGGTTTTTCCAGTGGTTATGTATGGATGTGAGAGTTGGACTGTGATGAAAGCTGAGTGCCGAAGAATTGATGCTTTTGAACTGTGGTGTTGGGGAAGACTCCTGAGAGTCCCTTGGACTGCAAGGAGATCCAATCGGTCCATTCTAAAGGAGATCAGTCCTGGATGTTCTTTTGAAGGACTGATGCTAAAGCTGAAACTCCAGTACTTTGGCCACCTCATGCTTAGAGTTGACTCATTGGAAAGGACTCTGATGCTGGGAGGGATTGGGAGCAGGAGGAGAAGGGGACGACAGAGGATGAGATGGCTGGATGGCATCACTGACTTGATGGACATGAGTTTAAGTGAACTCTGGGAGTTGCTGATGGACATGGAAGCCTGGCGTGCTACAATTCATGGGGTCACACAGAGTCGGACACGACTGAGCCACTTAACTGAACTGAATAATCCAGTCTGAGACTCTTCAAGCATTTTACAAGGAGAAGTAGTGGGAGATTCATTCAAATCTTTGATGTTAATATACTTGTATATATATATATTTTTTTAATTACTGTTTACACATTGGACTTCCCTGGTGTCTCAGATGGTAAAGAATCTACCTGTAATGTGGTAAGCCTGGGTCTATCCCTGGGTTGGAAAGATCCCCTGGAGAAGGGAATGGCTACCCACTCCAGTACTCTTGCCTGGAAAATCCCATGGACGGTGGAGCCTGGTAGGCTGCAGTCCATGGGGTCACTAAGATTCAGGCACGACTGAGCGACTTCACTTTCACTTTTCACTTTCATGCATTGGAGAAGGAAATGGCAACCCACTCCAGTATTCTTGCCTGGAGAATCCCAGGGACAGAGGAGCCTGGTGGGCTGCTCTCTATGGGGTCGCACAGAGTCGGACACGACTGAAGCGACTTAGCAGCAGCAGCAGCAGCTACCATCTTACCTTTAACAATGCTATAGTATGTCCTATCTGAAGGTAATAAGCCTAAATATCTTGAAGGGTGTAGTTCTGATGAATTGTGTTTTATGGAAGGTAAGCACGTAGTTTGGTTTTTTTTTGCTTCACCTCATTCCAGGTTTTCAACAATTTGATTATGATGTGCCTTTGTGTAGTGTGGTTTGTGTTTGTCTTGCTTGCGTGTTCAGTGAACTTTTTGGATCTGTGGATTTATAGTTTCATCATATTTGAATAATTTCTTCAAATGTGTTTTCTCTCACATCCTGTTTTTCTCTTCTGCCATTCTGTATACATATAGGTTACATTGCTTAATACAGCGGCTGTGTTCTTGGTCATGAGGGTCTTTGTCTTTAAAATTTTTGATTCTTTTTTTCTCTGTGCTTTGGCTCTGTCTGCAAGTTCCCTTGGTGTTTTTTTTTTTTTTTTTTTTATTCTGTAATATCTGATCAGCTATTATGCCATCCTGTGAATTTAAAATCTTGTTGTATTTTTCATGTCTCGAAGCTCTATTTGTTTCTTTTTAAAAATACCTTCTATTTTGGCTCTTACCGTATTCGTATTCATAAAAAGCAGAGACATTATTTTTCCAGCAAAGGTCTATCTAGTCCAGGCTGTGGTTTTTCCAGTAGTCATGTATGGAGGTGAGAGTTGAACTATAGAGAAAGCTGAGTGCCGAAGAATTGGTGCTTTTGAACTGTGGTGTTAGAGAAGACTCTTGAGAGTCCCTTGGACTGCAAGGACATCCAACCAGTCCATCCTAAAGGAGATCAGTCCTTAGTGTTCATTGGAAGGACTGATGTTGAAGCTGAAAGTCCAGTACTTTGGCCACCTGCTGCAAAGAGCTGACTCATTTGAAAAGACCCTGATGCTGGGAAAGATTGAAGGTGGGAGGAGAAGGGGACGACAGAGGATGAAATGGTTGGATGGCATCACCGACTCAATGGACATGAGTTTGGGTGAACTCCGGGAGTTGGTGATGGACAGGGAAGCCTGGCGTGCTGTGGTCCATGGGGCTGCAAAGAGTTGGACATGACTGAGCAACCGAACTGAACTTATATTCATATTTTCTTTTAAATCTTTGAACATATTCAGCATATTTATAAAATAGCTGTGTTAATATACTCTTCTGTTAATTCCATTATACTAATTATTTGTCTATTAAATGACTATTATCCTGCTTATAAGTCATGTTTTCCTGTTTCTTTTCTCATGACTGACAATTTTTGATTAGATGTTATGATCTTACCTGGTTGAATGTTAGATTTTGTTGTCTTCCTTCAAAGAAAGGAGCTTTGCTGTATTGGGCAGTAAAGTCACCTGAAAATCAGTTTTACACTTTGAGGCTTAGTTTTAATTTTTTTAGGCCAGATGTCAGTAGCCTTTATTCTGGGCATTATTTAGTCTGTAATGGGTGTGACCTTTCTGGAGTCTTTGCTGACTGCCCCAGGTGATCGAAACGAATCTCTCTACTCCAGTTTTGCAGAACTCGATGCCTCTTACCTCTGTGTAAGCCGCAGGAGTTGTCCAGATTGCAGTTCCCTGGTTTGTCTTTGTCCAGCCTCGTAGTTTCTCTCTGTGCTTACGTGTCGTTTCCCGCCTAGCTCCCTCCTCCCCAGGACTCTGCCCACACCTTCCAGCTGCTTCGCCTCTCTGGCTCTGAACTCTGTCCTCCCAATTCTGTGCTCTGCTTTGGACTCTCCTTCCTGTTCTGTTGTCTAGAATGTTCCAGGCGGAAATCTGGGGCAGCATTTGGGCTTATACTTGATTTCCTCCCCTCAGAGAGCATAGTCCTGTAGCTCCTGTTGTCCAGTGTCTGAAAACTCTTGTTTATGCATTTTGTTTAATCTTCTCTATTGGTTCATGGGGGAAAGTTTTGACTGATCAGTGATATTTCATCTTAGCCCAAAACAGAGGTTGAGTTTTTTAAATTTATGAAATAGGTTTTTCACTTTTAAAAACTATGAAGCAGGCAAATATAAGCAATAATTTAACACGCACCCATAGTCCTTCCACTAGCTTTGTCAAACCTTAATCTTCCTTTTCTTCAAATCTTTATTAAGACAAAAACAATAAAATACAGCTGAAGCCCCGTGTATGCTCTTTTTGATTCTCTTTTGCAGTCCTCTGAGCTAACTTCTATCATGAGTTCAGAGTTTAGTATTCCCTCACATATTTTCTATAATTTTCATAATTTAGTGTCCCCCTCAATATCATATACTATTACTTTGCCCATTAAGAAACTTTAAAAATAATGCTATCACCTCTATGACCCACCTCCCAGAATATTGGAAATAAAAGCAAAAATAAACAAATGGGACCTAATTAACCTTAAAAGCTTCTGCACATCAAAGGAAACTATTAGCAAGGTGAAAAGACAGCCTTCAGAATGGGAGAAGATAATAGCAAATGAAGCAACTGACAAACAACTAATCTCGAGAATATACAAGCAACTCCTACAGCTCAACTCCAGAAAAATAAATGACCCAATCAAAAAATGGGCCAAAGAACTAAACAGACATTTCTCCAAAGAAGACATACAGATGGCTAACAAACACATGAAAAGATGCTCAACATCACTCATTATCAGAAAAATGCAAATCAAAACCACTATGAGGTACCATTTCACACCAGTCAGAATGGCTGCGATCCAAAAGTCTACAAGCAATAAATGCTGGAGAGGGTGTGGAGAAAAGGGAACCCTCTTGCACTGTTGGTGGGAATGCAAACTAGTACAGCCACTATGGAGAACAGTGTGGAGATTGCTTAAAAAACTGGAAATAGAACTGCCTTATGATCCAGCAATCCCACTGCTGGGCATACACACTGAGGAAACCAGAAGGGAAAGAGACACGTGTACCCCAATGTTCATCGCAGCACTGTTTATAATAGCCAGGACATGGAAGCAACCTAGATGCCCATCAGCAGATGAATGGATAAGAAAGCAGTGGTACATATACACAATGGAGTATTACTCAGCCATTAAAAAGAATACATTTGAATCAGTTCTAATGAGGTGGATGAAACTGGAGCCTATTATACAGAGTGAAGTAAGCCAGAAAGAAAAACACCAATACAGTATACTAACGCATATATATGGAATTTAGAAAGATGGTAACAGTAACCCTGTGTACGAGACAGCAAAAGAGACACTGATGTATAGAACAGTCTTATGGACTCTGGGGGAGAGGGAGAGGGTGGGAAGATTTGGGAGAATGGCATTGAAACATGTAAAATATCATGTATGAAACGAGTTGCCAGTCCAGGTTCGATGCACGATACTGGATGCTTGGGGCTGGTGCACTGGGACGACCCAGAGGGATGGTATGGGGAGGGAGGAGGGAGGAGGGTTCAGGATGTGGAACACATGTATACCTGTGGCAGATTCATTTTGATATTTGGCAAAACTAATACAATTATGTAAAGTTTAAAAAAAAATGCTATCAAACTCTGTGTATTCTTCCACTTGTTTTTTTCACTCAACACTTTATATTCTTGTGAATTTTTCTTTTTGGTTTGGTATGTGAAGTTCTATTTAAACTTTTATATAGTATTACATTGTCTCAGTATATCATAATTTATTCACTCTCTTGTTGATGGAAATGTAGTGTTTCCATTTTTGCTAGTCGGAATAGTATTGCAATGAACATTCTTAAACATTTCTAATTATGCACATATAAGTTTCATATATTTATGAGAAAGTCTTGTCAGGTCATACAGTTCATACATCTTTAACTAGATATTGTCAGAGTTTTTTCCAAGAGGATTATCAGTTTGAAAATTCACCAGTATGTGAGTGGTCCCACTGGCAGCTTTCTTTATCAGCATTCAGTATTGTGGAGCTTTAATTTTTGTTAGTCAGCTAGATGTGAAATTGTAAAGGTTCAATTTACATTTCTCTGACTTCAGAGGAGATTTTGTGCCTTCATGTATATATTTGAATGTATTGGCTGTTTGGATTTCCTTTGGGGAATTACGTGCTCAGTCGGTCAGTTGTGTCCGACTCTCTATGACCCCATGGACAGTAGCCCACCAGGCTTCTCTGTCTATGGAATTTTCCAGGCAAGAATAGTGGAGCGGGTTGCTGTTTGCTACTCCAGGGGATGATCTTCCCAGTCCAGGGATTGAACCCCCATCTCTCGCGTTTCCTGCATTGGCAGTCAGATTCTTTTCCACTGCACCGCCTGGGAAACCCTCCTTTGGGGAATTACCTGTTCATATTCCACCCCCACTTTTTTTAAACTGGATTATTTATCTTTTTTGTATTGACTTTTCAAGGAATTTTTTATTATTGGGTTGGTTAAAAAGTTCATTTGGGTTTTTCTGTAACATCTTGTGGAAAAACCAGAATGAACTGTTTGGCTAACCCAAGATTTTCTGACTCTTCATTATCAGTTGTGTGTATTACGATATCCTTTACAGTCTGTGGCTTGTCTTTTAACATGTTAAATGATGTCTTCAGTGGTGCAGAAATTAAAATTTTAATTAAATAACTTATTTTATTTTCCCCCCTTTAGCATGAGTCTCTCTGATGGAGATGTGGTCGGATTTGACATCGAGTGGCCACCAGCATACAAGAAAGGGACACTGGGCAGAGTGGCCCTCATTCAGCTGTGTGTGGCAGAGAGCAAGTGCTACTTGTTTCATATTTCTTCTATGTCAGGTTGGTATCTCTTGTATTTGTTTCATTTTTATATGGTAGATAATTGTATTATGTCAACTTTGTCCATATGAAATTAAGCTCTTGAATTAACGGGTGCCTCTCTCATCACCTTATATTTAAGTATTTATATTTTAAGTATTCACTCATCCCTGTTTTATTTAATTTTCATGTCATATCTGTCAGTCAATGATATTATTATTCCTGTTTCACAGGGTAGAGAACTGAAGTGCAGAGGGGCTAAATGTTAGTGATAATACAGTTATTAGCATTTAAATTAGTTGTTTTTCTTGTCATTTATCAGCCAGGACTTTTTGCTTTAGGTGAAAAAAAAAAGCTCTCAAAAACATTCAAGGTAAGTGTTGGTTTCTGAATTTAAACTTAAACACAAATTTAAATATAAACATAAAATGTGTATGAAGTAGAACATAAATCTGTCATGTCTGATAGAACCTATGGAAATAAATATTATATATTATTATATAAATATTATATAAACATTAATATAAAAAATTATAGGTTTCCCTCAGGGACTAAAAATGTTGCTTGAAAATGAAGCAATTAAAAAGGCAGGTGTGGGAATTGAACAAGATCAGTGGAAACTTCTACGTGACTTTGATATCAAGTTGAAGAGTATTGTGGAGCTGACAGATGTTGCCAATGAAAAGGTAGACATATTACATATATTATTTTCAGAATAAAAACAAAATAAATTTGTGTTTTACAGAATGTGCCTTCTGAGTGTTAGATTTTTTTTTTGAGAGCATATTTTAAGCTACGTAATGTTTTTATAAAAAAAGTCCCTAATACATGTCTCATAATGAAAACTTTCAGTTCTAATCAGTTGCCTTAGCGAATAGTTTCTTTAAGCAAGCACCCTCTCCCATATTTAGTACTGTTTCACTTTGTTTTATATATTTGTGAATTTAATTATTATATTTAAAGTTTCTCTCTTTAACCCATCTATATCGCTATCCCCCCTGTTTTTTTTTTGACGCGAACATAATGCAGCTCTTGTGGTGTGATCCTCTTAGTTGAAGTTTGACCATCATTTCCATGGCCCATATTTCACATATTTTATTAATGTAGTCATTTAAGTTACATTCTCATGTTAGCCAAGTGTTCATTTGGCTGAGAGGTAGGAAAATCACCAACCTATTCAACTTTTGTCCATGGATGATACTTGGACAGTCCTAGAATTTTAATACCTACATTGAGGAAATGATAGAATTACATTCTTGTAAGGTAGACTGCAAATGAGGTTTTTAGTGACTGGAAATCTACTAAGGACTATCTCTGCCTTATATTTTGGTGTAACATTTTCAACTTTACATGTGACATGGTCGTTTGGTATCGGCTAGAAATATCTAAGAATAAAAGGAAAGAAATAACTTCTCCTGAGGTGATTTTTCCATTATTTTTAGCTGAAATGTATAGAGACCTGGAGCCTCAATGGTTTGGTTAAATACCTCTTTGGTAAACAGCTTCTGAAAGACCGGTCTATTCGCTGTAGCAACTGGAGTAAGTTTCCCCTCACTGAGGACCAGAAAGTGTATGCAGCCACTGATGCTTATGTATGTACCAAAGATCTTTTTCAAAAATTAATTTTTATTAGAATACAGTTGCTTTACAATGTTATGTTAGTTTCTGCTGCTGCTGCTAAGTCGCTTCAGTCATGTCCGACTCTGTGCGACCCCATAGATGGCAGCCCACCAGGCTCCCCCGTCCCTGGGATTCTCCAGGCAAGAATACTGGAGTGGGTTGCCATTTCCTTCTCCATATGTTAGTTTCTACTGTATAGCAAATGAATCAGCCATACATATACACACATACCCTCTTTTTTGAATTTCCCTCCCATTTAGGTCATCACAGAGCATTGAGTAGAGTTTCCTGTGCTCTACAGTAGGCTCTCATTAGTCATCTGTTTTATACTTAGTAACCATGAAATTAAAAGACATGTGCTCTGTGGAAGAAAAGCTATGACGAACCTAGAAAGTGTATTAAAATGCAGAGATATCACTTTGCCAGCAAAGGTTCATGTAGTCAAAGCTATGGTTTTTCCAAAATAGTCATGTATGTATATGAGAGTTGGACCATAACGAAGGCTGAGCACTGAAGAATTGACGCTTTTGAATTATGGTGCTGGAGAAGACTCTTGAGAGTCCCTTGGATAGTGAGGAGATGAACCCAGTCAGTCCTAAAGGAAATCAATCCTGAGTATTTATTGGAAGGACTGATGCTGAAGCTGAAGCTCTAGTACTTTGGCAACCTGATGCAAACAGCCGACTTGCTGGAAAAGGCGCTGATGCTGGGAAAGATTGAGGGCAGGAGAAGAAGGGGACGACAGAGGATGAGATGGTTGGATGGCATCACTAACTCAACGGACATGAGTTTGAACAAACTCCGGAAGATAGGGAAGCCTGGAATGCTGTAGTCCATGGGGTCATAAACAGTCGGACATGACTTACTAACTGAGCAACAACAAATCAACACTGTATATATGTCAGTCTGAATCTTCATTCGTCCCATCCCCCTCCTAAGATCTTTAGACTACAATCTATTTTCTAAACTTTATGAATTACCTTATAAAATTTTTATTGTATAACTAAAATGTTTTAAGTCAGTTGGGCATTAAAAATGCTTAGGTAGAAATTTAGTGAAATTGTTAATTCTAAATATTAATTAGCAAGTATCAATAGATTGTAATGCTTGTTATTTTTATCATCATGAAGTAAAAATAATGTCCAATTTTTATGTGAAAAAAAATGAGTTCTTTGAAAACATGAGAGGACAGTAAGCTCAGACTGAATAAGCACAAATGGTGTTGATGATGTATTTGATTATAAGCCACTTCAGAATAAAAATAACTACAATGCAGTTTCTGTATTGAAACTGGCCTTATTTCTTACATTTATATTTAAAATGCAGTAAAAATTTAGAAAATTGGCCCCACAATTAGCTCTCCACTGCTGTTAGTCAGATGATTTTTATAGTTACCTATTTGTACATAGTGAAATTAGGGCTGATCTATCTATACATACATATGTATATATAGCACTCTTTTCTTTTTCCCAAAAGTCTTATTTTATGGCCTAATAGACTTTCCCCCCTCAGCTTGTACTTTTATTTGTAGATTAATATCTTGTTTCTTTTCTTTGCATCTGTTTTTAGAAATGGGAGCTTCTTTTATTTATAACCAGAAGAAAATTCATCTGTGTGGGAGAAATAAAAAGATAATTTTCCTTTATGTTTTGTTTAAAATAGAAAACTTTTTGAGAACTAATCCAAGTTCTGTAGCATGTGTGAGTCATGAGAACTCTGTGTGACTTGATTGTTCCTGTTTACAGTAGCGAGCTGGGGGACTGTGTATATACTGACCAACGGCTAATAATGAGATGATGGGAAATGGATATCTGTGTCATACAGTTGTCTCTTACTTGATTATATTTTGTTAGATTCCATTTATAAGGTATTTGATTTTGGTACTTGCTCATAATATTGGAGGTTAAAATGAGAAAATTTTTATTTTAAAGCTGTGCCACTTTCTCCATTCTGACAATGGGTGTGGTGAATAAATGAAGACAGTTAGATCTTTGTTTAACTTAAAGGGTTGCATTCAGCTTCTTGGGTGCTTTGGGAATCATTGTTTTTAGTTTTTGTAAAGGTGAGGCATCGGATTTTATTTTGGTGATTTTAGCATACTGTTTTCACCTTTCTGTTTTCCTACAGGCTGGTTTCATCATTTATCAAAAATTAGCAAATTTGAGTGATCCTGTACAAATATTTGTGAAGACTAAAGGTATGTTATGGTCTAAAAATAAAAGGTAAAATTTGAATTTGCTCATTTGTGAGGTTAAGCTCCAAAAGCACAAATTTTCTCACATGTGTATTTAGCATTATTACAGCGTGTTGGTTGTCTGAGGATCAGGATGAGGTCTGCTTGGCCAAAGCTTAGGGTTTCAAGCATGTTACTGTGTCAAAGCAGCACTTACTACTTATCCTTTGTAGCATTGCTGTTCATGAGGCTTCTAGAGTTGGGATTTTGTAGCTTGGAGAACATCAGTGATACAAACAGCCGCCTCTCAGCCTGGAGATTATACATCTTTGCTATAAATATTTGGGCTCCGTGGGTGGCACAGTTGGTAAAGATCTGCCTGCCAATGCAGGAGATGGGAGATTCGATCCCTTGGTCGAGCAGATGCCCTCGAGAGAAGGCAATGGCAGAAGGAAATGGCAACACACTCTAGTATTCTTGCCTGGAAAATTCCATGGATAGAGGAGTCTGGTGGGCTGCAGTCTGTGGGATCACAAAGAATCAGACATGACTGAATGACTGAGCACAGAGTGCTCTGGTTTAAATTTCTAAATTTTCCTCAGGATGCAATAATTCTGTTTTTTCTGCTAAAAGAATGGCCACTTGCAGCTTTCAAGTTCAGCCCTCAGATCTCTTGCTAGGTCAGTGATGGCAGATCTGCTTATATAGTGTCACGTAGGCCAGTGGCGGAATCCCAGCCACGTGACCTGGAATTTACTTGTTTCCTGTGTTTGGGAAGTGAGTGATGGCATAATACCTGTTTCACAGAGTAGCTGTTGAACTCATACTAAGCACCCATACTAATCTCTGTATAGTTGTTATTCTTGTAGCTTCCTTTTAGAGATTTTAAATAATTGTGTTTGTGAAGGTGTTAGTTAAATGAGGTGATTTTGCCAAACTTTTAAAAATATGGCATGACCTACTTATAAAAAATTATATAATATCCTTCATAGCTGTTATTGAGAAGGAATCCATACTCTCTGTGGGTGACCCTCCTTTACACGTTAAGGAAGATTTCTTATACTTTCTCTTGTTGGAAGGCCACATCTGTTGGTAGTTGTATGGTGGCTGGAAATTACCTTGATAACTGAGGCAGATGATATGTTTTTGAAGCTGGTGTAGAGAACAATATATAAGAGCTTATTTAACTCAGAATTCAACAGAGGGATTCGTGATTTTCTGATTTTGTGGTTTACAAGATTGCTTGGAGGTTACACTTGCTATTTTGTCTCTGATGAAAATGCTTCTGAGGACTGTAAGCTATTTCTCAAGTAAAGTAGCATATGTTTTATAAGTTTTTATGGAAGTCCTGATTCCTGTCATTGCAATATTGCATTCTTTGACCCTCACTTTTATTCTCTGTTATGTTATTTGTTTAAGTGTGTTGTGACGTCTGAAGGGAAATTACTTGACTAGGATTCCAGTGAATTGTAACTAACATTACCCTTCCTTTTTTCTTCCCTCCTCTCATCCCTCCTTCTTTCTTTCTTTTATCCCTCCCTCCCTCCCTCCTGCGCTTCTTTCCTTCTTGTTACTACACCAGCAGTGTCAGCCTCACCTTTCTCAAATGTAGATGTATATATAGATGACATTTTCAAATGATATTTTCAAAACTTTCGGGTTTTATTATGTTTTTTTTTCTTTTACTAAAAAATAAAAGAAGATTAGAATATAATATTATTCAGTCCAGTATAAATGGAGAGCCAGCAGTGAACAAGACAGGCATGATCTGTCTCCTGAGAGGGGAAACCTACAGCTTTATGGGGATATAGGTGAACACCAAAAACAAGGGTACTGTAGGAAGATGAGGCTTATGATGTGGGGAAAAAGGTGTTACGGCTAGCATATAGAGGTGCCCAGTGAATGTTTGGAGGTATTAGAGAATATTTTCTGGAAAAAGTGATGTTTATGGCAGGATCTTAAATATGAGCAGGAGTTAGCTGGCGGAAGAGTAGAGGAAGAGTGTCAAAGGCACAGGCAATGGCAGGTGCCCAGTTTCAGGAGGAAGAGGTGTCTATGGGCAATTGAAAGCAGTTTGGTATAGTCAGCTGTTGAACATGACAGGGTAAGGGATAGAGGAGAGGCAGGGGCTTTCATTTCCTCCAAAGAGCTGTTGAGAGTTTTAAACAAAAATGACATGCGTTACATTAAAAAAAGTAGAACTTGGGCTGTGAAGCAGAATATTGATTCTGGACGGCAAGGGTCACAGTGTGAGACCTGTTAGGGTGATGTGCCCATAATCCAAGTGAAAGGTGATGGTGACGTGGCTTGGCTTGGTTGCATTGTGAAAGGAGAGAAGTGGATGATGCAAAGTACATTTAACAGAGCAGTAGAATCAACAGGATTTAATGTGACGGTGTGAGCCATGTGCACGGATCAGTCCTGTGTTGTCAGCGTGAGCAGCAGGGTTGAGAAACATTGAGGGCAAGGAGCCAGATTTGGGGTCAAGGGGTTGTACAGTTGATTCTAGACACGTTAATGGAAGGAAGCCTGCGAAACAGCAAAGTGGAGGTGGTGGCCAGTAGGCTCTTAGATATACAGCCTGTTAACTCAGAGGATGATTGGACTTAAAGAATTAGGAGTTCTAGGTAAAGAACTGGGGCTAAGAGTCTCAAGGAACTCTCAGTATTCCATGTTTGCGTGGGGAGGGGAACCTAGAGGAGTTGCCATGGGCATGGAAGGAAATGAGGTGGACGTGCGGCAGGCCAAGTAAAGGACATGTGTTACAGAGGAGGGCGTTACTCACTGTTTAAATTTTCTTGCGAGTTTGAGAAACTGAGGACTTAGAGTTAGTTCTTGGGTTTGGCAATGTGGCAGCCGTTGGTAACCTTTTACTACAGCCGCTTTGGTAGACTGGGTGACAAAAGACTGTATTGAGGGGACAGTGGTCATTGGGACACAAAAAAGGGAGGGAGGCTTGGGTGCCGTGAAGGTCCCATAACCAGAGCCAGAATGGAGTAGTGGAATGATGTGGGTGGAAATCGCATTAGCGTGAATAGAGGCCTGAGATCTAAGGAAAGTGAGAAAGCACCTGTAAACATTTTTTTTTTTTTTTGGGTAAAGAAGCTTGGTTCAGAAAGGGACTATTTATTCATTAATTCATATAACAGATTTGTTGGGGGTTTATTAGGCATCAGGCACTGTACCACTTGCTGAGGAAAGTGCACTGAACCAAACAGACCAAACCTTCACTTTGTGTGTCTGAGTGATGGAATGAGCCACATGGATGCCTGAAGGGAGAACATAGAAGGCGTGAGGGGAAAAGAGAGCAAAGCTGTGAGGGACGGTGAGTGAAACTGAGATGAAATGAACAAAGGTGAGAGGAGTCGGAAATGAGGCCAGAAAGGTAGCTTGGGCTAGATCATTTGGGGCTTATAGGCCGTGAATCTGATTTCATATTTTATTAATTAAATACAAGGATGAGTGATGGGAAATACTTTAAGGATTTGGAGTAGCAGCATGATGTGATTAAATATTTATCTCAAAAGGATTTTTCTGGCTGCTACAGGAGGGTAAGTATTTAGGCAGGGAAATCGCTTTGGAGGCTATTATAATAATCCAAGCAAGAGATGATTGGATTGAGCTGGTGGCAGCAGAGGGGGTGAGAAGCGGTAGGTATGTATATATTTGCTGATGAATTCTCTGTGGGGAGTGAGACGTAGAGGTGTTTTGGTTGGATCCACTGAGCGAATGCAAGGGTCAGTCACAGTGAAAGATAATGAGAAGAGCAGGTTTGGGTAAGAAAAATCTGGATTCCAGTTTTGGTCACTTCCCAGATGGCTCAGTGGTAAAAGAAACCTGCAATGCAGGAGACGCCGGTTCGACACCTGGGTCGGGAAGATCCCCAGAGGGGAAAATGGCAACCCACAGAGGAGCCTGACGGGCTATAGTCCATGAGGTTGCAGAGAGCTGGACACAACTGAGTGACTGAGAACACATGTGTGCTAAGTTTTAGATGTTTATCATCACCCAAGGAGATATCTTAGTTGGGAACATGATTCTGGAGTTTGGAGGGAAGACAGGTTGGAGCTGTAACTTTGTCATCAGTATACAGATGGCAGTTAAGCTTGAGAAGATAAAATAGGAAGCGAGTGGAATAAAGAATAGAAGAGGCCCACATATTAGCATCAAGGGCACACCAGCCTCTAGAGGTCAGGAAGACATGGAGAGTATAGCGAAGAGGCCTGTGAAGGGGTAGTGATGAAGGAGGAAGCATAGGAGGGGCAGTGTTCAGAAGCCAACCAATGCTGTGAGCTGGAGCAAGTTATCAACTGTTTTAAATGCCTCTGAGAGTTTGAGATGTTGTTGTTCAGTCACTCAAGTTGTGTCCAACTCTTTTCGACCCCATGGACTTCAGCATGCCAGGCTTCCCTGTCCTTCACTATCTCCCGGAGTTTGCTCAAACTCAAGTCCATTGAGAAGGTGATGCCATCCAACCATCTCATCCTCTGTTGTCCCCTTCTCCTCTTGCCCTCAGTCTTTCCCATCATCAGGGTCTTTTCCAGTGAGTCAGCTATTCACATCAGGTGGCTAAAGTATTGGAGCTTCAGCTTCAGCATCAGTCCTTCCAGTGAATATTCCAATGAAAGAGTGAGATGAACAACTTGGATGAACAGATTTGGCTATGTGGAGGCCATTGTAACCTTTCCATGAACAGCTTTTGGAAAAAGCTCAGTGGCAGGCAGTCAGCTTAGGAGAAAATGGCATTAGAAAGTTGAAGACAGTGAGTGTGGACTGCTTTTTCTTTCAAGGAATTTTGCTGTAAATGGGAGTTGTGATATGAATTAGCAATTAGCAGATTGGTGGCGGGAAGATGAGATAGTTCTCTTTTTGTTTCTGTTTTCTTAGTGAAGTAAGAGATGAAGTTGTTCTCTGACTAAAAGGAGGGACAAGTGTTGAGGTGTTGGAAGCATGAAGAGAAAGAAAGAAGTATGATATAGTCCTCTTGAGAGTGGGAAAGTGGGAAATGTAGAATAATTAACAGTCATTACTGAGGGTTCATGGGGTGTGTGCATGAATTGAAAGCAAAATATCACCCTCATAACTGTGGTTTATTTTTGACTGTAGTCAACTGCTTGGGTATGGGCATCAAGTATGTGCCATGGAAGAAGGAAGGAACGAAAGAGTTGAGTCCACAGGAGCGAATGGTTAATATGGGTAAGGGAGGAGAGTAAGGCATGGGGGTGTGGGGAGCGGCGAGAAGAAGAATGGGAAAGGAAAAGGCAGGAGGTCAGTGGGCTTGGTTCTGAAAGTGTGCAAGAACTGTTGTATTGCAGAAGTCATGCTGGTGTTCAGAGGATGGAATGCTTGCAGTTGGCATTTTGGAAGTGATGACTTTATTGATAATTTTAAGATCTAGGGTATGGTTATGGGCTTCCCTGGTAGCTCAGATGAGATATAAAGAAACCACCTGCGATGCAGGAGACCCCGGTTTGATTCCCTGGAGGAGGGGAGGACAACCCACTCCAGTATTCTTGGGCTTCCTTGGTGGCTCAGACGGTAAAGCATTTGCCTGCAATGTAGGAGACCTGGGTTCGATCCCTGGGTTGGGAAGATCCCCTTGAGGAGGGCATGGCAACCCACTCCAGTTTTCTTGCCTGGAGAATCCCCATGGACAGAGGAGCCTGGCCATCTACAGTCCATGGGATTGCAAAGAGGCAGACACAACTGAGCGACCAAGCACAGCACATGGTTATGGGAAGGGTGGCTGAGACCAGTTGAGGAAAAGATGGCTGGAAATGGAGGGACTGAGGAACTGAAAAGGCCACATTCTTAGGCAGAGAGTTTCTGTGAATGTCGAAATCACTAGGAGTTATCACAGAAATAGAGGGAAGAAAGAGACAGTGAACCAAGTGCTGAAATCTTCAGTGATGTGATTTTGAGATCACAAGATAACTAGTAGGAGTAGCTGATGATGTAATCCAATGTCCAGTGCTTCAGAGGAGCTGGACTTGTTAAAGGACACAAGTGGTGATAAAGAGCAGAAATTGTAAGCAGGGGAAGGGTTTGGGAAAGGTGGGCAAGTTGGGTGGTGTTGGCGAGGCACTATCAGACAGAATGAAGCTGAAAGTTCGGAAGGTGATCACTTATGAATGAGAAAGGCTTGCATTTTATTTCGTGATGACTGGTAATGAGGACAGTGAGGAGTGTCTGTCGGGTAAGGTTATGTTTACCAAGCTGTTTTAGTAAGTAGCGTCCCATATGGTGGTCTGTTGGTTTCTGATGTTGAAGCAGTGCAGGTGAGATCAGAGTCTCATTTCTACCTTCACCTTCTGCCAAGGTTGAGAACCACTGGGTTGTAATATGTATGAATGCAGATCAGTTAGAATTTAGTCTAAAATTTTAAAGAACAGAAATTTGGAAGGGAAATAAAGTGATTGAGGTGATTTTGGGATAGGTTAAGGAAGTCTTTTTGTTGCAGTTCATTTAAAGAAACAATGAAAATTTAAGCCCTAATAGTGTTCTTGCCACCTGACTACAGTACTCTTGCCTGGAGAATCCCATGGACAGAGGAGCCTGGTAGGCTACAGTCCATGGGGTCGCTAAGAGTCGGACATGACTGAGCGACTTCACTTTCACTTTTCACTTTCATGCATTGGAGAAGGAAATGGCAACCCTCTCCAGTGTTCTTGCCTGAAGAATCCCAGGGACGGGGGAGCCTAGTGGGCTGCCGTCTCTGGGGTCACACAGAGTCAGACACGACTGACGCGACTTAGCAGCAGGAGCAGCAGGGTTCTTGCCTGGAGAATCCCAGGGACGGCGGAGCCTGGTGGGCTACCGTCTATGGGGTCACACCGAGTCGGACATGACTGAAGCGACTTAGCAGTAGCAGCAGCAGCGTTTAAATAAATATCTTTGCTTTGTAATTTGAAAATTAGTACTGATTCTTTTATTCCAGAGGAGGAAATACTACCTAGTGATGTGAAGAAACAATTGACTTCGATCTCCAAGGAGATGATGGATCTGGCTGAGCGTCTTCCTGATACTTTTGGAAAACTGGAAAATCCACAGAGGTTAAATGTTTCTGTTTTTTTTTTTTTTTTTTTTAATCAATTCTGTTTGTTCTTATTGCATTTTTCTAAATACAGTAAAGAAGTTCATTAGGGTGGACTCATAAATTTGCTTGAATACATGCACACAGACTGATGTATAAATTTAAGAAATCTCTTCTAATTGTGAAATTGTGCACAAAAGTTGGAGGCTTCTCTGCTTTGTAGGGGGCTTTACGAAGCAAAGCCAAATAAAATTCTTTAAGTGCACTTGAACAAAATGTTGAAGATTCACAGTGTTCTTTTTCTTTCTGTTTATGGGCATTTTTCATTTAATTATATTTATAGTTTGGTTACTTGAAATCAGTAAATAGGAGCAACTTTTAAACCTGTAACCTCATTTTTCTGGTTATTAAGTGATTATTATATGAGAATTCTATCTAATCAGTAGACTATTAAAACAAGAGGCATTTAGATTTTAAAGAGTGTTTTATATAGCTGAAGCATTGAAAAAAAAGTGAAAGCGTTAGTTGCTCAGTTATGTCCACATGGACTGAAGCCCACCATGCTCCTCTGTCCATGGAATTCTCCAGGCAAGAATACGGAAGTGGATTGCCATTCCCTTCTCTAAGGAGTCTTCCTCACCCAGGGATCGAACCCAGGTCTCCTGCATTGCAGGCAGATTCTTTACGGTCTGAGCCAAGCATTAGATAACTTTTGATATTTGAATTGACGGGTATTGGACTACTGGTTGTTGTTGTTTAGTTGCTCAGTTGTGTCCGACTCTTGCGATTCCATGGACTGTAGCTCCCAGTAGCTACTTCTTGGAATCTGGCTTTGCTCTGTCCTTAATGAATGAATGACTCCCTTATAAAACCTCTAGAAACAGGAGTACTCTTGAACAGTGATTGAGTATAACATGGTAATACAATTTTGAGGCTAAAATCCTTTGTAGAAATGTGAAGCAGTTAATTGAAATAGAATTCTGACTCTGAAAAAAAATGCAATGTTAATGTATTCTTTTTTGGATGAGGTTTGTGATATATTTTGATAGATTTCAAAGTATGAGATAGAAATTCAGCTCTTTATCAAAGTAATTTTCCTCCTGGCAATTTGTTTTAGTAGTTGCTATGTAACTTTGAGAATATCTGAAAGAAGTAACTGTCAAACGGGGAAAGGCACTAATAAAACTATTTCATATTCATTTTTACATTTTTCCCTCCATGAAAGAAGAAAATGCCATTTATATGAAAAATTACTATTCACATGCATTTCAGGTTTCTTTCTAGGAATTAAAATAACTATTGAGTATAAATTACATGTGTTTAATACTTTGCTTTATAATATCAAAGCTAAGTAGGTTTTCTTAAATTTTGAGAATGGGCAATATTGGATTCATTTTTTTTTTTTAATTGGAATATAATTGTTTTACAATGTATTAGTTTCTGCTATACAACAACATGAGTCAGCCGTATATATACATATATCTCCTCCCTCTTGAGCCTCCCTCCTACCTCCCTGGATTCATTTTTAATAAAGGTAGAGCTTATAAACTTTTAGTGGGTCAAAACAAGAACTAGTTAAAATCTTTTATTCCAGATTCTCTGTAACAAGTCTATGCTGTTGCTTCACTTATTTAGATATATCTCTGAACTAGGGTAGAACAAAAGAGATCTGTGAATAGCCAAAACACATGCCATAAGCATGAATTCATGTCCACTTAACTGCAGTTCCAGTGGAGTGCATGAGGCTGCATTCAGGGCACATTTGCTTTGCATTTATGACACAGTTTGACAAGCTTGGATGAATGCTTAACATGAAAATCAAGAATGGATAAGGAGTGACACCATAAATAATTAGTTTGGGGCCAAACACTCCTGACACTTAGTAAGTACGCAAGTTAGGTGTTGAGTGTAGAAGTACCTTGCTGTACTAGCGAGGAGCCCAGAAACTATAAGAATGAAGGGCATGAAGAGCGACTTTAATTCAGTGTGTCCTTTAAGTGAAGATCTTCTTATTAAAAAGCATTAAAACTTGTCCTTAGAGTTAACACAATTAAAGTTGAATTCACCTTTCTTAAATTTTTTTTTTAGGGTTTCCCTACTATTGAAGGATATTTCAGAAAATCTGTATTCATTGAGGATGATGATGTTTGGCTCCACTGAGAAGGAACTGAGACCTAGCAGTAACTTTCACTTATTACCACTGGAAGAGCCAACTGCTGGTGAAGCACAAGAGAAACAAATTAGAGCACATAACATTTTTCCTGAAGTTAAAGATGAGGCATGGGATGCAACACCTGATGATTTAATTGAACATGATGGAGAAAAGGTACTTGGAAATCAAATGAAACAAGAAGATGGATTTGAAGATGAACTGGCAGGCAAGAAGTTGGAAGAGAATACAGAAAGAAATTGTTTGATGTCATTAGATATTACAGAAGAGGAACTCCAACGTTTGGAACAACAGGCTCAGGAAAAGCATCTTACTGATGTTACTTGCACATCTCCTGAGGTACTGAATACAGTAAAGAGCAAACAGTTCATTCATGAAGGTGGTTGGCTGATTTTTTCTATATATGGGCAGAGAGTAAATATTTTAGGCTTTGCAGACCACCTGGTTTCTGCCCAGTTTTGCCAGTTTGGTGTGAAAGCAGCTGTAGACCAGCAGCCTGTCTGTATTTTAATAAAACTTTATTTACAAAAGCAAAAAAGTAGGCTGGGTTTGGCTTGTGAGCTGTTGTTTGCTACTCCTGACTTAGTATGATCAACAGCATTTTATAGTGGAAAGGTTTTTAGGGTCAGTACACATTTGTTACCATTTGCTAAGCATATCGGAGAAGGCAATGGCACCCTACTCCAGCACTCTTTCCTGGAAAATCCCATGGACGGAGGAGCCTGGTAGGCTGCAGTCCATGGGGTCGTTCAGAGTCAGACATGACTGAGCGACTTCACTTTCACTTTTACTTTCATGCATTGGAGAAGGAAATGGCAACCCACTTCAGTGTTCTTGCCTGGAGAATCCCAGGGACGGGGGAGCCTGGTGGGCTGCTGTCTAGGGGTCGCACAGAGTCGGACACGACTGAAGCGACTTAGCAGAAGCTAAGCATATGCTATTTCTCCTGCTTTTTTACCTACTATATACCTCTTCTTTTTGTAGATCCCTACATACCTACCAGAGTTTACTTTTCCAAACGTGATTCTTGAGGGTAGTTTTGTTTCCTCATATGGGTTTTCTTTACTTGATATTCTGAGAGGGTTTCTATTAAACCCATGTTTTTACTTGACACTCACCTATACTGTCATCTAGAGTCAGAAACCTCATTTTGTTCTTGATAGTTATTGTTAAACATTGTATATTTTTTCTCAACTTCATGTTTAGATTTCTGATCATGTTCTGATTTGATTAATTTGTGAGATTATGTTTTTCTGTTTGCTAATAACTTAAGCATATTTTTTGAAATAGTGAAGTTGTATTAGCGGAATTATGGTGTTTCTTTAAGACAAAAGAGACATACAGCTGTAAACTTTTTATCTCATTTGTTTTTCATTAATTAAAAAATTATCTGTATTGCCCATATTTGGTTGTATACATTTGTGTACATTTTAAAAATAATAACTGCATTTTAAAGTTTTAAAATTAGATTTGAAAGTCATTTAGTAGGATTATTTCCTCAGTTTTCTAAGGACAGATTCTCAATATTTCTTTGTATTTGGTAACTATATTAGTAATCACTTCTATCAGTATACAAATGCATTTTAGCATTGTTTTCAAACTGTTTTCATACCAACCATTTGTAAAGTGGACTCCACTTTTGAGAAATATCTTTTGCTAATGTCTGTAGTACCTTCTGATTTTCTAGAAATTTCATATTACATATTCACTTTAAAGTGATAGGTTTCATATAATTATATAGAATGATGATCAGGATTTCATGATCTGACTCACATCTTTTACCCCATTTATTGCCATTTTTTATTGTGTAATAATTATTAGCATTTAAAAAATTCATGAGACCCCATTTAAAAAATAAAAGAATAAGGCTTATTTTAAGATCTTTTTTAAAGGTTAATTTTTGAGGTTAATTAAGTCTATACTACCTTTTCCTTTCCAGTTTAAATTTTAGACTTTTTTGGGGTCCTTCTGTATTTCTTTGGTGGGTTTCCTTCATACAGGTTACTATCATTGGACATTTGCTTTGTAAGGATTGCCAGATTATTGTAGTTTCTTCATATCTCCACATTGGCAATAAATAACTTATCTGACACTATTTTTTAAATACCTGTAGATGCTATTTGTAAAATATAATTTTATTTAAATGTATTATTAGTCATTGTAACTTGTTGTGATCTCTTAAAAATCAGTGTCTATAAGGGAACAAGTATAGTTCCTGGCTTTGTACAGAATTTCTCAATATTGCAAAGAGGTTCCTGTACTCAAAAAGTTTGGGAACCACAGTTTGGGCTTTTTTTAAACTATAAATGAATTTGTCATTTGTACTTTCATTTAGAGAGTGTGGACTATCGCAAGCTTGTTTATCTATTTTGTTTATTAGGTAAACAGGTTAGGTAGTTTTTCTCTTTTTATTTGCTTCTTTGTTTCTACATTTATTCCTCCTCCTCTTTTTCCTTCCTACCATCCTCTTTCCCTTCCTTTCTATCTACCTGTCACATAAACATATAAATATATATTATACATTTATTAGTGAAGAATAGGAGGTGGTCTAAAGATATTTAGTGTAAAGGAACTTTATTTTGTAGAAAAGAGGGTATTGAGTCAATAATACTGGAAACTAATGTTTGACATACTTTTTTTTTTTTTTAAAGCATTCATCTTCCAAGGATAATGAAGAGGATCTATCTTACATAATTGAGAGTGATGAAGATTTAGAAATGGAGATGCTTAAGGTATGTTTACCATTACAGAAAATTACTTCTAGTTCTTTACAATGGACATTAATGCAGTAAAATATTGCCTGATTCTAAACTGGTCCTACCACAATGAGATTGCTGTCACTTATGTAGCATTAGATTTTGTTTTCCTTTTCATATTTCTTTATGTCTTTGTACAGCCTGTGCATAATGTATTAGCAGTAGTGATGTAGAAGTTGTTAGGCAGTTAGTGTAGGAACTCTGAGACCTTGGCCTGTTTTAATAAGCATCCCACTCCATTAAACTAAGCCTATCTCCTTTGTCCCGAATTCCTGGCTCTTAGAGGAATGTGTCCTTGGTCTGATAAATTATCAGCACTCAGATCCAGGAAGGATCTGATTAACTAATTAATTTGTGTTCCATATGCCTGAGGGAAAAACAACTGGTGATCATTAATCTTTAGTGCATGCATCTGGTCCATTGTAAAAATGGCTGGGAGTCATGAGAAATGGTTGCAGATGGTAACTTAATGTCTAAGAAAACTAAGAATCCAAGGATCAAAAGAAGCCATAAAGATGTCAAGTCAAACGTGGTCTTTATGCTGATTGGTTAGAAACAACATATGTTAAAAGTAAGAACCAATCAAAAGTGTACAAATCATTATGAGTAAGGATATAAACTGCTAAGTCCCACCTTTGTGGGAACTTCACTCCCTCTCAGCATCTATCCTGAGAGCTTTGTACTTTCTTTCTGAAATAAATTCTGTTTGCTTGCTACTGTGAGTGTTCTGAGTGTTCATGAAATTCATTCTTTGGCTCTGTGAATAAGAACTTGGATTCTCATTTCCATAGTATACTCATTAGGTCACTTTTTCTTTTAATCTTTTCCTGGAACGTGGGTAGTGGTTCAGCTCTCCAGTATTGAAACAGGTTTCTCTTTCCTCCTATCCATGTGTGTCCACTTTTATTTGGAAGTTCTGTTTTTATACATTCCATCTTCTTTACTTTGGTTTTATTTGCTGTGGATGTTTTCTTTTATACATAATTTTCTAATGTTTTAAGTGATTCAGTTTTCCCCTATTACCAAGTTGAAAATAGTATTTTCTAATTTATGTATAGTCTACTTCTTCACCTGACCTCCAGTTTCTTCATCAAATCTTATGAATCAAGGATGGACAATTAGAAAGAAAAGCCTAAACTTAGCTAAATTAAGGGAAAATGAAGAAAAACATGGAAGTTCACCATTATGCATACTTTTTAGTTCTCATCTTTAGGTCGATGTGATTTTTCTTTTTATGAAATGAGATTTAAGTTCCTGATTCTTTGAATTTGAGTCAGTGTACTGGGTAGTGATAGGAATGTGGATTCTGAATGTGAATGTGGGTTTAAAGTCTAACTTCTCCCTTAATTAGCTGGGTGACTTTGGGCATGTTTCTTAGCTTTTTGATACTCTATTAACAGTTGTATTTATTATTAAGGTGTTACTTGTGAAGGGTTTAACTAAAGAGCCTGGCATTTCCTAAGTGTAATAAATATTAGCTAACAGTAATAAAAGGATATAAATACTGAATCATATGCCTTTATTGATGAGCCATTTCTCTGAAGAGTCCTATTAAAGTAGTGGATTTATAGGATACTTGCGGACTTCTACAAATTTATGTTATATATTGAACCTCTTAGAAGGCAACTTGGGTGCACAGATAAAAGTACTTTTTTTTACAAGTATGTTTGTTGACTGGAATAAAAAAAATGTGAAAGAGAATCTCTTTTTTTCCCCTTTTAAAGGCCTGAAAAATACTTTTTAAAAAACCTTTTAAGTCAGACTTACTGAATAGAAGTTTTACTATAAAGGGAAAATGACAACTGTGGTTTAATAATTCTTCCTGTTATTTCTCATTAAGAAATTTTACAGATGAAACAGTTTTGAAATACCTGCAGATTCATTAAGAAGATAATCTTCATTTAGGGGAGGAAATCAGATACCAACCTGACATGAAAACATTTGTTTTACATTTGTAATATTCCTTTCCTAAAATTATTTCAGTGTTTTTGTTGTTGCTTTGACAACTCCAGAAACACGTTTATTGTTGGCTTATAGTTTAAACTTTATGCTTCCTCAAAAATAATGTCGCTGACACATGATACAGAGAAACTCATTACAAGAATCACATTAAAACCCGCATTTACAACTTGGGAATTGGAAGCATTGAAGTATGATAAAGAAAAAAATGTTTTAAATAATCTAAATGCAAAATTTATGAAAACTTTCCCTAGGGCCAGTTCATTGTATGCTATTAATGAACCCTGTTTGTGCTGGCAGTATTCCATCTTTGGCCTTATGCCTGAGAAACCATTCTTGAGCACATATTTAAACGGGAGCACACATGTTCTTTTGTGGTACTGCTTGCGCATCTGCCAGCTTTGAACAAAATTGTAGGCTCTGTTAATAATACTCCTTTTGTGTTTGCTGAAAAAGATGCAGCACTCTCAATGCTTTTGCTTTGAAAAATTCTTTTAAATGTTCAGTCTTTAGAAAACCTCAAAAGTGGCACGGTAGATCCAAATCATTCAAAATGCATAGAAATGGAAAAAAATCTAGATCTTCCTTCTGAAGAAGATGATGAAGATGAGAACGAAGCTGTTGAAGAGGAAAAAGAAGCTGATGAAGGTAAGCACTGTCCTGTGTTTGAACTGACTCATCTCTGGTACCTATCACTGATTTTAATTTAGGTTTTAATTTTAAACATTTTGGACATCAAGGATTCTGTGGCATGTAGTTATTTAGGCCCTGAAAACTTGTCATTAAATCCTATGGTGCTTTGGTCTTCATAAAGGACAGTCATACTACTTAGAAAAGTAAGTAATAAAAGTGTTGTGTCATTTGGTGAACATGGTGACGTGAAACTTTTCATCCTGAATTTTATGTTTTGTCAAAAACGATAAAAAATCATTTAATAAGAAGCAGGGGCTTCCTGATGGCTCAGCGGTAAAGAATCTACCTGCAGTGATGGAGACAGAGGAGACATGGGTTCAATCCTTGGGTCAGGAAAATCTGCTGGAGGAGGAAATGGCAACCCACTCCATCACCCCAGTAATCTTGCCTGGAAAATCCTGTGGACAGAAGAGCCTGGTGGACTACAGTCCATACGGTTGCAAAGAGTCAGACATGACTGAGCACGGTACAGAAATAAGAAATAATAAATTAATTACTTATATTAAACATTATTATAAATGGCATTGATAAATATCTGTCCTTCAGGTGCTTATTACTTAAAAATAAATGGCAAAGTGTCAAATAGCAAAATGGACTAATTTTCATCTTGTGTGTGCAAACTCTAGTAAAGAATCTGCTAAATGAATCTTCTGTCATTTAAGTATAAGTGATGATACGCATTATGATAAGCTGTAGGCATCTTCTCATAGAGTAGAATGCTCTCTGGAGCTAGATTTCTTCAATGTTGTAATATGGAAAATTTAAAATACATTTCATAGATGGAAAGTATATGAAAATGTTAAAGTTTTTGCACTTTGTTTTCTTGTATTAAAAATGGACAAATATTCATTTGTTTAGAGGTGGGTTTTCTTGACTCTTCTTTCCTTTGCTCTTTCTTGGCTACTCATGAATCCTTCAACTTGAGGAAAAAATGAAAATCAGTGGGGTGAAGTTAACGTAACTCCATTTTGCTTTGCAGTTGGAATTTTGATCAGAGATTTTTGGTGGAATGGTAATTAAAATGAAGGTTTTACCTATGGATTTTATTTATGACAGTAATTAATTACGGCTTACTGTTGACTGAAAATTGGTTATATTATAAAATTTGAATTGCTATTTTGTTTGCCATGGTTGGCTCTAAATGTTAGTTTTTAGAAGTATAACAAATTCCAAAACATCGTATTTTTATGAAGCTGGCAAAAGTGTGAATTGTAGCAAAGTTCTTATCCTTAGTATTAAGAAATTAATCAAACGGTTTATCTGGAGTTGTCCCTGGTACTCAAAGGAAAAATAAGTGTCAGTTCAGTTCAGTCGCTCAGTCGTGTCCGACTCTTTGTGGCCCTATGAACCGTAGCACGCCAGGCCTCCCTGTCCATCACCAACTCCCGGAGTCTACCCAAACCCGTGTCCATTGAGTCGGTGATGCCATCCAACCATCTTATCATCTGTCATCCCCTTCTCCTCCTGCCCTCAATCTTTCCCAGCATCAGAGTCTTTTCCAGTGAGTCAGCTTTTCGCATCGGGTGGCCAAAGTATTGGAGTTTCAGCTTCAACATCAGTCCTTCCAGTGAACACCCAGGACTGATATCCTTTAGGATGGACTGATTGGATCTCCTTGCAGCCCAAAGGACTCTCAAGAGTCTTCTCCAACACCACAGTTCAAAAGCATCAATTCTTCGGTGCTCAGCTTTCTTTATAGTCCAACTCTCACATCCATACATGATCACTGAAAAAACCATAGCCTTGACTAGACAGACCTTTGTTGGCAAAATAATGTCTCTACTTTTTAATATGCTGTCTAGGTTGGTCATAACTTTCCTTCCAAGGAGTAAGCGTCTTTTAATTTCATGGCTGCAATCACCATCTGCAGTGATTTTGGAGCCCAGAAAAATTAAGTCAGCCACTGTTTCCACTGTTTCCCCATCTATTTGCCATGAAGTGATGGGACCAGATGCCATGATCTTAGTTTTCTGAATGTTGAGCTTTAAGCCAACTTTTTCACTTTCCTCTTTCACTTTCATCAAGAGGCTCTTCAGTTCTTCTACACTTTTTGCCATTGAGCAAACTCTGGGAGATGAAGGACAGGAGAAGGCAGCGCACCCCACTCCAGTACTCTTGCCTGGAAAATCCCACAGACGGAGGAGCCTGGTAGGCTGCAGTCCATGGGGTCGCGAAGAGTCAGACATGACTGAGCGACTCCACTTTCACTTTTCACTTTCATGCATTGGAGAAGGAAATGGCAACCCACTCCAGTGTTCTTGCCTGGAGAATCCCAGGGACAGGGGAGCCTGGTGGGCTGCCGTCTATGGGGTCTCACAGAGTCAGACATGACTGAAGCGACTTAGCAGCAGCAGCAGCAGGAAAACCTGGCATGCTGCAGTCCTTGGGGTCGCAAAGAGTCAGACGTAACTGAGTGACTGAACAACAACACAGTAACTAGATTCTTTAAAAGAAGTCAGTAAAATAAAACTTCCTCTCACTTTGTGTACCTTTATTTTAACATAAATGCCCATTTTATTTTAAGACTGTCTGTTACCAAGACCTACTGAAAAGCAAATTAACTGCCTCAAGACCTACTTTGGCCATTCTAGTTTTAAGCCGTGAGTATAGTCTCAGTTAATTAAATTGCACATTTACTGTTTTCTTTACAAACTTTAAAAGACAAATAATCCATCCATTGAACAGTAAAAGTACAACTTCATTATTGTTTATACATGCTACACTGTAATTTTCCTAAGTGCAGAATTATTTTGAAGTAATATTTATATAAAATTCGTATCTGCATATTGTTTTTATAAGTGAGAAAAAATGGTTTTCCTTAAGATAGAGTTCTGAGTTTAAATACATTAATAAATTCATCTTAAGTTAATCCTGACATTTAATTTATTACAAAAGTATCTGTGTGCCTTTTTTGTGCATCTTATTGTCTATTCTATTACATATTGATATAATAGACATTCATAAGACAGTAGAATGAAAAACAGTGATAATCGTATCTGTTTTAACATAGTCAAATGTATTTACATCCAAGGGAGCACACTTGTAAGTTTTAAAATGAGAGGAATACAAATGAGATGAAGAACAAGTGAATTTGAATAAAACTGTTGGTAATAGGAATGTAAAAATCTATACTGTTTTTTTCTATTCTGATCTTAAAACATTTTTTTTAGACTAAACTGTGTCCTACACATAGTACACATCAATGTACATATCAATGAATTTTCACAAACCAGACACCCTGTGTAGCCAGTGTTCCGATGAGAAAGAGTAGATCATTATCAGCATACCAGAAGATCACCTTCTGTTGTTTTTCCCTCAAAATTTTATTAAAAGAAATTTCAAAGATACAGTAGTTTTTTTTTTTACTATGAATACTTGTATATTCACTGTTAATTCACTGTTAGCATTTTAGTATACTTGCTTTGTCACATATTGATTATCTGTCTATACTTTTTAATCCATTCAATTTTTATTAATAAAATGCATCTCAAGGTAAATTGTAGGCTTCTTTATACTCCGCCCTAACTACTTCAGCATGTAAATCATTAACTATAGTTAAATATTTATTTTACTTTTGAACTAAAATTTGTATGTAAGGAAATGGTTAAACTTAAGTGTTTAACATTGGCAAGTCTTAAGTGTACAGGCACACCCGTATGTAACCTAAACCCTTTTTAAAATATGCTACATTACAATCACTCCAAAAAGTTCCCTCATTTCCCTTTTTAGTCAGTCCTTGCACCTAGAGCATTTTTCTTATTTATTTAAATGAGTGATTTTGTTGGATATCTAGATTGAAGCTTGGAATTTATTTTATATTTTAGATATAGGGAATAAAATTTAATGCAAATATAAACGGAAATCCTAGTTGTTCAGTCACCTTGAATGGGAAGTTGGTCAAGTGGGAGTTCTGTTTTTAAAGCTCCAGAATTCACGTATTTTTACTGAAACTTGGAAATGTAAAAGAAATTCTGGAGGAAATGAAAAAATAAAATGGCTTTATCACATATCAATTATTTGTCTATCCATTTTTTAATCCATTCAGTTTTTATTAATAAAGTGCATCTTGGGGTAAATTGTAGGCATCCTTACACTCCCTTCTAATCACTTCAGCAGGTAAATCATTAACTAGAGTTAAATGTTTATTTATTTATTTTACTTTTAAGTTAAAATTTACATGTAAGGAAATGGTTAGACTTAACTTGTCTCTTCCATTTGTTATTAGTAAAACAGTGCAGCATTTTGCTTTTCATCCTCCAGGGTTCAATGGAAAGTGATTCATTCTGTACTGGAAGAAAGAAGAGATAATGTTGTTGTCATGACAACTGGTAAGTTGTACTTAAGCAAATAACCTTATCTTTTAAAAAATAAAGCTTCAAGATTTTGAAATACTTAATCTTTCCATAAGGTATGTATGTATACAAATGGTGTAAATTGTAGAAGAGAATGAGCTGAGGATAGATGCTTGAATTTTGCATGAATTAACTCTTAGGTAGGTAGCCCATTAGTAGTGACTGTTCATCTCATGCAAGTACATTGTAAGAAGAAATGAGGGTAACAGCGACCTAATTTCATTTCTCTGAGTGTATTATTTTTATTTTAAGGGTATGGAAAGAGTCTGTGCTTCCAGTATCCACCTGTTTATGTAGGGGGGATTGGCCTTGTCATCTCTCCCCTTATTTCTTTGATGGAAGACCAAGTACTTCAGCTTGAGTGAGTAAGGCTTTCAGAGCCACATTGCCACCTTTTTTTTTTTTTTGTAACTCCTGTGAAAGAAATACTTGATTTATCATGTGTGTTAAAATCTAGTTCCTATTAACACATTTCTAATATAATGTTGCTTTGTCTTTACTAGTAATATATGACACTTTAGTGGAAGAGCTTATCTTCTTTCTTGAGTTCTCTGTAATTTAGGGCTACCAGATGACCCCCCACCCCCAAATTTTTTTTAAAAAGCAAATTTTATGCCGGTTAACACTACATATCACAAAATTCTTTTCTCTGTTGGTTACCCTTCTTCTTTAGCTTGGTATGAAGTGTATACATAGAGGTGTAGTTTTCATTTATGAAAAACATTTAAATTCCTTCAACCTGTGCTTGCAGTCTTTTTGGAAAATCCACCTTAACAACCACCTTCCTTCTAATATAGCCATTGAAGGAATTTATTTACCAAGTTAGTGAGTTACAAAAAGTGATTGCAAAGAAGAGAAATGTACATCATAACCTTTTGTTTCTTCTCACTTAAAAATGAAGTTGATATTTGTAGTGTGCACATGATTCCAGGATGTTTGTGTTTCTTCTTACAGAATATCCAGTATTCCAGCTTGTTTTCTTGGATCAGCACAGTCAAAAAATGTTGTAGAAGATATTAAATTGTAAGTTATTTATATGATTCCTGATCATGTTGTCAACTGTCTGTGGTATTTTTCTCAGTGGAAAAACCTGACTGAACTTTTTAGCCTACCCAATATATTGAGATTCATCCATGTTGTTACATGTACCAATAGTTCATTCTTTTTTATTGGTGAATAGATTACATCATGTGGATATGCCATAATTTATCTGTTCACCTGTTGATAGAGATTTGGATTGTTTCCAGTTTGGGGATTTTACAAATAAAGATGCTGTGAGCATTTGCATGTGTTGTGCTTACTCGCTCAGTCATGTCTAACTCTTTGTGACCCTGTGGACTGCAGCCTACAATGTTTCTCTGTCCATGGGATTCTCCAGGCAAGAATACTGGAGTGGATTGCCATGCCCTACTCCAGGAGATCTTCCTGACACAGGGATCAAACCAGTGTCTCCTGCATTGCAGGAGGATTCTTTACCCACTGAGCTCCAAGGGAAGGCCTGTGCTGAATCACATAGTTATTCTGTGTTAAGTTTTTGAGAAACTGCCAGACTTTATGAGTGGTTGTACCATTTTACATTCCTACTAGCAGTGTCTTAGAATTCTAATTTCTCCTCATCTCAGCCATCACTTGGTGTGGCCAAGTTTTTAATTTTAGCCATTTTAATAGAATGTCAGTGTGTGTGTTTAAATTTTTTAAATTTAGTTTTGTCTGTGCTGGGTCCTTGTTGCTGTGCGGGCTTTTCTCTAGTTGCAGAAGAGGGGCTACTCTCTAGTGGTGGTGTGTTGGTTTCTCTCTGCAGTAGCTTTTCTTGTTGCTGAGCACAGGCTTTATGGTGCGGGGGCTTCAGTAGCTGTGGCTCGTGGGCTCAGTCATTGCCGCTCCCAGGCTCTAGAACACAGGCTCAGTAGTTCAGCACATGGGCTTAGTTGCTCAGTGGCATGTGGAATCCTCCGGAACCAGGTACTGAACCTGTGTTTCCTGCATTGACAGGCAAATTCTTTGCCACTGAGCCACCAGGGAAGCCCCTCAATGTGTTTTTCATTTACATTTCCCGGCTGTTTATTGTCATCCTGCTTATTTAACTTATATGCAGAGTACATCATGTGAAATGCCAGGCTGGGTGAAGCACAAGCTGGAATCAAGACTGCCAAGAGAAATATCAATAACCTCAGATAAGCAGATGATACCACCCTTATGGCAGAAAGTGAAAAACTAAAGAGCCTCTTGATGAAAGTGAAAGAGGGGAGTGAAAAAGTTAGCTTAAAACTCAGCATTCAGAAAATGAAGATCATGGGATCTGGTCCCATCACTTCATGGCAAATAGATGGCAAATAGATGGGGAAACAGCGAGAGACTTTATTTTTGGGGGCTCCAAAATCACTTTAGCTGGTGACTGCAGCCATGAAATTTAAAGACCCTTGCTCCTTGGAAGAAAAGCTATGACCAACCTAGACAGCATATTAAAAAAAAAAGCAGAGATGTTACTTTGCCATCAAAGGTCTGTCTAGTCAAAGCTATGGTTTTTCCAGTAGTTATGTATGGTTGTGAGAGTTGGACCATAAAGAAAGCTGAGTGCTAAAGAATTGATGCTTTTGAACTGTGGTGTTGGAGAAGACTCTTGAGAGTCCCTTGGACTACAAGGAGAGCCAATCAGTCAATCCTAAAGGAATCAGTCCTGGATTTACATTGGAAGGACTAATGCTGAAGCTCCAACACTTTGGCCACCTGATGTGAAGAACTGACTCATTGGGAAAGACCCTGATGCTGGGAAAGATTGAAGTCAGAGGAGAAGGGGACGACAGAGGATGAGATGGTTGGATCGTTATCACCTACTCAATGGATGTGAGTTTGCACAAGCTCCGGAAGTTGGTGATGGACAGGTGTGCTGCAGCCTGCGGGATTGCAAAGAGTCGGATGCAACTGAACTGAACTGAAGCACTAATTATGTTGAGCATCTCTTTATATACTTATTAGCCATCTGTTTATGTTTTTTTTTAAATCTGTGTATCTTTGATGAAGTGTTTATATCCATCTTTTGCTTATTTTTTTCTCTTGAGAATTTTGATAGTTTATATTATACATTATGAATATAAATCCTTCACTTGCTATATGGTTACCAAACATTTTCTCTTAGTTTATGACTCCATATTTCATTCTCCTAACAGATTTGTCTGTGTGTGTGTGTGTGTGTTAAGTTTCATTTGGGGCAAAATGAGGACTGCAGCATGGGAGGCAGCATCTCAGTTCTTATAAACTGCTCCAAAGAGGCAGTGGGAGGAAGGTCAACATACAAGATTTTGGTGAAGGCGGACCGTTCTCCTAGCAGTTAGTTTGAAAAGTATCAGGTTTTCATTTTTATAACGTCCAGTTTGTCAGTGTGTTTTTTTATGGATTTTGCTTTTGCTGTTGCTTTTTGGTGCCTCACTCAAGGTCACAGAGATTTTCCTTTATATTTTCTTCAAAAAATGTTATAGTTTTATGTTTTACATGTAGATCTATGATCCATTTTGTGTAAATCTTGTATATTATATCAGGTATTGACTGCAGTTCTTTTTTTTTTTTTTTTTTTGACCTAGGCACATCCATTTCTTCCAGCTCCATTTGTTGGAAAGATTATCTTTTTTCCACCGTATTGCTTTTGTACCTTTGTAAAAACTAAATTGAGTAAATATACATGGGTTTATTGCTGCAGTGTTTATTTTCTGTTTTGTCACTGTCTGCCTTGATTGGTGTCTTGATTACTACAGCTTTCTAATAAGTCTTGAAATCAGGTAGTGCAGGTCATCCACTTTTGTTTTTCTTGTTCTTTCAAAGTAGGGGTTTTTTTTTTTCTTCAATTTTTTTGGGTCTATTCTAGGTTCTTTGTATTTCGATATCACCTTTTCAACTAAATTGCCAATTGGGATTTGATTGGGTTTACTTTGAAGGTAGATATCTAAAGAATTAGCTGTCTTTATAGTTCTTATCACTCTGTTTTACCCTGAAGAACTGATGCACACTGAAGTTAAATACTTGCCTAAGATTACTTAGCTTGTCAGAAATAGAACTGAGATTCAAACCTAGATAGCCTGGCATCAGAACTAATTAGACTACTGAGTCTAATGTGTTCATTAGACTACTGAGTCAATTTCATGATATGAAAAGCATAACTTTTTTCTTAGTTGTTTTCTACCCATTCCTAGTGAAAGCACCATGCCTAGCACACAGTGGATTAAATATTTTTAAGTGGTTTCATAAAGAACATTATTTTATTTTATTTAATTTGATCTATGTCATCATTTGATAGAATGGAAAAGAGACTCTGTACCTATTTTGCCCTAGCCCTAACCTTCATTGCAAACATTGTCTTAATTAGGATTCTGTCTGCACAGAATAGAAATCAATCAAACTAGTTTAAACGAACATCAACTTTTATAGTAAGGATACAGGAATGGCTTGTGGATCCCTATGAAAAGAAATTAGCCAGCCCTCAGGAAGAGACTGGAATCAGTATTGAAAATACAATAGGGCCTTTTTTTTTTTAACCTAAATTCTCTGTCTTCCTCTTGCTTTCTCTCAGAAGGTAAGCGTTCTCTGTTTTTCTAGTCACAAAATAGATTGCAGGTATTTTTCATTTACATGTTACAGATCTTGCTGCTTGGAGACTGACTGGTTGTTACTTGGTTAGACCCCCGAATTCTAGGACGGAGACTAACTTGACCTTAGTATGGTTTCATCACTGGCCCAAGAAGATGTGGGCAATAGAGCAGAATATACAGGAGAAACGTGGGTGCTGCGGGTATAATTGTGGAGATGGGATCAATTGTGTAGGGTAATGGGGTTGTCATCCTCCAAGGAAGGTGGCGTGTAGGTGGATTGCTAACGTATAGAAGGTTTATTGTAGGCTTGATCAGTTAACTCAAGCACTGCGATTTTGGGGCTAGACTGCTGGAAATCAGAATCTGGCTTCTAATGGCATCTTATACTGAGTACTTTCTGAGTGGTGTTGCCATGTTTGTTTTGATGAATTGAAATGAAATCAGAGAACAAATATATGTGTATATGTCCACACATATAATATGCATTTTGTTTTTATTAAGTGGTGTAATGCATTATTTAAAAAAAATTATACTGTGTTATGGTTTTCAGTTATATTCATTGGGTGATTGTTTTTACATTTCCTATTTCTTTGTTTGTTTTTATAGAGGCAAATACCGGATTGTATACCTAACTCCAGAATTCTGTTCAAGTAACTTGGAGCTGCTTCGGCAACTTGAGGCTGATATTGGTAAGTGGGATGATAGAATCTTTATAAGTACTTGTTAAAGTGAGATATTCTTTAAACTTGTGGATGGATCCAGCAAATCTCTGTCTCTCCTGTCCTGTCCCACAATTCCTTTTGCCCTAGAAATTAAGCTCCTGGATTATAATTGTCTATTTGTATACCTGTTTTCTTCTACTGGACTATAAACTTTTTAGGGGAAAATGCTCTTCTTATTTATTTATATTTCCTTCAATGGCACCCCACTCCAGTACTCTTGCCTGGAAAATCCCATGGATGGAGGAGCCTGGTCAGCTGCAGTCCATGGGGTCGTGAAGAGTCGGACACGACGGAGCGACTTCACTTTCACTTTTCACTCTCATGCATTGGAGAAGGAAATGGCAACCCACTCCAGTGTTCTTGCCTGGAGAATCCCAGGGACGGGGGAGCCTGGTGGGCTGCCGTCTATGGGGTCGCACAGAGTTGGACACGACTGAAGTGACTTAGCAGTAGCAGTATGTTACTGGTACATAGTAAGCATTTAAATATATTATTGAATAAATGTTGAATCTTGGATTCTATGATATTATAATTTCCTTTTTTTGGTATTCTGAATCTTAATGTAGTGATTCTCTACTCTTATTGTTCATGAGAATCACCTTTCAAACTTTAGAAAATTTCAGATCCTCCAACCTTGAAAATTGTGATTTAATGCACCTGCTATGAGGTTGTGGCAGCTGTAGTCTTTCACTGGTGATTCTGATGTGTGATTTTCAGGTTGGAGACCACAGTACCTTTGACTATTTGTTGTCAGTGAGTACGATTAATTTTAAAAATTACATAATATGTCATAGCCTATTTCCTAGAAAATGTAAATAAAAAATTAGTCAAAAGCTGGTATCGTCTTTGATGTGTGTGCTAAAAACATTTTTGTCTTGTTTTTTCCCTTCTTGATGGTCAGGCTCAGCTATCTAAGAGCTACAATCACAGATTCTATTGCAATTGTTCATGTTTCAAACATTAAGTTAAACCAGACAATCTTTGCTTTCTAATTTAATATGATCTCACTTTATGTGTTAAAATAATTCCTAGCACTTAAAGTTTTTTTAAACATTGTGGTTTCTCATTTAATGGTTACTTGCAGATAACTCTGGGAAAGCATTTAACAGTTATCCTCATAATATAATGAAAACAAGTATTTATCTTTTAATATGTGTTAAGTATCAACAAAAGAATGAGGGCAGAAATTAGCATTTGATTAAATATATTATCAAAAAGGGCAACCATCAGCTGTTAAACTCCCTTATTGGCATGTTATGTTTTTGCTTTTAATTTAAAACAAATTTGGTGTGTATCTTATTAGGTTGTATAAAGTTCTTATGAATTTTTAAATTCAGATTAAAATCAACAACTCTAGATATATAAACTCCATGATTTTATTGTAAAAGTTAGGGTCTATGTACCTAGTGGTCTGGATACGTTTTGTTCCATTTTAACATTTGCTTTGTTTCTGTGATGGATTTAATCCAATATTTACTTAGAGCCTCTTGACAGGTTGTTCTAATTCTCTATTTTAATTTTTTGTAAAGGAATAAATTATGAACACTGCAATTATTAGAGCTGAGTATCTGCATAAGATGGATGAAAATGCTCTTTTTGGGTGGCTGTCAGTGTTGAACAAAATAGGATAAATTCTCTCAAGTATTTTTATTTAACTTTCATTTTACAATGCTTGCAGCAGTGAATATACTCAGAATTTCATTTGTACAGTAGTTTTGGCATTTAGCTATTCTGATTTATGATTTTTATGAAATGCTGTTATTTAAGTAGTGTGGGTTTATAACAGAAGCAGCAAGCAGAATTTTATATAGAGACACCTTAAAAGCAAACGTACCTGTAATTGTCTTGTAAATTTGGGAGTAAGGCTTTAATGACTGATGTGCCAAAATGAAATATGTCCTGGACCTGGGCAGACACTTGGACTTGCACATTTAATGGGAAAGTTGGCAGAAGCTTGCAGCAGCTGGTTGTGAGGGACAAAGTTTAACTCCATTAAAAAATAGTAGTTGTTGTTGTTTTAGTTGCTCCGTTCTGTCTGAGTCTTTTCCTATCCCTGCCTACCAGGCTCCTCTGTCCATGGGATTTCCCAGGCAAGAATACTGGAGTGGGTTGCCATTTCCTCCTCCTGGGGATCTTCCTGACCCAGGCAGCGAACCCGCATCTCCCACATCTCCTCCACTGCAGGTGGATTCTTTACCACTGAGCCACCGGGGAAGTGCAAAAGCTAGTTAATCAAACCTGTGATTTTAAGGAGGGTTTTAAAATGAAGGAGCTGTCATTCTTTGTTTTAACCTATTTAACTTAAAATCTGGGTCATATAGTTTCTAAAGCCAAATAAGTATAATGGTAATATTGAATGTTTCCCACTCATCAGTTAATAGAATTTTGATGTGAATCAACCTGGATTTTCTCAGATTTAGCAGGGTTTTCTTTTTTCTTTCCTTCTTTTTCTTCTCCGACCCTGTTGTAATTGGTAATCTCAATGAATTGTAGTTATATGCATGTTTCTCTGTCTCTTCCTTTAGAAATGTGAGCTCCTCAAGATCATGAATTGCATTTTACTATTATTTTATTCCTAGGGAAGTGTTTGGAGCATAGTATGCATTTCCCCAGGTGGTGCTAGTGGTAAAGAACTTGCCTTCCAATGCAGGAGACAGAAGAGACACAGGTTCGATTCCTGGGTTGGGAAGATCCCCTGGAGAAGGAAATGATAACCCACTCCAGTGTTCTTGTCTGAAGAACCCCATGGACAGAGAAACTTGGTGGGCTAGTCCATGGGGTTGCAGAGAGTTGGACATGACTGAGTGACTAGCACAATAACTATAATAATAATATATATTTTTTTAAATTGAGCAGTCTTTTATGCCAGCCCCTATCTTAGCATTTTATGTGAATGATCTTAATCTTCAGAGTAACTAAAAAAAATGTTAGCTACTTTTATTATCTACCTTATACTTATGGGAAACCGACACTTGAAAGCTTAAGTAAGATGCTTAAAGTAATATAAATGGTAAGCCAAGTTATGCATCTAGGTAGCCTGACTTATGTTTTTAATTAACCCCAGTGGCAAAACTTCCCCTGGACCAGGAAGATCCCCTGGAAGAGGGAATCACAATTCAATCTAGTATTCTTGCCTGGAGAATTCCATGGACAGAGGAACCTGGTGAGCTACAGTTCATGGGGTTGCACAGAGTCGGACACAACTGAGCAGCTAACACACGGTGGCAAAACATTAATATGCAGATACACATTAAGTTGTGATCATCCCCGTTGAAGGGAAAAATTTTTTATTTCTTAAGTATTAATTTGGTAATCAAGGGCAAAAGCGCTACTGTCATTACTTTGAAATATCTGAAGACATTTTCATGGATGGTTATGTGAAAGTGAAAGTGAAGTCGCTCAGTCGTGTCTGACTCTTAGCGACCCTGTGGACGGTAGCCTACCAAGCTCCTCCGTCCATGGGATTTTCCAGGCAAGAGTACTAGAGTGGGTTGCTATTTCCTTCTCCAGGGTGCCGAGGTCCAGCCCCAGCTGATCCAGGGTATTCGAAGGGGAGACGAAGTAGGCGACCTATTTATTTATTTATTTATTCAGAGATATAAAGAATAATAGAATGAGGATAGCTCAGTAGGAAAATTCAGTGGAGAAAAGAAGCTGAGTAGCTTGGTTTACGCGGGAGACCAATAAAACTTCAAGACAAGAAGTTTGCACCACTTACGTAGGCCGCAGGCGTCCTTCCGTTCTCCCGAAGGAGAGGAGACACTGAGGCCTCCCTAGTCGGATCTTAGAAGCCCAGGCATAATTAGTAAGCATGGTGGGTTCCGCGCTCCAGATGGAGACTCAGCTGGAAGTTAAAGGGAAGAATGACATGGGGAGACCAAGCGTTGGTGAGCAAGGCCCGTAGCTTCATTTTTAACTGGGGCTTATATACCCTAAGTTACACATAGAGGATAATAGGGGATGCAAAGTCAGCAGTCTTTGATGCTTATCAAAAACCAGGGTTTCTTTCCTGCAAATTTATCGTATACAAATGGTTTAGGTGATTTACATCATCTTCTGGCCAGAAGGCCTATTAACATTTTATGACTCTTGACAAGGACTTATCAACAAAGACTTACTTTCTCTAAGAGTAATTATTTTAAGGTTTGGCGCCATCTTCCGAAGATAAAATTACATTCCTATAGGGTGAATGTGTAAAGGGTTTACAAAGGAAAGAATTTATTACCTTAAGGGTCTAAAGTTACTAACACCAAGGCCACCACTAATTTTTTCTACATAGCAACTATATTAATTAATACACATTCAAGGATACAATACAGGGGATGTGGAAACTTGGCAACAAGCATTGGCTCATCAATGAAATCTTTTACTAGTTTTATTTTGACAGTTTCTAACTCTCTGAGAGGCTCTAAGCTATTTGAATATCTTAAGCTTCCCGTGCCTCTCGAGGCTGGGAGACTGTAAACAATCGTATGCATAGCTGTAGGTGTCCGGGTAAACTTGTCAGGCGAGTTAGAGAGCCATCTGAGGGTTTGGATTTAAACACTCCTAATTGCCCAGGAACTTTATTAATTGGAGCTGTAAGTTAACTCTTTGACAGACAGAGCGAGATGGTGGTGGGGGACAGCCCCCAGGAAAGTCAGAGGTGAGAGCACAAAGCAATAAAGTAGGCAGACTCTGGTTTTTGGGGGTAGATGCTCGAGAATATCTGGGGGGACTCCCGAGGCTCGATCCCGCCTTTGCGTATGCCGAGCCTCCTTCCTCATGACCTTTGTCACGAGTGGAATGTCTCTCACCAGCTCCCAGCACCAGGGGATCTTTCCAACCCAGGGATCGAACCCGGGACTCCCACATTGTGGGCAGACGCTTTACCGTCTGAGCCACCAGGGAAGTTATATAGTAAAGCCCTTTTCTGAGAGGCATTACTGTACGTTATTGATTCTGAGTCAATGTGGAGGTGGGGGTGGGGGCCGAGCAAAGGGGTTGCTAGGTGAAGAAGGAACAATTTGCCTTCCTTCTTACCTACTTTGTACAAAATGAGATATAGTTCTTCCCTTCCCGTTTTATATTAGAAACTGTGGATGTCATCCTGTCTTTCAGAACTGGCATTTCAGAGGAATTCTGTAGTGATCATTCACAGACAGTGATGAATGTAATCTCAGTAGAAATATGCTGACTTTTTCTCTTTGGATAGCTAATCCATGAGATAAAATTAAAAGTATTATGAATGAGAATTAGAATAGCTCTTCTTTTTAAGGTATTATCATTGCAGATGAGTGATAGCTTTGAGGACAGAGTAGTAGTAATTAATTTCTCTGAGAAATAATGATGAAAACCAAAATTGAATAAATATGTTACTTGAAAAATAGATATTAAATATTTCTTTCTTTTATCCATCTGCCTTTTATCCATATATCTCCCTCTGCTTATTCTCAGTAATGATTTTTGGTGTACGTGCTAAGTCACTTCAGTCGTGTCTGACTCTTCGTGACCCCATGGACTGTAGCCCTCAAGGCCCCTATGACCATGGGATTCTCCAGGCAGGAATACTGGAGGGTTGCCATTTCCTCCTGAAGGGGATCTTCCTGACCCAGGGATCAAACCTCTGTTTCCTAGGTCTCTTGCATTGGTCTATTTGTTCTTTACCACTGGCACCACCTGGGAAGCCCAATTTTTGGTGTTATCTGCTATGATTTATGCTTATATTTTTATATGAGTCAATACTTTGAATTATTTTTCTCCTTTCTGTTATATTTACATATTCAAAGTGAAATTGGTGGTAAAACTTTAGATGAGTTTATTACTTTTTTGAACTTTATCTTCTCCATTTACATATTTTTCTTTTTTGATAGGTATCACACTTATTGCTGTGGATGAGGCTCACTGTATTTCTGAATGGGGACATGATTTTAGAAATTCATTCAGGGATTTGGGTTGCCTAAAGGCAGAATTCCCGAAGGTAAGCTTTGCCAAGTACAATGTCTTGAAATGACTTGCTTAGCAAGGGAGGATCCAGGATTGGGGAATGGCCAAAAATCTGAAAATGATTTTATGAAAGGGCAAATGGTTGCTTTTTAAGCAGGGGAAAGATTTTTTTACAACATGGTATATCTTTTACTTCTCTCAAGTCTTTGCTGAAAAGAGTACTTTTTCATTTAGTCCTCCTGTCCACTGTGGTCAGCTTTTCAAATTAACCCTCTTCCCACAACTCTCAGCATTCCTCATATTCCTTTGCTGTCTTTTAAATAGCACTTAGCAGTGTTAACGTACTTTAATATATTTTGTCTATGGCCTGTGGGTCCCTACCAGAATATTCTTTGTGGTGAGGGATTTCTGCTGGTTTAGTTGGTAAAATCTACAACAGTGCCTGTCACATGGTGAGTATTCCATAAATAATTGGTAAATGAATAAGTGAATTCTGATGAGAAAGCTGAGTCCCTGAGAAGTAACTTTACCACGCAGGCAGTGAGTGGTAGAGCTGGGCAGTGCTACACAGTGGGATACTAGATGGGCTTACAGAGCTAATGACGTCAAAGAAGTTTAAAACAGTTTCTGCCCTGAATTAGCACAGAGGCCAGTAAAGGAGTTTAGATTCAGAATTGCCCATAAAAGTGGAAGCAGTAGTACCAAATGAAGTGCATGGAACAGTATGAATAATATAGAAAGATTAGTAGTGTTAATAGTACCCGTAGTATTAATAGAAAAAGAAGATGATATGGTGAAAGCCAGCAGGCTCAGATTCCTTGAGGACTGCTTTTCATTGATGTAGAACGGTTTAAAGTAAGCTTTTGGAAATTAGGAAGATTGCTGTCTGTAATCCTTTCCTGGGCCTTTGATTCTAGAAGGATTGTGTTAGAGGAGTTTTAAGTGTTTTATGCAGTTTAGAAATGCTTCTCGATATTGAACTAGTCTTTTATTCTGTCAGGCTGTGGACGCCATTGGATTCTTTTCATTTCTTGGGATGATTCACTGAGCCCAGGATGGTCGTCAGGCAGCAGCTGAGAAACCTTTTTCCCTGGTGTTTTCATGAAATCTCTCTGTTAGCTGAGTGGTGAGAAGTGCCCCCTGGTGGCTGTAGGGCTCTCATTTTCCTCGCTGTTCTCAGTGCTTTTTTTTCTTCTCATCGCAGTTACAGCTGACTGTCACCAGTGTGACACTGAACTATTTCAATAAGTTCAAAAAAAAAATCACTAACTTATTCCCATTTGGAGAGAATCTGACAAAATGAGTCTCCAAAGAACAACTTTGTTGTTGAAAGCTTTGTTGTTGTTGTTGATTTGCTCAGCTGTGTGTGACTCTCTGCGACCCCATGGACTGTAGCCCACCAGGCTCCTCTGTCCGTGGAATTTTCCAGGCAAGAATACTGGAGTGGGTAGCCATTTCCTTCTCCAGGGGATCTTCCCTACACAAGGATCAAACCTGCGTCTCCTGCATTGCAGTTGGATTCTTTACTGTTGACCCACCAGGGAAGCCCTGGAAAGCTTTACATCAACCTTAAAGTTCTATAAAATTCAAGTAAGAAGAACTGTAAGAAATGAGACATTTTGGATCTTTCCATGACATTCCTCCCAGCCCTTTTACAAAGATCAGCACATTGTAGACAGTAACTATTTGGAATAAGTGAGTGAATGAATGAATGAAGCATACTATGGAGTATATAGATTAACTGCACCACCCAGTGGAGAAAGCAATGGCACCCCACTCCAATACTCTTGCCTGGAAAATCCCATGGAAAGAGAAGCCTGGTGGGCTGCAGTCCCTGGGGTCACGAAGAGGCGGACACGACTGAGCGACTTGACTTTCACTTTTCACTTTCATGCATTGGAGAAGGAAATGGCAACCCACTCCAGTGTTCTTGCCTGGAGAATCCCAGGGACGGGGGAGCCTGGTGGGCTGCCTTCTATGGGGTCACATAGAGTTGGACACGACTGAAGCGACTTAGCAGCAGCAGCAGCACCACCACCACCCAAATTCAGAGGCAAATGGAATAGTAACAGTTCTTGGAATTTGTAGTGGTAGCACCATTGAAGTATATGTCTTAAGGCATTCCTAGATTTATAGTCACAAGATTAATTTACATTTTATTGCTTTTTTCACCAAAACTTTGTACTTATTACCAAAGAAACCAAGATTTGCCAATTTAAAGAACAAGTCTTGTGAGTTGTGAACTTGATAAAACTGAGTGACAAGGTAATTTATCAACCATACCAGTTTGCTTTTAAAAATTAAAAAGTTGAAGCTATTAAGAACTATGCTGTAATATAAAGAACAGACTTTGGACTCTATGGAAGAAGGCGAGGATGGGATGATTTGAGAGAATAGCATTGAAACATGTATATTACCATATGTGAAATAGATGACCAGTCCAAGTTCGATGCTTGAAACAGGGCACTCAAAGCTGGTGCACTGGGACAACCCTGAGGGATGGGATGGGGAGGGAGGTGTGAAGGGGGTTCAGGATGGGGAGACATGTACACCCATGGCTGATTCATGTCAATGTATGGCAAAAACCACTACAGTATTGTAAAGTAATTAGCCTCCAATTAGAAGAACTATGCTGTGATGACTAGATAAACTGAGAGCTTCCCAGCAAACCAGGATGTATGGATACACCTTTCTCCTAGCCAACCTGAGTGTTATTTTCAAGCTTTACCCTAGTTTACTTGTTTTAAATATCATAAAGCACCAGAGTTTCTAAGCAAAAACATTCTGTTCACTTCTGAAGTGAAAGTAAATACTGTTCCTTTAAATTTAGTGCATTCCATTACTTTACTGTGTTTTTTAAGTTACGGAAGCAACATTCTTAACTGTGCCTTTCTAGGATGTCGGCAAAGGAATGAATTATTTATGGTGATTTTCTCTGTTAGCTGGTCACTAGAATAAGGAGTTTCTCGTGGCAAAGTGGGAATTTTTAAGTTAGAAGAGAGGTTAACATCCAGTAGCCCTCTCCATCTCATATTTTGATGAAAAAACCGAGGCCGAGAGAAGTTAGCTCTTGCCAAAGGGAGTGGCAAATCTGAGAGTAGTGGCCGTGTCTCTGGAGTTCTTGTGTAGAATTCTTTTCAGATGTTCCATAATAATATCAGTAATAGCTGACACTTGTCACTTGCTTTCTGTGTACTATGCCGTTATATTCCGCAATTAGACCTTTTATCCCATTTGCTCTTCACAGTGACTTTCTGAGGTTGTTGCTGTTGTTGTAGCCATCTTAGAGATGAGGAAACCAGCGTTTAGAATATGAAGTAAATAGCTCATGGGAATTCCCTGGCGATTCAGCACTTCCACTTCAGGGGGCATGGGTTCAATTGTTGTACAGTGCAGCCAATGTGTCTAAAATAAGCAGCTCAAAATCTCACATCTCGTTAGTGGCGAAAGCTGGCTTTGAACTGAGGCAGCTATTTCTGAGCCAGATTCTTATACTACTGTGCTGCTATTTTGCCTGATTTTTCTACTAACTTCTTCAAAATGTGTCAGGTTCATGTTTATTTCCTTTTTTTTTTTCACAAAAGCATTGCTTGTCTGCTCTTTCATGATACTGCATAGAAACGAACCAGGCCCTCTTTTCTTCTCTATCCTGAAAATGTCTGTCTTTATCTGTATATGCAGTTAAATATCAAGCATTTTTTTAGTTCATTTATAAATTGTTTGAGTAACAGTTAAATTGATGGAAATGCTTCATTGTGGTAAGGTGAGAATGTTCGTGTCCTGGAAAATTCCGTGTTTGAACTTCCCTTATTCTCAGCCATATTTTTGATACAGATATGTTTATTTGCTATAAAGATATATAGCAGGTATATACATATATATTAAGCCATATATATTAAGCCTTGATTAGAGAAACTGGTTTCTTTATAAATTGGCCTGTTCCTATATGTTATTAGGCAGATGCTCTCTAAGTTCAGAGAATAGTCTGATTGTAAACCAAAAATCAATTAAGTTGATTTGGGGTGTTTTTTAATAATTTCACAGAATTTAAGGCTAGAAAATATCAAAATGTCAGTTAACTGGTCACATTGATTTTGGTTATCTTTTTTTCCATTTAAAAACTGCTCCCAGACTTAATTGATTTTTCCTTGCATGAACTTTGAGATAGTTTTCAGTTTAATAAAGCTATATTGATTATATAAGTAGTTTACAGTTTTTAATAAATTGTATCTTTTTTCAAATTCTGTAATTGCATTTTTACAAATTGCACTTAAATTTTCACTTATGTACAGTAATTGTTTCAACTGATTTGCAGGGTAAATGTATTGCATCTGAAGAGCTGTGTTATGAGCATATTATTTACCATATTTTATAATAAGCCAAAAAGTATTCAGAAAGTTGTAATCTTGGATATCAAGCAGCTAATTATATAGGAACAGTTTTTCTGATTATGAGATGATTGCATAGTTGATTAATACTCCCAGTGATAATAGTGATGAAAAAATTAAATCTACAAGTCTACTGTACTGAAAATAGAACATGACTTGGTTGCTCAAGGAATCAGTTAATACTAGATGTCTTATTTTCTGCATTTTCCTTTTATATTGTATGCCCCTATTAACCATTTAAAACTGTTGAGAGATTATCCAGGTAATTGAGAGCTATTATTTTAGATCTGAAAAGCCATATACCAGTGTATTTAGTATAGGAGTAAAACAAGAGCCTTAGTTGGGCTATGTATGGCTAAATTTTCAGTGAGTGCAGGGTTTATAATTTATGAATTATAGATTATCAAAGATAAGACGTAACTTACCCCTCATTTGTCCCAGCACTGTTATAAATGTATAAATAATAAATGGAGAGGTAGATAGCTAATAAGTGGATTTAACTTTAGATAGAAATTGCATTTAGAAATCTTATGAGTTTAGTGTTTGAATGATTTCTTAGAAGGCTGAGAAACAAGAAGAAAGTGTTTTTCTTCTTCTTTGAAAGAATAATTTTAAAGTTTCATTTTTATCACTGTTCTCTATTCTTCCTGTAATTGTCTTCCAGTGTCTTTCTAAGAAGGCAGTAGAAATGTTGGGAATTAACAACCTCGCTCCTTTGTTAAAAATCGCTTTTCCTTATTTCAGGTTCCAATTGTTGCACTGACTGCTACGGCAGGTTCTTCAGTCCGAGAAGACATTGTATGTTGCTTAAACCTGAAGGATCCTCAGATAACCTGTACTGGTTTTGATCGACCAAACTTGTATTTAGAAGTTGGACGAAAAACAGGAGACATCCTCGAGGATCTGAAGCAGTTTCTTGTCTATAAGTCAAGGTGAGTGTTTCATGGTTGATAAATTTTGGTAACTATTTTGTTCTTTATAAAAAATGTATTTTATTTTTAAAACGTATCTCTTTGGAATGTATATTTAACATATTTGAAATTCTGCTTAGCTTCAGTTCAAGTGTGATGTTATATAATCAGTGACTGAGGAAGGGAGAAACTAATTTTTCTTATGTTTTTATACTCCGTACTGTTATTTGAAGAGAACATACACTCTTAATGGGCTTCCCTGGTAGCTCAGCTGGTATAGAATCCGCCTGCAATGCGGGAGACCTGGGTTGGAGACCTGGGTTTGATCCCTGGGTTGGGAAGATCTCCTGGAGAAGGGAAAGGCTACCCACTCCAGTATTCTGGTCTGGAGAATCCCATGGACTCTATAGTCCACAGGGTTGCAAAGAGTCGGACACAACTCAGTGACTTTCACTACACTCTTAATAAGTGACAAATCTCCAAAAAAGCAAACGCGTCTTTTATCTGAATTCTGCCTGGTTCACTAGTTACATGACTAACTTGAGTTTTAAGGAATTTAAATACTTTTTGAGCCCATATCATGTATCAAGTAGTATTCTAGGTGCTTCATGTAAATGATCTAGTTTGATTTTATAACTGTTCTGTAAGCTACATATTATTTTCATTTTACTGATGTAGAAACTGTCACTAGCACTTCTTCCTATTTATGTTGTTTTTGGACATTTTATGTGTATGCTAAGAAGGCTTCTCTGATCTGTTTTCTCAGTGAAAAACTTATAATTTTCGCATTATGAAATGTGAAGTTAGAGTAAATGGAAATAATTGTTCTATCCATACAAATTCAAAGCAAATCTAGGAAAATAGAATTTAAAGAACATTGTTAGTATTTTCCTTCTCAGAAAGGAATAAAAAGAAGATTGATCCTAGGTTAGGAAACCCTAAAGTAACTCTTAAGGTCTTTTAGGGTGAATTTAAATACAGAATTCACTGTTGGCTTGACTGTCCTGTGTTCAGGTTAAAGCACGCATGTAATGAATGTATTTTGAGTGTTCTGGCTGCTCTAGGGAATCTCTCCGAAGTGAATATCCATTGTACTACACTTCCTTTCTGTCCTAAAGGTAAAATGTTCTCTTGGAGAAGGCTATTTATTTTACGTTAGCATCTCCACAATCAGATCCTTATTTACTTTCCTAATACTTGATCCTTTTCAGTCCATGGTATTCTCAAGCTCTATGGTGTTTCTTCCTAATAACCCTATCCTTTTTGAAATTGTGCTTGTCTTTTTTCACCCCCAACACCGTGACACTGCGACACTGCGATTGTATTGTCTTCTTATCATATCTTATATAAATGATTTCTTCTCACTGTCGTTCATACTAATTCTACTAATTGAGGTTTGTATTACTTTTTAGCTCAGACTAGTATAGCCTCTCTTAACAGACCTCCTTGCTCCTCAGGACTCCCTGGTGCATCTGTATACAGTTTTCAGATGTATCACCTGAGAGCATATCCCCTGAGTCTTGGTGTTCCTTTTTTCGTGGCTCCCTCTTTCCTAAGACCATCCAAAGATTTTGATACTGACTGTGACTGGTTTTTCTAAAAGCAAATCTGAAATGATTTTGCACCTGTTTTGCATCTTCCAAGAAGAGCTGTGGTAGCAGGGAACCTTGAAGAGTCAGAATGTTCTCTGTAGAACTTGGGCAAATAGAAGTTTACCTCTTGGAAATTCCCTGGCAGTCCAGTGGTTAGGGCTCTATGCTTCTGCTGCAGGCAGCATGAGTTTGATCCCTGGTCGGGTAACTAAGACCCCACATGCCATGTGACTTGGCCAGAAACAAAGAAAAAAAGAAAAAAATTTTCCTCTTAATGAGCTCTGCGATGGAGAGTAAGTTAAGACTTCAGGGTGTTACCTGTTATCTTCATTTTCTTCCTTTCATTTAATTCTACTATTTGTTTATCTGTATTCACATTTTTTCTCTTCATTGAGCCATCATGTTTCTTAAAGTCTTACCTTATTTGTTTTCTATATGCATGATGCGTTTAATTTAAATAAGCCTGTCTCACCTATCTAACTTGATTACATGAGGATAGATTTTTTTTCCCCCTCTCAGAAAGTTGTTATGAGGAAATAACAGTCTTTAGTAAACCTCTTGGCAAAATAATGAATCCTCTTGTAATAGTGAGGTAGGAGACAGGTAGACCCCAGGCTGAGCAGCTGCAGCCAGTCTCCCACTGACACTTTGAGATAAGATGCCAGAAGGAGCACTGGGCCCTAAGACAGTGACCACAGTTTCCTCATTCTTATGGTTAAGGGGATTTCTCAGCCTGACACAATGTGCAGAGAAAGTCCTCAGCTGTCCCCTAAGGAATTCCATATGACACAGCTCTAGGGGAGGGGTCGAAGGATGGAGGAGGAGACAGCCCGTAACACGTCCTGCAAACCTCCCTGAAACCTTTGCACTGGAATCCATCTTTGCTGAGGATCGTGCACACCCACCGGGAAGGACCCTGAGTCAGGCCAAATATGGGCACAAGCAAGATGATTGGCCAGAGACAACCTGGAAGACTGCCCCATATGAGCGATCCATGCCACCCCTGTTGGGTGCAGCTCACTCTGTGAGTTCACCCGTGTGCTCTTCCACACGAGCTTTGCTTCTGTTAATAACAACAGCCTTTTTGGGCTGGTTGATTCCATGCTGCCACACCTGAATCTTTGAGATGCCTGGTCCTGGAGGATACATCCCAGTATTGGAAAAATAATCATAAGACTGTACAATCAAAATAACCTCCCCAGGGAGTCCCTGGCAACTGCAACATTTTTCTCTATTCAGGGAACTAAGTTCAGCCAAACACATCTGATTCAGGGTTGCTGGGGATCTCAGGGACGCCCTGGATTAAAAGAAAGAAAGTGAAGTTGTTCAGTCATGTCTGACTCTTTGCAACCCAAGGGCTATAGCCACCAGGCTCCTCAGTCCATGGGATTTTCAGGCAGGAGTACTGGAGTGGGTTGCCATTTCCTTCTCCACGGGATATTCCTGACCCAGAGATTGAAGCCAGGTCTCCCACATTGCAGGCAGAAGCTTTACCATCTGAGCCACCAGGGAAGCCCGTCTAGATTAAAGCCTTCTGGTAAATGTTTCCAGGATGCCGGATTACATTTCTAGGTTAGCCTCTTTGTTCTTGGTTGCAGGTTGTTCAACATGAGGGGACCCCCTCCTAAGTCAGAGGGAACACCTCTGGGCTGTTTCCTTAAGAACTGGAAGCTATTTAAATTAGATGGGCTAAAAAAAGAAAAACTTAAGTTTTTCTGTAGTACTTCCTGGCTTTTATATAATTTGGGTGATGGAGAAAGATGGCCCCAAAATGGGTCTGTAAATTATCATACCATCTTGCAACTGGATCGTTCTTGCTGCAGGTTGGAACAATGGACTGAGGTTCCCTGCGTCCAGGCCTTCATGTCCCTTTACCGGAGTCTCGCTCTGTGCAGCTCAGAGGCCTGGGGAACCAGAGAATTCTCCCAGCATTCTAGACGGTCCTCATTTAACTTCCCCCAACTCTCAATGGGGAAACCGAGCTTCTCCTATTCTACTGCTGCTGCTAAGTCGCTTCAGTTGTGTCCAGCTCTGTGTGACCCCATAGACGGCAGCCCAGCAGGCTCCCCCATCCCTGGGATTCTCCAGGCGAGAACACTGGAGTGGGTTGCCATTTCCTTCACCAATGCATGAAAGTGAAAAGTGAAAGTGAAGTCACTCAGTCGTGTCTGACTCTTAGTGACCCCATGGACTGCAGCCCACCAGGCTTCTCCATCCATGGGATTTTCCAGGCAAGAGTTCTGGAGTGGGTTGCCATTGCCTTCTCTGATTCCTACAAGTACCCCTGATTCTCCAGATCCCCCTGGCAAATCCCAAACCTCGCTTCCCTTTTCACCTCTAAACACACTGGTACCACACTTTGCCAACAAAGGTCTGTCTAGCACAGCTATGGTTTTTCCAGTAGTCAGGTATGGATGTGAGAGTTGGACTATAAAAAAGCTGAGTGCTGAAAAATTGATGCTTTTGAACTGTGGTATTGGAGAAAACTCTTGAGAGTCCCTTGGACTGCAAGATCCAACCAGTCCATCCTAAAGGAGATCAATCCTGAGTGTTCATCGGAAGGAGTGATATTGAAGCTGAAACTCCAATACTTTGGCCGCCTGATGGAAAGAACTGACTCATTTGAAAAGACTCTGATGCTGGGAAAGATTGAGGGCAGGAGGAGAAGGGGATGACAGAGGATGAGATGGTTGGATGGCATCACTGACTCAATGGACATGAGTTTGGGTGAACTCCAGGATTTGGTGATGGACAGGGAGGCCTGGAATGCTGCGGTACATGGGGTCACAGAGTCAGACACGACTAAGCAACTGAACTGAAGTGACCCCAGGATGAAAAAGCTAATCCCACCACTGAGGTATCTCATAGGTGGGCCTTCCAGTCACCCAGGATCAGGGAGAATGTGTCCTCCCAGGGAAGCGGCAAATGGCGAAAGCACAGTCTGAGTGTGCCTGCCCTTCTCTTTAACTGATTCAGCAGAGTGCAAACGAAGACTGGACCAGTTTTCTGAAAACCCTAGTAGGTTTACTGAAGGATTTCAGGCCCTAACCCTGGCATTTGGTTTAGCCTGGAGGGACATCCAACTAATCCTCACTACCTGCTGTACCTGTGAGGAGAAGCAGAGGGTTTGGACGGCAGCCTCGGGGCACACTGAGCAGCTTGCCAGGGCCCAACCCAGCGTTTATGATACGCTGGGGATGCAGAGTCCCTCTTGGGATGATGATTTCCTGGTGGGCATGAGGGCCAGGAAGCACATTATTCAGTGCCTATTAGAAGGAATGAGGAATGCATTAGAAAACCAGTCAGCTATGAAAGGGTCAAAGAAGTGACCCAAGAGAAAGAAGAAAATCCAGCCCTCTTTTGGGGACAACTTGTGGAGGTTTTTAGAACGTTTACTAACATAGATACCTCCACTCCTGAGGGTCAGTCCCTACTGGGACTACCTTTTATCATTCAGTTCGCCCCTATGACAATAGGCGAAAACTTCAAATGTTACAATCAGGGCCACAAACCCTGATGCCCCACCTGCTAGAGGTGGCTTTTGGGGTAAAAAATCAAGCTGAGGAGAAGAAAAGAACTCAGTGTGAATTGAGGCAGGCCAGAGCCAAAGCTCAGCTGATAACGGTTGCTGTCAGACACGCTTTGCAACTTCAGGGCCACTGAGAGGGGACAGCAGGTGTCAACCATCAGTCCAGAGGTTAGACCAACAAGGGGGAATGCTTCAAAGGCAAGTCAACTGACCACTGGGCCTGTGGATGCCAGAAGGAGCCTCCTAGGCCATGCCCAGTCTGTAGACAGGCTTGATCCTGAAGAGGAAGAGAGACTCCTGCTTCTGAGATGACCATGCTGGGCTCCTGAGGTGTCCCGGCAGCTTCCCCCACACCTGCCCTGAGATGTCTATCTCCATCAAGGAGCCTGGGTCATCTCTGATGTGGCGGAAAGAAGATCGATTTTTTAATTCATACAGAAGCCACTGACTCGCCTGACTTCTTACTCTGGACCTTTTTTCTCTAAAAGCTGCACAGTGACAGGTGTCAGTGAAAAGCCTCACACCTGTTACTTCACTGGAATCACATTTGCCAGTTTGAACAGTCTTTGGTCTCATCATCTCACATGGTAGCAAAGTAATGCTCAAAATTCTCCAAGCGAGGCTTCAGTTAAACGTGAACAGAGAACTTCTAGATGTTCAAACTGGATTTAGAAAAGGCAGAGAAACCAGAGATCAAATTGCCAACATCTGTTGGACCATAGAAAAAGCAGGAGAGTTCCAGCAAAACATGTACTTCTGCTTTAAAGACTATGCCAAAGCCTTTGACTGCGTGGATCACAACAAACTGTGGAAAATTCTTCAAGAGATGGGAATACCAGACCACATGACCTGCCTCCTGAGAAATCTGTATTCAGATCAAGATGCAGCAGTTAGAACTGGACATGAAACAACGGAGTGGTTCCAAATTGGGAAAGGAGTACATCAAGGCTATATATTGTCACCCTGCTTATTTAACTTATATGCAGAGTACATCATGTGAAATGCCAGACTGGATGAAGCGCAAGCTGGAATCAAGATTTCTGGGAGAAATATCAATAACCTCAGATATGCAGATGACACAACCCTTATGGCAGAAAGTGAAGAGGAACTAAAGAGCCTCTTGAAAGTGAAAGAGGAGAGTGAAAAAGGTGGCTTAAAACTCAACATTCAAAAAACTAAGATCGTGGTATCTGGTCCCATCACTTCATGGCAAATAGATGGGGAAACAATGGAAACAGTGAGAGACTTTATTTTCTTGGGCTGCAAAATCACTGCAGATGGTGACTGAAGTCATGAAATCAAAAGTCACTTGCTCCTTGGAAGAAAAGCTATGACTAACCTAGACAGCATATTAAAAAGCAGAGACATTACTTTGCTATCAAAGGTCTGTATAGTCAAAGCTGTGGTTTTTCCAGTAGTCATGTATGGATATGAGAGTTGGACCATAAAGAAGGCTGAGCGTCAAAGAATTGATGCTTTTGAACTGTGGTATTGGAGAAGACTCTTGAGAGTCCCTTGGACTGATCAAGGAGATCCAATCAGTCAATCCTAAAGGAAATCAGTCCTGAATATTCATTGGAAGGACTGATGCTGAAGCTGAAGTGCCAATACTTTGGCCACCTGATGCGGAGCTAACTCATTAGAAAAGACCCTGATGCTGGGAAAGATTGAAGGCAGAAGAAGGGGACAACAGAGGATCAGGTGGTTGGATGGCATCACCGACTTGATGGACAATAGCTTGAGCAAACTCCAGGAGTTGGTGATGGACAGGGAAGCCTGGCGTGCTGCAGTCATGAGGTCGCAAAGAGTTGGACACGACTGAGCAACTGAACTGAACTGAAGTGGGCTCACATGCCTTTTTGGTTGTCACTGAGTGTCCTACCCCACTAATGGGGAGAAACCTTAGTTCCCTGACCGTATTATGGTTAGGAGGTCCCGAGCAGTGCCCCCTCTACCTTTTTTTTTTGTTAAATACAAATGAGGAATATAGCATGGTAGATGGCCTCTGAGCAGTAAATGATAGAGTGTTTCCTATACATCCCCTTATGATTAATCCTTATAGCATCTTAGTCCAGCTCCCTCAGGATGCTAAATGTTTTACTGTGCTCAGCCTCAAGGATGCCTTCTTTTGCATCCCAGTTCATCTCTCATCTTCACAGTATCTGTTCATCTTCACAGTATCAGTTTGCCTTTGAGTGGACCAACTCCCACTTGGGTCAGATGCAACAATATACCTCGACAGTGTTGCTTTAGGGGTTTTGAGACAGCCCACACTTGCTTGCCCAGGCCCTAGGAAAGAAACTAGGGGAAATATGCCTAAAAGAAGGGCCTGTTCTACAGTATGTAGATATATTGATATGTAGCCCCTCCATGGAGGCCTTAGATCAGAACACCATTGAAATTCTTAATTTCCTTGGGACTCGAGATTATAGGGTCTCCCAGAAAAAGACGCAGATCTCAAAGCAGCAAGTTAAATACATGGGATCCATAGAAAATAATCTGTATTAGGAAGGCTGCAGTCCATGGGGTCACTGAGGGTCGGACACGACTGAGCAACTTCACTTTCACTTTTCACTTTCATGCATTGGAGAAGGAAATGGCATCCCACTCCAGTGTTCTTGCCTGGAGAATCCCAGGGATGGGGGAGCCTGGTGGGCTGCTGTCTATGGGGTCGCACAGAGTCGGACACGACTGAAGTGACTTAACAGCAGCAGCAGCAGCAGCAGGCCTAGATATTCCAAAGACAAAAAGACATCTCTATACCTTGGGCTTCCCAGGTGGCGCTAGAAGTAAAGAACCCACTGCCAATGTAGGAGACATAAGAGATGCAGGCTCAATTCCTGGGCTGGGAAGATCCATCAGAGCTCCTGCTCTGAGTCTTCCCAGTTGACAAAAGCCATGCATCTGGTATGTTAAGTTTATTTCTTCGAGGTGGCAGCAGTTCCATGTCAAGATGATGGTTATTCAGGGGTTCTAGCCACTCCCTGAGACAGATTCTTTTGGAACAGCAGAGGTCTCCCTGGGGCTCCGTGGCAAGGCAGGATGAGAGTTCCGTGGCCCATGAGCCCAATGCCAGCCTGAAGAAGCTACAGAAGGTGGACCTTTGCCCTGCATCCTCCCAATAAAAATTCCCTGGGGTCCAGGAATCTCAGAGGGGATGTGAGGTAGGCAATAGGCGGGCCCCAGGCTGAGCTGCTGCAAACAGTCTCCAGTTTACACTTTGAGAGAAGATGCCATCAGGAGCACTGGGCCCTGAGACCACAATTTCCTCTTGCTGTGGTCAAGAGGGTTTCTCATCCTGACGTGTGCAGAGAATGTCCTCGTTGTCCTCTAAGGAATTCTGGATAATGCAACTCTAGGGGAGGGGAAAAGGAAGGAAGAGATGCCAGCCCATAATATGTCCTGCCAACCTCCCCAAAACCTTCGAGCTGACCAAGGAAGAACCCTGAGACAGGCCAAATATGGGAACAAGCAAGATGACTGGCCAGACATAACCTGAAGAGTGCCCTCATATTAGCAATCTAAGCCACCCCATTGGATGCAGCTCACTCTACGAGTTTGCCTTTGTTTTCTTCCACACATGCTTTGCCTCCAATAAATGCTGGTCTCTTATGAATTCTTTTGGCAGAGAAGACAAAGACCAAGGCCCTTCTTCCAGTCATTTCACTGATGTAGTCAATAGGAATGTTCACTGCTTTGATTTTTCGGTTCTATAAATTCAAATTTTTATATTTTCTACTTTTTTTTTAATGTAAAAAGTGATCCATATTGTTAGTATCATTTTGAACAGTACAGATGCATGTAAACTGAAGAGTACTTAGATTTCTCCAATCCCATTCCTCAGTTTTCACTGTTGATATTTTTGCATTTAGCTTTATAGGCTTCTGTTCTTTGTCTTAGACTATGCAAATATGTGCTCTCAATTGTTTTTGTTGTTGTTAGCTTGCCACAGAAATGGTGTTGTAGTATGTCCATTTTGTCTGCAATTTTCCTCCTTTTTGTACCTCTGTTATCTTTCTGTATATTGTGTTTTCTTAAATTAGGCCTTAATGTTTTAAGATGTTACAGTATTCATGTTTTGGTGCACAGTTCTTCCTTCTTTGAAAAATATTTTTTTAATGAGATTCTTGTACATTAAAAAGATAATTTGCATTTTTTTTTTTCACTCCATGGAGTGAAATTTTGACAATGAAGCCCATTTGGTCACTCTCAAAAATTACTTTGGGTAGATTATTTAGTTAAGACTCTTAGAGTAAAATTGCTGCATTATTTTTCTAAGTTTTCAATGATTTTTACCATAGTCCTTCTTAAAGGTTTTTATACATTTACTTTTTAAATATTTGATTCACTTTCATAGTATGAATGTGTATGATCATGAACATTTAGATAATTTATCATTATCATAGTTTTGCCATGAATATTTGTATGTATCTTTTGGCTGATCTTTAAGTATATTTGTAAAATAGATTCCTAAAATTAAAATTGTATCACAGGTTATGTGCATTAAAAATTAAATAAAATAACTTTCTAAATCTAAGGGGTATGTTCTTTTTATATTCGTTGGGTCAGCATAAATGAATGTATTTATGTAAATGAATATATTGAGGAATTAAATATTCTACGAAATCATCATTTAAACTTTTAATAAGTGCAGGTTTCTAAAATAGGCTTTCTAACATGTTATTTTCTATAACATAGCCTTAAGATTACCAATAAATGCTTCTTTGAACTATATAAATGATCTTTTATTATTATATGAAAGTTCTTGCTTTTTTGGTAAACATGTAGAAATTGAATTTTACAATCATAAGAGAGATAAGGATAATGTAAAAATTTTATTCTCCTATGTAAATATTACATTTCCTGTGTAAATGAAGAGTAATTGTTAAACTAGAGTTCTGCATTCCCAAAAGGATGGTAACTGTATTTCCATTAGTTTGTCGGTTTTTAGCAAGGCTTGTGCTTCAATAAATAAACCTGTCTCTGGTTTTAATTTGAACAAAAAACTGAAGTCAGTGGTGTTTGTGTTTAACATAATTTATTTCCACATCTGAGTGTCCAAAATGTTTTAGATTTTTGTTAAATATATCATTGTTTTTTATATGCTTTCTCCTTTCAGTTTTTTACTAAAAGGAAAACGTAAATTAAAATTTAAAAATGAAATTAAATTAAAAATTTAAAAATAAGGGGAAATTAAATCATGTAAAACTCAAACATATATATATATATATTTGTCCTTTTGCTCTTCTTTTTCTTTAGTTCTGCTTGGGAATTTGAAGGTCCAACTATCATCTATTGTCCTTCCAGAAAAATGACAGAGCAAGTTACAGCTGAACTTAAAAAACTGAAGTTAGCCTGTGGAACATACCATGCAGGACTGAGTATTAACTTAAGGAAGCAAGTTCATCATAGGTTCATGAGAGATGAAATTCAGGTGTGAAGATGGATCATCATGACTGTCTTTTCCCCATACTGGAAACAGATATTTCTATAATAGCTATTTATGAAGTCTTTATTGAATATCTTTGTTGTGTTCCCCAACTTCCTTGCCCCTGCCCCCCCATGGAGGGATAATGTTTTTTGTTTTCTAATTAATTTTTTTAAAGTGTATCTTATAGTTGATTTACAATGTATTGTTAATTTCAGGTATACATGCTATATATAAAATAGGAACTAATAGGAACCTATGGTACAGCACAAGTAACTATTCAGTACTCTGTAATGACCTATATGGGAATGGAATCTAAAAAAGAGTGGATATATGTATACCTGATTCACTTTACTGTACAGCAGAAACTAATACATTATTAAAAAAAAACATTGTAAGTCAACTATATTAAAAATTAAACAAAAATTTCTTTAAAGTTGGAATTGAACTTCATAATTTAATCCTGAAATATTATTTGTTTAAAATTGCAGTGGTAAAGAATCCCCCTGCCAGTGCAGGAGACATAAGAGATGTGGGTTCGATCCCTGGGTTGGGAAGATCCCCTGGAGTAGGAAATGGCAACCCACTCCAGTATTGTTGCCTGGAAGATTCCATGGACAGAGGAGCCATGGGGTCGAGTTCAACATGACTGAGCATGAGCACAAAAATGGAAAAACAGCAATGTGTATTAAAAAATTTTAGGTGTACATCCATGTGATTCATTCATGCATATAGATTTGAGTACCGTTTTGATGAGCATAAAGCAGTCACTCTGATAGAATTGGTGTAGAATATGGGAGATAGATAGGTAAGAAAACTGTTGCAAGTATAAATGGCAGCCTATACATAGAATGGTGTTTAGGTTCACAGAGGAGGGAACACTAGCTGTTAAGGTAGATTGTCAAATGGAGTTGTACACCCAGGAATAAGCAGTTTGAGTAGAATCTGAACAAGTGAATAGAAGTTCATCAGGTATGCATGGCTAGGGGGTGATGAAGGATAAGGAATTGATTATAGAACTCCTGAAAGAAGGACTGATGTGTGCAAGGCACTTTGGTATACGAGAGCATACTGGGTTCAAGGAATTGTGAGTCGTTTGCAATGGTTGGAGAAAAGGGAAGTATGGAGTAGGAGGGACACAAAGTATAGGTAAAATGGCAGGAACTGGTGGAGACTCAGGAAGAGAGTTGAATTGGTTGTTTGGCCAGGTTATAGAGGATTTTAAAACTTGCAGAGAGGCAAGCTGGAGTTGGTATGAAGTTCCCTTATTTTTTCCAGACAAGCTGTAGGACTTTTTATTTAAATGACATTCCATCTGATAGGTAAAGCAGATTAAAGTAGAATGGCCTTGTTGAAGTTGATGTGATGGAGAACCGAGTCCAGGAACGTCCCTGTCTCCATGTCAGTGTCTTGGGGGTTGTCTTAGAATCTTCAGAATTCTGCAAAACAAAACTTGAAAACCACTGTGACAGACTGCTCTGTTTTTGAGCAAGATAATAGTATTATAGAAACACTAGACTGGGAGCACTAAGTAGGATTGGTCTGAAGGAGAGAAGAAAGGTATTGATGAAGTTTACAAGAAGGGCTGCAGCTGAGATTCTTATGGTTAGAATCCTGGTTCAGCGGGTGTCACATGGATTATTTTGGAGGATTTCAATTCAAACATATAAGTAGGTTTAAATCAACACTATCAACATATCCAACCCCCTGTCAATATACTCCTGAAATAGTCCTCATCTCAAATTGAGAGGAACTTAACTTCCGTTTTGCATTTTCTGCCCAATATCATCCATTTCCTATGAATCTAAAACTCTGCATATTCAGCTCACTGTACCTTGTCACGCTGCAGTGCATATCTGCCTGAAGGCATCTGTTCTCTTTCTTCCTCTTCTTTCCAAAGGCAAGAACAGCTATCACAGCTGCCTGGAATAGAGGTTTTATCCAAATTCTTAAATGCTTGTATGTTTATTCTATTATCTCTGAAGCTTGAAAATTATCAGATAAAGTTCATTAGCTGCTGCTTACTAAATCTTAACAATTGATCTTTGAGTCAATAATTGACCAGTGGTTTTTCTGTCTTGTCGTATTATTACTAATTATTTATTTAGATTGAAACATCTCCCAGAGACATAAGGAAGACTAAGATTTTTTTCTTTCCTATTTTTCATGATGAAATCTCACATTTGGATGTAGATTTGTGTTTTGAGTCTGTGATCAGTCTTTTAATCCTGACTTTTTATTTTATGTCCTTTGTATTTTATTTGCCTTTTCAAGATGGCTTGAATTCCTTTCCTTTTTGGGATGAGGTTATGAGTAAATTATCTGATAAAGTATTTTCATTTACACCTGAGAGGTTATAACGATATTTTGAAAATCATATCTGTAGAATAGGTTGATCTCTTTTAAAGACAATATCATGAAAAAAATTAGATCTTAAAAATTTTCATCATACAAACACACAGACACACATACATATACACACAGTAATCATGTGAGGTGGTGGAGGTATTAACCTTACTGAGGTTATCGATCACATCACAATATATATGTATATCAAATCATGTTATATATGGTAAACTTACACAGTTATAATTCAGTTATATCAATAAAGTTGGAAAAATTGAATAAGAAATAACATTTCAAAAATAAATATTGGAATTATTATTAGATTGCTTTTTTACTCAAATATAGCAAAACTGACTCGTTGTATTCGAACAAAGCTTTTTCTTAATATTATTTCCATTCCTATGTTTATTTTTCTCTCATATTTCTCATACTTCCCTTTATTTGTCCTTCCTTCCTTCTTTTTTTTCTACTCTTGGTACATCTTAACACGTTTTTGTTTCAAATGGCACTTTAATATTTACCACTTATACACACACATAGTTTAACAAACTAAATAGTTCTCTGGTGTTTCACAAGTCATCATTCCTTCCAGCTTCTTTCTCCTGCTCTCAGCTTTTTTAGCTTATTCCTTTGGTGTTTGCCACTGTATCTTGCAATAATTTGCTTGTACTGCTCCTACTTAGTGTACTTATTATTTGCCTGTTAGATTTAGGCATTATCTCTCAATTCCCCACTATGAAAGGTGAACGCATAGCTCTTTGACATCCCTTCCTGCCCTTCTCATCGCATCTACAAGTTTCTACCCCCTCTTTTCCCAATATATTTATATCATAATTTTGATTAGATCAATATACCCAAATATTATGTTTATGTATTGTTTATAAATGCTTTTTATATGTAAGGCATGTAGTATATTTAGAGTTACTTGTACATTTTTTTGTATTCTAATTAATACCTTTCAAGAAATGTATTTAGGTTTTTTTTTTTGACAATTATCACTAATTTTGGCCTAAAATTTCCCCTAGTCATGTAAATCTCACCTCTGTATATTCATTCCTGTTATACCAGTTTTATCCTTTTAAATTTGCAGAGAGAAATGCACATTTCATTCTATCTCTTTAATGAGCAGCTTCCTCTTACCTTTAGGCTTCCCTGGTGGCTCAGATGGTAAAGAATCCTCCTGTAATGCAGGAGACCCAGGGTTCGACCTCTGGGTTGGGAAGCTCCTCTGGAGGAAGGAATGGTTACCCACTCCAGAATTATTGCCTGAAGAATCCTATGGACAGAGAAGCCTGGTGGGCTACAGTCATGGGGTCACAGAGAATCGGACACAACTGAGCATGCCCCACACCTGTCTTTCTACCTTAGAATACTGCTAGAAAAATTGAGATGCGGTCTTAAAACTTCAGAATAACCCAAAGGCTCATTTAATATATATTTTAAGAGTCTCTTTTGTGTCCTATATTTATATGCATTCAGAAGAACCATGATATTTGCTCCTTTTTGTAGAGAGGGAACAAATCCTATTTGATGGTCACCAGTCCTAAATCTGTAAATTGGGCAGATAATCTCTTAAGCTGTAAGTGATTTGTCAAAATTATATTAAATTCCCTGGTGGCTCAGACGGTAAAGAGTCTGCCTGCAATGCTGGAGACCCGGGTTTGATCCCTGGGTCAGGAAGAACCTCTGGAGCAGGAAATGGCAACCCACTCCAGTATTCTTGCCTAGAAAATCCCATGGATGGAGGAGCCTGGCGGGCTACAGTCCATGGGGTTGTAGAGTCGGAAACGACTGAGTGACTTCACTTTCACTTTCTTTTTTTTTTCAGTTTTATTTATTTATTTTCTTTACAATATTGTAGTGGTTTTTGCCATATATTGACATGAATCCGCCACAGGTATACATGTGTTCCGCATCCTGAACCCACCTCCCTCCCCATCGCATCCCTCTGGGTCATCCCAGTGCACCAGCCCCGGGCACCGTGTCTCATGCATTGAACCTGGACTGGCGATTCGTTTCACATATGATCATTTACATGTTTCAATGCCATTCTCGCATATCATCCCACCCTCGCCCTCTCCCACAGAGTCCAAAAGACTGTTCTATAAATCTGTGTCTCTTTTGCTGTCTTGCATACAGGGTTATCATTACCATCTTTCTAAATTCACTTTCATATTAAATTCAGTAGCATGCCAGGGACTGTAATGAATGAACTAATTGTACTTACCAAAGGGAAACATGTTTTAATTCTGCTAAATGTTTAACTATGTTGTTATGTATTCTCAGTGTGTCATAGCTACCGTAGCTTTTGGAATGGGCATCAATAAAGCTGACATTCGCCAAGTCATTCATTATGGTGCTCCTAAGGAAATGGAATCCTATTACCAGGAGATTGGTAGAGCTGGCCGAGATGGACTTCAAAGCTCTTGTCACATTCTTTGGGCTCCAGCAGACATGAACCTAAATAGGTAAAAACATTCATTACTTTCACCCTTGCAGATTTCTTAAAGTATTTGAGGCAACATTCAAAATTTAAACTAATATGTGTAAGTGCATTTAAAACCAAAAGAAAACCCAAGATGTTTAAGAAGATTTGTGGTGAGTTGCCGAGATGAACTAATTTCATCTATACATCTTTTAGTGTAAAGATTTAGCTAAAACCAGCACTATACTGGGAATGTAACGTAGATCTTGTGGAACACTTTCAAAATATTGTTCGTTGATGATTTGGTTTTCTCTTCAGTTCTCTCAAGTTTTGATATGTCTTCAGCCATATTTACTTTAGATACCATTTATTTTGTTTTTGTTTTCTCATGCTGCCATGGTGCTTATTCCAAATGACTTCTGTCAATTCCAGTTTGGCTCTAATTACCATTTTTGTTTCTTTTGTTTGTTCTGTGAGAGCATGTCCGCTCTCCTTGCCCGTCTGAGTGATCATGTTGCTCTGTACTGACTGACTGCCATGGAAAAATATTGTGCTTAGTGTTTAGAGGCAGGAAAGCCTTACTACTTAAATACTAAACAGGTATTTTGTTGGCACTTATGTTCTGTGAGATTGATGTTGAAAGGAAAATTTCATCTTGCAGAATTTTAGTGGCAGGATTTACCAATTTATTCCTTTACCCATAGGGAAAAAAAGTTAAGAAACATGTATGTGGTGGACTTATTAGCCCATTTTATTAAAATGGTGAGAGTGCTTATCTAATACAGTTTTTATTTTTATTTAGTGCTCAGCAATTTTTTTTAACACTATGTCCCAAGCATTATGCTCTGTGCTGAGTATCCAATGGTAAATAAAAGCAGATATAAATAGTACCGGAGAAGGCAATGGCAACCCACTCCAGTACTTTTGCCTGGAAAATCCCATGGACGGAGAAGCCTGGTAGGCTGCAGTCCATGGGGTCTCGAAGAGTCGGACACGACTGAGCGACTTCACTTTCACTTTTCACTTTCATGCATTGGAGAAGGAAATGGCAACCCACTCCAGTGTTCTTGCCTGGAGAATCCCAGGGACGGGGGAGCCTGGTGGGCTGCCATCTATGGGGTTGCACAGGGTCGGACACGACTGAAGCGACTTAGCAGAGTAGCAGCAGATAAATAGTACCTGTTTTTATAGAGTTTACTATATAATGGGAATGACAGATCTTAATCACAGAATCATACAACTGTGGGTACATAGGGTTCATTTTACTGCTCTGTTTGTGTTTGAAAATTTCAATAACCAAAAGTTCTTTTGGAGAGGATCGAGCAAATACGTGTAACGGTGTAGCTACTACGTGCTATGAAGGAAATTGCCTTGAGCAGCCAGTGTAATATTGGGCGTGTGTTTACCCACTTATAAAGATCAGGTAAGGCTTCCGTGAGGAACTAATGAGTTAACTTGAGGTATGAGAGAAGAGTAGGGATTAATTAGGTAGGAATGTTGGCTATAAATTTTAAGCCTCTCCTTTTAGGAGTAGTCAGTAGCTTTTGTTTCTTATGGTTGTGCTTTTGACATTAGTGTCTTTGTAAAGCTTTTTATAAACTAATTTAAAGTAATTGGGATAGAACACAGCTTCGCATACCACTATTAAATTTGGGGTTGTTAAAAACATTTGGGATTGTATCAAACATAAGTTGATTCCTACCAGTTCTGATTTTATTTGTGCTTTGTGTTAAAGATGCTGAAGACTTAACAACTTAAGTTCTGTATTGTGGCTTGGCAGGTTCATCAGTGGATACAGTTTCTGTTTATCTGAGTCTCAAAGATATATTAAATGGTTATCTCATTAAGATTTAACAGAGGTTAACAGTGAGTAGTAATCAAATAGTGTTGCCAGAAAACCCATACTTGAATCTTTAATACAGACAGGTTGTTCTTTGTATCTATACTAAAGGAAATAAAACTATAGGGTTAATCAGCATAAAAAAATATTTCAGCAAGGGTCGAGGCCCAAATCTGTGCTATCCTATGACAAACCTCTTCTATTAGAGAAAAGAGAGTTTTAGAATAAATGGAATAGCTGATTTTTGAATGAAAAGATCACTGTAATTCATGAAATGTTTAGAGCCTGTCTTATGCTAGAATCCTGTGACTAAGAGAAGAAACTTGTCTGGTCATCAGTGTAAATATGCAACTAAAATTTTTTTATCGTAGAAGCCATATCGTTGGCAAAGTCTCAGTGTCTACAGTTGCTAGTCATTATTTGAAACAGTCAAAACCCAGATAGTTACTGTAATCTTTGTTTAAAGGGAATAATTTGCAAATTAATCTCAGTTTAATAAATCTTCCACTGGCTCCAACTGATTTCTAGTTAGGGTATTGCTTTCAGAATATTTATTCTTTTTCAACTTCTTTGTATTCTGTGGAATATTATACTTTAACTATTTTGATGGTCCCAGAAGAAGAACAAATATTCATTTGATTTGTTGTTAGAAACTTGTTATTTTATTTCCTTCAATTTGTTAGCAAAACTGATGTGTTAAAGATTGGTCATTGGAACCAAAAATGAGGGATCTTGTTCTCAGAGTGTGGGCATTTGCTTCCTTTGTTCTTTCTGAGGAAAAGGAGGTGACTTAAACAAATCATTGCAAAATAGGGCCTGAATTTTTAGCCCAGGAGCTAGGAATGAGATTGGATGGCTGAACTAGGAACTAGAGTCAGTTGTGGGAAGAGACTTTTTAGAGAAATTACATGGATGGGCACGGTGGTTGGTAGTGTCAAAGGATAAGAAAGTTTTTGAATCAGAGGTCATTTGTGTGTTCAGACTTGCCAGAATTCTCTTAACTGGATTCCCTTTTGGTATCATCCTTAAGAATTGTACTTCTATCAGTATTTTTATCAGTCTGAAGGTGGTATAGTCAAAATATGAGTGAGTCAGTTCCCTTTTGATGAGGAGAAGTATTATCACCTAGATCTTGTAGGTTGTATTGTTTTCTTTTGAAGTATTTGTAACCTGTTCAACTCAGACTTATATATATATTCCTGGAAAGATATGCAAAAACTATTTGGGAGATTCTCATCATCTAATATGTGATAGTCATGGAATTTCTTCATATAAGAGTAAAATTAAGAGAGTCAGCATAAGGTATAGCAGCAGTACTTAAAAAAAAAGTCTTTCGTGTTATTTTAAAAGTTTATATAAATTCAGCATTATGGGAAAACAAGTTTGAGGAAGGAACTTTATTTTGATAATTTTCTGATGTCTGGTCAATCAGTTCAGTGGCTCAGTCGTGTCCGACTCTTTGTGACCCCATGGACTTCAGCACGCCAGGCTTCCCTGTCCATCACCAACTCCTGGAGCCTACTCAAACTCATGTCCATTGAGTCGGTGATGCCATCCAGCCATCTCATTTTCTGTCGTCCCCTTCTCCTTCCATCTTCAATCTTTCCCAGCATCAGGGTCTTTTCCAGTGAGTCAGTTCTCATCAGGTGGCCAAAATATTGGAGTTTCAGCTTCAGCGTCAGTCCTCCCAGTGAGTATTCAGGATTGATTTCCTTTAGGATTGACTGGTTGGATCTCCTTGCTATCCATAGGACCCTCAAGAGTCTTCTCCAACACCGCTGTTCAAAAGCATCAGTTCTTTGGCACTCAGCTTTCTTTACGGTCCAACTCTCACATCCATACATGACTACTGGAAAAACCATAGCTTTGACTAGACGGACCTTTGTTGGCAAAGAAATGAATGTCTCTGCTTTTTAATATGCTGTCTAGGTTGGTCATAGCTTTTCTTCCAAGGAGCAAGTGTCTTTTAATTTCATAGCTGCAGTTACCATCTATAGTGATTTCGGAGCCCCAAAAAATAAAATCTCTCACTGTTTCCATTGTTACCTATCAATCTGCCATGAAGTGATGGGACCAGATGCCATGATCTTAGTTTTTTGAATGTTGAGTTTTAAGTCAAATTTTTCAGTCTCCTGTTTCACCTTCATTAAGAGGCTTTTTAGTTCTTCTTTGCTTTCTGCCATAAGGGTAGTCATCTGCATATAAGGTTATTGATATTTCTCCTGGCAATCTTGATTCCAGCTATGCTTCATCCAGCCTAGCATTTCGCATGATGTACTCTGCATTTAAGTTAAATAAGCAGGGTGACAATATACAGCCTTGACGAACTCCTTTCCCAATTTGAAACCAGTCAGTTGTTCCATGTGCAGTGATGTCCGGTAAAACCCCATAATACAAAAAGGTAGTTTTTAGAAGGCTGAGAGGTTTTCTGAAGAGCTGAAGTGGTAAAGGCTCATATTTGGATCATGAGTGTTTTCAGTATTCCTTATATAGATTAGATGCCTTAGTTTCTCATGTAAAATAACTTTAAGAATAATCTTTTACTGGAAAAATGTAAAAATTCGTGAACAGTAGAACGATTGCCAAAAAAGGAAGTAGCATATAAGCCAAAGTGAAAACCTTTAGAGTGTTAACCAGTTTTTAATAGGCAATGAAACAGTTGATATTTGGACATAGGTGACATTCTTTCAAAGGCAATTTTCATAAAAGATCAGAAAAATGCCTAGCTTTTGTGGGGGCATTGACTGGAAAGGGATCCAATAACTTTCTGAGATGATAGAAATATTCTTTATCTTGTTAGTGGTGTGGATGTTTTAGGTTACAAAAAATAAGCAGTAATAAATAAATGAAATAAAGTGCTAATACAATTTTAATATTACTGTGATATTTTTAATTGACAGGTGCCTCCTTAGTGAGATACGCAATGAAAAGTTTCGATCATACAAATTAAAGATGATGGGAAAGATGGAAAAATATCTTTATTCCAGCAAGTGTAGGCGACAGTAAGTATTGTTTATTTTATATCACTCAATAACAAGGATATATAGATGATACTCTTAAGAAAAATGTTTCACAGAATAATTAGAAATACTTAGAAAATATTTGCTGGTGTTACATATGTGCTGAATTTTTAAGTCAACTTTCTTTGTGCCTCAATAAAGTGAAGCCAAATAATGAGATCCCAGCTGAGTCAGTTAATGTTGATTTCTCACTATTTTCAACAATGAATTTAACATATATGTTTTTATTCTTTTATTTAATTTTAAATTTTCTTGTGGGTAGAATCATCTTGTCTCATTTTGAAGACAAACAACTACGAAAGGCCTCCATAGGAATTATGGGAACTGAAAACTGCTGTGATAATTGCAAGTCCAGGTACCTTTTTCTTCTAAATGGACATTCTAAAAATCTTCCTTTGTTTCTTTCTTTTCCTTTTCAAATGATTTTAAATTGTTTTTTTATTGAATGATATGTATTGCAGTTTTTTAAAAACTAAATAATGAATTTATTTATTTAAAAAGAGTACAAAGCAAGCAGTATTACAACATTTTACTTTTATAAAGAGGTAAACCAATAAGATGGTAGACCTAAATCTAAACATATCAATAGTTATATTAAATGTAAATTGTCTAAAAACTCCATTTAAAGAAATTGTTAGAATTGGTTTAAAAATATGACCTAACCATATGCAGTCCACAAAATATTCACTACAGGTATAATTATATAAGTTAATTAAAAATAAAAGGATACATACATTGTAAAGCAGTTAAACTCCAATTAAAAAATAAATAAGAATTGAAAAAAAAAAAAGATAAAAAACTGTATACCATGAAGACATTAATCAAAAGAAAGCTGGAGTTATTTTTAATGTCAGATAATGAAGATTTTGGAGAAAAAATATTACCAGGGTTACAGAAGGATATTACATGATGATAAAACAGTCAGTTTACAAATGTGTCCGTCAGGGTTCTCTAGAGAAACATATCACCTTTGTGTATGCACACATACTCACACATATACACAGAGAATGAGAATAAAGGGGAGAGAGAGGTTGATTTTAAGGAATTGGCTCATGCTGTTTGTAAGGATTAACAGGTCTGAAATCTGATCTAATTGACTTTTATAGACCATTTGTCAACAGGAACTACACATTCTTTTCAGGTGCAAGTGTTCATGAAAACAGACTGTATTTTGGGTCATAAAACCAGTATTAACACATTTAAAAGATTTGTATTTATACAGAATATATTTTCTAACTAAAATGGAATGAAACTACAAATCAATAGAAAGATAAGAGGCAAGTCTCCAAATGCTTGGAAATTAAGCAACACATTACTAAATAATCCATTAGTCAAAGAGAAAGTCACAAGTTCAGTCAGAAAATATTTTGAACTGAATGAAATGAAAATGCAAAATGTATGGGATAAAACTAAAGTGATACTGAAATGGAAAATTAGAGCATTAAATACTTACAATAGAAGAAAGATTTCAAATTAGTTATTAAACTTCTACCTTAAGAAACTAGCAAATAGGGGTAAAGTAAGCTTAAAGGAAGCAAAAAAGAAAAAGGAAAGAGTAAAGATAAGGGACTAAATCAGTGAAATAGAAAACAGGAAAACAATTGAGAAAAACACTGAACTCAAAAGCTTATTCTTTGAAAAGGTCAATAAAATTGATAGAGACTCCTAAAAAGGGAAAAAAAAAAGAAAAAGAAGAGACAGATTACCAATATCTAGAATGAAAGAGGAATTTCACAGACATTAAAAGGATAACGAGAAGACACTATGAATAATTCAGTGCACATACATTCAGTAATTTAGATGAAATGGACCAGTTCGTTGAAAATTCTTATTGGCACTTTAAACAAGAAAACCCCCAGAAATATGTAAAGCACCCAACTGACATAATAGCTGGAAAAAAGTCAACACATTTACCATCAAAGTAGTTTAGTTCAGGTCAGTTCAGTCACTCAGTCATGTGTGACTCTTTGCGACCCCACGGACTGCAGCACGCCAGGCTTCCCTGTCCATCACCAACTCCCGGCGCTTGCTCAGAATCATGTCCATTGAGTCGGTGATGCCATCCAACCATCTCATCCTCTCTTGTCCCCTTCTCCTCCTGCCTTCAGTCTTTCCCAGCATCAGGGTCTTTTCCAGTGAGTTCTTCGCATCATCTGGCTACAGTATTGGAGCTTCAACTTCAGCATCAGGCCTTCCAATGAATATTCAGGACTGATTTCCTTTAGTATTTGATCTCCTTACAGCCCAAGGGACTCTCAAGAGTCTTTTCCAGCACCACAGTTCAAAACCATCAATTCTTCAGTGCTTAGCTTTCTTTATGGTCCAACTCCCACATCCATATATAACTACTGGAAAAATTGTAGCTTTGACTAGATGAACATTTATCGGCAAAGTAATGTCTCTGCTTTTTAATACGCTATCTAGGTTGGTCATAACCTTCCTTCCAAGGAGTAAGCGTCTTTTAATTGCATGGCTGCAACAACCATCTGCAGTGATTTTGGAGTCCAAAAATATAAAGTCTGACACTGTTTCCACTGTTTCCCCATCTATTTCCCATGAAGCGATGGGACCAGATGCCATGATCTTTGTTTTCTGATTGTTGAGCTTTAAGCCAACTTTTTCACTCTCTTCTTTCACCTTCATCAAGAGGCCTTTTAGTTCCTCTTCACTTTCTGCCATAAGGGTGGTGTCATCTGCATATCTGAGGTTATTGATATTTCTCCCAGCAATCTTGATTCCAGCCTGTGCTTCCTCCAGCCCAGCGTTTCTCATGATGTACTCTGCACAGAAGTTAAATAAGCAGGGTGACAATATACAGCCTCAACGTACTCCTTTTCCTATTTGGAACCAGTCTGTTGTTCCATGTCCAGTTCTAAGTGTTGCTTCCTGACCTGCATACAAATTTCTCAAGAGGCAGGTCATGTGGTCTGGTATTCCCATCTCTTTCAGAATTTTCCACAGATTTTTGTGATCCACACAGTCAAAGGCTTTGGCATAGTCAATAAAACAGAATAGATGTTTTTCTGGAACTCTCTTGCTTTTTCGATGATCCAGCAGATGTTGGTGATTTGATCTTTGGTTCCTCTGCCTTTTCTAAAACCAGCTTGAACATCTGGAAGTTCACGGTTCACGTATTGCTGAAGCCTGGCTTGGAGAATTTTGAGCATTAATTTACTAGCGTGTGAGTTGAGTGCAATTGTGTGGTAGTTTGAGCGTTCCTTGGCGTTGCCTTTCTTTGGGATTGGAATAAAAACTGACCTTTTCCAGTCCTGTGGCCACTGCTGAGTTTTCCAGATTTACTGGCATATTGAGTGCAGCACTTTCACAGCATCATCTTTCAGGATTTGAAATAGCTCAATTGGAATTCCATCACCTCCACTAGCTTTGTTCATAGTAATGTTGTCTAAGGCCCACTTGACCAACCTAGATAGCATATTGAAAAGCAGAGACATTACTTTGCCAACAAAGGTCCATCTAGTCAAGGCTATGGTTTTTCCAGTAGTCATGTATGGATGTGAGAGTTGCACTGTGAAGAAAGCTGAGCACTGAAGAATTGATGCTTTTGAACTCTGGTGTTGGAGAAGACTCTTGAGAGTCCCTTGGACTGCAAGGAGATCCAACCAGTCCATTCTGGAGATCAGCCCTGGGATTTCTTTGGAGGGAATGATGCTAAAGCTGAAACTCCAGTACTTTGGCCACCTCATGTGAAGAGTCGACTCATTGGAAAAGGCTCTGATGCTGGGAGGGATTGGGGGCAGGAGGAGAAGGGGATGACAGAGGATGAGATGGCTGGATGGCATCACTGACTTGATGGACGTGAGTCTGAGTGAACTCCAGGAGTTGGTGATGGACAGGGAGGCCTGTCGTGCTGCGATTCATGGGGTTGCAAAGAGTCGGACATGACTGAGCGACTGAACTGAACTGAACTAGGTTGGTCATAACTTTTCTTCCAAGAAGCAAGAATCTTTTAATTTCATGGCTGCAGTCACCATCTTCAGTGATTTTGGAGCCCCCCAAAATAAAGTCTCTCACTGTTTCCACTGTTTCCCCATCTGATTGCCATGAAGTGATGGAACCAGATGCCATGGTCTTAGTGTTTTGAATGTTCAGTTTTAAGCCAGCTTTTTCACTGTCCTCTTTCATTTTAATCAAGTGGTTCTTGAGTTCCTCTTCACTTTCTGCCATAAGGGTGGTGTCATCTGCATATCTGAGGTTATCTATATTTTTGCCAGCAATCTTCATTCCAGCTGTGCTTCATCCAGCTCAGCATTTCACATGATGTACTCTGCATATAAGTTAAATAAACAGAATGACAATATACAGCCTTGATGTACTCCTTTTCCAATTTTGAACCAGTCCGTCGATCCATGTCTGGTTCTAACTGTTGCTGCTTGACCAGCATACAGATTTCTCAGGAGGCAGGTAAGGTGGTCTGGTATTCCCAGCTCTTTAAGAATTTTCCAGTTTGTTGTGATGCACACAGTCAAAGGCTTTCGCATAGTCAATGAAGCAGAAGTAGATGTTTTGGTGGAATTCTCGTTTTTTCTACAGTCCAACAGATGATGGCAGTTTGATCTGTGGTTCCTCTGCTTTTTCTAAATCCAGCTTGAATATCTGGAAGTTCTTGGTTCATGTACTGTTGAAGCCTAGTTTGGAGAATTTTGAGCATTACTTTGCTAGCATGTGAGGTAAGTGCAGTTGTGTAGTAGTTTAAGCATTCTCTGCCATTTCCTTTCTTTGGGATTGGAATGAAAACTGACCTTTTCCCATCCTGTGACCACTGTTGAGTTTTCCAAATTTGCTGGCATATTGACTGCAGCACTTTCACAGCATTATCTTTTAGGATTTGAAATAGCTCAGCTGGAATTCCATCACTTCCCCTAACTTTGTTCATAGTGATGTTTCCTAAGGCCCACTTGACTTACCACTTCAGCATGTCTGGCTCTAGGTGAGTGATCACACCATCGTGGTTATCTGGGTCATAAACATCTTTTTTTGTATAGTTCTTCTGTGTATTCTTACCACCTCTTCTTAATATCTTCAGCTTCTTTTAGGTCCATGCCATTTCTGTCCTTTGTTGTGCCCATCTTTGCTGAAATGTTCCTGTGATATCTCTGATTTTCTTGAAGAGATCTCTAGTCTTTCCCATTCTCTTGTTTTCCTCTAGTTCTTTTCAGTGATCACTTTGGAAGGCTTTTTTATCTCTTTGTGCTATTCTTTGGAACTCTGCATTCAGATGTATATATATTTCCTTTTCTCCTTTGCTTTTTGCTTCTCTTCTTTTCTCAGCTATTTGTAAGGCCTCCTCAGACAACCATTTTGCCTTTTGCATTTCTTTTTCTTGGGGATGTTCTTGATCACGGCCTCCTGTACAGCATCACAAACCTCTGTCCATAGTTCTTCAGGCACTCTGTCAGATCTAATCCCTTGAATTTATTTGCCACATCCACTGTATAATCATAAGGGATTTGATTTAGGTCATACCTGAATGGTTTTCCGTACTTGCCTCAGTTAAAGTCTGAATTTTACATTAAGGAGCTCATGATCGGAGCCATGGTCAGCTCCCAGTGTTGTTTTTGCTGACTGTCTAGAGCTCCGTCTTCGACTGTGAAGAATATAATCAATCTGATTTCAGTATTGACCATCTGGTTATGTCCATGTGTAGAGTTGTCTCTTGTGTTGTTGGAAGAGGGTGTTTGCTATGACCAGTGCATCCTCTTGGCAAAATTCTATTAGCCTTTGCCCTGTTTCATTCTGTACTCCAAGGCCAAACTTGCCTGTTACTCCAAGTATCTCTTGACTTCCTATTTTTGCATTCCAGGCCCCTGTGATGAAAAGAACATCTTTTTTTGGTATTAGTTCTAGAAGGTCTTATAGGTCTTCATAGAACCATTCAACTTCACCTTCTTCAGCATTTGTGGTTGGGGTATATACTTGGATTACACAGAAAACTAACCAAACTTATCACATGGATCACAGCCTTCTCTAACTGAATACAACTATGACCCATGCCATGTTGGGCCACCTAAGACGGACGGGTCATGGTGGTAAGTTCTGACAAAATGTGGTCCACTGGAGAAGGGAATGGCAAACCACTTTGGTATTCTTGCCTTGAGAGCCCCATGAGCAGTATGAAAAGACCAAAAGATAATGACACTGAAAGATGAACTCCCCAGGTCAATAGTGCCTGATATGCTACTGGAAAAGAGGGGAGAAACAGCACCAGAAAGACTGAAGAGGCTGAGCCAAAGCAAAAACAACCCTCAGTTGTGGATGTGACTGGTGATGGAAGTAAAGTCCAATGCTGTAAAGAACATTGTTGCATAGGAACCTGTAATGTTAGGTCCATGAATCAAGGTAAATTGGATGTGGTCAAACAGGAGATGGCAAGAGTGAACTTCTACATTTTAGAAATTAGTGAACTAAAATGGACCAGAATGGGCGAATTTAATTCAGATGACCATTACATCTACTACCGTGGGCAAGAATCCCTTAGAAGAAATGGAGTAGCCCTCATAGTCAACGAAAGAGTCCAAAATGCAGAACTTCTTTGCAGTCTCAAAAACGACAGAATGATCTCTGTTCTTTTCCAAGGCAGACTATTCAATATCACAGTAATCCAAGTCTATGCACCAAAGTAGGAGAGGTTGATGTAATTTTTAGTTTTTGGTAGGCTAAGAAATAAAAAAGTAGGAAGCAAGAGGTAATCTGGTCAATACAGTAACAAGTTTGATTTATCGATTTGTGGTATATAGAGAAGCCTGTATCAAGCAGTTTGAGTAATGTGTCTCAGACATTTTTACTTCATGACCCACATAGTTAATGATAATACTTGTATAGCACACGAGGCTGCTTGAATCTCGATTGTGTTCAGAACCCTACGGTCTGAAGGGATTAGTCTTCAGCACAGTTATAATCCATTTGCAACATGATGGCTGGGGAGCACTGAATTAGAGACTACTTCTCAAACATAGGTAGCATATTTATAAGCAGTGGTTGGCAAACTGTGGCCCCCGGACCAAATTCACTCGCAGCCAGTTTTCGTAAATAAAGTTTTTTTAGAACCCAGACGTGTACTTTTATGTGTTACCTGTGACTCTTTTGCAAAGTTGAGCTAAGTAGTTGTGTCACAGAGATCATATGGTTCACAAAGCCTAAGCTATTTACTGTTTGACCATTTATAGGAAAAGTTTTCTGACCTCTGTGTTAGACTGTTTCAAATTTTTGGTGTCTTGATATCAAACACACTACATTTTCTGGCCAGAATGCAACTGAATTAGAAGTAAACTGAGGGTAAGCAGAAAAATTCTCATTCATTTGGAAATTTAAAATAATGTTTTACAATAACTCATCAATCAAGGGAAAACTCAAACTGGAAATTAAAACATTTTTAGAGCTTAGGGATCATTACAGTAATGTATACTACAACTTGTATGCTGCAGCATAGGTGGTACTTTATGGGAATTTGATACCTTTAAATACTCATAGTAGAAAAGAAAATTAATGAGCGAAGTATCTTGCTAAAATAGTTACTGTAGAGAATAAACCTAAGTGTAGCCTTTTTCCCTCAAATATATCTAGAATACTGACTATATTCTTATTGTTATTTCAAAGATATTTATTATAAAGAAAGCAACTGAATTAGGTAGTTGAGCCATGTTAGTAGATTTTCTCTTAAGTTCTTTTGTTCTCAACGTGCTGTAAAGAATTTTCATTTGTATTAATGATAATTTCAAATCTGCTTGAAGGATGGCTTAGGAATTTAACTTCTAAATGGTCTTAAATGAACAGTTTATCATCTTTGGTCATATTTTACAGTGATTAGATTTTAAACTAATGATTGATTGCACAGGAGATTTTTTTGTTCAGTTCAAAACTTTTTTGGGGAGTGAGGGCAATAACCCTTTTTCTTCCACCAAAACTTAATGCAAAATTCCAGCATTTTTATACAATCGATCAAGTGAAGCGCTTCAAGTGATAACCCTACATTTCTGCCTGCTTGAACCTTTTTCTCTTCTGTTTTTGGGCTGAAGTACCTCCTGTGAAACTTGGGTTCTGGGGCACTAGGGTTTGAGAAACATCAACATGACATGCCTGTGATGCTGTATTACAGCTTATATTTCATGTTCTACATACTTCACATGCTCTTTGCTGTGTTGAATTTTCTTTGTAGTTTCTGAAGCAGTTGGCACATTTGAAATGTTTTTTACTGGAATTTTTTTTTTTTTTACAATTTACTTATTATTACAACTAATTCTTTTAATTTCTAAAGGTACATAGCTTGACTAAACTTCCTTAACGTACTGTTTTTATTTAGATTGGATCACTGCTTTTCCCTTGAAGACTCAGATAATACACAGGACTTCGGGCCACAAGCATTCCAGCTCTTATCTGCTGTGACCATCTTAGGAGGAAGGTTCGGCATTGGGATTCCAATTTTATTTCTCCGAGGATCTGTAAGTCTTCTTTTACTCCCATTGTACTTTTCTTCAGAGGTTTGCTGTTTTGTGGTTATAGCTTTGGCTTTAGTTATTAGAAAC